>NC_068917.1:56046261-56703344 GCF_023091745.1 Budorcas taxicolor
GACTGAGACCGGAGACGGGCAAGCACAAAGCCAGCAGGTGGCGGGACTGGATCTCCGGTATCATCTAACAAATTCAAGGCGCCTGTTTTTTTTTCCTCTGAGAAAAGAAATGCCCCCAGGCTCAGTACTCTCGCTTCTGCCTTCCGTCCTTCCACGGGGAGTCGGAGAAATTCCATAAAGGCAAATCAAGCCTCCTTGCACAAATCCAAGTAGTGGTGGAGCGAACACCTGTGCCCCCTGCGCCTGCTGGGCTAGGGCCCCGGCTGGATGGGTCGGAAATGTCCGGGTCGGGCGGCCAGGCTAGAGACTTAAGGCTTCCCGGGACCACGCGAGCGGAGGAAGGATGATGCCGCTGCCCATAGGGTCCCGGGCTGCTCTGATGCTGGGGTCCCTGCGCGGGTGTGCCCAGGCCTCCTACACACCCACGTCGCGGATTGGGAGCACAACCTCAAAACTCAGTTCCTGAGAGCGCGGGGCCTTTGAAAGCTCCGTTGTGACTCCTGCTTATTTCCGGGAGTGGGGGCGAAGGAAGTCCGGAGCGAGGAAACTACGCCACCAGGGTCAACCAGCAGGTGGTGCCAGGGTTAGGACTGGAAATCACGTGACCCGCCTCAAGCCCTTATTAGGGCTAGGGGTTGGGAAATGAATGGGCGTTGGAGTCCGCTGGGGGCCGGGCGAGAGGCTGGATGGGGTGACAGTGAACGTGCCTGGGAGAATCCCAAATGTCGCTAACTAAGGCAACCATCCGCACGTCAAAGGTCAGTGGGTAAACAAAGAACCTATGAAAATCGAGATGAGCGCATGAACTTTTACCTTTTTCCTAGTCCTGCACATCGTTCTAGCCCCATGGGTCACCTGCACTCCTCCTCACGCTGGGCACAGCTGTCCACGAAAGCTTCGGGATCGTCTGGCGTAGACCCAGGCTGAGGGGGTGCGTGGAACCTTCTGCGGAGCTGGGGGAGGGGGCATAAAGGAGAAAGAATGAATAAATAGTCCCTTCTAAAGTTCCACATCGTTTTCTGGCAAATTTTTACTCCCCTCTATAGAGCCAATTAAACGCAATAAAAACTTGCAAGGAACTCCTCTTTCTAGCCGAGCGTCGCCAACAATTGCCTAAGGGGTAAACCAAATACGCCTGAGATAATTACACTAAGCCCGGGGCGATGATTTGCCTGCCAGCGTCCTCAGCGCCAGCCAATATTTGTATAGCGTAGTGGTTGTTTTAAAAAATAAAAAATTACACGCGGAAACTTGAAACCGACTGGTTGGTGCCAGGGTGGTTACTTGATCTGTTTTTCTTGAACGGGGGTCTGTCTGCAGGCAGCTGGAGCGCGCGCGTACCGGCCCCCGCCGGTGCTGCTGAGCGCCTGCAAAACTTGCCGGAATTAAATCAACCTCGGGGGAAGGAGGGGGAGAGAGGGCGGGCGCACCCCCCACGGCGGCCGGAGCCTGGCTGCCAGGCCCCGCGCCCCCGGGAATCCCCCACAATACTCCTCGGCCGCGCTCTCCGCTGAGACGCGGGCCCGGGCCGCGGGAGCTGGCTGGGGCTTCAGGGCGGGGAAGTACTTTGTACTCTTGACAAGTCCACCCGGACGAGGAAGCGTAAGGCTTGGGGCTCTCGCTCGACCTCCGCGGCTCTGTTTGGGTTCGAGCTGCTCGGAGCCGCTCAGCCAGCTGAACGCCGCAGGCTCGCCGAGGTGGAAGGTGCCGGTCACACGGCTCGCGTCCCCACGAGGTGGTGGCGGCAGGTCTGTGGGCCGGGCTGAGCTCACCCAGCGAGTGTCCGGCTCCAGCTGTAGTACTGAGGTTGTATGCGCCCGCGGCTGGTCCGGAACACCCTTCAAGGCCCCCTCCCCTCGCTGTCCCCAGACGCCTCGGAGTCCAGTAGCCAGACGAGAACGTCCTCAAGCTGCTTGCAAACAGGAGGCACGGCTTTTGCCGGAGTGCGCGGAAAATATCTTTTAACAAAATTTGCCGCTGCCCGAGAGGCGTGCGGGGCCAGGGCCGGAAGAGCCTCTGCGCTCCGGGCACGCCGAGCTCCCACCAGCAGCCTTTCGGCGGCTCTTGGACCCAGACAGGGCTGTTCTTGCACCACATCCGTCAAGGGAGAAGGGGACACCCGGCGCCAGCGGGCTCTAGCTGTCACTGTAACTGTGGACCTCCTCGGAATTTTTCCATGACTTCTTGAGGCCAGGAGGCCGTCTGCTGCTTGGTTCTTTAAACTGCATCAGCAGACCAAAAATTCCGCAAAAACTCCACTGGCGGAAGGAGCGTTCCCGGCTTGAAGTGACTGCGAAAGCATCCTGCTCTGAAAGGGTCTCCTTTCCTTAGCACAAACCAAGAAGTTGCTCTTTCCCCCTGGGGCCCTCTGGCACGCTCCACTTTTAACGCCTATTCTAAAAAGTCTGCGGACCTAGAAAAAACTGGCCAAATAGCACTAGCCAGAAATCCAGCTCCTGCCTGAAGATGAATATTGCGAATCTGTTCCGCTCACCGCACTCCTGCAACCCGACGGGCGAACAGCCCTTCTCCTACTCCTTTTCTTGGGCTGCTCACCAAACGTCGGAAGCTAAAAAACACTTGACCTGTGTCGTCAAGGCGGAAGAGCAAGGGGCAGTCTCCGAAACAGAATGGGCCAACAGCCATCTGCCTCCAAATTTAGGCACGGAATAGAAGAAATTAAATACAGAATGATCCACAGTCCTTAACTGCTTTTTCCTCAAATCTCCGAACTGGAAGGCACCCGTGAAATTTCCAACTTCACACATCTCATTTTACAAATAAACTGAGGCCAAGAGACAGAAGGAATGTATGTGTACCTGCATATACATATATATGTCTATATGTACACATACAATCTCCAAACTCTGCTTTTCCTCTGGCAAGGACGACCAAAACCAGAGTATAACTGCAAGTTCTCTCCAGTCAGTTGGGATTCACTCATGGGTGTGCAAGAGAATGTAGAACAGGAAACTGCTTCAGGAATCCCATCAAGCATGGGGATCTCAGCGCTATGGCTCTCCAACCTCACAAGTCAGATCAGGGCCCTGTGGATTGATCATTTTGACCTACTATTTAATTATTTCCTTCTCCCTCGATGTGCTGAAAATAGCAAGACTGCGCTCTGACACACCCAGGTGATGAGACCTCTGAGCTTCCGAGCCCTCCTTCTGGCCCCAGCTCAGATGTTACCACCCAGAGAAACGCTGTCCCATCCACCCGCTCTTGGTGAGGCCTCCATCCATAAAGCCCTTAGTATCTATCCAAATTTCCCAGCTACTGTCAATCTCTCCCACTAGACTGCGGTTCTGGAGCGCAAAGAGCTGTTCCAGGCCTCCCTGTACAAGGTGCCTATCTCTGGGGCCGACACTCAGTTGGCGCGCAATAAAATTGTGATGGAATTGACATTTGGTGAAAACGTCCCTGTCTCGCCTCTGCGATAGCTTCTCCTTCCAACCCTCCGGCCTTTGAGATTACGTGCAGAGAAGAGGTCACGAAGCCATGCAGCTGTGAACTTGACCCACAGTGGTTAGTCCAGGAGGAAAGAAGTGTAAGGAGAGAGAAGACCAGAGCGGGTAGGTGGGAAGAGGGAAGCCTGAAAGGGCGGGGACAGGCGGGAGGTGCTGGAGAGGAACGAGAAGGGAGTCTCCGGTCCCCCTCTACTGTGCGTCGCGACCCGGGTAGGGTGCAGTGGCGGGGACCGTACCGGGCACCATGCCCCACCCTGCGAACAGCCTGCGCCCCCTGCCCTACTCCGCCGCGACTGGGGGCTGCGGAGCCGGTGGTAAAAGCTGGGGGTGGTGGCGCCCGAGCCGAGGTGGAGGAGGGGGCGGGGGCGAGGCTCGGCGCCTTCTCGCCCCTTCTTCAGCAAGAGACTCGGCGGCGGCGGCGGAGTCCCTCAGCCTCGGTCATGTGATAGTCTCGAAGCGCGAGCTGCGGGGGTCTCGGCGTCTCGGGGACCATTACAAAACGCAGTCAGGAGAGCGCGTCGCTGCCACAGCCGCCGCCGCTGCCTCTCCAGCTCCAGACCGGCCCGGGAGAGCGGCTGCAACTGAGCGGGCCGGGCCAGCCCCGCGCCCGCCTGGCGCTCGCGGAAGCCCCTCCGCCTGCGCCCCGCATCCAGCGCCCCCGCCCCTCCTCAGGGTCTGCAAGCGCCGCCGCCTCTACAGAAACCTACAAACTTTCCCCCGACCCCCCCCAACCCCGCCGCAAGGCGACCGCCTACAGCTCTACCCCCTGGATCCTCTGCTAGCTGCCGGAGAGAAGGGAGACGCGGGCTGCCAGAGCCAAGCTCCCCTTCTCCTTACCTCGCCTCTCCTCTCCAGGAGCACGAGAACGCACAGCGGATTAAGGGACGGGTCATCGGGCAGCGTGCAGCGCGCTGTTCAGTCCCGCCGCCCCAGGCCTCTTGCACAACGAGCGCCAACTCGGATTTAAAGGGCCAGTCTTGACTGCCCAGTCCTTCCTTCCAGCTCTTTGGGCCTGCGCTTCCCTCCGACCGAGAGAAAGACGAGACGAAGCCAGAAGGAATCACTGCCCCTCCCGACTGCTCCTTCGCCAGTTCCCACGCTTAACCTCTGGCCACCCGCGGGAAGACGCCGGGGGTTGGCGGTGAAGCTGGCGCGCCCGGCTTGCGACTGTGCGCACGGGTTCGCAGCCGTCGAGGCAAGAAGTTGCGAGCGTCGGATTACTAAATTGGCTCTAGAGGCCAAGCGCCGAGACCACAGGCAGCGGGGAGAAGGCGGGAGAGAAACGGCGAGAGGGTCAGGGGGGGAAGAGGGCGGGGTGGCGGGCCTGGGAAGGCGGAGTGCAGGTTAGTGAAGAGAGCCAGGCCCCGGGAGTGGGGTGCGGAGCGACGCTGCGGTCCATTGTGGGCCAGAGGGCGGTGGAGGCGCCGGGGGCGATGCCGCGGCCGGGGAAAAGTTCGTACAGCGACCAAAAGCCTCCCTACTCTTACATCTCGCTGACCGCGATGGCCATCCAACACTCAGCGGAAAAGATGCTCCCGCTGAGCGACATCTATAAGTTCATCATGGAACGCTTCCCCTACTACCGCGAGCACACGCAGCGCTGGCAGAACAGCCTGCGCCACAACCTCTCCTTCAACGACTGCTTCATCAAGATCCCGCGGCGGCCCGACCAGCCCGGCAAGGGCAGCTTCTGGGCATTGCATCCCGACTGCGGCGACATGTTCGAGAACGGCAGCTTTCTGCGGCGCCGCAAGCGCTTCAAGGTGCTGCGCGCGGACCACCCTCACCTGCAGGCTGGAAGCACCAAGGGCGCGCCGGGCACTGGGCCCGGAGGGCACGTGCACCCCCACCACGCGCACCACCCGCACCATCACCACCACGCCGCGGCGCACCATCACCATCACCACCACCACCCGCCGCCGCCGCCGCCTCCCCCGCCGCACATGGTGCACTATTTCCACCAGCAGCCGCCTCCCGCTCCACAGCCGCCGCCGCCCCTCGCTTCGCAGCCCCCGCAGCAGCCTCCGCCGCAGCCTCCGCAGCAGTCTCACCCCGGCAAGATGCAGGAGGCAGCGGCCGTGGCAGCGGCGGCAGCCGCGGCGGCGGCGGCGGCAGTGGGCAGCGTGGGGCGCCTGTCCCAGTTCCCGCCCTACGGGCTGGGCTCGGCCGCTGCAGCCGCCGCTGCTGCCGCCGCGTCCACGTCGGGCTTCAAGCACCCGTTTGCCATCGAAAACATCATAGGCCGGGACTACAAGGGCGTGCTGCAGGCGGGCGGGCTGCCCTTGGCGTCGGTCATGCACCACCTGGGTTACCCCGTGCCAGGCCAGCTCGGCAACGTGGTCAGCTCCGTGTGGCCGCACGTCGGCGTCATGGATTCGGTGGCCGCGGCTGCCGCCGCCGCTGCTGCCGCGGGGGTCCCCGTGGGCCCGGAGTACGGCGCCTTCGGGGTGCCGGTCAAGGCCTTGTGCCACACGGCAAGCCAGAGCCTCCCCGCGGTGCCCGTGCCCATCAAGCCGACTCCCGCGCTGCCTCCAGTGGCCGCGCTGCCGCCGACGCTCGCTGTCCCTGGGGCCTCACAGCAGCCGCCGGGGCCGTCCACCGTGTGCCCGGCGGCCGCCGCCTCGCCCGCCGCCCCCTTGATGGAGTCCACCGCCCCGGGCGCGGCTGAGACCAAAGGCGGCTCTTTGCACTCGGTGCTGGTGCACTCTTAGGATACCCAGCGGGTTCTCATGGACAAACGCCTGGCCCGGGACCGCCCGCCGGAGAGGGCGAGGGCGCCCTGCCCAGGTGGGGCACAGCTGGCGAGCCGTCTTTGCGGGGAAAGGAAGGTATTTAAACAGACAAACCAACCCGAAAGTGGATTCTCCAGTGGTATGAATAAATATAACACTGTGTCTGTGTTTATACTATATGGTACAATCAGATTAATGAAAACCAGTTTTCAGGTAAGAGTTTCTATTGTAATTAATATTATAAATCCATAAGTTATGCGGGAAGGGAACAAAAGAGTTTAAGCCTCATTCGCTGACATACTGGAAATGGATTTCGATTCTTATTCCCGGGAGCAGACGCCAGCAGAGCTAAACCTCCCTGGGAGAAATCCAACAGAGAGTGAGGCTGAGGCGGACCTCAGCCACCGCGTTTCTGCCGGCGGGTCTCAACCCCAGCCAGCCTCCCCTCGTGAGTATTCCAGACAAAACTGCTATTCACTAAGGAAATCTCGTTTTATTTAAGAAGGAAAAGAGGGAGCATTTGATAATGTTATTTTCCTGGTCAGTGAAATGGACAAGGACACGGTAGCATGAATAAAGCCTGGGGTGGGGGTGGGGGGGATAGTGGGAACCTCACGAAGGATCTTGGGAAACAGTTAAGTTTCTTGGCTCTGACCCGAGGGTCGAGAAGGATAGAAGCAACGGCTAAAGCAATTAGTTTGCACAAAAGAGAATGGCCGCAGCTTAAAGCACAAAGCCTCAGATCCCAAAAGTAAGTTCGGAAAACATAACCAAAGAGATTAAAGGAGACTTTCTACCTGCAATTTGTTTTTGAATCAATCGGATGAGACCATTGAGGAGCCCCCAGATAATGTGAATTCCCATGATCCGTTCCATTTCGGATTTTTTTAAAAAAATTACTTGCATCGCTGGATTTTGTTCCCGTAACTCTAGAATGCAAGAAAAACCTGCCGTGTCACCCGACAAGATTGCTCTTAACGTTTCCAGGAGCGTTTCGTGGCCGTGCCCTCCAGCCTCCTTGGGACAGACGTGTGAGGATGACCGTCGATTTGGTACCATTCCATGTGCTGTTTGGGCGCGTTCGTCTTTCAGGCGAACTCTTCAGTTTCAGTCGGTGAATGCAAAAGAAACTTGCTTTGCCGCTGTTGCTCTTCCTCGTTTTTGAGCCCCGGAATAGCACTTTACTCGAAACAAACGTTTGGGAACGAATGGGGGGCGGGTAGGGAGGAGGCCGCTGTCCTGTGCCCCGAGTCACCTCTGGCTTGTGTCCGCGCCGCGTTCGGGTTGTGACTTTGTGCCAAGTTCATGTCTGCCTGTGTTGTACGCGGTGTTCTCCATTAAAGCTTCTCTCCGGATGTGCCGGTGTAAAGGTGTTTCGCTTCTCAAGAGCCGAGGCCGCGGTGTGCGTACCCACTGGGGAAAAGCCTGGGGACATGCCAAATCCTCCTCTTCCCTTTTCATTTCAAACTTGTGAGCATCAAGAGGGTGAGTTCACAGGAGGAGCGGCAGCAGCACAGGCTTCCTCCTCCATGGCTCCTTTTATCAGTTGGCGCAGTAACTGTGGCTATACTACCCATTCTTCCGCTGCTTTCCTAACCAAGCTCTAGTCCACCTCAGTGGGAGAGGCCGGATTAGAGAAAGAAAAAAAAAAAAAAAAAACCCGCAACAAGGAACTTTCTCTGTTCCTACATGAGGTTTATTAACAACACATCATCACCAATACCCTTTCCCTTTTCTGAGGGTTTCTCTGACCCTCTTTTGAGAGTGGGCCGCGGCCGGGTGGGTCCCCGTGTCATTGGATGGGTGCCGCGGCGTCCCATTAAGTCTGGGGGGCGGGCTCGTGGCGGGGAGGAGGGCGCCCGGACACCACCACTGCCGCCGCGGGGCACACTCCCAAGAAGCGCGCGCCCAGCCGCGGCGGCCTAGGGGACCTGTTGCGCATCCTCGGCAACCTGGGTCCTGGGAGAGCCGGGGGCCCAGCAGCCAACCGCAGCCGGTGCTCGCTGGAGAGACCCTGAGGGCTGCAACCCCGGCGAACCTGCGCGGGGAAGTGGTGGGGCACCTAGAACAGGGCTCCATCTTGAACCAGCCCAACAGCAGCCCGCCTCTAACCTTTTCATCAGAAGAAAATAAACTGCCAACGAAATGACCTGCTCACAGTAACGACACTAAGGGGGTTTGCATTGCTTCTTAATTTGCGTCTGCCTACAATGCAGGAGACCCAGGTTCAATCCCTGGATTGGGAAGATCTTCTGGAGAAGGAAATGGCAACCCACTCCAGTACTCTTGCCTGGAAAATCCCATGAAGAGAGGAGCGTGGTGGGCTACAGTCCATGGGGTCACAAAAAGTCGGACACGACTGAGCGACTTCACTTTCACTTTCTTTCACTTTATTGCACCAGTTCAGCTAAGTTTTGGGCTCGCCTAGGAGACAAGTCTCAAAGGAGGTCACTGCCTCCTTGGAGGCCCAAGCAACTGTAGTGTATCCCAACTTTAAGCTTGAGACTGCAAAGTTTCCTGCAGGATTTTCCTTTACAATAATCTGAGTGTTGAAAGACAAAAAAGGGAAGCCACTGGTGTGGGCAGCATAGACTTGGGGAGACTTGGGAGCCTGACTGCTTCGTCCACCTCTGGGTGAGTTGGTGCCTGGAAGCTCCAGGCTGGGACCTCTAGTGTAGGGGCAGCAAGTCATCAGGCCAAAGAATGGCAGTCACTGGATCCCAGTGATTTCTTCAGAAGAACATCTCTTCTTCCTTCTCCATCTGCTCCAAAGGATTAGTGGGCTTTTTTTAGCAGTGGCCATTTTCCCACTTCCTGTAGAGGGGCACAGTCCAAACTGACATCCAGCACCCAGGGGGCTAGCTGAAGTGACAGTCTTTCCTGAGAAGCAAGGAGCCTCTGGGCCAACTCAGCAGAGAAGGATGAGTAATTGACCCTCTGCATTTCCCAGGACACTCTTAGCAACTCAGTCTCACACCCTCAAACTCCTGGAACCCCTCCTCCCTCTGTGGGGAAAGCATGGTTGTTGTGCTTTATTTTTACTGTAAGGAGAGAGAGAGAAAGGAGAAGGAAAGGTAGAGTGAGCTGAGAGATGATTCTACTCAAGTTTTCATCAAGAGGAGAACCTCGTCCCCAACAGAAGCTATACATGGCATTGATATTGGAGAACAAAGGAGTTCATGGAACTAAACAAAGTGGGGGGAGCTTTCTGTCAAAGCTCTGATCCCAAGGGAGGTCCCAATTAAACCCTCATACTGACAGTCCTGAAGATCCCCCTCTTAACTAGGGTGGGTTAACTGTAACTCTCAACTGAGTTGTGGTCTCATGATCTCTCATGTGGCTCTCCCTCTAGTTAGCTGTTGGAATAGAGAGAAAGTAAGTTCTGGACATCAGTGAAATAGAAATAGAGACACTTACAAATGTATGACCATCTCAGTTCACAAGATTAATAAAATCACTCTTGGTTTACTAAGTTCTGGTGGAGATAACCTGAAATTATGCTCCTTGTTTCCAGGATGATAGAAAACATTGTAGTAGCTTAGCCTGTATGCTACTTCAGGGGAAACACAGAAGCTTGAGAAATGTGGGGAGAAGCTAAGAGCAGAGAGAAAGATTTTAATGTATCTGCCCTTAAAATCAAAATAGAAGGAAAACAATTTGGAATGATCTATTGGATAACATTTCCTTGGGGAGCTGAGAAGAGAGCTCAGGGCTGAGGGAGGACAAAGCTATTTTAGCTGTGGTCCCTAAGAGAACAAGACCTCCTGCAAAGGCCAGAACTGGCACATTTGTCATCTGGCACTTAGGAAGCCTGTCAGTCAGGCTGATTTGCGGTCAATTATCTCCTTAAGTAGACTGGCATTAGTCCAGCCAGGGAGGAGGGCTGGTTGTATCCATTGAAATCAGAGCCAGTTAGCTGGAAGTGGCACTGCTGAACTCCAAGCATCTTTGCATTTGGGAGGTTTGGAAAGCAGATCAACACATGTTCTGCTGGGACTCAAAGGTGACATTTGCCTGCTTGGCAATAGTACAGCAAGACTGCAGAAAAGGATAGAAGTGATGCCTTAGGAGAAGAAGCCTTGGCCACCAAAGCCACTGGTTCCCTTTAAAGTCCATTCACCTGACAAAACTGCTGTTTCTGAGATGCAAAAACTGTACAGAGATCCCAGTAAATTGTGCTGGGGTTTGACTTCCCTATTGATAATAATTCTCACCCATTGTACCTGACTATGACATAGGCAGAAAGGGTAGTTTGGGGTCATGTTCAGGTCTGGATGTTATGTCAAGGGTTTGAAGCAGCGTTAGTGCTCATCAGACTGTGTGTATATGATTCTACATGGAGCGTGAGTCAGGATGGAATCGTCAATGGAGATGGAAAACTGAAGAAATGACTTTAAAATGTCAATGATAACCTCTTTGTGGGTGAAAATGCAGAACGGGAATCCAAGTGAAGGTAGGAAGTTCTTACATTCCAAAAGGCAAAACTGTTTCTTCAAGTCCAACACTTTCATTTTGTTCATTGAAAGTATTTTCATTAACTTTATTTTTCAAAGTTGAAATACTACCTTGTACTCTTTGGGGGAGATTGAAGAGATTTGCTTGGGTTTGAATTCAGTCTTAAGCCATTGTTTAAGTGTATGAGTTTGGCAAAACTCCAGATGTACTCTGTCCCAAGCACTTTTCCCCTTAACTATCCTCTGTGTATTTTAAGGAAAATTCAAGCCACATGTTGCTCTTTCCCCCTTGCATTCAAATGTAGTTTTATTGAATTTTAGCATGGTCCATGAAATTTAAATTCTGAGTTTTAAGCCATAATATATTCATATGGTCTACAAGCAGTCACATGATATGCACATATATCATTAAGCAGAAAATAAAGCCTCTGCGAACTGTAGTCGTATTATTATAGTAGCATTTCTTTAGGCTGAAGAGCCATGCTGAGAGTGCCATGTTAAAAAAGGATTTTATAAAATTACCAAAAGATTCAAGAAGCTAACTCAGTGACTCATGCAAACACTTTTAAAAGAATATTGCTGGGAAGATATTTTGGTTACGTTTAGTTTGGGCCAAATAGTTCTTTCCTGACACGAGGAACAGGTCTTTTATGTGCACAAGACACCCAGGCTTTGCTTGTGAGTCACAAATCTCATTATGGCAGCATCATTTTTAAAATGCTTTGGAATAAGCTTTCTCATCTGAGCCACTTCCAGTCCTGTCAGCACCTTCACAGACAGGGTGATTTTACTGTTACTGAGAATAGATGCTCAGTAAGGAGCTGGAGAGCTGCAGTCCAGGCGCAGCTGAACTAGTTTCGTTCTAGAAAGGATTTACAACACTGAAATGTACAGATGAAAAAGGGAGGGAAGACAGTGGGACAGAGGGAAGGAGGAAAGATGGACAGAAGAAAGGAAAGAAAGAAGGAAGGAAGGAAGGAAGGGGAGAGAGACAATGTGTGCATCTAGTACTGACAAAGCAAACAAAATTTTTATTACAATTTTTAACGTATTACTGCTTCAGGTTTTCTCTCAGAAAATTATAGATCGATTCTTTCAATGTATGTGACTCTGTCTATAACTACTTGACTGACATCATTTTGCCTTAATATTCCTCTTCTCTTAGCGTTTTTCTTAGCTAGAGAGGACAGAGCATTGCATAACAAACCAGCTGCTCCATTTATGGAAGAAGATGAGGCTTTAGTCTGCTGAAGAATTCAACCTAGGTGAGGATTTTGTGACATTAACTTTGTCACAATTTATTTTATAGGGATTAACCTAAATCCTTAGAGAGAGAGGTTTAAATGATACTTTTCTGAAAAGCTTTATTTATTTATTTTAATTGGAGGCTAATTACAATATTGTAGTGGTTTTTGCCATACATTGACATGAATTGGCCATGGGTGTACATGTGTTCCCCATCCTGAACCCCCATCCCACCTCCCTCTCCATCCCATGCCTCAGGGTCATCCCAGTGCACCAAAAATAAATAAATAAATAAAAGATACTATTTGCATACTGTGGAATATCATGCAGCCATTACAAATAATGCTTATGAAACTTTACTCATACAGAAAATGCTTATGAAATCCTATTGAGGGAATAATCTCAACCCTCTAACATCACTGAACATATACTCGAAGGGACTACACCAATTATTAACAGTGGTACCTTTAGATTGGTGAAATCCAGAGTCATTTTCTTTTCCTGTTTCCCATATGTTTGAGACTATTTTTAGGTTGTCTACATATAACAATCACATTTACTATTATAACCAAGGAGAGGATTACTCAAATCTATCCAGCCAATATAACTGGAATTTCAGCAAACTATGAATTATAATTTTAAAATGTAGTAAAATGTAGGGGGAGGAGAGAAGAACTAGCTGAGGAAATATACTTTAAAGGCAAACAGCGGGAAAGGCAAATGAACCTCACACACCTTGCTGTTCTCCTGCTGTGCCTTTGACAAGAGGCCGGGCAGCCAACCCTCCTTTCAGAGAATCTTTCAGAGAATTGCTGTCCCATCATACTGGACTGGGAAATGTGAAGGGGTTAAAATTACAAAGGGGGCTGGCTATAGAATAAATCTCACATAATTTTATTACCTTTACCAGCTTCCTCTCTTTTCATCTTTTGCATTTCATTAACTTTTATAGTAGCCTTGAACTTTTTTTGAAACTAGGCAGATAATGAACACAATGTAAATACAGTCTACAAGTTTAGGTATTTCCTTCCAAATGAAAAAATAACATCTGGTTTTCCAAAACAGTAATATAATTTTTCTTTTTCCTAGCTGGCAAATACTTTTTGTGCAATGACAGTGTTTCAAGGGAAAAGTTTTAGCTACTGTTTATACTAGTTTGTGGAGAAGGAAATGGCAACCCACTCCAGTATTCTCGCCAGGAAAATCCCATGCACAGAAGAACCTGGCGGGCTACTGTCCATGGGGTCACAAAGAGTCAGACACAACTGAGAGACTGAGCATGCACACACACATACTGGTTTGAGTAAACCTGCATTTTTTTCTTCCCTATCTACCTTGAAATAGTTTATTTTCCCTGCAAAATGCAAAAGCATGTAACTACTCGGAATATGCATATTTTCAGATTAAACATCTCAACTTTTATGCGAGAAGTCTGATAACCTCTAAAAATGATCACAGATCATCGATACTTGTGTTTTTAATAAGTTGCATTGAACAACTTAAATTCTTGAAAATATAAGACTTTATGTTTAACCCAAGAAACAGAGAATCAAATGTATCTGCTTTGCCAGTGTGGAGAACAAAATGAGATTCTACTTCTTTTAGATGAAAAAATTTTGAACCCTCATTTCAGTTATTACTAGAAAATTCTTCTCTTCTTACCTGCCAGGGGACCCCAGGCTGACTTGGACCTGCTTACTCCTGCCTTGCAAAGAAAATAAAAAAAGGAAAGTTTAATCCATCTGCTAACACTGCTTCTTAAAACTTTAGGTGCATATGAATCACCTGGAGAGGTTTTTAAAAACACACTCTGCTGGGCCCCATCTTCAAAGATTCTGATTCAGCAGGTGTGAAGTGGGCCCAAGTTGTACATTTCTCATAAGCTCCCAGGTGATGCTGATGTTCTGGGCACTTTGAGAAGTCCTGCATAAGATTCTTTTTGTCAATTTACGTCAGTTACAGCCGTCTCAGTCTATCAGAAATACCCAAATAACTTAACATATAGAAAAGGCATTAATATCTCTATCCCTTTTCTCTCAAAAGTTCATTGGTGCCTATCAAATGTACTCATCTCCTTGTCTATATATACTAATACACAGTATAATAATAACATGATATATTAATATTAATGCCTAAGAGAAACAGAAAAACTCCATATGCCTCCAGAGTTGGAACACTCCCCATTGTAAGTCACCTAAAGACAGAAATGTTAGATCAGAAAGCAGCAGCGAGGCAAGGAGGCAACTGGGACAGCAGCCCTTGAAAAGCAAATATTGAAAACTAGACCTAGAAGTCTTCCCACTCCCATCTTTTCATCGTAAGCCAACCCTTTCCCCAAAGCATTTTAACCAATGAGCTTGAGTTGTTACTTCATTTTCTTCCTTCGTGTATGCCATGATGTTGGCACATCACACTTGTATGTGACACTTGATGCATTATATTGAGGGATCTTTATATCTACTATTTTATATAGAGGAGAGGGTTTTATTCTGAGTTTAAATCTATGTGGGTTCAGATCTGCAACTTGGAGGCTAGAGTTCACGCAGATGTACAAATGGTGCATCAACTCAGTAGACTCACACTTTACTTAAAAATGGAGCCATTTAGCCAAATACTTTGTTTTTGAGGGCTGAGGCATCAAACAATGCACATTCTAACGTGAATGTTACCAGAATAGGAGGTAGGGGCCCCTCTGATTTTTTTAGAGTTTATGAAATTTTCCATAGTTCATCCCATGTGCTGTGATAGACTGATGTGATAAACTCACAGCCCTGTATCTCTGGGGAATTTTAGTCAGTGGCAAACAAAGCATATAGGCTTCATTGGTCCTAGCTGTCTCTGACTTATTATAACTCCACCTTTCAGAGCCTTGCTTAAATTTATGGATCATCTCAATGTCCAGAATATACTGCCTTTTTATTTGCAAATACTCCAGATGTAAACTGGTGTGAGTAGCAAAGGTCAACGTTGTGAAGATTTGAGTTTAGTTTCAGAGTCATAAAAATTGAAGTCAAATATTTATCATTTCTTAAAGTCCTTCTATCATCTCTACCAGGAGTTTCTCACTGGTTCCCTTTCTCGATCACCTCTCCCCTTCGTATAGTTTGCTTGGCCTCACCCTCTTCTTTGACTGTTTGATCTCTGCTTTCCTCTCCAGCTGCTTGCTCTGCTCCCTCACCCTGCTCCACCCCACTATCCACTAACTCCTTATGAAGGACGCTTTAATTCTTTGTTTCTCTAACTCTCTTCAGACTGTAGCCATTGGGACCTCACTCTCTATAATGAAAGTGGCCTATCAAGTTATTTTCCTACATGAAGACAGCTATTTTTATAAGCTGAACTAAGATGCTAGCTATTAAAATCACATTTTAAAATCTAACTATACATAAATCCATTCCATGAGCATTTATACAGTAGTACAGTTCAGGAGCTGCACCAGGTGCTGACAATAAAGCAAGTTGTCTGCTTGTTCCTACACCAGTCATGAAGCTATTATTTCTCACTTCCAAACCATCCTTCTTACTCTTTTCTCAGATACTGGGGCAAGGACTTTGCAAACCACAGTTCTGCTTTGCCAGTTGGTTCTATACTGGATCTGGTAATATGGTGGCTCTAGAGGGGGTTAGGACTTCCCTGGTCACTCAGACAGTCAAGAATCTGCCTGCAATGCAGGAGACCCAGGTTCTGTCCCTGGGTCAGGAAGATCCCCTGGAGAAGAGAATGGCTACCCACTCCAGTATCCTTGCCTGAAGAATTCCATGGACAGAGGAGCTTAGTGGGCTACAGTCTGTGGGGTGGCAAAGAGTTGGACAAGACTGAGCAACTAACACTTTCACTTTCAGAGGGAGTTAGCAAAGGTGGACAAAGAAGAAGGGATTTGCTCCGTCTGTCTGTTCTTTTGGGGGCTTCCTTTCTGCTTGGGATTCCTGGAAGCATTACAAAGATAAAGTTGCAGCAACCTGCAGTTCCTTCCTATGGCAGCAGTTGAATCAGTTGGAAGTTTTTTAAACACTTGAAGAATCAGCTTTATCACAAACTGTTTCAGAGACGCCACTTCCATCAGCAAGGCTCCCTTATGAGGTTCTGAGGTTTAGCTTTGTAGAGATTCCCCTACAATGGTCTCGGTTCAGTTCAGTTCAGTCGCTCAGTCGTGTCCAACTCTTTGCGACCCCATGAATCACAGCACGCCAGGCCTCCCTGTCCATCACCAACTCCCGGAGCTCACTCAGACTCACGTCCATCGAGTCAGTGATGCCATCCAGCCATCTCATCCTCTGTCGTCCCCTTCTCCTCCTGCCCCCAATCCCTCCCAGCATCAGAGTCTTTTCCAATGAGTCAACTCTTCGCATGAGGTGGCCAAAGTACTAGAGTTTAATGGTCTAAGTGTTGATAATTCCAACTTCCTCCCTTTGCACTCACCACTCTAAGGGTGGTAGCTGCTTCCTGTAGTGGCTACAGTCTGCCATATTTAAGAGCTATCTTTTTACCCTTTAGGTTATTAACATCTTCACACCTAGTTGGGCTTCCCTAGTGACTCAGACGGTGAAGAATCCACCTGCAATTCAGAAGACCCAGGTTCTGTCCCTGGGTCAGGAAGGAAGATCCCCTAGAGAAGGGAATGGCTACCCACTCCAGTATTTCTGCCTGAAGAATTACATGGACAGAGAAGCCTGGTGGGCTACCTGGAGTCACAAAGAAGTGGACATAATTGAGCGGGTAACATTTTCACTTTCTTTTATACCTAGTTATCAATTCTTTATAGTAAATTTTGTCTGTGAAAACAATTCGCATGGTTTCTGTCTTCTCACCAGACTTTAATTCATCTGCCCTCAAGGACCAGAAGGTCTGAAGCAGAAGATGGTCTCCTCATGTTACAGATGAGACAACTGAGGCATAGGTTGCTGAAGGAGCTTGCCCAAGACTATGCGAAGTGGAGGATGGGAATAAGAACTCAGACTTGAATGAACCAGTCTGAGTTCCCCACTAGAGGGATCCTGTCTCATCTCCAGCTCCTTAAGAGACTCAAACACACACACACACACACACACACACAGACACACACACACACGATAGCAAGTTAGAATAAACTCACCTCAGAGACTTCTGTGGTTTCCTGCTAGGGCAGAAAGGCTTACTTAGAAATGGTAGTTTTGACCATATTCAAACCCCTAACAAACCAAATAGTTAATGAAGAAGCTCAAGACATATTTGTGTACTATGGGGGTCCATGCAAGAATTATTTTGACCCTCTATTTATTATTTTGCTGATTTGATATTAATATTTGTGGAAATTTTTCAAAGTTTCTAAAGATAACTTTTTCATCTTTGTATCTCCACTGCCTAGTATAATAATCTGCTCATGATTAAGTTCTTAATAAAGGTTTGTTGAGGAGAAAGAAGAATTTGGTTAATACATACCTCCACTATTACTTAACAAGTATTCAGGTATGTAAATTAAATGCTAAAAAAATAAAAATAAAAACTTAGATATCTAAATTAAAAATAGCTTAAATGGCTTCAAGAGAGACAGATATTCAGCTACTTTGCCAAGGCCTTTAGCTAGCTTGTGATGGAGCCAAGATTGAGTCTCAAGGTAGACTCAAGCCCAGTTCTTAGCCACAGTGTTAAACTGCTTTGAAATGTTTCTTCTCTGCTTCTTAGTTTTCACATCTGTAAACCTGGACAAATGCCTATCTAATTCGCTTTCATTTAACCAATCAATAACATCAAGTATGCTGACAATCAAAGTTGAAATTCATATTTTCAAAAGCCAATTGAGAAATGTTTCTTAGTAACTGGAGACAGATTGGAGAAACTTAAAAATTAATATGATTCAGTCAAGCAGACCAGCTGAAAAGAGGAAATTGTTTTGGACAATATTAAAAAACAACTAGATCCAGGCAATATTTCTTACAATTTTTCAAAGCTGTATGATGGTTTTAAAACCCTATTTATAGGAACAATTTCCTGACTTCAAAATTAATTTTGATATTATATGGCATTTATTTAAAAGTAACATTTCCTGGTTTCAAAAATCTTTAAAACATACTAAATGAAAAATTGGAAAACAATTTGAACAGTATTTAAAACAAAATTTTAGAATGTATCGTGACAAGGCAAAACTTGAACATAACTGTAATTAAAAGTTCTTTTAAAAATGTGGATCTACCAAGACAATGAGTAATTCTCTGCATCACATCAGTCATAACTGCTCTCTGCAGCCCAGGCATAGTCTCTCTCTCTCTCTACTGAATTTTATCTTTCCTTCAAAGCCAATGTAAAAACCAGCTGTTAATGCACCTAATAGATGATAAGAACCAAATGTTTTCTATCTTTTTTTCCAAGAAGTCTTAACAGATGTCCTCTACTCGGTTACTAATCACCCTTTTCCTTATTCTTAGAGCATATTGTAAGACCCATGGCACAAGGTGCCTGGATTTGGACTGAGTGTGTCACTGGGTCTCCTGCCAAAATGAACTGTAGAATAGTCTGCACTCTACCTCTGGTGAAATCTTCGTATACCTCACTGTGTGGTGTTTTTCATACAGTATGAACTCAAGAGGTGTGTGTGTATACAAATAAAATTGACCCTAGCTGGTCTCCTTCAAAGCTGATTCCTAAAGAGACAGGTAGATTCTCTGTTGTCCAACTCAATTTGTATCTTCTGGTACCCATTCCATATCCCGTGACATGAAATTATGTGAGACTGGTGGCTTTTAATCCCATATTCTTATAGTCATTGACAGCACTCAACTTAAGACATAACAGGGGCCCCAACTCTAGGTGGCCAACTTGCTCCAGAACAGATTTAAATTGGCTCAATAACCAGGACATGGAAGCAACCTAAATGTCCATCAGCAGAGGAATGGATAAAGACGATGTGGTACATATATACAATGGAATATCACTCAGCCTTAAAAAGAAACAAAATTATGCCATTTGGAAAGACATGGATGGATCTATAGACTGTCACATAGAGTGAAGTAAGTCAGAAACAGAGAAACAAATACCATATATTAATGCATATATGTGGAATCTAGAAAAATGGCACAGATAAACCTATTTGCAAGACAGAAATAGAGACGCAGCCATAGAGGACAAATGTATGGACACCAAGGGGAGTAGGGGTGTGATGAGATAAATTGGGAGAATGGGGTTGACGTGTATATATACTACTATGTATGAAATAGATAACTAATGAAAACCTACTATATAGCACAAGGAACTCAACTCAATGCTCTGTGGTGACCTAAATGGGAAGAAAATCCAAAAAAGAGGGGATATATGTATATACATAGAGCTGATTCACTTTGCTGTTTAGCAGAAACGAACACTGCATTGTAAAGCAACTATACTCCAAAATTTTTTTCTAAATGCATGTATGCAAAATTTAATTAATTAATTGACCATAAAGATCATTTTAAAGTTCTCATCGTAGACTATGTTCTCATCTTGTCTCACTATGAGGTATTCTGGATTTTGTGAATATTACCCAAAGGGTGACATGGTATAATGAAACAGGCTTGAGCTTTGAACCTTATCTCTTTACTACTTCAACACTCTAATGATAATAATTGATTGTTATCGTCTAACTTGGATCCTCAAAACATTTGAACGTATTAAGTCCTAGTCCTAAATCCTATCCTCATTTTATCTGTAAAAAAACAGAAGATCAGAGTTAACTTTCTTCCCAAGATCACACAGCTAATTCAATAACTGAGTCAGGATTAGAACTCAAACCCAAGTCCCAACTTTCAACTTCAATGCTATGCTGTCTCATTAAGTCCCTTAGCCTCTCTGATTCTCAGTTTTCTCATCTTGAAAGTCAAACAAATAATTTCTACCGCATTGGGTTGTTGCAGCATTCCAGTGAACCTGAACTTTCTTTCACCTGTAACTATGGAACTTCATCAAGCTAAAGCAATCTGAATTAAGATTTTTGGTGGAAACAAAGGAACATTCTGCATAACACCCTAAATTTCATCCCGTTTTCCAATGGTTTTTTGGTATCCCAATGATCTGGGTGTTTTGTGGTTGCAGAACTGGGTCTCCAACAGAGCACAAGATTCAGAAATGGTCCTTAGCAATTTAAACATATTTGCTGAGTGATTAAGGATGTTTTAAAAAAGCACTTGCCACATTTTACTGACAACACCTTTTCTGTGGTGACTCAGATAGTAAAGAATTTGCCTGCAATGCAGGAGACCCAGGTTCCATCCCTGGGTTGGGAAGATCTCCTGGAGTAAAAAATGGCTACCCACTCCAGTATTCTTGCCTGGAGAATCCCATGGACAAAGGACTGAGGAGCCTGGCAGGCTACAGTCCATGGAATCACAAAGAGTCAGACAGGACTGAGCAACTAACACATTTCCTTTCACAAACAGAAACAATTGTATGAATTTACATATGTATCAACCCAAGTTGGATTAGCTCTGTATTCACCACTGGTGAGGAAAACCAAAGTCTAGAATGAAAATTGTCTTTAGTTTCATAAAGGGGGGGAAATCTTACTCCTGCTTCCCACTGGGAAAAACCATGGACAAAAAAAGAACAAATGACCTATAGTGACATTGGTAAATCCCTTCCTTTTCTTCCATCAATATTATGGTGTTGATTTTTTTTTTTAAGCTGGTGCCTCATTAATTTTCTTCTTTGTTCTGCACATACAGTGAGATAAAGTAGGAACATGTACTTTTTGATGAATCATTGCCTTTGATCTTTTCTTTAACTTTGATTCAACTAAGGTATCATGGAGACATTTCCATGGGTTTATATACGACTTGTTCTTTTTTTTTTTGGTCTCTGATGTAATAGATGAAGACACTGAGTTCTAGTGTCTGCAGTTCCCTTTCTGCCTGTCAGAAGAAAAACTATGGAACTTCTCTGAAATGTAGATCCCTTATTTACAAACGTTAGTTCCACAGACCCTCATAGTGTGGAGGTGTGCAAGGAGAACAATCCTGCTGTCCTGATTCCTCCACAAAGTCTTTGCAAGATGAAATGCTCCACCCAGCTCTGAATGCCAATGAGCTTGAAATGCACACGCTTGCCATGCACATGAAAGCTCTTTATGAACTAAGTATGATACAACTAGCCTTGGGGATGGTGGTGATGACCCTGGGGATGGGAATGGCCATAAGGATGCTGTGAATAGTTACCATCCTGAGCTTAGGTGAGGGTTGGTGCTGCTCTTCCAGTCTCACTGAGGATTTCAGAGACACAAACAAAACCTTTATGGGCATGGAAATAGGATAAGAAATGGGAGAAGTTTGGGCCTTGATCTCATGTAGACTCTATGGAGCCTATAGCACATATGTAAACACTGAGTTCAAGTTCTCAGAGATCAGATTGCTGAGCTCTCTATTACATAAAACACTAAGTAGCTAAGTAGCTTTTTAACACGTTTTACAGACAAGATTCCAGACAGAGCTAGACAGAAACTAGGAAATCTAAGGGCCTACTGAACTGTAATTTTCTCAGCTGCTCAATGAAATTTTTAGGATGAATATTTTTTAGAACATCTCACTGGAGAAAACAGTCCCAGAACTTATTACTTGCTCTTCCATATACCAAGTATTATTTCTAGTACACTGAGCACTCTATGCTATAAAAGATAAACATGAAACACTTGACATCCACAACTAGCTTGCTCCTTGAGTTAAATAAAAATCCAGGAATTAGAAAATTTTCTCTTTCATATTTTTTACATATGATGTTGATAAAGTTTCTAAAAAAGAATCCCAAAGTGATTATACTCTAGTACTATCATTCTTGAAATAAAAATAATTGAGATCCTAAATTGCTAAATCACATCATGACTCATACTAAAGCCAAGATTCAGAGCCCTACAGCCAAATATCCATGTTATTTTTTGTAATGATGTGATGTTGTAGATACAATTGGTGTGGATAAGAATCCAAAATAAAAGTTCAAAATTATTTGCATAGATCCAAATCCAAATGCTGAATGCCAGATGTCGTTTCTTACTCCTGCTATGATAAACTGCCACAAACTTTGTGGTTTAAAACAATTCAGATTTGCCCTTAGAATTTCGGAGGTCTGAAGTTTGGAATCAGTTTCAGGGCTAAAGTCAAGTTATAGGCAGGTTTGACTCCTTCTGGAGGCTCTGGGAGGAGAATCTGTTTCTTTGCTTTTTTCAGCTGCTAGTAGCCACCTGTATTTGGCCTGTGGCCCCTTCCTCCATCTTCAAAGCCAGCTTCCATCATCACATCAGCTTATCCTCTTTTGTAGTCAAATCTCCCTCTGTCTCTCTCTTAGAAGGACACTTAATGATAACATTTAGGACCCCTAAAATAATCCAGGTTAATCTCCCCATCTCAAAATCCTTAATTTATTCACATTTGCAAAATCCCTGTTGTCATATAAATAAGCATTTACAGGTTCTGAAAATTAGAATGTGGATGTTTTGGAGAGCCATTATCCTGTCTACCACACAAGTGAATCATTCATTAACTGAGGGCTTATATAGCCCTGACTCAGGTTTTCCACTACATAAAATGATAGAACATCTTTTGATTTCATGTCTTGACTTATTCTTCAGAGTGAGTTCTAAGGAGAACTCCAGCTAGAACAGCTGGCATTCAAGATCATGAGGCAGGCAAAAATAAAATAAAAGAGAAAGTAATACCTAAAAAAAATCCCATTACACATAACTCACATTAACTGAGGACAAGATGATTTTAAATCCAATGAGATCTTTCACTTGCCCTCAGTCTCCATCTCCTTAAAGACACACTCAAAGCCAATGGAAGCCAACCTACGTTGAAAATATTCAGGAGTGAACAAAAGACTCTCAGTGGAGACGTGTTAGTTCTTTGTTTCCGTGGTTCTTCTTGGAACAATTTTCTCCTAGTTTTTGATAATAACATGAATAAGCAAATCAAAAATCTGATTTCGAAGAGCCATCTAAAAAGAAGATCAGTTTTCCAAGAATGGCCAATTCCTGGCGTCTGAGATGGGCCCTCAAATACTTAGATCAAATATATACAA
The DNA here is from genome assembly GCF_023091745.1 of Budorcas taxicolor. Classification (NCBI taxonomy): domain Eukaryota; kingdom Metazoa; phylum Chordata; class Mammalia; order Artiodactyla; family Bovidae; genus Budorcas; species Budorcas taxicolor. The sequence continues at coordinate 56,069,173 of NC_068917.1, forward strand.
TCTGACTAGTCTGTGCTGCGTGCCGTGCTTAGCGGCTCAGTGGGGTCTCACTCTTTGTGATCTCATGGACTGTAGCCCACCAGGCTCCTCTGGCCATGGGGATTCTCCAGGCTAGAATACTGGAGTGGGTTGCCATGCCGGTCTGTAGAGCAACCATAAAGTGTACCTGACAGAATCCTTAACCTGATTTAGAGTGAACAATAGAGATATTTAACATCGTTAGGAAAATGCAAAGCTATTATAAGAGAAGTCTTCTTTTGAACTTTGAAGTGAGGATTATGAGGTAGCGAGTGTTTTATCTTTCCAACATTTAGGATCTCATCCCTTAAAGGGGTGTATATCTGACCTTAACAATCACTATGGGTTTGAGAACCTTAAATCCACCTTTATGTATTGAGATGCAAAGAAACAATAAGGAAGGGAAAAAGCTGCTAAGGACAGCTGCTCTGTACTTCAGTGAAAAGACAGAAGTCTTTACTACTTGTAATATGTAAGGATCTTCACATATCCGCTTTTAAAGGGTGTGTGTGTGTGTGTGTGTGTGTGTGTGTGTGTGTTTTAATACTAAATGTAATTCAAGAGTTTCTAGAGTTCAGGTGACAATACCTGGTGACTCCTTTCAAATCATATGACATAGACCAAATGTCTCTCAAAAATAAGACAAGTTTTATTTCATAAAATTGTGCAGGAGGTGATTTTATTTTCAAGAGGATTTATAACATTTTCTCAAGTAAGATAGATCTGCTCATTTAAAAATTAACATAATGCTCCATTCTCTGCTTTTGTCATTGCTGAGTGCATGGGGGAAGTGTTTTGAATCCTAAATAGTGTTTTTTCCTCCTAAAAAACCTGGAAATATCCTTTCCAATAATAATATGTGATAGTGTACATCATTTGTTTTAACAGTTGTGCTCCTAAAATACAAAATCTATTTTATAAATCAGATTGAATGCTAGTAATCCTGAACTTCCCACTATGCATGTGTGTATTAATAGCAGAGCATACACACATTATACATTATTCCCAATAAGAGAAAAACTGAGGCACAAGAAGAAAAAGTGATTGACCCCAAACACCTGCACACAATTCAGACACCAGACTTTTGACTTTCAGTCAGGATTGTGAAAAATATATCAACTTTTTCCCTAATACTGAGCACTTTTTATTAAAATTATCGACTATAGGTTTAAAACATAAAAATATAAAGCTTATTTTATCCTCGAAGGTGTTTCAAAGACAAATTCCCTGTAAAATTACTTCCACTGTACACTTTACCCTATACTATGTTGACCCAGCCAACAGGTTGTTTTTTTTTTAAATCAATGGCTTTTGTTTTGCTTTATTATTTGATTAAGTCTCAGGTAACTCTTCTTACTGGCAGTCAGGGGAATCATCCATCTTGGATGGAGCATTTAAATTTGCTACTTTTTAACTCAAGGATTAGCTTTGCACTTGGGAATTTTGGGGTAGCATCAAACCCATCCTACAGAGCTCTGTTATTTAATTTCATTTATGGATTTAAAGGGCTTACAGCTGTCTTCACAGTTAAATGAGGATTTACTGAAATGTTGCCCTCCCGAGTGGCAGAGAGAGCCCCACAATCGGCAGGACTTCAGTACTCCCAGAAGTAGACGGTTTGACCAAGGAGGATGAAATTAGCACACACATACACACAGAACATACCATCTGAGACTGTTAGAAAATGTAGATCCAGGGGGAAATCTTAGAGCATAAATTACTTGGAGGTTTCATTGTTGCTAAATCTTAGTTGAAAAGATTTGTGTTCTTTCATATGCACAGCTGTGGAGTCTCTGAGGGAATTTCTTGCTCTTTTTCATTTTTGCATATCAGCCAAAAACCAAGATCTCAGCACTGACTGTAATATCATAAGCCTCCTGTATAGGATGGTGGATTTTCCAAAGGATGCTAGACAGGAACTGATTAAAATCTAAGATGGCATTCTGACAGCTAAGTGACACGATGGGTAGCACAATGAGGGGAAAGACAGCTGAACAGGTGAGATCCAGGGCTTTGTTTTGTGGTTACGTCTGTTGCTGTTGCTGTTGTTTGTTTAGTTCTCACTCTGGCCTTACCCGTTTACATAGACTTGGCCAAATTAATGGAGCTTTTGTTATCTCAGGTATCCTGGTGAGATAAATATTTGTTGCACAAATGAATCATTGAATAAACCCGAAATTAGCCTTTGCAATAGGACCTTGGCCAAGTGATTTGGTCTCTACTCCTTTACTTCTTTGATGAGTTAGTCTAAATAAACTTTAAGATTTATTCTGGTTCTAAATATTAATGTCAACATTTAAAGAGTACTTACTATGTATCGGGCCCTTATTCTAAGCCCTTCCATATACCAACTACTTTAACCTTCCCAGATCCATAAGTAAAAGTATTACCCACATTTAACAAACAAGGAAACTGAGATAGAGACCTATAGTAACTTGTCCAAAGTCATACAAATTATAAGTGGCAGAATCAGGATTTAACTGGAAAGACTAACTCCAAACTTCATTTTTAAACCACAGTTCTCTACTGCCTCTCTAAAATTCTATGAAGAAGAGTAAGAGAAATTTTATGAACTACATTAAACTAGATCTCACTAAAATGTAAACATTTTGTTTTTCATTATCAAGGAACACATTGACCATAGCTTTGATTTCCACTCTGAGCTCATCCCCTTCCTAAAACAAATTCTGTCTCTTGGTACCCCATCCTTTATGTCATTTCTTAGTTTACACCCTTTCTGACCCTTACCCTGGATCTCTGCATGTGGCTCAGAGAGGATAGGAGAGAAGGCCTTGTTCATCATTTGAGAATAAGCAAAAGCAGAAAATCAAGTGTTACGCTTTGGATGCATTAGAAATGTCCAAGTACCAAATGAAAATCCAGTAGGAAACAGAATACACATTTAAATTAGACTAATTAGGAGGATTTATTTATGAAGGGATTATAAAGGAACCACAAGGAATAACACATCTACCTGGGGTTTGTAGCAACTGAAATGTTACCACCCCTTGACCTGAGGGAAGAAAGTGGTTGCTAGAACCACATAGGAGAGAGTTCTGTTAAGCAGCAACTTTGGGTGGGGGGACACAACCAACCTGAGGCCACCCTACAAAGAGATACCTGGCTTCACTTTTCTCCCTCTGATCTCCCTGGAAGGCTCCCCGTGGCCAAACTCAACAGGAAACCACTAGGCATGGAAATCAGAGATTAGCCTCCCAGAGAAGGCGGCAGGGTGGAAGAGAATGGAGCGTGGTGGTGGGGAGCAAATGAAAGAGACCTGGCAGACCCGCCTCAAGCTGGTATCCACCAGAAAGAGCTGTTGTGGGTCCAGGAAGGGGAGATTTACCCAGAAATAAATCCTGAGATCCAACAGGTAGCTGCAAACTATCTGTCCAAACCCCGAAGATCCCTTAATACTTATCATATGGTTTGGTTTTAGCTTCTTTTATCCACAAAACATCAATTTTGTAAGTAACTTTTAAGAAATGTCTTCCTTCAAGCTTTAGTCTAAGCCCTAAAAGTTTAAATGGTATAGTTTCCCCTAAGAACATGGTTTAAAATTTTCAGTGAAGTATACAATGCAACTTTCATCTCAAATCCACCTCTCAAACAGATCCTTTACCAAATGGCAGGATATAGTACTTATATAGTACTTACTCATTAAAATACTGAGAACTTTGAAGAAAAAAGAAACAATAATCTGCAGTCTCCTGGCACCCATCAAAAAATCACCTTGAAACTTCATATGCTATACACTAGGTCCCTGTTGTTTATCTATTTTATATACAGTTGTGTGTATCTGTTAATCCCAAATTCCTAATTTATTCCTCCCCCCATTTCCTCTTTGGTAACCATAAATTTGTTTTCTATGTCTGTGAAATAGTAGTCCTCGACATAAACATAAACATAGTCTAAGACATAAACAGTAAATTTATGTCTTTGTCTCTAGTCTTGTCCCTTATAGAACAGACTACTAATTATATCTAATGTCCATACTCCCTCTTCCTTTCGGTAGTAAATTGAGCACCATGTCTCCCAGCCTCTCTGGGGGCTCCATATGGCCAAGCTACAAAGCCATCTATGAAGTAAGTTCCGGTCACTAGTGTGAGAATGAAAGTGATGTGTGCACCTTCTGAACCACATCCTTCACATAAAGTTGCTTGTTCTCTCCGTTTTCTCTCTCTGCAGACTAGATTGTAATAAGGTGGTGGTAAGTTAAACATTTTAGGGAAAAAAATAGCACAATAGGGGATGAAAAAGCCACAAGATAAATGGGACCCTTTTCTCCTGGACTGTTTGCCACCTCAAAGTTTTATGTAAGAGAGAAGTAAATCTTTCTCGTGGAAGCCACTGTTGTTTGTCTCTATCCCTGGTGGCTCAGTGATGCAGAATCTGCCTGCCAATGCAGGAGATGCAGGTTCGATCTCTGGGTGGAGAAGATCCTTTGGAGAAGGAAATGGCAACCCACTTCAGTATTCTTGCCTGAGAAGTCCCAGGCAGAGCCTGGAGCGCTGCAGTACACGGGGTCGCAAGAGTCAGACATAACTTAGCGACTATCCATCCTCCATCCTAAGTCTCTTCAGTTGTGTAGACTAGTTCCACTAGTCCCTTCTCTCCCAGCCATAATTCTTTTTCTACAGTCCAGCTAAGTTGCTCTTTATTACATTGCACATCTGATCAGGACATTGTCTCATTGCCTTATTAATTTTTATAACCTTCAGAGGACTTAGTACATGTTCTTGTTTATAGCAAACATTCAATAATATCGATTGCTGATTAAGAAATTATGATGCTCATTTTATTTTTTTCCCTCCACAAATAGGCTTTATTCAATCCTTAGATCATACTGTGACAAATGCCTCAAATACAAGCAACTGGAAACCGGAAACAATTCAGTTGACCCTATAACGCTACTGCTTCCCATGCACGATCAAGATTTAAACAGCAATAGAGAGAGCTAACCTGATCACATTTGTTTCTGTGAATGTGTGTCTGTGGCTCTGAGTCTGTCCTTAGTGAAAGAAGCTCATTTTTTAGTAGTACCTAAATCATAAAATTAGCTTTTAATTGTATGTGGCAGTCCACATAATCAGTGGATGAGATTACAGTTTGAGGCTTCCCTGATTTGTAAAATCACCCTAAATGGGCGTCATCCCTCAACTACGTTATCTGATGATGAGCCAGAGGGTCAGTAGTTTGTCTAATGATGAGATTCATCTACAAAGAATGGAATTCCCATGTGTGTCACTGGCCACTCGAAAGGAAGGAGGGAATATAAAAAGAAGAGGAGGAATGAAACAGCACAGAACTCTGTTTGGTGAGAGGCAGTAGAAAATCAGTAGAAATATATTCATACTGTACTTGTGACCACTACAGGTTAAGCCATAAAATGGGTTTAGGTGCTAGATTTCTACTAGGAAGATGATCATTACAAATTTAGACATCTTTTCAGCCAAAGAATTGATGCTTTCAAACTGTGATGTTGGAGAAGACTCTTTAGAGTCCCTTGGACAGCAAAGAGATCAAACCAGTTAATTCTAAAGGAAGTCAGGCCTGAGTATTCATTGAAAGGACTGATGCTGAAGCTGAAGCTCCAATACTTTGACCATCTGATGCAAAGAGCCAACTCATTGAAAAAGACCCTGATGCTGGGGAAGATTGAAGGCAGGAGGAGAAGTGGGTGGGAGAGGATGAGATGGTTGTGGCATCACGGACTCAATGGACATGAGTTTGAGCAAACTCCAAGAGATAGTGAAGGACAGGGAAGCCTGTGGTCTGCAGTCCATGGGGTCACAAAGAGTCAGACACGACTTAGGGACAGAACAACAACCACAATTCAGCTAATATTTGTTGGGCCCCTACGATATGCCAAGAACTGTGCATGAGAAAATCTCCCAAAATATTTCCAAAGAACTTTTGCCTAAGGCTCCACTCGCCCTCCATAGAGGATTTCTAGACTACCTGAAGCTTAGCAGTATCTCCTAGAACAAGAGTATATTTGAATATTCCCCACATGAATCCTCCCAAGTTCTAATCAACTTGACTCCTGGAAATGGGTTAAAATGGGGATACTGTTTGAAACTCCATCAGTTCAGACTTCAAGTGCCTCCTCCCCTCAAATGTATGTTTTTGAAGGCTTTGCTAATTTTCCACCTAGTATAAAGTATCTTAAATTTGATAACCGTGAGTTGTCAGTGAGACGCTATCATAAAGTACCATCGATAATGCTGCTATTTTTCACAAAGCACTCCATTATACTTGTCATCTGGAAATGAAAGCTACATTTTTGTCTGACACACAGAACAAATTGCACCAGACAAATAAAAGCACCTGGGCAACTAACGCCTTCAGCTGGGTTCCTGCCGCTTCTCATGATTTTGTATTCATGTCCTGTTCTTGTTCTTTTTTCTAAATTAAATTTTTTGCACCTTAAGGGAATTAACTGAATGTTAAAAGGCAGTGAGGATCATTTGAGATGCAAAGTGGCCTTGGTCACTGTGAAGTTTTCAAGTGATACAAGTTTCTGTTGTTATTCCCATGGAGTATAGTTTACAACACAGAGAGCAAAGCCACTAGTTTTAATGCAATATAAATAATCCAAATTCACCAACTGCTTTAAAAAGCAGCAGTATGCTTTCAAAAAATTATCTAAAACCATTAAAGTTTTGAAAATACCTGTTGACTTAAAGGGAAGAAACACCTGAAGCCTTGAGGCAGAGTAGCTTTCTGAAGAAAAAACACATAAATATTTCATGTGGGAGGAATTTTTCATGGTACATATCAGTTCTTGAAACTAGTGAGATAGCTCATATTCACTCCCAGCAATAGGTAGTCTGAGTTCTGTCTGGGGGAAGGGTATCAGGAAGGGTATAAATCGTAAATATTACATACTTCCTTGGTCAGCACAAACTCAGTATTCTGAAAGACAATGAGATCTCCATGTCTGTAAGATAAAAGAAATAATAATAATAGTCGTCAATGTGTCTTAAATGGTTACTGTGTGATGAGCTCTATGTTAAGCACTTTATCTGGATTATACATTTTTTGAGGGGGGCCATGCCTTGAACCTTGTGGGATCTTAGTTCTGACCAGGGATTGAACCTGGGCAGTGAACCTGCAGAGTCCTAACCACCAGACAGCCAGGGAATTACCATGAATTATTTTTCTTTAACATCCATCCCTTGAGATGGATGCTTTTGCCCTATATTACTATGAAGAAATGGAGGCTGAGAGAAGTTGTTAATGTTGTACAGCTATTTGTTGGTAAAGATCTGAACATGACTTTTCAAATTAATAGATATTTTTGGTTGGTTCCCCGCCATTCTGCCTGTGGCAGGGTTGACTACTGTGGGTATGCATAGGTAGTGGGGGTGGCTCCTGCCCAGGTGACTGCAAGGACAGCTTTGTGCAGTGGTTGCAGCCCACTTATGAGCGAGGCTGGTTGCCAGGACAGCTGGCTGCATGACCTGGGGTTTACTTGGGGCTGATGCCAGCCTAAATGGTGGGCAGGACTGGGTCCCAGGGCAGCATGCTCTGGGGACCTGGAGGAGTGGAGGTTGGTGCTGGCCTGTTGGTGGGTGGGTAACCCCAGCATGCTAAAAGACTAGAGGGAGTATTCCAGAATGGTACTTGCCACCACCAGTGTCCTCCTGGTAATGGCAGTTGGCACCTATATCTCGAGGGTGAGTCCCAGGTATCTCCTGCCTTTCTGGGATGCTCTTCAAGATCAGAAGGTGGGTCTGACCCAGGCTCCTTCCATATTACTGCCTTTGCACTGGGACTTGGTGGTGCCTGTGAGATTTTATGTGTGCCCTTTAAGAGCAGCGTTCTCATTTCCTACAGCCCTCCAGCTTACCAGTATGGAAGCGTGCTGGTCTTCAAAGCCAGCCATTCTGGGGGCTCATCTTTTCCATGCAGGACCCCTGGATTGGGGAGCCTGATGTGGGACTCAGATCCCTCACTCCTTGGGAGATTCCTCCCACTTGTGGGTCATCTCCCTAGGGTTGTGGGTCTTGAGTGTACTGTGTATACACCCTTCCTACCATCTCATTGTGGTTCCTTCTTATAGCTATTGTTGTGGAAACTCTTCTCTGCTACTCTTCAGCTTGTTCTCATAGAAAGTTGCTCTGTAATTGGTTGTAATTTTCGTGTTCCCATGGGAGGAGGTGAGCTTAAGGTCTTCCTACTCCCCTGCTTGGCCACATCCATCCTAGAAAGCAAAATTTGATGTCTAGGTATTCTATTATACTGCCTGTTTTTCTTTAATAAGAATTAAAAAACAAAAAGCAAAAGCTTTGATAAAGGGAAATTGGCTTACACCATCCTGGTTTAAAGTACAAGGCTTTCAAATCTAATACGGTCAAAGTTTCTTATGAACATTTTCAAAATTATGTTTAAAATATACCCATAGATATTGTCTGTGTGTGTGTTAGTCGCTCAGTCGTGTCCAACTCTTTACAACCCCATGGACTATAACCTGTCAGGCTCCTCTGTCCATGGGGGAATGGCAAGAATATTGGAGTAGATAACCATTCCCTTCTCCAGAGGATTTCCCCAATCCAGAAATTGTATCGGGTCTCCTGTATTGCAGGGGATGGTAATTCTTCACCATCTGAGCCACCAGGGAAGCCCAGACATTGTATGTAATTACTTTGAAATAGGTGTTGCTGAATCTCTGGCCAGAACTTTTAAATAGCAGGCTCACTTATAATTCTGATTTCTCTCCTTGCAGTAGAATTACCAGTAGTCTTTTAATTGTGGTCTGAAAGTCAGTCAAAAGAAAGTTGTCCATTCATCTGTTGATGAACATCTAGGTTGCTTCCATGTCCTAGCTGTTGTAAATAATGCTGCTATGAACATTGCAGTACATGTGTCTTTTTCAATTATGGTTTTCTCAGGGTATATGCCTAGCAGTGCAATTGCTGGGATATATGGTAATTTTTGTTCCTGTTTTTTTTTTTTTTTAAGTGATCTCCATACTGTTCTCCAAAATGACTGTATCAATTTACGTTCCCACCAGTGGAATACTATTCAGCCATAAAAAGGAATGCGTTTGAGTCAGTTCTAGTGAAATGGATAAACCTAGAATCTGTTATACACAGTGAAGTAAGACAGAGAAAAACAAATTTTGTATATTAACGCATATATAAGGAATCTAGAAAAATGTTACTGATAAACATATGTGCAGGGCAGGAATAGAGATACAGACACAGAGAACAGACTTTGGACACAGCAGGGGAAGGAGAGCATGGGATGAACTGAGAGAGTAGCATTGACATGTATATGCTACCATGTGTAAAACAGTCAGTGAGAAGCCGCTGTATGGGCACAGGGAGCTCAACTTGGTGCTCTGTAACAACCTAGAGGGGTGAGATGGGGAAGGCTCAGGAGAGAGGGGACACATGTGTCTTTGTGGCTGATGCATGTTGTTGTATGGCAGAAGCCTACAAAATATTGTAAAGCAATTATCCTCCAATTAAAAATAAAAAAGAAAGTTGTATATAAGTACAATATACAGACAACCTATAACTGATACCATTAATATCAATGATCTTATAAAAGCATTTGTTTTATGCAGGGCACTTGAGATGAGCCTTACTCTAAACCGATAACTTGAAAATAGAAGATATTTTTACAAACCCAGCAGCTCATTTCATGTCAGTTTCATTCCACTGATATTGTGTTCTGCATCCTTTTTTTTTTTTAAAAAAGCAGCTTTTTGTTGTTTCTATCATACATGACCCTTCTTTCTTAAGAGAGGCAGTTATAATGAGGGTGGGGTGTCCTACTCAATTTGCATCTATATTACAGCCTTTTCAGTTTGAGGATCATGGAATTGCCATACTAAACTTTCCTTAGAAAGTTATTTTTAAAGCAGTGCTAAATTTTTATGCTATTAATTTGGAGAAGTATCCTTTCATCTTTTGTGATTTTTACAGATTTTATTATCAATCAAAGACATTTTTAGAGGTTTGAAGATTCATGGCTAAGTAAAAAGTCTTATTTTTCAAGATAATCCTTAAAATTAAGTGGTTTACTAATTGATTTCCACTCCAAAAGACTTCACTAGTCTCAGAATACATGAATGTCACTGGGCACTTACAACTTTTAAAAATATGTTAAATAAAATGAGAAGATAAGGTGATATCTTTGAGTGCCTGGTGCATAATCAGTAAAATCATGGCACAAAATGCCATCTCAACTACCAGCAGCCCCAGAGTATTTGAAATAGGGTCTTAGGCAAGAAAAGAAAAAAAAAAGTATTTAAGACAGGTTTTTATTTACTAACAACTATCAGCTAATTTAACAATGGTTTACATTTTGGCACCTGCTGAGAAAAAGCCCTAAGATAGCAACTGTCACTGAGAGGGGTTAACAACTTGCTTTGTAGACACCAAGCTAGTGAAACAGCATCACTGTCTTATAGTGACAACAAATGTCATCACAGCTTTCTCCATGATATCCTGACTTCAGCTTTACTCAGGATGCTGGAGATGGACAGGTGGTGCCAGGTCTGCGTTGAAAGAATTCTCAGGAAGCTCAGAGAAATAGTTAAACTCACAATAAATTTAAGTTATTAAGTGGCCAGAAATTTACTTCCTGCCTATGGATATTCTAAAGACTCAGTAGGAGTCTACCTTTCAACTCGTTCATGTATGTTCACTTCCCTTCTGTGAGTAATATTATAACAACCATCATTAACATTTGGGACTTAACTCTTTGCTAGGTTCTGTGATACTAGTGCATTATTTGTCATTCTTCATTCTCACAGGATTCAGAGGTGGATGCTTTCATTATCTCCACTTAAATGTACAGAAAACAGTTTGGATAGCTCCTGTTTCACACAGTGATTAAATGGCAGAGTCCAGTGTTGAATCTGGGTCGTCTAACTCCACAGTCCACCCTTTTAACCACTCTTTCACCATCCACTTCGTTCAATAAAGGAAAAGGTATTCATCATCCTTAAAAACTTTACCCATCATATTTATGCCGGCGCTCTATTCATCACTAACGACTAAGTAACCATATCTTATTCTCTAAGAGCTTCCTTGCATTCTATGAAATGTCTTGTTCTTGCCCTAGGCATAAACACTGGGGAGTAAGAAGGGGTGAAGAAAGAAGGGGTCTTCTTACCACTGGAGAGCTGATTCATTCACAATTAGCAAAGGCTAAAAGGTACCTTTCTGAAACTTTTGCTTGCGGGCCTAGAATTAAAACTTAGTCACTGAATCCTGTCTCTTTTTGAGGGGAAGAATATCCATCACTACATAAATGCTAGTTTTCTTGGTCTCAAGTCTTTTTTCCACAGTTCAACTGAGACAATTCCCTGGTACGGAATTTGAGGGTGAAGCCTCTGAAAGTCATATGTACATGTCTTTTGTGCTGACTCTCAAAATTTGTTTTTTTACTTTTCAATTATATATTATGAAAAACATTAAACATGCAGAGAAAATCAAAGTATTAAAATAGTACAATGAACAGCCATAGACCCATCATCCAAATTCAACACTGATATACCTACTACATAGATGTTATATTTTGGCTTCTTTGACTATGTCTGTTTATCATCACCCTTCACTACTATATGTTGTGATATACATAATCTAAGAATAAGAACATTCCCTTACATAATCACTTACCATTAACACATCTAAGAAAATTAACAGTGTTTCTCTAACAGCACATTGTACTCACTCCAAATTTAAATTTTTCCATTTGTCCCCAAACTGATTTTTATGGCTAATTTTTAAAACCAGGATTAAGATCATGTGTATGCACTGCACTTGGTTATTATATCACTTTAGAATTTTTTATTCTAGAGTAATTTTGTCTCATTCCTCTTGGACACCAACATTTTGAAGATACCAACAAGTTCTTGTACAGTTCCACATTCTGTGCGTGTCGGATTGTTTACTCCTGGAGCCATTTAAGTTGTTCCTTTAGCTTTTATATTTCCTGTAAATGGAAAGTTAAGGGCTCAAGTAAGTTTTGGTTAGACATTTCTGGCAAGAATACTTCATGGATGATGCTTTCATGCTTAGAAGACACAATATCATGTATGTCATTCTTTCTTTTTCTTTTTTTCTTTTTGTCATTCTTTCTTACCTAAGTTTGACACTGGTTACAATGGTGATGACAGATGGTGACAATGAGAGCTCTCTTTTACAAAGCTATTTCACAGATTTTAGCAAAAAATCTGTAAGGTTATACTTTGGCGCTATTAAAACACTTTTCCACTACATCTTTTCATTTAAAGGCTTTATAATCAATTAATGATCCCTCCATTTACCATTTCCTCTTCATTGACTGGTTTTCACTCTTCTGTGAAAAGCTTGAAATAACTGTTTTTCCCTGTGTGGCTATGATACCAATTTGATAGCTTCGTATGTTTTCAATTTGGTGGGGGGGGGATTGATTTCAACTTTAGAGTTTTTCTTTCAAATTATTTTACTTTTTTATATTAAAAAAACACAGAATTCAAAGTTTAAAGTATATGAAAAGGTGTATATTCCGAAGAATTGAAAGCAGACTTGAATAGACAGTTGTATATCCATGTTTGTAGCAGCATTATTCACAACAGTTGAAAGGTAGAAGCAACCCAAGTATCTACTGATGAATGAATGCAGAAACAAACATTTGGAACATATAAACAATAGAATATTACCCAGCCTTAAAAAGGAAGGGAATTCTGATAAATGCTACAACATAAATGGAATTTTAAGACATTATGAGAAGTGAAATAAGCCAGTCAGAAAAAGACAAATATTATATTATTCCACCTACATGAAGTATCTAAAGCAGAAAATTCATAGGGAGAGAAAGTAGAATGGTGGTTGCCAGGGGCTGAGGGAAGGGGAGAATAAAAAGTAAGATGTATGCTTAAGGTGATCTTTCAGCTTCTGATAGGTTCAGAACCTGGAAAAATGAGACTATAAAAGCTGAATAACTAGCAGTCCAGGAGACTGAGGGTGTTGAGATCATGTTAAAAAATTGAACAGTCACTCTCACAGAAACTTGTAGAATTTCCAGGAACTGTACTGATTTAAGAACATTTCAGGCAACCCCATCACCACCAGGGGAGGGCCACCAGTGCTACTGTGCTACAAGGACCTTCAAGGGCCTCTTGAAAAACCAGAATTGCTCCCTCCCTCAAAGTCCTGGAAATCCAAGAAATCAAGGAAAACCAAGATTTCTAGAACTTCATCAAGAAATGAAAATCTTTGCCTTTACTCTTACAAGAATTTACACAGTAGCAACGATGCCTGAAACTGGACGTGCCCTAATGTAAGATCTGACTGTGATGATCATTAAGTATGAAAGCTCTCTTCTAAATCACTCTGGCTCAAGTTCTTACATCGCAGAGCCATTCCAAATTTTTAGGAAATATAGAAAACTCATGATACATATTCTCTTGTTCCCACTGATCATAAAGGTCAAGTACTAGGCCCAGAAGAAACCCTCATACCCATAAGAGTGTGTATGCAAATGTATGAGTCATACAGCAAAGACTGCCTGACCCGTGGTAGCTATTCAGCAGTGGAGCACACAGATAAATGTCACAGCCATGTGTTCTCAACAAAATTGTTTACTAATTGTTACTAAGGCTGAGCCTTTACCTGAGACCATGAGATAGTCAATACTCGAGGCAGAGTAATTCATATGATATATCAGCCATGAAGGGTTTTTGAGGAAAAGGGAAAGAAGTTACACAGGTATGGCTATACCCTGGAAAGTGAAAGTGAAGTTGACCCCATGGACTGTAGCCTACCAGGCTCCTCCCTCCATGGGATTCTCCAGGCAAGAGTACTGGAGTGGGTTGCCATTTTCCTTCTCCAAGATCAGTCCAAAACAGAGAGGACCTTGAAGATGTAAATGGAAAAGTTACTTGACTATTTCTTTGATTTGAGTTTGATTCACTGGTTTCTGTTACATGGCTTATATTCTGAAAACTCATTGTAGACCATATTTGTAACTTGTTCATATCAGTTTTCAAGCCTCAGATGTGCTAATTGTCTTAAATGTCTTTGGAAGCAGAAATCAGAAGACTAACACAATTTTTTTAAAGCAGCATAAATGATTGACCCTTATAACACTTAATCAAATAAGTTTTAAGTAAATATATAAACATAAAACTGAGTGAGTATGTAAAGATGTGAAACTAAGCTGGGAAAAGTCACTGGGGGATGCTCAGACTTCTAAGCCATGGGGCTTCTTAGATTTCCTTCTAAGAACTTGACTCTTCTAGAAAATGGTGAGATTCACCTTCTACCACATAGCAAAGACCCACCCTTTTGGTAAACTAGTAGGTTTGATTTTTCTATTAACCTTGGATAAGTGAAAGGAGATTAAGGACCTCCTCCACTATAAGGCAAAGAGCCAGGGTTCAGGATGGAATGTATCACTGGCTGGATTGGACCGCCCTCCATGGGCTGCCTTTTCCCTTTGGAGAGGTGCCAATCACAGTACAGAGAGAGCAGTAATGAAGTCTATGAGCTCTCCAACAAGAAGGCTGGTAACACAGGCAAACATGAACAGCTTTCATGGTATATGGGCTTCCCTCCTAGTTCAGTTGGTAAAGAATCTGCCTGCAATGCAGGAGACCCCTGTCTGATTCCTGGGTCAGGAAGATACTCTGGAGAAGTGATAGGCTACCCACTCAGTATTCTTGGGCTTCCTTTGTGGCTCAGCTGGTAAAAAATCCACCTGCAATGCAGGAAACCTGGGTTCAATCCCTGGGTTGGGAAGATGCCTTGGAGAAGGCCAGTATTCTGGCCTGGAGAATTCCACGGACTACATAGTCCTTGGGGTCACAAAGAGTTAGACACTACTGAGCGACTTTCCCTTTTCACCCAATTTTGTCAGATCAAATTGTAATACCTGCTACTTCCCTTCCACAATAAAAGATTCTATTTTTTCTTATTTTTTGGTTCAAGTGTATATGAATCTATAAAGTTTGAAAAAAGGAGAAATAAGGAAGGAAGCCAATACACCAATTTTGTCTAAAAGCTGTGTTTAAACTCCACACTCCCTAGGTTTGGTGCTAAGAAAGAGTTTTCTAACAGTCAGTCTATGTTATAAACTAGGATGGAGCACTTCATTTTGGCCCTTGGGAGATTAACCAGCCACTTGAATGCTGATTTAGTGCTTAAAGGACTAAAGACTTTAAAAGTCATGGGGCTGTAGCTTGCAGAGTTTTGAAAATAAATCTTCTAGGCTGTAATGCCAGGCAGTGCAGCTGCATTTAGTTTTAAACAGCCAAGGTTTGTATTCATCTCAGATTATTTCTGTGAATTCCAAAGAAAGTGAGACTGCAATATCTTCAAATTATAGTTTATTTACCTTCTTCAAACTCTCACCCCTCAAAAAAAAACTATTTATTGTACATTTTTTAAAGCCCATTTTAACATGAATACATATACCTCATATCCCACTGGGGCAGTGAACACAAATATCATAGTTGGTTACGGGGCAAGACATTTGATTGAAAAATGACATTTAAGGAAATATTTTAATGGTGTTGATATTAAAGATCATTCTCTCACCTAAGAAACATTTCTGTTCTAGGTTTTGCTGACAGTAGGAAAAACCTAGTTAAAATCTCATTAAAGAACCATCTCAACAGCATAGGGGCTTGAAAGAAAGATTTAACATATTAATTTGCAGAACAAAGCCAGCCCAAGCCTACAAACAATCTATTAGCACATTTGGCAATGCAGAGCTTTAACACCCAGTTATTCCGGCAACCTCAGGAAGCCAGGGCCTTCTTGCTGGCTTCCCTCATCCTCACCCCTCCCCCAACTCCTTTGCACCTGGACCCTGGTTTTTGTGTGTGTTATGAAGAGGGCTATTTTGCCATGGAGGGAGGAGGACTTTCATGACTTCAAACATGGACATTAGATCAAGTTTTTATCTTCTCCCATAATCCTGTCTTTGATGTCACCAGACTGAAACCTCTCAGAATAGAAAGAGGGAGATGTGAAAAGAGGCCTAGTTAATTTATATGTTTAAGTGCTGCTGCCTTAATTCGCTCGGGTAGCATTTTCATTGTCTTCTGCTTTGCATCCTAAAGGCAGGCTTACACCAGGCAATTATGAATGGCCCCTCAGAACAAATAATTGAAATTCACAAGTTGTGGAGTACGGTTAAACAATGTCTGGGTTGGAGGTGTGAGGTCATACATATTCCCTTGGGCATTATTAAAGTTACAGGCACTCTCCTCACAGGCTGAGTATTTGTCTTACATTAGCTTTAATGGCAAACTAATCAGGTAAGCTACATGTGCTAAAGACTGAATCATTTTGGGAAGTCACTTTTTACAAAGCAGCCAGGAATCTGAGGCTCCTTTTCTCTGTGAAAACAGCAAATTCTCCAGGAACAAGGAGTCCCAATATGGCCATCCAGTTTCAAAAACAGAAGTGAGTATAAAATGGATTTAATTCCTCAAAATCCAATCTTTTGAGGGTAAGAGAAAAATGGTGACTTATGGAAATATTGAGAGTTCTACAATGCTAAGAGTTTTTCTTTTCCACACAGCTAGGCTAGCATCATTTACAAAGGAAGCTCAGGGTAAATATTCAATGACTAGTATTGATATATTAGAACATGTGCCTTCAAACTCACAAACCCTTAGCTGACCACTTACAAATTAATTACTCCCAGCTAAACTCTGCCCTCTGCTGTGTACGTCCAAACTGCGTAGTATATAGCAGCATGTTCTCCATGGAAAAGATTGATACTGGCCTGTAAAACATAACAGGACCTTGCGTGATCACGTGTATTTGTTCTAAAGTAGGATTCAGCACAAGCAGCAGTTTTAGAATGGGACCTGTTGAGGAAACTTTTAAAGGAACCTATCATAAAGTAAGGGACTCATTTCTGAGGCTGTCCTCTACGCAGGGCTCCGGATTAATGGCCCCTCTCACACCCTAGTCAAAAAGTCAGTGGATCTCAAAAGAACATTGTAATTAAAAAGTTGATCAAGAATCTTGTCCTTCCTCCTTATTTCCTAGTAGCTATGGGCTATTGTGTGGTGTGAAAAGGAAAAAGATGCAAACTGGAAAGAGTATTAAGTATCTGAGTTTGAGCAAGCTCCAGGAGATGGTGAAGGACAGGGAAGCCTGGCGTACTGCAGTCTGTGGGGTCGTAAAGAGTTGGACATGACTGAGTGACTGAATAATAACAACAACTGCTGAAAATGATGAGTCAAATTTCCTGGGGGATTCCAAACTCCATCAACTATATCTGTGAAGCTCTCCAATTTTTTCTACCAAGTAGAAGGAGATTTGTGGTGTTCTCCCAACAATATTTCCTCAAGTTAAACATCAGAGCAATGAATGAAGAGACTGTCCCCTCTCTCCAGAACCTTAATATGTGATCTTCTCATGTAAGATTCTGTTTCCTCTTTCTCATAAAAATTCTTCAGTTGTTGAGGAAATCTCAGGATTTGTAGTAATTTATGGATATTTATGGTTCAGTTCAGTCACTCAATTGTGTATGCAAATAGGTGGGGCGTCCAGGGTGGCTCAGCAGTAAAGAATCTGCCTGCAATGCAGTAGCTGTAAGAGAGGCAGGTTTGATCCCTGGGTTGGGAAGACCCCCTGGAGGAGCGCATGGCAACCCACTCCTGTAGCAATGGACAGAGGAGCCTGGCGGGCTACAGTCCATAGGGTCACAAAGAGTTGGACATGACTGAAGAAGCTTAGCATGCAAACATGTATGCATGCAAATAGTATGCAAAAACAGATGCAGAGATAGATATTCATTGTAGCATTGTTTGCAATCGTAAGTTGGAAATAATGTAAATTGCATCTAATTCTAGTTTAAAATAAATTTAAGTTACAAAACTCAGAACTCCCTGCAAGCTGAAATCAAAGTAGCTTCTTTTTTATTTTTTTAGATTCTGAAAATATTTTGCAACACGCTATGTATAAATCAATCAAAATAGGCCTCTTCCTTCTTGTTTCTCTTTCTCTCTCTTCCTTGCTTCCCCCCTCCCTTCCTACCTTTTTCTTTCTTTTCTCCCTTGCTTTGCTAGTGCCCCAGTAGGTGTTCTCAAGCAATGCAATATTTGGTATATTTATAAATATTTGTAGAAATAATATATGAGATATATTGTCAACTTATAAAAAAACAGAAGTAGGATATCATGTGTAGTGTGATAATATTTATCAAAAATGTTATTTATAAACTCCAGTACTCTTGCCTGGAGAATCCCAGGGATGGGGGAGCCTGGTGGGCTGCTGTCTATGGGGTCACACAGAGTCAGACACGACTGAAGTGACTTAGCAGCAGCAGCAGCAGAAGCGTTTATAGAGGTAATAGAAGCAACATCAGAGGTTAACTCAGAGAATGGGGCAGGGTGGGGAGAAGGAAGGGATATTCCCATTTTTCACTGTATAGCCTTTAATATTATTTTAAAATGTGTTTTTTCTTACAGTTTTAGCAAGATATAATTTGTTAAACAGCATCGTGTAAGTTTAAGGTGTACAACAGGGCTTCCCAGGTGGATCAGTGGTAAAGAATCTGCTGGCGAATGCAGGAGACACGGGTTCTATCCCTGGATTGGGAAGATCCTCTGGAGAAGGAAATGGCAACCCACTCCAGTATTCTTGGCTGGGAAATCCCATCGACATAAGAGCCTAACAGGCTAGAGTCTATGGAGTCACTGAGTCGGACACGACTTAGCAACTGAGCACACATGACGTAGAGCATAAGGGTCTGGCGTACATACATCATGAAGTTATCATCATAAAAAATAAGTTTAGTGAAACAACTATCATCTCGTAAAAATACAAATTTAAAAAAATAGAAAAAAAAATCTTTCTTTGTATAGCAAGGAGATCAAACCAGTCAATCCTAAAGGAAATCAACCTTGAATAGTCATTGGAAGGACTGATGCTGACGCTGAAGCTCCAATACTTTGGCCACCTGATGCAAAGGGCCGACTCATTGGAAAAGACCCTGAAGCTGGGAAAGATTAAGAGCAGGAGAAGAAGGGGGCAACAGAGGATGAGATGGTTGGATGGCACCACAGACTCAACAGACGTGAATCTGAGTGAAACTCCAGGAGACAGTGATGGACAGGGAAGCCTGGCATGCTGCAGTCCATGGGATTGCAAAAAGTCAGACACAATTTAGCGACTGAGCAACAACAATGAAAACGCAAGATAACTCTCTTAACTTTTCAGCTTTTCATAACATACAGCAGTTTTCATTGTATTTATCACGTTATACATTACATCCATAGAACTTGTAACTGGAAGTTTATACCTTTTGATTGAGCTTTTTTGGTACATCAGTGGTAAAGAATCCACCTGCCAAGCAGGAGATGTGGGTTCAATTCGGGTTTGATCCCTGGGTTGGGAAGATCCCCTGGAGAAGGAAATGGCAGTCCACTCCAATATCCTTGCCTGGGAAATCTCATAGACAGAGGAGCCTGACGGGCTGCAGTACATGGGGTCGCCAAAGAGTTGGACATGACTTTGGGCTTCCCTGATTGTTTAGTTAGTGAGGAACCCACCTGCAATGCAGGAGACCCCGGTTCAATTCCTGGGTCGGGAAGATCCACGGGAGAAGGGATAGGCTATCCACTTCAGTATTCTTGGGCTTCCCTTATGGCTCAGCTGATAAAGAATCTGCCTGCAATGTGGGAGACCTGGGTTTGATCCCTGGGTTGGGAAGAGCCCCTGGAGAAGGGAAAGACTACCCACTCCAGTAGTCTGGCCTGGAGAATTCCATGGACTGTATAGTCTGTGGAGTCTCAAAGAGTCAGACACAACTGAGTGACTCACTTTCACTTTGTCACTAAACAACAACCTTTTGATTGCCTTCATTTCATTCCCCCTCCCCTCACCTCCTTCCTCCCATTACTACAAATCTGATTTCTTTTTATGAGTTTCTTTTTGAAGTATAATTAACTGTCAACACTGTGTTAGTTCAATAGTGATTCGATATTCCCATACGTTTCATGTATACATTCCTATACATTTCAAAATGATCACTGTGATAAGTCTAGTTACAACATGTCACCATACTATGATATTACAAGTTTTTAAACTATATTCCCTACTCTGTACATTTCATTCCAGTGACTCATTTATTTTGCAACTGGAAGTCTGTACCTCTTAATTTCCCTCACCTATTCCCCTCACCTGGAGAAGGCAATGGCACCCCACTCCAGTACTCTTGCCTTGAAAATCCCATGGATGGAGGAGCCTGGTAGGCTACCATCTATGGGGTTGCATAAGACTGAGCGACTTCACTTTCACTTTTCACTTTCATGCATTGGAGAAGGAAATGGCAACCCACTCCAGTGTTCTTGCCTGGAGAATCTCAGGGACGGGAGAGCCTGGTGGGCTGCCATCTATGGGGTCGCACAGAGTCGGACACGACTGAAGTGACTTAGCAGCAGCATTCCCCTCACCACCTTTTCCTCTGGCAACTATGTGTCTCTTCTCTGTATCTGACTCTTTTTCTGTTTTGTTATGTTTTTTCATTTATTCTGTTTTTTAGATTTCACATATAAGTAAAATCATACTATATTTGTCTTTCTCTATTTCACTTAGTGTATTTAAAAATGTGTTTTTTATAAGATTGTATTTCTTTAATAACTTAAAGAAAAATTAAATTCTAGGGAATTGGGTGAAGGAGATTTAACTGAGAGTTTAAAATTAAGAAAATCCACTGATGTGGATACAGCTGCCTGGGGGAAGCCCCTAGACATGAGGCTTTTTAATCAACCAATATTTAACCCCCCCAAATATGAATACAGGTCACAAAGTGGGTATTCTGGAATTCTTCTGGTTCCAGCATACAGAACCATTTACTCTGAGACAAAAGAGTTTCCATTCACAATTCCATCTGGGTTTGGTTCTATGAGACAAAAGCTTTTCAGATTCTCAATTTTTCTACTTCAGGGGAAAATAAAAATAAAAATAAAAAACTAGTATTGGAAAAATTTAGCAGAGCAGAACAAATAATGGCTATAAGCTGGACTACGTTAGAAGGCCTGGGTTTGAATCTTGCCGAAAATACTTACTTTGTGACTTTGAACAAATTACATGTGGGGGAACTTGCCTGGTGGTCCAGTGGTTAAGAATCTGCCTTCCAGTACAGGGGACATGGGTTCAATCCTTGATCCAGGAAAATCCCACATGCTGCAGGGCAACTAAACCTGTGTGCCCCAGTACTGAAGCCCGTGAACCCTAAAGCCTGTACTCTCAACAAGAGAAGCCACCACAATGAGAAGCCTGAGCACTACAGCTAGAGCCTGTATGCAGCAAGGAACACCCAGGAGAGCCGAAAATAAATAAACACAAGTCACACGTTGGGTGGGGCCCACAATTCTGCTTTTCTAACCAGCTCCCTGATGGTGCCAAAGCTGCTGGTGCTTTAACCCACTGCGCTGAGTAGCAAAAGCACAGATAATAGAATTAACTCAGTGAACTGGTGGGTGACTGGCCTATTGAATATCTTCATCTCACAACACAACCAAAAGGCTTCAGCTCCACTTTGATTGCTATGTTGGAGCCAGCTCCCCAAAACCAGTTAAGCCCTCAGGAATTCCGTGAGCCACCTATTAACACCACTGATAGGTGGAAACTAGACATAGTGGGAATATTTTCACCACAGATATTGGCAAATGCTACAACTTAGAGTTGTGTTTTGCACCAGACCAGTTTATCAGCACAGCTCTCAACCCTGAATATGCCATCCTGCCCTGTCAAGCATACTATGAAGATCTTTGGTTCTGAGTGGGATGTGTGATGGTGGGTAAAAAGAGGGAAAAAAGACAAGAATCTCAGACCGTGTCAGAGATTTCAAAAATCAGAAATATCTGGATAGGTGATGGTTGTAGTGGTTGTTATTATTATATCACTATTAGTTATTTCATTTTGAGGATTTATATTACAAAATATTTCAACAAAACTATCTATTATACTATTATCTGTAAAAGTGGAAAGAATGAAATATTATGTATCCATTAAACAAAATTATAATTAAGCCTATGCTGCTGCTGCTGCTGCTGCTAAGTCACTTCCTATAGAACTATAAAAATGTGCATAGATTATGCTAAGTCGAAAACAGCAAAATACAAACATTGAATTTGTTATTGGACTGTGTGTTTACCAACTATGCAGAAACATGCACACATACGACAAAAACAGGAAGGAATATATATGAACAAAAATAATTCTGTTACAGTACTAGCATTAGCCATCTCATCCGCTGTCGTCCCCTTCTCCTCCTGCCCCCAATCCCTCCCAGCATCAGAGTCTTTTCCAATGAGTCAACTCTTCGCATGAGGTGGCCAAAGTACTGGAGTTTCAGCTTTAGCATCATTGCTTCCAAAGAAATCCCAGGGCTGATCTTCTTCAGAATGGACTGGCTGGATCTCCCTGCAGTCCAAGGGACTCAACTGAACTGAACTGAACTGAACTAGCATTAGAGGGAATTTTGAAACATTTTTCTATTATTGCTGCCTTTAAAATAAAACATAACAAAGCATTTCAACTAATCTTATTATATTTCATGATTGTGAAAACAACAAAATCAGGAGATATTTTAATAATACTTACCATTCATTACATGTTATATATGAAAGGCACTATTCTATATTCTTTATAAGAATTCAGTTCAGTTCAGTCGCTCAGTTGTGTACGACTCTTTGCGACCCCATTAACTGCAATACACCAGGCCTCCCTGTCCATCACCAACTCCTGGAGTTCACTCAGACTCACGTCCATCGAGTCTGTGATGCCATCCAGCCATCTCATCCTCTGTCGTCCCATTCTCCTCCTGCCCCCAATCCCTCCCAGCATCAGAGTCTTTTCCAATGAGTCAACTCTTCACAGGAGGTGGCCAAAGTACTGGAGTTTCAGCTTTAGCATCATTCCTTCCAAAGAAATCCCAGGGTTGATCTCCTTCAGAATGGACTGGTTGGATCTCCTTGCAGTCCAAGGGACTCTCAAGAGTCTTCTCCAACACCACACTTCAAAAGCAGCAAGTCTTCGGTGCTCAGCCTTCTTCACAATCCAACTCACACAACCATACATGACCACAGGAAAAACCAAAGCCTTGACTAGACGGACCTTAGTTGGCAAAGTACTGTCTCTGCTTTTGAATATACTATCTAGGTTGGTCATAACTTTCCTTCCCAGGAGTAAGCGTCTTTTAATTTCATGGCTACAGTCACCATATGCAGTAATTTTGGAGCCCCAAAAAATAAAGTCTGACACTGTTTCCACTGTTTCCCCATCTATTTCCCGTGAAGTGATGGGACTAGATGCCATGATCTTCGTTTTCTAAATGTTGAGCTTTAAGCCAACTTTTTCACTCTCCTCTTTTACTTTCATCAAGAGGCTTTTTAGTTCCTCTTCACCTTCTGCCATAAGAGTGGTGTCATCTGCATATCTGAGGTTATTGATATTTCTCCCAGCAATCTTGATTCCAGCTTGCATTTCTTCCAGTCCAGCGATTCTCATGATGTACTCTGCATATAAGTTAAATAAGCAGGGTGACAATATACAGCACTGTCGTACTCCTTTTCCTATTTGGAACCAGTCTGTTGTTCCATGTCCAGTTCGAACTGTTGCTTCCTGACCTGCATACAGATTTCTCAAGAGGCAGGTCAGGTGGTCTGGTATTCCCATCTCTTTCAGAATTTTCCACAGTTTTTTGTGATCCACACAAAGGCCTTGGCATAGTCAATAAAGCAGAAATAGATGTTTTTCTGGAACCCTCTTGCTTTTTCCATGATCCAGTGGATGTTGGCAATTTGATCTCTCGTTCCTCTGCCTTTTCTAAAATCAGCTTGAACATCGGGAAGTCACGGTTCATGTATTGCTGAAGGCTGGCTTAGATAGTTTTGAGCATTACTTTACTAGCGTGTGAGATGAGTGCAATTGTGTGGTAGTTTGAGCATTCATTGGCATTGCCTTTCTTTGGAATTGGAATGAAAACTGACCTTTTCCAGTCCTGTGGCCACTGCTGAGTTTTCCAAATTTGCTGGCATATTGAGTGTGGCACTTTCACAGCATCATCTTCCAGGATTTGAAACAGCTCAACTGGAATTCCATCACCTCCACTAGCTTTGTTCATAGTGATGCTTTCTAAGGCCCACTTGACTTCACATTCCAAGATATCTGGCTCTAGGTGAGTGATCACACCATCATGATTATCTGGGTCGTCAAGATCTTTTTTGTATAGTTCTTCTGTGTATACTTGCCACCTATTCTTAATATCTTCTGCTTCTGTTAGGTCCAGATCATATCTGTCCTTTATCGAGCCCATCTTTGCATGAAATGTTCCCTTGGTATCTCTAATTTTCTTGAAGAGATCTCTAGTCTTTCCCATTCTGTTATTTTCCTTTATATCTTTGCATTGATCGCTGAAGAAGGCTTTCTTATCTCTTCTTGGTATTCTTTGGAACTCTGCATTCAGATGCTTATATCTTTCCTTTTCTCCTTTGCTTTTCGCCTCTCTTCTTTTCACAGCTATTTGTAAGGCCTCCCCAGACAGCCATTTTGCTTTTTTGCATTTCTTTTCCATGGGGATGGTCTTGATCCCTGTCTCCTGTACAATGTCATGAACCTCATTCCATAGTTCATCAGGCACTCTATCTATCAGATCTAGGCCCTTAAATCTATTTCTCACTTCCACTGTATAATCATAAGGGATTTGATTTAGGTCATACCTGAATGGTCTAGTGGTTTTCCCTACTTTCTTCAATTTAAGTCTGAATTTGGTAATAAGGAGGTCGTGATCTGAGCCACAGTCAACTCCTGGTCTTGTTTTTGCTGACTGTATAGAGCTTCTCCATCTTTGGCTGCAAAGAATATAATCAATCTGATTTTGGTGTTGGCCATCTGGTGATGTTCATGTGTAGAATCTTCTCTTGTGTTGTTGGAAGAGGGTGTTTGCTATGACCAGTGCATTTTCTTGGCAAAACTCTATTAGTCTTTGCCCTGCTTCATTCTGCATTCCAAGGCCAAATTTGCCTGTTACTCCAGGTGTTTCTTGACTTCCTACTTTTGCATTCCAGTCCCCTATAATGAAAAGGACATCTTTTTTGGGTGTTAGTTCTAAAAGGTCTTGTAGGTCTTCATAGAATTGTTCAACTTCAGCTTCTTCAGCATTACTGGTTGGGGCATAGACTTGGATTACTGTGATATTGAATGGTTTGCCTTGGAAATGAACAGAGATCATTCTGTCGTTTTTGAGAGTGCATCCAAGTACTGCATTTCAGACTCTTTTGTTGACCATGATGGCTACTCCATTTTGTCTAAGCAATTCCTGCCCACAGTAGTAGATATAATGGTCATCTGCGTTAAATTCACCAATTCCAGTCCATTTTAGTTCGCTGATTCCTAGAATGTCAATGTTCACTCTTGTCATCTCCCGTTTGACCACTTCCAATTTGCCTTGATTCATGGACCTGACATTCCAGGTTCCTATGCAATATTGCTCTTTACAGCATCGGACCTTGCTTTTATCACCAGTCACATCCACAGCTGGGTATTGTTTTTGCTTTGGCCCCATCCCTTCATTCTTTCTGGAGTTATTTCCCCACTGATCTCCAGTAGTATATTGGGCACCTACTGACCTGGGGAGTTCCTTTTTCAGTATCCTATCATTTTGCCTTTTCATACTGTTCATGGGGTTCTCAAGGCAAGAATACTGAAGTGGTTTGCCATTCCCTTCTCCAGTGGACCACATTAGCTCATTCAATTTCCCCGATGAACTATGGTCTAGCAACTCTTTTACTACCATTTTGCTGATGAGGAAACAAGGCATATGGAGGATACCAAGGTTTGATCCTTGGGTTGGGAAGATCCCCTGGATAAGGAAATGGCAATCCACTCCAGGATTCTTGCCTGGAAAATTCCATGAACAGAGGAGCGCGGCAGGCTATAGTCCATGGGGTTGCCAAGAGTTGGACATGACTGAGCCACTAACACACATGGCGGTTTTGCAATTTCCCCAAGGATTCACGGCTGATAAAACACATAGATTTCAACCCCAAGTCTTCTTGACCTTGGTACATTCTTGGCCTTTTTGTAAAATTGCTTTTATAAAATTCATTAAGGATTAGTAATCTTGTCCAGGACAAGAAAAATTCAATCATGCTGATGTGTCTGTTTACTTTAGAAAAATCTACTTTGGTCTTTGAATTAATAGTACAAAGTGAAGTCGCTCAGTCTTGTCCGACTCTGCGACCCCATGGACGGTAGCCTACCAGGCTCTGGGTCAGTGGGATTTTCCAGGCAAGAATACTGGAGTGGGCTGCCATTTCCTTCTCCAGGGGATCTTCCAAACCCAGGGGTCAAACCCCAGTCTCCTGCATTGCAGACAGACGCCTTACCATCTGAGCCATTAGGGGAGACCAAATAGTACAAAACTGAAGGCAATTTGTAAGAAACTTGACAGCCACTTTCTGGAAGCAACCAGATCTGTGATGACTGAGGTATGAAGAGGTTTCCTCAACTTCCAGTCAAAGATGAGCTGCAACCAAGGTCCAGATTATCCCCTATATGTCTCCACTTTATGTTTCTTCTGGCAGCCAAAATATATGTTGAACAGTTTAAGATGTTGGCAAACCTCTAGCCTCTCTTTTCTCATGCTCATCATCTGCCAATGGGGATGAGTAGTGTGCCGTTTCTCCTATTGCCCTCATTCGGCAAGGAGAATAATGGTAGATGGTTAGTCATTCAACAAACCTTGTTAAGATCCCAAAGTATAGGAAATCTTAGGAATGGGTGATATAAATGTTGTTGCTGCTGTTTAGTCGCTAAGTTGACCCCATGAACTACATAGCCCACCAGGCTCATCTGTCCATGGGATTTCCCAAGTAAGCATACTGGTGAGTCATAGTTGCTCAGTCATGTCTGACTCTTTGCAACCCTATGGACTGTAGCCTGCCAGGCTCCTCTATACATGGAATTCTCCAGGCAAGATTACTGGAATGGGTTGCCATTTCCTTCTCCAGGGGATCTTCCCGATCCAGGAATCCTGCATGGCAGTAGAGTCTTAACCATCTGAGCCACCAGGGAACCCTACTGTTGAGAAACATTTCTAAATATAAAGACAGGTGAACTTAAAAAGTATCACCAGATACATGCTTCACTTTGTCTTATAATCTATCAGCGATACATTAGAATATGTAATGAATCCATACCCCTTTTCCAAAGGAATACCCGAGACAGAAGTAGCAATAAAGTTATAAATGACAATCATCAATCAGATGAAATAATGTAGATGAAGCTTTTCTCGCTCAAAGAGATGGGGACTGGGCAAGTGGTCAGGAAGGAAATACAACGTGCTTTTAACTTTGTATGAAAAATAATGTTCAGTTCCATGTTGCTGAACATAGTTCTGTTTTTACCAAATAAATCCTCTACTTCAAATTACTGTCCAAATGCTTTATTAAAACTCCGCTTCTGGCCTTTGTTTTGGAATCTGCTACTTTTGTTGCCACTTCTTGATTGCTGTCCTCTGAAGCTTCTACTGCTTTCCCACTGTCCCCTGATGCCTCGATTGCCTTCCCACTGTCCTCAGAAGTTGCGATATCCTTCCTATTGACCTTCAAGCTCTGGTTGCTCCGTGGCCACAGAAAGCTGCCAGCACTGTGAATCATGCCACTTTTCCTGTACTTCTGTTACTGAGGCAGTAGGGATGTCAAACTTCTCCAGGGGATCTTCCCAATCCAGGGATCGAACTCCATGCACTTACATTGACAGGTGGATTCTTTACCATTTAGCCATGAGGGAAGCCTGATATAAATAAATGTGAGTGAGTGAGTGAATTTGCTCAGTCATGTCTGACTCTTTGCAACCCCATGGACTGTAGCCTACCAGTTTCCTCCATCCGTGGGTTTTCCAGGCAAGAATACTGCAGTGGGTTGCCATTTACTTCTCCAGGAGATCTTCCCCACCCAGAGATTGAACCTGGGTCTCCTGCATTGTAGGCAGACTTTCTACCATCTGAGCCACCAGGGAACTCGATATAAATGTAATTTATATCAAACATTTTTTATATAAATGTAATGCTCAAAATTCTCCAAGCCAGGCTGCTGCAATATGTGAACCGTGAACTTCCAGATGTTCAAGCTGGTTTCAGAAAAGGTAGAGGAACCAGAGATCAAATTGCCAACTTCCGCTGGATCATGGAAAAAGCAAGACAGTTCCAGAAAAACATCTACTTCTGCTTTATTGACTATGCCAAAGCCTTTGACTGTGTGGATCACAAGAAACTGTGGAAAATTCTGAAAGAGATGGGAATACCAGACCACCTGACCTGCCTCTTGAGAAGCCTATATGCAGGTCAGGAAGCAACAGTTAGAACTGGACATGGAACAACAGACTGGTTCCAAATAGGAAAAGGAGTACGACAGTGCTGTATATTGTCACCCTGCTTATTGAACTTCTATGCAGAGTACATCATGAGAAATGCTAGGCTGGAAGAAGCACAAGCTGGAATCAAGATTGCCGG
The DNA here is from genome assembly GCF_023091745.1 of Budorcas taxicolor. Classification (NCBI taxonomy): domain Eukaryota; kingdom Metazoa; phylum Chordata; class Mammalia; order Artiodactyla; family Bovidae; genus Budorcas; species Budorcas taxicolor. Next base: position 56,097,679 of record NC_068917.1, read on the forward strand.
GAGAAATATCAATAACCTCAGATATGAAGATGATACCACCCTTATGGCAGAAAGTGAAGAGAAGCTAGAAAGCCTCTTGATGAAAGTAAAAGAGGAGAGTGAAAAAGTTGGCTTAAAGCTCAACATTCAGAAAATGAAGATCATGGCATCTGGTCCCATCACTTTATGGGAAATAGATGGGGAAACAGTGGAAACAGTGTCAGACTTTATTTTGGGGGGCTCCAAAATCATTGCAGATGGTGACTGCAGCCATGAAGTTAAAAGACGCTTACTCCTTGGAAGGAAAGTTATGTCCAACCTAGATAGCATATTGAAAAGCAGAGACAGTATTTTGCCAACAAAGGTCCATCTAGTCAAGGCTTTGGTTTTTCCTGTGGTCATGTATGGATGTGAGAGTTGGACTGTGAAGAAAGCTGAGTGCCAAAGACTTGCTGCTTTTGAAGTGTGGTGTTGGAGAAGACTCTTGAGAGTCCCTTGGACTGCAAGGAGATCCAACCAGTCCATTCTGATGGCAATCAGCCCTGGGTGTTCTTTGGAAGGAATGATGCTAAAGCTGAAACTCCAGTACTTTGGTCACCTCCTGTGAAGAGCTGACTCATTGGAAAAGACTCTGATGCTGGGAGGGATTGGGGGCAGGAGGAGAAGGGGATGACAGAGGATGAGATGGCTCGATGGCATCACTGACTCGATGGACATGAGTTTGAGTGAACTCCAAGAGTTGGTGATGGACAGGGAGGCCTGGCATGCTGCGATTCAAGGGGTGGCAAAAAGTTGGTCACTACTGAGCAACTGAACTGAACTGAAATACATATAAAAATAAAGTATAATCCTTCTCATATGAAGCTATAGAAACAATTGTATTCAGTGAAATACCACCAATTTTACTCTGACCAGCACAAAGTACCAATTGTTCTGTTGAATATAATGTTCAAAATTCCAAGCCTTATAATCCAGAATTTCCACTCCTGGGCATATACCTAGATAAAATCAAAATTTGAAAAGATACATGCACTGCAGTGTTCACTAAAGCACTATTTACAATAGCCAAGACATGGAAGCGACCTAAATGTCCATCAACAGAAGAATAAATAAAGAAGATGTGGTACATATATACAATGAAGTATTACTCAGCCATAAAATGAATGAAATAATGCCATATGTAGCAACATGGATGGATAGAGTATCATACTAAGTGAAGTAAGTCAGACAAAGACAAATATATGATATAAATTATATGTGAAATCTAATTTAAAATTATACAAATGAACTTATTTATAAAACAGAAACAGACTCAGATTTGAAAATCAAATTTATGGTTTGATTACCATGTTACCAAAGGGGAAACATGGGGGAAATGATAAATTAGGAGATTGAGATTAACATATACACATTAATATACAGAAAGGATAACTCAGTAGGACCTACTCTATGAAATGAATTAGAAAATACTATTATTGCATTATCACTCCAGTACACCTGTGGCTGATTCATGTCATTGTATGGCAAAACCGACCACAATATTGCAAAGTAATTAGCCTCCAATTAAAATAAACAAATTAATTTTTAAAAAAGATCAAAGTGATTTTCCCACTTAGAGAGAATCAATATTTGATTTTACAAATACTCATAAAATTGGAACAAAATTTAATGTTATTACAATAAAATTGTATTCAAGCATTACAAAATAAAGAGATTTTATAATTATTGGGTTGCATTTCATTGTCAGTTGAACTAGAAATTCAGGATAAAAATCTTTCATTTCAAAACATGGTTTCACTGAGTTCAAGTTGGTTTTTCCAAACAGGCTTTTTAAAAAAGCTTTTTCATTTCAAAAACTGTTAACCTGAATTGACCATCTTTGTAACTCACCAGCTCCAAAATGCAAATAAATGGTCCTCCTCTAGGTGCTCCTTGTGTATTGTTACAAAACCTACATCCTTTTCACCTCTTTTATAGTCCCTTTTATGGCTATTAATTTTTAATTCTGGAGACATAGTCACTGAGTTTCTGGTTCTCTGGTGGGAGATAAATGTGACTTAGATCCTGTTTTATGTATATTTGGGGATGATGGTTCTGATTGTAACTATTCCCCAAGAGAAAAATTGCTGCTTTCCACAACCCCTTCCTAGTTGGTCATAAAACAAATATTAAATAATGGCAATAAGGTATGAACCTCCTATAGTGCTCCAGTTTTTAATTAAATGATTGCTGATGAAATATGGCTGATGGAAGAACACAGTGCATAAAGAATTCACATGATGTACCCAGTGTTCAGACCGTACACATTGCTTGGGCCCTCGAGACCTACTAGTGCAGGTACGGAATGTCAACTCTTATTCCTTGTGCCATATTTTTGTAACTTAAAGCTTTCTGATATCTTGACGGGAGCACAGAGGCTACCCAAGTGGTATTTCCTTAAAATTGGGGTTTAGATTCCCAAACAGAACCAGTTTTGAGACTTCTACAAACCCGATAAATCTGTTACATTTAATATTTTGTGTACTCCCTTCCACCAACAGCCATTAATTGTGAGGTTTGTGAAGCAATAAAAACCTTTTAAAAACCTTCAGTTTTCCCATTATTTTCAGCAAAAAATCTACAGAAGAGAGCTGATAGAGTGTTAACCTGCTGCTGCTGCTGCTAAGTCGCTTCAGTTGTGTCCGACTTTGTGCAACTCCATAGATGGCAGCCCACTAGGCTCCTCTGTCCCTGGGATTCTCCAGGCAAGAATACTGGAGTGGGTTGCCGTTTCCTTCTCCAATGAGCGAAAGTGAAAAGTGAAAGTGAAGTTGCTCAGTCGTGCCTGACTGTTCGAGACTCTATGGACTACAGCCTACAAGGCTCCTCCGTCCATGGGATTTTCCAGGCAAGAGTACTGGAGTGGGGTGCCATTGCCTTCTCCAGTTAACATGCTAGTCATCAGAATTCACTGCAGCTCATCTAAGTACACTCTACCTTAATCACTGAATATTTTGTCAACTGAAGTATAATCCTGTCAGTGCTGTTATTGTCAGCCATCCCCAATTTTGCAACAATACCAGCGAAAGAAGACTCTGATGCTGGGAGGGATTAGGGGCAGGAGGAGAAGGGGACGACAGAGGATGAGATGGCTGTATGGCATCACCGACTCGATGGACATGAGTCTGAGTGAACTCCAGGAGTTGGTGATGGACAGGGAGGCCTGGCGTGCTGCAATTCATGGGGTTGCAAAGAGTCAGACATGACTGAGCGACTGAACAGAACTGAAAGTATACAGGATGACCTAAAATGCTGCCAGGAAAGATGTTTAAGTAGGTATTAAACCTACCCCATAGGTGTACATGAGCATAGCCTTCTGCTGTCTCCCCTCCTACCCTCCTGCCAACACACATTAAGTCAAATAGAGATACTTTCTACTTTTTCATATATGCTTTGAAAATCTTCTTAGGAAACTACTACACATGTCCCTCACTCTTCCCAAATTCTCACAATTTATTATTCCTCCCGAAATTATGTTACATTTTTCCTTTGTAGCAGCAAAAACATTTATGATGTGAATGTACATATTTAAGAAATAAGCCAAAACTACATGGTCTCATTTAGGGCTTCCCTTGTGGCTCAGATGGTAAAGAATCCACCTGCAATGTGGGAGACTTGGGTTCAATCCCTGGGTTGGGAAGATCCCCTAGAGAAGGGAATGGCTGCCCACACCAGTATTCTTGCCTGGAGAATTCCATGGATGGAGGAGCCTGGCAGGCTACCGTCCATGGGGTCACAAAGAGTCAAATATGACTGAGCAACTTTCACAAATGGTCTCATTTATTTAGGGATCTCTTTACCAGTTGCTATAGTGCTGAGTACCCATTTAGCTGATCCCAAATGTACACTTAGTCTGTATCTATATAACATTAACCAAATGATGAACATTCACCAGAGGCAGAGGCCTTTCAGATGGATTCAATTAAGTGATTTGTAAAGAAGCATCCAAAATCGATCTGCTCAGAGCTGTGTGACATTAAATGATTGTGGGATTCAGTTATGAGGAGAAAAATAAAATGTGCTTTGACTAGCTATGTATCATTCTTTATCAAGAGGATGAAAGAAAAAGAAAGAAAAAAGAGGAAGGAAGAGAGGAGGGAGAGAAGGGAGGAGGGAGGAAGGAGGCAAATCTTTAAAAAGAGGTGAAATTTTATAATGAGGTAAGAGAAAACTGAATTGGAATGAGGGATGTGTCCCAAAATTGGTCCTGCTGATTGTTAATGCCTCTACTAGCAGTGTCACTAGGAGAGTCAGCTCACTTTTCTGAAAAAATGGTTTACTCCACTGAAAACAGGAATAATAATACCCATTTTACGGGAAATGAACTGAGATTTACATACAAAAGCTTTGGGAATCACAAACCCACATAGGTCAATTCAGTGTTAATTCAACTTCTATTTCTGTTACACTCCCCCAGGTGAGACATGAGAAGCTTAGTTTTCTCACCTTAGTTGAATTCTATTTATGACATGATGCTTCTTAAGTCCTAAAGAACTGGTGCTTTAGGCACTATTCGGATCTTCTATAGATCAGCATTTCTCAGGCTCCTGTGTCCAGACAGATTAACACAGATTTCACAAAGGCAGGTCTGGGGCAGGGCCTGAGATGGCTCTTCTCACCAGCTCCCAAGTAAGGCTGGTCAGTGTGTGCTCACCCTACTTGGCTTTGATAACATTAGGGGCTGCTCCAACACTTTCACACACTGAGCACACATTATTTATTGGATCAGAGCACAGAGTTTTAAGTGCTGCTGCTGATGTCATTCAGGTTTTTTTCCATGGTGATAAGTACGTCCTCTGGGAATGACTGCAGCCAACAAAGAGGACTGTAAACTGAAGACAGGGTGAGGCAAATAAGGGGCAGAGTGGTCTGCGGAAGAATCTACTGCTTCCCCTCCTGTTCTGGGCTGTCACTCATGATGAATGGCTCTACACAGAAAGGTTGGACTCAAGTGCAGTGATGACTTGCAATTAAACTCCCCGTTATTCTTTGCCAAGACCATTATTAGCATACTGTCCATACTACGTACCATAATTACAGCCCATAATACATACCATATCAAGATGGAGACAAACCTTTATTTTGGTGGTTTGTGATAAACGTGTCTATCTGTCTTATTAGGGAATTTAATTTTTTGTCTTAAAGTGTAAGCTTGGCTTCATAACATTAAAATGAAGCAATATAAGAAACACAGATAACATATCAGAATGAAATATACAAAGACAAGCTTATCTTCAGTAAAGTCATTTATGCATTAGAATCTCCATTCTCTCACTAATCCATTCATCCAACAAATATTTACTGAGACTCTAAAACATACTACATATTGCTCTGAACTCTAAGATAAAGCAGCAAAGTAAACTCCCCACCCTGATACCAACCAGTAATGCTGAAGAAGCTGAAGTTGAATGGCTAAAGACCTACAAGACCTTCTAGAACTATCACCCAAAAAAGATGTTCCTTTCATTATAGGGAACTGGAATGCAAAAGTAGAAAGTCAAGAGATGCCTGAAGTAACAGCAAATTTGGCCTTGTGTTAACAGAGTTTTGTCAAGAGAACGCACTGGTCATAGCAAACACCGTCTTGCAACAACACAAGAGAAGACTCTACACATGGACATCATCAGATGGTCAATACCAGAATCAGATTGATTATATTCTTTGCAGCCAAAGATGGAGAAACTCTATACAGTCAGCAAAAACACCACCAGGAGCTGACTGTGGCTCAGATCATGAACTCCTTATTGCCATATTCAGACTTAAATTGAAGAAAGTAGGGAAAACCACTACACCATTCAGGTATCACCTAAATCAGATCCCTTATGATTATACACTGGAAGTAAGAAATAGATTCAAGGGATTAGATCAGATAGAGTGCCTGAAGAACTATGGTTGGAGGTTTCTGACATTGTACAGGAGGCAGTGATCAAGACCATCCCCAAGAAAAAAGAAATGCAAAACAGCAAAATGGTTGTCTGAGGAGGCCTTACAAATAGCTGAGAAAAGAGGAAAGATAAACCCATTTGAATGCAGAGTTCCAAAGAATAGCAAGGAGAGATAAGAAAGCCTTCCTCAGTGATCAATGCAAAGAAATAGAGGAAAATAATAGAATGGGAAAGACTAGATATCTCTTCAAGAAAATTAGAGATACCAAGGAAACATTTCATGAAAAGATGGGCTCAATAAAGGACAGAAATGGTATGGACCTAACAGAAGCAAAAGATATTAAGAAGAGGTGGCAAGAATACACAGAACTACACAAAGATCTTCACGACCCAGATAATCATGATGGTGTGATCACTCACCTAGAGCCAGACATCCTGGAATGTGAAGTCAGGTGGGCCTTAGGAAGCAGCACTACGAAGAAAGCTAGTGGAGGTGATGGAATTCCAGCAGAGCTATTTCAAATCCTAAAAGATGATGCTGTGAAAGTGCTGCACTCAATATGCCAGCAAATTTGAAAAACTCAGCAGTGGCCACAGGACTGGAAAAGGTCAGTTTTCATTCCAATCCCAAAGAAAGGCAATGCCAAAGAATGCTCAAACCACCACACAACTGCACTCATCTCATACACCAGCAAAGTAATGCCCCAAATTCTCCAAGCCAGGCTTCAACAGTATGTGAACCGTGAAATTCCAGATTTTCAAGCTGGATTTAGAAAAGGCAGAGGAACGAGAGATCAAATTGCCAACATCTGCTGGATCATTGAAAAGCAAGAGAGTTCCAGAAAAACATCTATCTCTGCTTTATTGACTATGCCAAAGCCTTTGACTGTGTGGATCACAATCAACTGTGGAAAATTCTTCAAGAGATGGGAAACCAGACCACCTTACCTGCTTCCTGAGAAATCTGTATACAGGTCAGGAAGCAACAGTTAGAACTAGACATGGAAAACAGACTGGTTCCAAATTGGGAAAGGAGTATGTCAAGGCTGTATATTGTCACCCTGCTTATTTAACTTACATGCAGAGTACATCATGAAAAATGCTGGACAGAGTGAAGCACAAGCTGGAATCAAGATTGCCAGGAGAAATATCAATAACCTCAGATATGCAGATGACACCACCCTTATGGCAGAAAGTGAAGAAGAACTAAAAGAGCCTGTTGATGAAAGTGAAAGAGGAGAGTGAAAAGTTGGCTTAAAACTCAACATTCAGAGAACTAAGATCATGGCATCTGGTCCCATCACTTCATTGCAAATAGATGAGGAAACAATGGAAACAGTGACAGACTTTATTTTCTTGGGCTTCAAAATCACTGCAGATGGTGACTGCAGCCATGAATTAAAAGACACTTACTCCTTGCAAGAAAAGCTATGACCAACCTAGACAGCATATTAAAAAGCAGAGACATTTCTTTGCCAACAGAGGTCTGTATAGTCAAAGCTATTTTTTTTCCAGTAGTCATGTATGGATGTAAGAGTTGGACTGTAATGAAAGCTGAGCACCGAAGAACTGATGCTTTTGAACTATGGAGTTGGAGAAGACTCTTGAGAGTCCCTTGAACAGCAAGGAGATCCAACCAATCCATCCGAAAGGATATCAGTCCTGAATATTCATTGGAAGGACTGATGCTGAAGCTGAAATTTGGCCATCTGATGTGAACAGCTGACTCATTGAAAAAGACCCTGGTGCTGGGAAAGATTGAAGGTGGGAGGAGAAAGGGGTGACAGAGGATGAGATGGTTAGATGGCATCACGGACTCGATGGACAATGAGTCTGAGCAAGCTCCAGGAGTTGGTGGACAGGGAAGCCTGGCGTGCTGCAGCCCATGGGGTCACAAACCGTCGGACCCGATTGAGTGACTGAACTGAACTGAACAGGACCCTGATACAACTTACAGTTTGTATAAACACAAGCAGAATACTCCAAGTAGGGATAAATGGTATGGAGAAAAAAAAATAAAGCAAAGTAAGGAAGAAAGGGAAAGCTTACGTGTGGGGTGGGGCTGAGGAGGGGGATTATTTTATATGCAGGGCCAGGAGGGGACAGAGGAGACCTGAATGAAGCGAGAGTAAGATACGTGGATCCACAGCTAAAGAGATAATGAGACAAAGAGAATGAGAAGAATCAAGAGCACCAAGATTTTTGCCCCAAGCAACTGCAAGAATCAGGTTGCCATTTTAATGAGGACCCTCTGTGGGCAAAAATGTACCAAAGTTTAAAATATTCTGGGCCCCATTCTTCTAAATTCAATTATAAATTTAATTTTTAAACTGATAGGGAAATGAGAAGAAAAAGAAAATGTCAAATACATTTTTGTATTTGAAAATTCGATAATAAGCAATCCTCTTTAAAATATATCCTGATGATTTTTTTAGAACTGAAGAATAATATTTCATATAAGCCATTTTGTACATAATCAATAATTATTCATTTAAATATACAAGACTTCCTTTTAAAAAGTTTATCTAATTTACATATACATATTCTTTCATCTAGTATATATATATATTTTAAACTAGGACTATGTATTTATTTCAGAACATCTGTTATGAACAATAATATATCAACAGTTGAAATCAAAACATCAAATGTGAAGGGGTTAAAATTACAAAGGAGGCTGGCTATAGAATAAATCTCAAACTATGAAAAGACACCAAATAGATGCCAACAGAAACAGAATTAGCCGACAAATATTTCAAGGCAGGAACCCACTCCAGTATTCTTGCCTGGGCAATTTCATGGATAGAAGAGCCTGGCAGGCCGCATTTCACGGTGTCTCAAAGAGTCAGGCACAACTTAGCAACTGAGCACGTGATTAAAATATTTCAACAAGTGTTACAGATGCACTCGAAACAAAAAATAGGGAGACTCAGCAAAGGAGTAGAAGATATAAAGAAGAACTAAGTGGAAATTTTAGAAATGAAAATACAATAACTGAAGAACTCCTTTCGAGAGAATGCCAAGTAACAAATGTAGAAAGAAACACAGAATTAGCAAAGGACTATTATGCAACCACCTACATAATAACTGAGCCAAGCAAAGATCATGGATGAGTGCTACAAACAATTTGGGAACAGTTGTAGAGTAACAGGAGAGTCACACCGTCTCAGAGTATCAACCTACAGAGTTCTTATTAATTATAAAGGAAGACAGATATATATAATATATATCATGGGCATCACCTTAATCACAACTGAGAAATCTCATGCACATCATGTTAATCGAATTATCAAATTGATCAAGCATTATCAGTGATGGTACAAACTGGCATTGCATACCTCCTCATAGGTTATAATGGAAAGTGATATCACCCTGGATTGCACTCTTATTAAAAATATTTAACCCCAAGATAATCATGAGGAAATAATTTTATATATCTAGATGGTAGGACATTCTGCTCTGGACTCCTCAAAGTTATCAACAGCATGGAAGACAAAAAGGCAGCAGCTTATTGTAATAAGTTAAAACAAAATTCAAGAAAGGTGACAACAAAATGCTACATGTAATCCTTCATTAGATATTGGAATTTTTTTTAAGAACTGTATAGTTCACACCATATGGTTTCCCAGGTGGCGCAGTGGTACAGAACCTGCCTGCCAACACAGGAGAGGCAAGAGATTCAGGATCCATCCTTGGGACAGGAAGATACCCTGGAGAAGGAAATGACAGGCCATTCCAGTATTCTTGCCTGAAAAATTCCATAAACAGAGGAGCCTGATAGGCTATAGTCTATGGAGTCACAAAGAGTCAGACACGACTGAGTGAGCACACACACACACTCACACTGTATATTATGTAATATCTATCTTAAATATCATGGGAGTGATAATGGTATAGTAATTTTGAAGGAAAAATTCATGCTAAGTACTGAGATAAAGTGTCATGATACTTGCAAGTTATTTTTAAATGATTCAGGGGAAAAGAGAGCGCATGCAAAATGTGGCAAAATGTTAACAGTTGAATGCAGAATGAAGGGTATGGGGTCATCCTGATTACCTATGGCTGCATATGAAACAACTCCCAAACTTAGCAGCTCAATAGTGGCCATTCCATTTTATTTCATTATTTCTTGGATCAGGAATTTAAGAAGGACTGGGATAGATGATTATTCTGGCTCCATATGGCATTACTGAAGCCACTCTGTGGCTTTCAGCTAAAGGATGGGTTCTTATGTGGGTGAGGAATGGACAGAATTTGGAATTAGCAGATGCAAGCTATTATATACAGAATGATTAAAGAACAAGGCCCTACTGTATAGTACAGGGAACTATATATTCAATGTCCTTTGATAAATCATAATGGAAAAAATATGAAAAAGATGGATATATAATAACAACCATTTTGTTATGCAATAAAAAAACATATTTACAACTTGACACTCATCAAAAGATGGAGTCTAATCTCTCATTGAATGTGGACCAGATTTAATGACTTGCTTCTAAAGAATAGATTACAGCACAAATGAAGATGTGAGATTTTTGACACCAGGTCCTACAAGGAAATGCAGTTTTCACCTGGATGGCTCTCCCCCAGAACATGCATTTTGGAAGCTTTGGACTGACATGTAAGAACCCTGTCTAGGATGGTAAGCAACTTCTTAGAGAGTCAACCCAGGACACAGATACACCAGATTAAAAATACCCCTGAACACCATAATAACACATAATAAATAAGTATTTCCAAATGTGTTACTATGCTTTTATGTTTTTATACTTACATTTAAACATAAAAATATGAAAACAGGTGCTTACTTGGAATTGTATATTCTGTTTTACTTTTATGTTAAATGAAAACTGTTATTTACACCAAACAAAAATAAGCCCAGCTAACAATAATTAGAAGTGAATAATGGGATTAGTTAAATAAATAATATATGATGTGTGAGAATTTGTAGCAGTATATTAGGATGTCTCTTTCTTTCCTACCCCTACTCCCTGCTTGCCTGAGCAGGGCCTTCCCCACCCCAACCCTCTCTCCTGCAGCCTCACACCCCCTCCTCAGGAAGCTCTCCAGTGTCCTCCGATTGCTCCTCCTCCTGCGTGAGGGTTTTCTCAGATAGGTGAGTCCCAAAGCCTGCCAGAGACAATGATTGAAGCCCTAACTGCCCTGCTCGGCACTGACCCCTCCTTGTTCCACCCACACCTGGCATTGCCATCAAGATGCCCCCCACCTCTAACCTGGGGCTCTGGGTTATCTTTCCTGGCACAGGCTCAGCTCCTCCTCCCTGGCCCAGGTCACACTCCTGAGCAGGCAGGGCTGTAAGTCCCTTCTCTGGACTCACCTTAGTGATGGGACAGGAAGACTTGTCCTGGGTCGAGCAGCTGCACACCCATTATACCAGGGAGGGGGCAGGACAGTAAGCCTTCTACCTGAGGATCATAATCCCAACTGCTAATGTTTACTGAGCACCTGCTGCTAGTCACATCTACCACCTGAGTCTGCGAGGGAGGAACTACTGGGGAGTGGAGAGTTACAAAGGCTCAGCATACCTAGAGCTATCATGTCTGCTTCTGTTTTGGGATACAGCAATTTAATGAGACTGTTTTTAAAAGCCTTTTATTGGAGTTCACATTTTTTAGATTTTTATTGTGCATTCGTAGGCTACATAAATGACTTTTTAAAAGGACATAAAGGACCTGCTGCAGCCTGGAGATTGTCCTTTAAAAAAATTTTTTTTAATCAGTCACGTGTATACATATATCCATTCTTTCTTAGATTCTCTTCCCATAAAGGTCATTACAGAGTATTCAGCAAAGTTCCCTGTTCTATACAGTAGATCTTTATTAGTTATCTACATTATATATAGTGGTGTGTATATGTCAATAGGATGTCCTTTTTTGTTTTGGTAGTGGTAAAACAGTACAGTCAAAAGTAAGATACACTTTGACTTGCAGATCTGCTTTAATCAAAAAAGCAGATGTCTGGTATCCGTCCAGTGTGATGTCAGTCAAGTGGAATATCCTCCCAGCAAAGGCATTTGTACATGGAATACCTAGAAACTAACACATCGTTGTAAATCAACTATATTCCAGTAAAAGTTTGTTTTAAAAAGGACATCCTCCAGGCTGCAGGTAGTTCAAAGCAGTGTTATGGAAAAGACAACAGAAAGAGTGAAACATCTTCCTGTATCATGCTGTTGTGTTGTGCTTAGTTGCTCAGTCATGTCCGACTCTGCCATCCCATGGACTGTCGCCCATCAGACTCCTCCGTCCACCAGGATTCTCCAGGCAAGCATACCAGAGTGGGTTGCCATGCCCTTCTCCAGGGGATCTTCCCAAGCCAGGGATCAAACCCAGGTCTCCCACATTGCAAGCAAATTCTTTACCTTCTGAGCCACCAGGGAAGCTCTGCTGTATCATGAGAAAAAGAAACATTTGATCAGTTTTTAATTAATAAAGGTAATACCCGTTATTATTCATATTGTATTTATGTTTCTTTTAAAAAGTTACTAACAGCATCATTTAGACTTGTAGCCTCTCAGTTCAGTTCAGTCGCTCAGTCATGTCCAACTTTTTGCCACCCCATGAATCGCAGCACGCCAGGCCTCCCTGTCCATCACCAACTCCCGGAGTTCACTCAGACTCACGTCCATTGAGTCAGTGATGCCATTCAGCCATCTCATCCTCTGTCATCCCCTTCTCCTCCTGCCCCCAATCCCTCCCAGCATCGGAGTCTTTTCCAACCAGTCAACTCTTCGCATGAGGTGGCCAAACTACTGGAGTTTCAGCTTTAGCATCATTCCCTCCAAAGAAATCCCAGGGCTGATCTCCTTCAGAATGGACGGGCTGGATCTCCTTGCAGTCCAAGGGACTCTCAAGAGTCTTCTCCAACATCACAGTTCAAAAGCATCAATTCTTTGGCGCTCAGCTTTCTTCACAGTCCAACTCTCACATTCATACATGACCAGAGGAAAAACCATAGCCTTGACTAGACAGACCTTTGTTGGCAAAGTACTGTCTCTGCTTTTGAATATACTATCTAGGTTGGTCATAACTTTTCTTCCAAGGAGTAAGCGTCTTTTAATTTCATGGCTGCAGTCACCATCTGCAGTGATTTTGGAGCCCAAAAAAATAAAGTCTGACACTGTTTCCACTGTTTCCCCATCTATTTCCCATGAAGTGATGGGGCCGGATGCCATGACCTTGTTTTCTGAATGTTGAGCTTTAAGCCAACTTTTTCACTCTCCTCTTTCACTTTCATCAAGAGGCTTTTTACTTCCTCTTCACTTTCTGTCATAAGGGTGGTGTCATCTGCATATTTGAGGTTATTGATATTTCTCCCGGCCATCTTGATTCCAGCTTGTGTTTCTTCCAGTCCAGCATTTCTCATGATGTACTCTGCCTATAAGTTAAATAAGCAGGGTGACAGTATACAGCCTCGACGTACTCCTTTTCCTATTTGGAACCAGTCTGTTGTTCCATGTCCAGTTCTAACTGTTGCTTCCTGACCTGCATATAGGCTTCTCAAGAGGCAGGTCAGGTGGTCTGGTATTCCCATCTCTTTCAGAATTTTCCACAGTTTATTGTGATCCACACAGTCAAAGGCTTTGGCATAGTCAATAAAGCAGAAATGCTCTAGTGATGATACCCGATTACTCTGCACCACAGCTTATTCTGGGGATCAGCTCATTGTCAGGTACTTTCCATCTATAATCTCGTTATTACAGCCTATCCATGTCTACATTGCCCATCATTTTTAAACACTCTGAAGCACATTAAATATCATCATTAATTAAGCCTCTCTTTCTCAGGACAAATGGTTTTAAACCACAGAGCTAACTTGAACATATGAAATCAAAGGAAGTGCTCAAATAAGTCACACTTTCAGTAAAGAAGTTGAAAAGGTCCTGTTTAACTTGGTGGCCTTTTTCTTTTAAAAAAAAAAATTATTTCATTATTCTTACTGGGATTTTCTAGCTGTGCCTGACAGCATGTGGGAGTTTAATTCCCCAACCAGGGATTGAACCCACACCCCCTTCACTGGGAGCATGAAGTCTTAACCAATGCAACACCAAGGAAGTCCTCATTCCTGACTGCCCTTTTCTGGTGGCAGATTTTTCTAGTTCTGAGGCAGTTTGGTTCCAAAAAAAGAGTCATTTTTTTCCTTGTAACTGACACATAATATGAAAAATCAGGTGACAAAACAATCAATCCATTTTACAAGGCTCTTTATGACCTCTTCAGAGAAAATTAAACCAGTTTTGGTAAGAGCTTTGCTGCTCTATGTAATATTACCTGAAGTCACTAAACGGCAACTAAATTTATATTTTACTGTAATTCCTTACTCAATGTTCATTCTCCATGTATTTCCAAACAAGATAAGGAGTTTCTGCTCGTCTCACACCTCAGAAATCTGATTTTTACACCAGGTCAACATTTTAACATCTTTTCTCAGCATCAGTGATTGCCATCTTGTAGGCACTTTTTTAAGGAAGCTAACTCCTTTCATTTCTGTAAAGTCAAAAATCTCATTAAGTGTCTCTGCAGGTTGTGCAGAAAATGAAAAGTGATCCCAAGCTTGCACTATGAAGGTCTTAATATTACAGGTAAGTAAATCACACCTCTTTTTAGCAATGTTGTGTCAAGGTGTCAGGACATCTAGCTGATAAAATCTCATTTTCTTTGATGAGAAGTTTATAGACTGAATGTAATTTGCCAAATTATACATTTGTACTGACTGCCAAATACACAGATGAATGAACAAAATCTACAAATAAAATATATATTTAGACATGATATAATCAATCTTTTATTTTATATACCTTGCAGTTTTATTAATCTTCTTCATAGAAATCAAAAAAAAATTTGAAACTCCATTTTTCAAATCAAAATACCTGTAAGTTAAGAAAAGTTTATTTTTGTTATTGTGATTCCACATGTCCATTTAAAATTTGTAATGATATTAGAACTCAGTCAAGGATTTGGGGGGTTTTGTTTACAGTTAGTTGAACAGTTATCTCAACATTATTTATTGACTAATACATATTTTACTGTGTGCTGGCTTTGTACTCTATCAACTTAGTGAAGTTAGATCTGTGAACTGTACTTCTCATTACTCTTTCTCTCAACGAAAGTTACCTTTTTAAAAATTTCAATTATTAAGCATTCAAAGATCTAGACTACACAATATTAAATTAGGTTTTTGTAAAATTTACCAAAAGATCATGAAGCACATAGAAATTTGCCATGCTTCCGTGCCTTTGGCACTTTTGCCATTTCAGTACTTAATAGTTCTTACTACCAAGAATTTGTAGAAGAAGTAAAAGAATTTGATTAAAATGAAATCAGTTATAGCACAGTCTGCCATGTGTAGAGACTCCATATTTACTAGTTCTTTCTACCTGAACTTAGAGCAAAGATTTGGGATTTTTGGAAACTGAGAATGATGGTGAATGAGAAATTCTGGTTTATCTCCGGTATTCAATTTACTACTTTGTTTTCGCATGATTAGGGACACACCTAAGTTAGAGCGGGCTTGTTCATGAATGATGACCAACACCTGAGACAACAACATTAAATTTATTCCCAAAGCAACGCGTTTATTGTCGATAAGAAGAGATAGCTATTGATGTGTTGGTTCAAGTGATGTAATTGTCACTCTCATCAAAGGAATTGCCTCTCATTAGATTTAGCCTCATTCTCAAATAAGCCATCATCATAAATATGATACGGGATTCATTTCAAAAGATCAGACCTGTTAAATCAGTACTGGAGACTGCTAGAAGATACAATTTTTAAGTACATTAAACACTTAAACGCAGGACCCTCCTTCCCCCCGATACCTCTGAGAAAATGTAATTAAAATGTGGTCTGTTTTGCATTATTTTTTTTAAGGGAAAACTCATCAGATCTTTACAACATTAGAATACTGCACACCACGAGTGTTTGACTTTATTCCACTGAATTCGACAATAAGTGCATAGTACTTATCTCTGCTTATAATGGAGAACCTGAAATGTGTGAAGACATGCTTCAAATGATGAAGAAAATGTAAATGCATCTAGTTTAAGGGGAAATAGACTATCTGCTAATTGCTTCAAGAATTGAGTGATTTGGAAGACCTCTGGAGAGGGTTCATTTCTCCGATTTGCATACACTTCGCTCATATTACCTGGCTTACTACAAATGCCTTGATGATGTGTATGTGAAGTGTTCCTCGTCAACACCAGAGACTGGGAAGGATCCAGTGGCTCTGGGGACCAGAGAGCTTCTTCCTGCTAAAGAAGCTGCCCCTCTGTGATACCAAGCCCTTAGGAGAGCATACTTGATGTCTGATAAATGATCTGGTTTTCTTTCGGCCCATTGTTACTATTATTGTTATTATTATTGCCCCTAATTAATTGGCTTAATTTTCCTGATGATACCAGTGAGCTTATTAGTTAACGTAACCCTTTATACTCTCGTAGAGATTCTCTTAATCTAATAAAAGGGTACAAAAATAAGTCATATTATTACTTTTACTTTCTTTCAGAGCTTTTAACACCTGGTAGTGTGAATAACTGAGGACTCTTAAAACCACAAAAATCAAATGCAAAGATGGCTTATCGCCTTTTACAAAGGTGGAGAGTACGAACTCCCTTGAGGCAGATGAATGGGCTCAAAAGGAAAGGATGAGAGGGAAACAGGACAAAGAAGAGGATGCAAATGGTGAGAACACATTTGTAGAAACAGGAACAAAAGGGAACTGCAGAGAAGGGAAGAAGAATTAAGACGGAGGAAAAATTCAAAGAAGAGGGAGCGAACCAGGGACAGAAATAGGACAAAGAGAAAAAAAAAGAGAAAAGTAAGTAGAAAAGATTTAAAGGAAAAAAAGAAAGAGCTGGAAAGGAAGATATCTGTGACACATGACATAATATCATGTGGATGTGGATTGTATTGTACCACTAAAAAAAACCCACCTACAAAAAAGCTCTGTATTTGCCACAGTTTATACATAGACTACAGTGAAAAATCTGAAAATTTTAATGCATGGTTCTTTGAACTTCATAAAACACACTGAGAATGTTAGCAATGCTTGAGATAATTAAAGTAACTTTTCCATAGGGTACAACATATATTCTGAAATAATGCCTGAAAGTAGCAGCTCCTAGGTATATATAAGATTAATCAAAATGTTAGGATATTTCATTTATCTTGAGTACATAACCATGATTTGAAACAGCATAAAGGGTTGAAAAGCATGTCAAGAATAGCATGCACTTTAAAAATTAGAAGATGCATAAGGTTAACTTTCAGAGAAATCTGTTAAATATGAATGTAAAAATGAATAAAATATAAGGTCATAGGCAAATCATCCTGTTTTCATGAACCTTGATCATATAATAGAAGTTACATTTATTACTGAAATGTGAATGAAGATGGAATTCAAGATAAGGTATTAATCATAATTAGAATGACTATGACAGGTCTGTGGTGACAAATACTTAACAAGTAGTAAGAATGCTTATTCATAACAAATCTCTTAATTCATTAAATTCTTCATTAAAAGGGCAACCTTTTAATAAGTTCAACATAAAGTTGGTATAACATGCTATTAGCATTTTCTCTCTTTATTTTCATTTTAGGGGGCTATTGTTAACAAAATGAGGTAAATCATTTAAAACATATAATTACTTGGATATAGTCACATAGTAATTCCCTAAGCGATTGTACGGTTATAAGTTGTCAGTGTGCATATTAATTTATCATACCCACCAGCCTCATCTTCATTGATTTACTAGCTGTTAGAAAAACAGATTAAGAAGCACACGCTGCCCTTCTCTGAAAGTTTCATTGAGGCACAAGTAGGGCAAACACTGCTCTCCAATTAGAATCCTGCTGTTTGCCAGGACTTGACAATGACTAATTAGAGTCTTAAATGACTTAATATGTTTGAATGCATGATTATTTATAAGTACATTTTAGGATATGCATAAAATAATCATTCCTGGTTTACATATGAAAGGCTACTTTTCATGCAAAGGGCAAAGACCTGTTGAACACCTGAGGTCAAAGGAAAAAAAGATGTTTTAATGTCATGGTTACTGTTTGCTTAGGCAACCATTACCTTAAAAGGGAGAAGAAAGAGTGAAATGCTTAAATCTCAGCGTTACAAACTATGAAACTTACAAACATGGGATTTTTAGAGGAATGAACCATTTTAAAAATATATATTGCCTCCTTAGAATTGTTATCAGAGTTAAACGTATATACTCTTTGACCAGTGCCTAGGACAGAGGGAGCACTCAATCATTAACTACATGGTAGGTCCTGACAATGTAAAGCTGGAGTAGAATTTGTGGATATATTAATACAACTGATTTTCTGACACATTTTAGGGGATTCATTTGATTATCAGTCATTCATTGATCAGCTACTATGAGTCAGGCACTGTGCCAGGCATGGGAAGTAAGACAGATACCATGCAGGATCACTGAGCTGGGTTCCACTGCACTGCAAGTCAAAGAGATGATGAAAATAGAGCAGAGTTATGAGCTGTTTTGTCAATAAATTGCTCTTAAACTTTAAAATATTTGAAATATATGTAAGTGTAGAGAAATTATCATATTAAACACTACATTGCACATTAAAATTTTGCGAATGTTAACTTTCTCTATATTTTTTTATGCTTCTGAAGCAGACAGATGTAAGGTGGCCTCCATTGATTTCCCACTCTCTACTGTCCATGTCTTTGTGTAATTCCCTCCTCTGGGTGTGAGCAGGATCAGTGTCAGGCTTCTAACAAATAGAATATGGCAATGGTGGTGGACTACGGCTCCTACGATCAGGTTATATTACATAAGACTCCATTTTAGCCAACTGAGATGAGAGACTCTTCTTCCTGGGTGGATGAAGTCAGCAGTCATACTGAGGCAGCCGAGACAGCAAGGGATGTCAATCAGCCTCTTGGACCTGAGAGCAACCTCCAACTAACAGCTAGCAAAATGCTGGAGCCCTCGGTCAGACAGCCAAGGAAATAAATTTTGGCAACACCAGAATAAGCTTTGAAGCAGTTTTTCCCCTTGAGCCTCCAAATGAGAGCACAGCCTATCTGAGGCTTTGATTGCAGTCTTGTGAGACCTTCGACAGTGGACTAAAGTAAGCTATGCCCAGACTCCTGACCTGCGGAAACTGTGACATAATAAATATGTATTAAGTCACTAAGTTTGTGATAGTTTGTTACAAAATAATAGAAAACCAATACAACTTCTAATGACATTACAAATGCCTCAAAAAATAATATGGCTTTTACATTGGCTGCATATTGGGGGAAAAAAAAAACCAACTAGAACTGCAAAAGAGCTGATAAATTCTTCTTGCTCTTAAAAGGGGAAGCTTTAAATAGCCTTCAGAGAAATTTGTAAGTATCATGAGAAAAGGCCCAATGCCTTTCCAAGGAATCATTTAAGCGTTTAATGTGTCTTGCTGACATGTAGATTGTTATACTATCTAATCGACAGAATTAAAAATCATTTCATTATATTCCAGAATTTTTAAAGGCCACATAAAATAGCTATTTTCCAGTCTAGAAACTTCATATTCTATAAATTATTGATCATTTTCTTCTCTAAGATTAAGAATCCTGATGAACATCTCATTTTCCTTTTCTTTATGATCTGCTTCTCTATGATCTTTCCCATTTTTTCCTCCAGAATTTCCTGTGTTGTATATCTTCTTCTCTTTGCTCCTTCCGATGCTGGCTTCAGCCCTCTCCATTTCACTACTCTGGATCACAAGAATTGACTTGGATGGACCACAGTAATGGGCGGCCTTTCCCAGTGATAGCAATTTCAATTGCTTTAATTCTTTTTTTCTATTATCTCAGTCTTTGCTTGTGTGCATGCTAAGTTGCTTCTGTCATGTCAGACTTGTTGAGACCCTATGGACTGTAGCTTTCCAGGTTTCTCTGTCTGTGGGATTCTCTAAGCAAGGATACTGGAGCAGGTTGCTATGCCCTCAGGTCCAGGGGACCTACCCAACCCAGGGATTGAACCTGTGTCTCTTATGACTCTGGCATTGGCAGGCAGGTTCTTTACCACTAGTGCCACCTGGGAAGCCCATTTTAGTCTTTTGGTTTTATCTATTGACATCCTACAGATTTTTATTCTCTTACATATCACTGCCACACACACATACATTACTATCACTCTATCCAAATATGTTCTACATAAATCTGTTTTTAGTAAATATTCAGTGTTTACATGATCACAACCCAGCTCAGTTCAGTTCAGTGCAGTCACTCAATCTGATTCTTTGCAATCCCATGGAATGCAGCATGCTAGGCTTCCCTGTCCATCACCAACTCCCAGAGATTACTTAAACTCATGTTCATTGAGTCAGTGATGCCATCCAATCATCTCATCCTCTGTCGTCCCCTTCTCCTCCCACCTTCAATCTTTCCCAGCATCAGCCTCTTTTCCAATGAGTCAGTTCTTTGCATCAGGTGGCCAAAGTATTGGAGCTTCAGCATCAGTACTTCCAATGAATGTTCAGGACTGATATCCTTTAAGATGACTGGTTGGATCTCCCTGTAGTCCATGGGACTCTCAAGAGTCTTCTTCAACATCATAGTTCAAAAGCATCAGTTCTTCGGCCCTCAGCTTTCTTTATAGTCCAACTCTCACATCCACACATGACTACTGGAAAACCATAGCCTTGACTAGACAGACTTTTGTTGGCAAAGTAATGTCTCTGCTTTTTAATATGCTGTCTAGGGTGGACACGGAGAAGGCAATGGCAACCCACTCCGGTACTCTTGCCTGGAAAATCCCCTGGACGGAGGAGCCTGGTAGGCTGCAGTCCATGGGGTTGCTAAGAGTCAGGCACGACTGAGCGACTTTACTTTCACTTTTCACTTTCATGCATTGGAGAAGGAAATGGCAACCCACTCCAGTATTCTTGCCTGGAGAATCCCAGGGACAGAGGAGCCTGGTGGGCTGCCGTCTCTGGGGTCGCACAGAGTCAGACACGACTGAAGTGACTTAGCAGCTAGGGTGGGCATAGCTTTTCTTCCAAGGAGTAAGTGTCTTTTAATTTCATGGCTGCAGTCACCATCTGCAGTGATCTTGAAGCCCAAGAAAATAAAGTCTGTCACTGTTTCCATTGTTTCCCCATCTATTTCCCATGAAATGATGGGAACCAGATGTCGTGATCTTAGTTCTCTGAATGCTGAGTTTTAAGCCAACTTTTTCACTCTCCTCTTTCACTTTCATCAAGAGGCTCTTTAGTTCTTCTTCGCTTTCTGCCATAAGTGTGGTGTCATCTGCATATCTGAGGTTATTGATATTTCTCCTGACAATCTTGATTCCAGCTTGTGTTTCTTCCAGTCCAGTGTTTCTCATGATGTACTCTGTATATAAGTTAAATAAGCAGGGTGACAATATATAGCCTTGACGTACTCCTTTCCCAATTTGGAACCAGTCTGTTTTCCATGTCCAGTTCTAACTGTTGCTTCTTGACTTGCATACAGATTTCTCAGGAGGCAGGTAAGGTGGTCTGGTTTCCCATCTCTTTAAGAATTTTCTACAGTTTGTTGTGATCCACACAGTCAAAGGCTTTGGCATAGTCAATAAAGCAGATGTTTTTCTGGAACTCTCTTGCTTTTTCAATGATCCAATGGAAATTGGCAATTTGATCATAACTAGATAACTATTTTCACAGTGATGTACATCAAATACTATGTTTCCTTTCCTACTTTGCATGCTTTTTTCCCCCTAGACTCCCCCTCACTTTTTGTTTCTGTTTTATTTCTATGAATCAATTACCATTTCATTCCCAGCTCTGTGAGAAAAAAAATCTTTCAGTATATCTTTTGATATATTCAAATATATCAGATACGTACAGAGTTCATCTCTTTTTTCTTCTGGGATATGTTCCTCCTGGAGTTCACTTTCCTTTGCTCCACTCTGGATTGCTGCTTTCTAGGCCTGCTTCATAGCTGTCATCCTCGGAATCTTCTCTCACCATCCTTCTGGGAATTTCTTTGACCTTTCTATGTTTCATATCCCCTGTTTTTTAATCTCATACATTTTCTTTCTTGGTCTGATTTTTTGTTTCAGTAGAATACAGCCTCTAAGAGTGTTCTGAGAAAGGATGAATGAGACTAAATTCAGGGGGACATTAAACATCTGCAATATTCTCAAATGATGGATATGTTTTCTGGGTATAGAATTTTAAATTGGAAATAATTTTTTCTCTGAATTCCTCAGAATTCCTCCATTGTCTTCTGGTTTTCAACTTTGCAATTGTAAAATATAATACCATTCTAATACTGATCCTTTGGAAGGTGTTTTTGTTCATTTATATTCAAAACTTTTCAGGATCTTCTCCTTCTCCAGTGTACTGAAATTTCACAATCGTGTGTCCTGAGGCATAATAGGTAACACTTTTTTTCATTTGCTGTACTGGAGCTTCATTGGACTTTTCAATCTGGACTTGGATTTTTCAGTTCTAGAAATTGAAAAAAAAAATGTCTCTGATTATTTTTATCCCATCTCTTTCCCTGTTTTCTTCAAGAAGTCCTTGAACATTATTTAAATATTGGACCACATGGGAAAATGATCTATTTTTTTTCCTAGTCTCCATGTTCTATCATCTAGACTAGTTCCTTGGCTTTATTTTCCAAGACTTCTTTGAATTTTTAAAAACCTTCTATGAATTTTCCTTGGTTTTAGTTTCAAAACTTTCTTTGCATTTTAATTCAATATTAAAAATTTCAATATTCTTATTAACAGAATGCTTTCCTCTTATCACCTGCATTCTTGTTTTATAGAAGATATATACTTTCTTATTTCTCTAAGGAAAATAATTATGGATTTCTTTTTCTTGTGGACATTTCTTTCTATGCCCTATAAATCTTTTAAAATTTATTTTCTTTTTATTTTGACCTCTGGATTTCACATTTGAGGCTTTCCTCAAATGTCTGATGACCTCTTACTGTCCAGACTGAGGCTTTAAAATGCTTCAAAGTCCAGAGCTTTTCCAATTCAAGCTTTTTATAGACCACACTGTCTTTTGTCAGTATGTTGGAGGGGTAGTCGTCTTCCTACTTGGGACAGGGTAAAAAATGTGGTAAGTAGAAAGGAGGGTGTCTAAATCAGTCCTGTCCCATAGACAGTAACTTACACTACAAGTGTGAGCATCATATATAATTTTTTAGTGTTTTGGCTACATTTTTTAAAGCTTTAAAATAAAATGAATTAATGCTATTAATGTATTTTTAAACCCAACACATCAAAAAGTATTGTCATTTTATGTGATATGTCTGTTTAATATACACATATTTATTGTTCTCTTCTACTTGTAAAATATAAGTTGCAGTAGAGCAAGAATCTTGTAGATCCTGTTCACTACAGTTGGACACAAATCATAAACATGCCTGTTCATGGTGGATGCTAAAAATACAGTTGAAGGATAAATGAGTGAATGAATTTTAATTTCATAAGCTTGAGCACATCTGTTTCTTTTGTTTTGTTATACTTTACCATTGTATTTAATTCACAGGGACATACACAGTTTACATAATATACTTCTACAGGCTTAATTATATTTATGCAGTTTGCTGCTCAATGTCTGTGATTGGCTTTATGTACATTTGTTTGATTATTCAGAAATTACAGTGGTGCCCTCAGTGACACTAGCAAGTAGTCAATGCAATCAGTTCATTAACGTGATTCAAATAAACATCAACTGATCAAGAACTCAGAAGTCAATCATTATAGAAGTCAAAAAAAGGAAAAGAAGAAAGGACAAATGGACTCCTTATATAGACATGGCCTTAATTATTTTGTGATATTGTTGGACACTGAAAGTCATATACCTGCTTAAGCCATTTAGGTGCTTTCAGCACCTACTATATTATTTTATTTCAGCTATACTAAATTTAATTCATCTAACTGTAGTTAAGAATCCCATCCCCTCCAACAGCCACCTGCAAATCTTCACCCTAATTTTCTTCTTTCCAGCATTTCTCAGGAGAACGGGAAAAACTTGCAATTATTCCAAGTTCACATTTAATCTCATTCAGTTTAACCCCTTCTGCAAACTAAAACCTTTCCATTGCATTTATTCACATACACAAATACCAAAAAACTTTTTTTATTATTTAAATATTGTCACTTAGAATTAACTTTAAAATTCTCAACTTTTTTTCTTAATATGCCTAAAATGATGGATACGAATATCAATAAACACTTAAAATAGTACCTTTCAACCAACAATGGTGGTCAGAATTTTACTGTCTTAAATTAATGTACTGACATAATTAGCACTTGTTAAGCTCTAAAATCTTAAGAAGGAACATTTGCCTGATAGGACAATTAAGGTTTAAAATTAGGTAGGATTTTGTTTGTTTTTTCTAAGAAAATCAGCAGTGTGGAGTTAAGGGGAAAAAATGGACCCAGTATCTTTAGGAGCTCATTAAGATATTTCAAAGAATCTCAAAACAATTGTACACATGGCTTTGTAAACTAATCTCTTCTTTTATGGAATAATTTCTTCAGTCCCAAATTGAAGTTCTCACTAAATTTGACTGTGAGATTGTGTAAATCAAATTTGATGAATTGTATGCAAAGAGTAATTTCACATCAAAACCTGCCTTTAAGAATGCTCATTTTAAAACAAAGGTGATTTGTCATCCCATAATACAATATATCTCGCAAATCTGCCTTTGTTAGAAAATAGCCCAAATTTGGCTGGACATAAAGTGTACCTGTAAAGTACTGCATTATTAAATCCAGTTACTTAGGGTTTAAACTCTTTTTTACTGGCAATTTTTAGTAAGCAAGAAAGCCTTCTATCTGTAGTGCTGTCCGTCAGTCTCGGGAAACATGTCTGTACTTCGGTTAACAAATCCACCACAAAGTTGCATTCTTGCTTCTTTTCTCTTTGTCTAAACCTCAGCTTTTTCTTTCAAAGAGGGGAAGTTTTGGGTTTTGCAACTTTGCTATGTGACTTCAAGAAGCTGAGGTAGAAATGATGAACACACTTGGCTTTGGTTGAAGAGGAAGAACGCAGAGTTTATAAATGTCTCAGGTATTTCCAATAAATTGGAGGTCACCAGAAAAGATGTTAGGATAATAAATCTAGCCTCTAAGTATACACTCCCTTTACCCAGTGGGGAGCCTCCTGGGATCATTTGTCTGCTGTTCATTATCTTGTCTGCATTATTCAACAGCTCTGTTCCTGCTCAATGGGCTTCAGAGAGCTTTTAGCAGCTGCAGCAACCTCCAATTTTTACTTAAGTTCCCTCTCTCTTTGCAATAGCAAAAAAAAAAAAAAAAAAACAGAAAGAAAAGGAAAAGAAAGAAAACCTATCTCTAATGCCCAAGACCCACCTGTGTAATAGAACCCATGTCAAAACTAAGCTTGTTTATTCATTTCACATTAACTGTATCAGTATTATAATGCAATATTTGGGAGGCCAAATAAGAAATCTTACATTTAAATACTAAGACTCTGAGGTTTTAAAAAAATTTGCAAACTATCTAAATAATATAATGAAAAGGGAAAAAAAGCATTTAATTTCTTTTAAATTCTGAGTTTAAGTTCCATTTTAAGAAAAATTCCCTTTTGAAAATGACAAATGAAGAAAGTTTTAAAAAATCACCAAAAAATCTAGTACCTGACTAAAAAAGAGAATAAGCTTTGAAGAAAAGGAGCAAGTTTATAGCTTACCCAAGTGAAAAACCTTTGCATTTGATTTGTTTCATTTAGGACATACTTAGCTGCTCTCAGGTGAGTTGATTTTCAGGAAGGTGGACATTACTTATGACCATGATCTACGTTAACAAGATTCTCTTGAATCTGACTAAACTAAAACTATTATGGTAAAATAGAATGTAGTGTTGTATTTATTAACTGGGTGGTGGATAAAGCAAAATAGTTTTTTCAATGGCCAGAACCAACATGCGATGACAAGAACTGATCAAAATGGTCATAGGGAATGGGCAGAGCAAGCATTAAACTCTCCAAGAAGTCACTGGAAGCACTTCAAGGACTTATCAAAAACTGGCTATTGCACTTAAGTTATGTGAGATTAAGACGCATGACTATTTTCTAATCAAGACTATGAAGACTCACTACAGCTCAGATAGTAAAGAATGGCTCAGATGGTAAAGAATCCGCCTGCAATGCAGGAAACATGGGTTCGATCCCTGGGTCACGAAGATCCCCTGGAGAAGAAATGGGTACCCTCTCCAGTATTCTTGCTTGGAGAATTCCACGGACAGAGGAGCCTGGTGGGCTACAGTCCATGATGCAAAGAGTCAGACACAGCTGAGTGCCTAACACTTTCACTTTCACAGCATCTAAAGGCTGAGAGTAGAGCATATAAACAGCTGGCAAATGGAAACCTTATAAACAAAACAACATTTAAAAATAAGTCTAGCTTGTGTCATTAATAAGGAATTATTTAAATATCCAACAATATGTGAATTATACCTAAAACTACACAAACCATCCATTCTTCTATTAAGGCTGTTGTCTGGAATCAAATGTGTTCAGGATGGGAGTAGGAGGAAGGATGCTTGTAGACAAAATAAAGACATTTACACTTCTCCTGTGGCCTTGAGATACTCTAATCTTCAAGAGCAGAGGTGACAGTCTATGTCCAGAATAAAATGTCTTGATCTATGTATAGAAACAAGGGACTGCAATTTCCTAGCATTAGATCATCATATTAAAAACCAAGGGAGCCTTTCAGCACCACCATTTGATCAGATTAAGATTCTTAGTGTCATACAAAACAGCTTGTTAGCCACCCAAAGTCTGAAAGCATCTCTAAAGTGGCATAGAAATGCTAAATAGCCTCAGACACCCGGACAATGGCTGACATCCGAGGCCAAAGCAAAGACCTCCTCAATTATCAGCATACTTGTTACTGGGAAACATCTAGATAGTAAGCTGACTTTGTAATTGGGAAACATGTAAATAAATGCCTGAAACTTTTATCCAGATCCTTGCTGTAGTTTTATTTGGGCCTCCCAAAGCGCATGAAATGCGAGAAAGCAAACATGACTTTTGTCATTTGCTTTCTAAGCAGAATAATCGTGGCACAACACAGCTATGAAAGCTTTTATACTGACTCTCAAGTTATGTTCAAAATTATCAAATATCCCACAGTTGAAGCTGCTTCCTTAAACTGCTAGAATTTGTCACGTAAATCTCAAACTGGATTTTGAGTATGTGCCTTATATATTAATTCCTTTTCTTAGACAAACTAGACAGTCACTCTTGCAATTCAGTGGACGTGATTCTCATCATTTACCACCTTTGGTATACAGGCAGCACAAAATGGTTTAAAATTGGCCATCTCTACAGCAGCCCCAGTCTCATTAAGGGGGCACCCAGATTGAGTTTGTGAAAACAACTTCAATGTTTTGGGCTTTTTTGTTTGTTTTGTTTTTAATTTCACAACTATTAGAGTTAAGTCTCAGGTTTCTACTCTCAGGGAAAAGATAAAAATAATTAATCAATATATCTTTTCCGGCTGATTTCCATATTGTCTGCCAACCAAGACAATTTATAAAACAATAAGAAAAAAATAGACTCTTCCTAAAAGATCCTTTAAAACCAAAATCTCTTTTTAAAAACTTTTAATGAAAGAGTAGTTCTGCTAATTGATTTTACATAATTCGGGAGAAAAGAAGGCAGTAGGTAGACTCAGTATGTAAGTAAAAACCAACCATATGACAGTAAACTAAATTTTCAGTTTTGGAGGTTTACAAATTGCTTTCCAATCTTCTCCATTACCTCTGTTTAAGAAGGTACCTTGACTTCAGAGTAATATTCAGTCACAATATTTTTTATATCATATCTGACTTCCAGATCAGTCCAAGAAACAAAAAGAAAAACGTTTTTTGAAAGATCAGGGCAGGAAGGTGAGGGATGAGTCTTTGAGACAGTTCATGCCTCCCTCTATCTATTAACTTTACCCAGATAGTTTGCTGTCTGTGGAGCAAATAGTTGATAAAAAAACAGAACCCACTATGTGTAGCTCAAAGCTCAGAGACTCTTGCATTAAGTGCCAACCAAAGACCTTGCTAAGTATGATTCAGTTCCTGCCCATCAAGGTGGCTGGTCCATGAGACGTAACTTTTTAAGAAGGGGCTCAGGCACATATATGGAGCATCGACCATCTTTAAACCTGGAATCAGCAAACCAGGCCTGTGAGCCAAATCCAGCATACCACCTATTAACTGTACAACACATGAGCTAAGAATAGTTTTCACATTTTTAAATAGTTAAAAAAATTAAAAGAAAAATAATATTCATGACATACATGCTTAGTTGCTCAATCGTGTCCTACTCTTTGCAGAACTATGGACTGTAGCTGGCCAAGCTCCTCTGTCCATGGATTCTCCGGGCAAGAATACTGGAGTGGATTGCCATTTCCTCCTCCAGAGGATCTTCCAGACTTAGGGATCAAACCCGTGTCTCCTGCATCTCCTATGTCTCCTACATTGGTAGGCAGATTCTTTACTACTGTGCCTCCTGGGAAGCCCATTCATGACAATCAAGAAGATTTTAAAAATTCTAACCTCAGTGCCCACAAATAAGTTTCACTGGGACACAGCCATGCTCACTCGTTCACATATTTTCTATGGCTGCTTTTGTGCAAAGCCAGAGCAGAATAGCTGCTACAGGCACTATTTGGCTTCCATAGCCTAAAATATTTACTTTCTAGCCCTTTACAGAAAGAGAAGCTAGACCCTCTGCTAGAGATAACACGTATATCATTCAATTTAAACAACTACAGTTGCAAAACATTTTAGAAATTGAATTTTTCTTCACTATCATTTAATCATTTGTATATTTTCATTTAAGGAAGTTTCTTTCTCTCAAAGAAATCTATTGCCAATGTCAAAAGTTTTTTAAATGTGTGATTGCTTGAAGAGCAGGACAAAGATGAATGCTTTTCTTTTATTTCTTGTCCTTTAAAAAGTTTCTCTCTTCTTTCTATCTCTTTATATATGTTCTAAAACTGATCTTCACAATAGCTGGAAAATTCCACGACCTTTAAAAATGAATAAAACGACTAGCTTCTTCTCAGGCAGTACCAAGAGTCCTGTAATGTATACACTTTCCCAAACAAGGCTACAAACTTGGCCACTGAAGCAGCTGTAAAAATGGAAATGCAATCATAGAAGGAGTTATCAGCCTTATGAATTGAGGCGCCTTGACGCTACTTGACATTCATTCTCAATTACCAAGTTCAGGCTTCTTGCCTTCATTGAGCAGCACTACAGAACACCTCACATAAATGAGTGGATTCTGGGCAGCCATGATGGTGTAAGTAGCATGCTTCGCTTCTTCAAAAGACTTGGGTCAGCCAACAAAGCACTAAGCACTAAATTATTTCTGACAGCAGCTACAGGCTATTAGAATGTAACCCACCTCTCTGTTTCAGATGTTTATCTTTGAGGAAACCACTCACATCTTTATTGCAGTCATAAAGTCTGTTGTAGTAAAAATAAAAAGACATTTAACCTGTACCTACACTGGAGCAGAGATCTGGCTGTATTAATTGCCTTCTCTCACACTTTTTTCACTTCAAGGTAAGATTTGTGGAGAGTTCAAAACAGAGAAGGGCTGCTATGGAGTCAACATGACAAGAGTCAGGGATGTATCAGATACTTGTTTCCCAAGAATATGGATGAAAATGAATAGGGGAAGTCAAGTTTTGTCCAGACATGTATGTTTTTGTGGCAAAGTATTTACAGTAACCTCATGAATTATAAAGATGAAAACATGTCTGTGGCTTC
The DNA here is from genome assembly GCF_023091745.1 of Budorcas taxicolor. Classification (NCBI taxonomy): domain Eukaryota; kingdom Metazoa; phylum Chordata; class Mammalia; order Artiodactyla; family Bovidae; genus Budorcas; species Budorcas taxicolor. Next base: position 56,127,382 of record NC_068917.1, read on the forward strand.
TTTAGAACTTAACATTTCATAAAATTGTATAATGTTAGAACCCAAAGGAATTATATTTTATGTAATCAACTCTGTGGTGTGTCTAATATGTAGCAGACATCATACTAAATAAATACATGTATGACTACCAATTTTGATCAATGCTAAAAAGAGTAGAATAGAGTACTTTTGAGAGTCTAGTGGGAATGGCCTATGTCAGCCCAGGAGATGGATAAGTCCTAGGAAATGGTTTGTTTTTTTTTTTTTTTTGGCCATGCTGTGCAACACTCAGGATCTTAGTTCTCTGACCAAGAATGGAACCCATGCCCCCTGCGTTGGGAGCATGGAGTCTTTACCACAAGACTGCCAGGGAAGTCCCAGAGAGGGCATTTAACTAGAATGTGAAGGATGAGAAGATGCAGAAAGGAAAATGTTCCATGACAAATGGCTAATGGTAGAAAGGAATGTGGTCCTTTCAAACAGATCCTTTAAGGTTTAGAGATACATTCCGTGAATTTTGATCCTATCAACATGAATGATTCTTTCACTTCCCAGGCAGATTTACTGACTGAAACTGAGACTTCAATTTTTAGGGAAAAATGTGTTATGAGCCAAATGATTTAATTTGTAATTATGCACTGCTACTGCTACTGCTAAGTCACTTCAGTCGTGTCCGACTCTGTGCGACCCCATAGACAGCAGCCCACCAGGCTCCTCTGTCCCTGGGATTCTCCAGGCAAGAACACTGGAGTGGATTGCCATTTCCTTCTCCAATGCATGAAAGTGAAAAGGGAAAGTGAAGTCTCTCAGTCGTGCCCGACTCTTAGCGACCCCATGGATTGCAGCCTACCAGGCTCCTCCATCCATGGGATTTTCTGGGGAAGAGTACTGGAGTGGGGTGTCATTGCCTTCTCCGAATTATGTACTAAGTTCATTAAATCATGCAGTTAGGGTGACTAAAGGTGTGAGGAGGAAAGGAGACTGAATTTGGTACTGCTTTAACTTTTACCATGTACATCTGTGGTGAGTTCGAGGATTTCAGATGTGAGCTGGAAAAAGCCAGGACCAGGAGATGGTAGTATTGCACAAGTTTTGTTGGGCAGCACTGGGACAAGCTTGCTTAAGAGAGGAAGTCTCACAGAGAGAAGACCTTCCAGAGACAGCGGCTCACTACCCAGAAAACAAAGAGAGGCAGAGTTCTCGGAGGAGAGGGGAATTTGAGAGAGGATTCACATGTCTGAGCAGCAGCCCAGCAGCCAACAGGGGAGTCTTTGGGTCAGAGAACTCCAAAAGGCAGCAGTGGTTTGGGGTCTTTTATAGCCATAAGGATTGCCTTATTTATGGCTAGCAGACGTTAGGTGCAGTTTCATGGGGTATGCAGAACACTTAGCTCTTAATGGCTAAAATTGTCTATTGAGGCTATATTCAAAGCACTTAGATATGTGAAAATTTGAGTTTGGCGTCAGTGGGCTTTGAACTAATAGTCCAAGCTTGCTGGAAAGAAGTAGACAGTCTAGGGACCAAGTACTGGAGTCATCTTTAACCTACTTACGTATCATCATCATGAAGTATTTAACAGGAAAAAAGTGACCTGTCCATGTAAAAGTTTCATCCTCTAAAGAGTAAACTGTTAGGAATTTCACCTCTCTTTGTCTCTACCAGGAGACCTCAGAAAAAGATTCCCATCATCCGTCCACTAAACGTCCTACCTCCTCCCTTAGTCTGAATCCTCTATGCCTGACCTTTACCTCAAGCTGAAAGTAGGTGTGCTCTGAACAGTAGAAATTTCCTCTCTCCTGGGAATTCATTTTACATTTTCTAAAAATGAGTTGATACACATTCATTGGAAATATCCCAGAGCCAATATGTCTAGAGAAGAAAATGATATTTGAGATACTTGTTTCATTCAAATAGGATGACTGTTTTCCCAACTAAGATTTGGTGAGGAATAAGAAAGAGTATTACATGGTGTAATTTGACAAAATGACCTCTAAGTTTACTAAAAAGAAAAATTTATCCTGTAGTCTGATGCCGGATGTGACGTGGGTAAGAGTCCAAAATGGAAAAGATCAATAATAACTGACATAGTAAAGGTAGGAAATTTTCATAGAATTTTTAGAACTTGAGCTGAGCTTTGAAGGATGGGCAGCATTTGTGTAAGAAATAGAGAAATTTATAGGTAAGAGAAACAGAGAATCATAATGGCAACTTCCCATTCCTGGGAGAATAAACCTGGCAAAGGCATGGGCCCCAAGTGCTCCTGCCAAAGGTGCAAGGTCCAAGACCAGATACATGGTCAAGACAAAGTTTTTACTTACAGAGGCCGCAGCAGGAAGTAAGAGGTGAGGGAGCACTTGGAAGGAAATCAGAGTCAGTGCTAGAGGAGTATACAAACCTTTCTGGTTAAGAGGTGGGGCAAAGCCATAAATAAAACAAACTCAATAGTCCCTAGGCAAAGAAATTAACATAAGAGTTTGGGAAACAGCATGCAAGTCAGCTTAAGATAAACAGTTCAAAAGGAAGCAGTGAGAATCTCAGGGTATAGTAACTCTAATTTTGTATCATCCTCAGGAACAGGTTTCTAAGAGTAACAGACTTTATGGGGTAAAACACAGCGTTTCACAATCAGGTCTTTAAGCAACTGTTTATAAGGGGAAGCTGATGCCCAGAGAGGCTGGCTTGCCCAACATATTATAACTTGTTGATGAGAGGTTGACAGTTGAAAAAAAAAGGGAAGATGGAACCATTGTTTGAAGATAATGAAAATTAGCTGGACTACAACTACAAATGTGTATAGGAAATAGTAGGGAGTAATTTCACGATTCCTGATTTGGGAACCATGAATGATAACAGAGATCCAAAATATGATGTTATACAAAAATATTAATTCCTTCAAAACTAGAAGATGAAAATATCAAAAAGACCAGAGAGAGAGATGCAGATTTAATGTTTGTTGTGCTTGTATGTTTATGTGTATATAGTTAGTTATTTTTGATGTGGCAATGTGACATATTCTCCGTCAGAAGCAAACCCCTGATGAGGAAGTGTGGGGAGGGTAGAGCATCCGCCTTAGTTCACATAAGCATTTCAATAATTTCTTTGGAAAGAAGAATAATTAAGATTATACTGTGTGCTGGTAACAGTTTTATTATTATTGTTTGTATGCTTGTGTATAAAATGAGTTGGTACTTTGTAAAGGACACATGAAAACATAAGCTGTATGTGTATTTGTATTACGACAGATTACATGACAGGAGTCTATCTGTAATACCATATTGTTTCAATGTTAGAAACATTAAGTAATTCTTATGAGAAGAGACTCTTCAGGATATAATATATGTGTTTTCTTTAAATAATAAAAGAGACTTGTAATTGACATAAATACTTAAGTTGTAGGGATTTTAGGACAATATTGCTTTTTGGTGATAAAATGCATAAGGCAAGATTTGTTTTAACCATTTGGGACAAATAAACACTCTCTATAAGGTATTCAAAATTTTCTTTCCTACTACAGTTACTAATTCTGTCCCTAGTACTATTTCTAGAAATATATCCAAATATATAGATATACAATATATATAATTATACATATAATATATAGACATACTGTTATCCAGAGATGATTGTTAAGTACTTTTAAAAAGTTGACACTGATAGATGGTCCATATAGTGAGGTAAGAATTGTTTGAGTTTCTGAGCATTTGCTTAAGTTTTCTAAAATTAAGTTCAAAATTTTTGTAGCATGCCAAGTTTGAGTGCCAAATATTTTCATGAAGACTTTTCCTTTACTTCCCACTGCTTACTTAACTTTGTGGTGCTTTCTAAGCATTTTCAAGGTAAGTCAAAAGTTGAAGGCTTTAGAAGTCTTAGAAGTATATAAAACTGCCTTATATTAAATACATGTCTAAAACCCCAGAGAATCCACAGTCGACATCCCAGTGAAATGTCATAGCTGAGATCAAATGGACCAGGAGACAAACCAAAACTCCACGTTGGCATCGTGGCTTAGAGCACGCTAAAGAAAGAAAAATGAATGAGAAATGAGAAAAAATAGCAGAACTCCACAGGATTAATAAAATATCAACACTATTTATAAATGTTTAGCAAATTTTAATCAATCCTGGAAGAGTTTAACACAGGAAATATGTGTCTAAACTCTGAGCCTCGTGACCATATGTGGTATATGCTTCTTATTTCACTTAACACAAATATGGCTTTATAAGTAAAGAAGATAACTTCCTATACATTTGGCAGTTTTCAGTTCAGTTGCTCAGTCATGTCTTTGCGACCCCATGGACTGCAGCATGCCAGGCCTCCCTGTCCATCACCAACTCCTGGAGTTTATTCAAACTCATGTCCATTGAGTCAGTGATGCCATCCAACCATCTCATTCTCTGTCGTCCCCTTCTCCTCCTGCCCTCAATCTTTCCCAGCACCAGGGTCTTTTCAAATGAGTCAGTTCTTCCCATCAGGTGGCCAAAGTATTAGAGTTTCAGCTTCAACATCAGTCCTTCCAATGAACACTCAGGACTGATCTCCTTTAGGATGGACTGGTTTTATTCATTCATAATTCACAAGGACAGATTTCTGACTAATTCAGTGTATAGCATCTGAAATCTGCATTATTTAAAAAGTCAGCATTCAGTTACTAGACTTATCAAGTGACATGTGAGAAAAATAAGAATATTTATTGTGTCTACTGCCTACAGGTAAATAAACACGTTAACATTTCATTAATGACCAAGATCTTATGGATTCTGTTGTACTCTAAAATGTCCAGTATTTTCCCAAATGTATTACCTCATTCTTTCAATAGTTTATTTTTATCGATCTAGAAAATAAAACTCAATGGACTTAGGCAGCAAAGTTGGAACCAGAACCTGTGCCTTCTCTTTTCAAATCAAGTGTTTGCTTTATTAATCAAACTGTGTTGATGTCCAAAAAATCAGGGCTCCCTGCAGACTGTTTCTAGATGCACGTTTTCACTTCCATCCAACATGGATATTCAGCCTCTGCACTCAGTTATGGATGTGTCTGTTCTCCTTGTTTATTGTTTCTTCTGACTCATTGATTTTTTAATATTTTAAATATGACCCTTGTTTCTAATAAACCTATCCAGGGCCAAGTTTCTAAGATTACTAAGAAGACAGGGAATAAATGCATTCTGGAGATTAATTGCAAAATGAGTCAGGTGACTGCAACATGAGTCAGGTGACTGTTACTGATTTTTATTTAGTGAAAGATAGAACTGTTGAATTACTGAATAAGCATTGAGCCATTGTTTGCATTTATTACACATAAATTTTTTTATTGAGAAGGCAATACAATAGCACAATGAGAAGAACTTAATCCCCCAAATAGAAGGTAACTATTTTCACTGGACTTTATAGTTAAGCCACTGATCATATTAATATTATACCTGATTCACTTCGTGTGTGTATGTTCAGTCACTTCAGTCATGTCCGACTCTTTGCAACCCCATGGACTGTAGCCCACAAGATTCTTCTGTCCATGGCATTCTCCAGGCAAGAATATTGGAATGGGTTGCCATTTCTTTCTCCACTTATTCACTTTACATGGTGACAAATATTTCCTTATCTCCATGTAGTTTTTCTAATCATATTTCAATGGCCGTGTACCATTTTAATGCAAAAAGTTTTGATTTAACTATGACATTATCTCTTTAAGATTAGATGTAATGGTAATAATGTTTTTATGTACCTCATATATTTGAACTTATACAATATAAGCCACTAAAAACATTTTTTTCAGTTAGTTATTATTTTAATGATTTAGGCTCTTGAAAACATTGGAATCCCAAGGGTGAACTAACTTAATTCAACTTGAAAAATGTGAAAATGTACCTTGAAGGTACAAATTACCTTCACAATAAACACTGAATGATTTTAATTTATTTAACATAAAATTTAAATATGTTACAGTGAATTTGGAATATTAAGAATGGAGCCCTCTCGTTGACGTTGTTATTGTAATATGCTATAACAGAAACATCTAAAATACCATTTGGTTTTTAATGATGTCATGGTTGTTTAATACCATGTGGCAACAATTGCTTCAGTTCCTACAGTGATGTGATTTGGTTCGTGGTCAATCCCATACAGGCACACATATTGAAGCAAATTTTCATCTCACCAAGCAGAACGTGTTCTGCCAACCCTGCTCATGCCAACGCACATCATTTAGGATATAATTGGCTGCTGCTGGCATTCACACAAGCTGTAACATTTTCTATCAGCAGATGAGTAATAGCTGGAAAGTCAAGGAAACAATGACATGCTGCAGAAAATACCTTGATTTGGGAAGGAAGGAAATATATAACAAACCAGCTCTTTTCCATTTCAAACAGGTATTGAGAAAGCTATAATGCTGGTCACCTCCCCTCTTCTACAAAATGCAAATCTCAGGGAAGAAGAAAACACTGGCTTGAATAAATCATGGAATGAGATCATTTGGAGTTTTCTGCTTAAAAAAGGCAAATAAAGAGGAGATAATTTGAAGGGGCTGAGAGAACACCTAATATTAATGGAATATAGAAAATGACCTTGACATAAAATATCATTCAAATGCTAAATCAAGGAGAAAGAAAATTAGAAGGTGAGTGGAAGAAAAAAAATGAAAAGAGTAAGGTAAAAAAGGAAAAATATTCTTTAAAAAGAAGATAAACCAGGGGGCACACAGGAAGATACAAAGCTAAATCTAAAAACAAGATACAAATAGATTGTTTTAAATGCTTCCTTTCTCTAAAAATGAAATAAATGCAAAACAATACAGCAATGATATATAATTTTACCTAGCTTATTAGCAAAACTTGGGAAGAATGTTAATATCCAGTTTGGACAAGTATGTGAAGAAACAGTCTCCTACACTGTTAGGTGATTTATCATTTTATTTATAAATAAACTGTGGAGCTAATGGGAAGAAGTTTATTAAAATATTCATACTCATTGCCTCAAAGATCCCCTGTATTGGAGAGACACTTATACAAATATGAAAAGACATATGTACAAGGATATTCCCTGCAGGATTGTTTACAATCATGAAAAATGGGCGGAAAAAAACTAAGTAAGTGTGAGTAAGGCATTTGTTAAATAAATTATTGTACATAAATATAAAATAATTAAGAAAAGCTTATAGTAATAGGATGTTCAATATATATTACATAAAAATGCCTATAGTATTAGCAAGTTTAGTGGTAGCAATTGCAATTATAATAATAACCAAATGTGCCAAGTGGCTTCAGTCATGTCCAACTCTTTGCGACCCCGCATACTGTAGCCTGCCAAGCTCCTCTGTCCATGAGGTTTTCCAGGCAAGAATACTGGAGAGGGTTGCCATGCCCTTCTCCAGGGGATCTTCCCGACCCAGGGATCCAACCCACATCTCTTATGTCTCCTGCATTGGCATGCGGGTTCTTTACCACTAGCGCCACCTGGGAAGCCATTGTAATAACCATAATAAAAAGTTAATATTTATTGAGAATTGATTTTGCATGTTATACTAAGCCCTCTATTTTATGATGTAGGTAGTATTTTTATTTCCATTTGAGACTCAGAGGGTTTAATCATTTGCCTAAGGATGCCAATAAGGACTGGACGTGATATCTGAACCCAGATAAGCTTGGCTTCCAAATGCAGGCTCTTAGTCTGGATTCCCAAAGTATAGTTAGTGTTAGTCATTCAGTCATGTCCGACTCTTTGTGACCCCATCGACTGTAGCCTGCCAGGCTCCTCTGTCCATGGGATTGTCCAGGCAGGTATACTGGAGTGGGTTGCCATTCCCTTTTCCAGGGGATCTTCCCGACCCAGGGATTGAACCCCAGTCTCCTACACTGCAGGCAGATGCTCAACTGTCTGAACCATCAGGGAAACACCTCCCAAAGTAGAATACGACCTAATTTTTTTCAGAAAAAATAACCTAGCAAAGGCATTGGAAAAAAATACTAAGTGTTCACCGAATTATTCATATCAAGAGGAAATTAGGAAGCTACATTACCTTCCTTTTTATTTGTACAATGTTTATAATTTTATAACATTATTATTTATAACAAGAAGAAAAACAGCAAGATTTTTTAAAAATTGCTTGCTTTCTGAGAGAGAATCTGAGAGAGAAAATAGCACTCTAAAATCACTGACAATTTTTAAACAATGTTCTCAGAAGTTTCTAACCCTAGTCAACGATTCCCAAATGGCAGCCCGTGAAGTGAACACATCACAATCACCTAAGAAATATTTTATTAATATTGCACATACCTATTTCTTGGCCCCAAATGTCCCATGCTACCTAGTTCAGTACATCTGGGATGGGGCTCTGGAATTTACATTTTTCAAAAAGCTCCCCAGGTGATTCTGATACCCAGCCAGGTTTGGGAATCACTGTCTAAGAGAATATGATTTATGTAGATCCAAAGAGGAATGAGATAAAGTGCATCATATAGTATGTTAACCCTTTCTCTAATTTCATTTTAGAGGTGGCATCACAGAGAAAGAATTTCTAAATCAATACATCTATGCAGCACATACCTATAGGACTGAAAATGTGCCAACAACTTTGTGCATTTGAAATATGACAGTAACATATTTATCGTGGAATCAAGGGAGAGAGTGTTTGAAAGGATGTATAATTGAGCAATATAAATGGCGTGGCACTAGTGCAAACATAAACACCTAGCCCAGTGGAAACTAACAGCAAGAAACATTCAGGCATGGGAGGGGCCTTGACTTGTAGGGGTGGCCGTAGATCAACAGAAAATGATAGCACTGGGCAATGGGCTATTCATAGTGGGGGGGGGGCGGTGGGGGGTTGTGCAGAAATAAGATTAGCAATTAGCATAATGCCTGGGGCTTACTGGGCATTCCAATTTTTTTTTAAGAGCGATAGCTTTTTCTGTTGCTGTTAATACCCTTGAGTTTTAGTTTTCCAACTGTCTACTGTCAATTGCCTTCAGTAACGCTTCCTCCTCCTCTTCCAGTGCCCTTTAAATGCCAGTATTCCCCTGATTTCTCTCCTTGGTGGCCTTCCATGTTTTTCACCCACTATATGCCTCCTCCATGTGAACTCATACATTCTCAGGACTGGCCACCAAGGACAAAAATTCCAAATCTTTTATTTCCAGTGGAGGCTTCTGTCCCAAATTTCAGACCCATGTTTCCAATGCCTAAAGGAAATGTATGGGCTTCCCTGATAGTTGGTAAAGAATCCGCCTGCAATGCAGGACACTCTGGTTCGATTCCTGTGTTGGGAAGATCCCTTAGTGGAGGGCTTGGCAACCCACTCCAGTATTCTTGCCTGGAGAGTCTGCATGGGGTTGCAAAGAGTCAGACACGACTGAGCAACTAAGTAAGTACCACTCATCTGTTTACAGATCTGTCTTCCCAGTTAAGCTGTGAACTCCTCAAGGACAGAACAGCATCTTAGTCTTCTTGATGTCCCCAGTGTCTAACATGGTAACTGGCACAGAATGGGTTTTAGGATGATGCTTGTTCCAAAAAAATGAATGAAGGGGCAGAAAGAGGAAGAAAGGAAGGAAAGAGGGAATTGAAGAAATTAGTAAGGTTGTTTTCAAGAAGAATGTGATGTTGTTATAACCTTTTGAAGAATTATCATGTAGAAAACATTTTATCCTTTCAGTAGTAGGAATGCCTTTTGTCTAAGATGAGGGTACATAACTTACATAAATCTCACAAAGTAGTCTGTGACCCAAAATAAAAATGTTTAAAACTATTCCTCTAGAAGAGACCAATGAGCAGATATTACAGGAAAACCAGTTTCAGATCTCTGTAAAGAGGGAATTTATAACAAAGAGAGCTGTTTGAAAATAAAATCTTGCAGTAAAACGTCCAGAGCTCTGGATCAGTGGAAGCAATCAAGCAAAGGCCAGATAAACATGGCCAAAGAAAAAAAAATTCGTAGGATTCTGGCAGGCTCAAAGCTACAATGAGGAAAATTTCCACACTTATTCAACTTTTGTGATTCTGTAATTCAGAGATGCAATCCATAACAAATGTGCTCCTTTGTTTTTTCTTTTTTAAACTTCACAAAAATTTTGATTAGAACTATCATGAGATCTTCCTCAGTCTGTTACTTTTTAATACCTGAAAACAATCATTTTTAGGTTTCACTGCATCTCTTAATAAACTCAAACAACTTAGATGTAAATGCTACTGGCATCTGTAGGCACTGGTAATTCTTATTTCTCATGATGGAGCTCCTTCTTTCTTGTGTAGCCTGATTGCTCATTTTCCATATTTCCTTCTTCGTAGGTTATTGAGATTTTAGTTTATGTTGTATAACATTTTGAACCATGAAATAAGGAAGTAATTGTTCTGCAGATGTAATCTCTGCTAAGATCTGCATTACTTTATTGAGTTTGGCTTTTGTTTTTCTTCAAAGAGATCCATTTATGCCATAATCACTGCTGACATAACAAGAACTCAAAAAACTGCTATTCTTCAAAAGATAATACAAAAAAAGTTTAACTTAATGCCACATAGGAGCTTTTCTTAATAATTATTCCAGATATATATCTCATTATTTGCATCTCCAGGTGAGTAAAAAGATGCTGTGCATTTTAAAAGGGATGGATTTGGGCAAATGTGGGTATTATTCATAAAATAATAATAATAAATATTCATATACTGAAGTGGTTGTATTCTATTTAGAAATATCAAAAAATATAGTCTTTTATTAACAGCAACTCCCAGAGTCAAGATTAAATAGGTAATCCTTATTTGGTGGTATATATTAAACTTTATATCCTTGTGTCAGTTAAGTTCAATCACTTAGTCATCTCCGACTCTTTGTGACCCCACGGACTGCAGCACGCCAGGCCTCCCTGTTCGTCACCAACTCCCAGGGCTTGCTCAAATTCATGTCCATTGAGTCAGTGATGCCAACCAACCATCTCATCCTCTGTTGTCCCCTTCTCCTCCCACCTTCAATCTTTCTCAGCATCAGCCTCTTTTCCAATGAGTCCGTTCTTCACATCAGGTGGCTAAACTATTGGAGCTTCAATTTCAGCATCAGTACTTCCAGTGAATATTCAGAGATGATTTCCTTTAGGATGGACTGATTGGATCTCCTTGCAGTCCAAGGGACTCTCAAGAGTCTTCTCCAACACCACAATTCAAAAACATCAATTCTTTGGCACTCAGCTTTCTTTATAGTCCAACTCTCACATCTATACATGACAACTGGAAAAACCATACCTTTGACTAGATGGACCTTTGTCGACAAAGTAATGTCTCTGCTTTTTATTATGCTGTCTAGGGTGGTGATAGTTTTTCTTCCAAGGAGCAAGTGTCTTTTAATTTCATGACTGCAGTCACCATCTGCAGTGATTTTGGAGCCCAAGAAAATAAAGTCTGTCACTGTTTCCACTGTTTCCCCATCTATTTGCCATGAAGTGATGGGACCAGATGCCATGATCTTAGTTTTCTGAATGTTGAGGTTTAAGCCAACTTTCTTCTTTCAGTCAAGAGGCTCTTCAGTTCCTCTTTGCTTTCTGCCATAAGGGTGGTGTCATCTGCATATCTGAAGTTATTGATATTTCTCCCAGCAATCTTGATTCCAGTTTGTGCTTCATCCAGCCTGGCATTTCGCATGATGTACTCTGCATAGAAGTTAAATAAGCAGGGTGACAATATACAGCCTTGACGAACTCCTTTCCCAATTTGGAACCAGTTCGTTGTTTCATATCCGGCTCTAACTGTTGCTTCTTGATCTGCATACAGATTTCTCAGGAGGCAGGTAAGGTGGTCTGGTATTCCCATCTCTTTAAGAATTTTCCACAGTTTGTTGTGATACATGCAATCAAAGGCTTTGGCATAGTCTATAAAGCAGAAATAGACATTTTTTTTCTGGAATTCTCTTGCTTTTTCGATGATCCAGCGGATGTTGGCAATTTGATCTTTGGTTCCTCTGCCTTTTCTAAATCCAGCTTGAACACCTGGAAGTTCCCAGTTCACTATTGTTGAAGCCTCGATAATCCTTGTGTTATCAAGGAATAAATTAAGATGTTTGCTCCATTATTTCATATAATTGACTTTCACAATGATCATTTCAAAAGTATAAATCAGGTGTAAAATGCTTGTTAGTGTGAAAAGCAATGAGTGAGGCAAATGTGAATGACTCGTTTTTACTGACACAAATCAAAGAATATGAATCAACAGGAACTATAAACGTGTAATGAATGCTATCCATGCATGCTAAGTCACTTCAGTCATGTCCGATTCTTTGTGACCCTATGGACTGTGGCCCACCAGACTGCTCAGTCCATGGGATTCTCCAGACAGGAATACTGGAGTGGGTTGCTCTTTCCTTCTCCAATAAGTGTAAAATAGTGCCCAAATCCGATCAATATTTGCTGCCATCTGCTGGTTATGAAAGAAAACTACAAGGAATGGACATGCAGTTGAAATTTGAACAGGTTTGTGCATCAGCACTTTGAGGGCAGGCAGGGGTTAATTATCCAGAACTGTGCATGTAAAAATACTGCTTAGCCACCCCCACCCCCATCCCCCACCTCACCCCACCCCACCCCAAGCGGACTTCAGAGCAAGCCCCTTCTGAATGGCAGAGGGGATATGAGGGCCAGGTGACTGGTGGGTTCACTGCTCACAGATGATGTATAAGAGTTTGTCCTGACTGAAGGATCTGGTTTCCTGCCCCTTCATTTCACATTGTTCCTCCCACACCTTTGCAAAGGAATGGAGTTCATTTCTTTTTTTTCTAATTGAGGTATAATTGACATATATCATTACATTAGTTTCAGGTATACAACATGATTTGATACACAGTCCATTTCTTATTGTACAGCACATATACTAAAAAGTTGCCCCAAGGAAAACTGACTTTTCTTTCAGAGATTGCAAACTGAAGGTGAGATCCAGATTACAAAATTTAGACATAGAATTTTATTAAAATGTGGGTGTTGATTTTAAAGTAAGGAAAATTCGCATAAAAATCTGGATTGCTAGTATCTCTTGGAAAATTGGAATGTCAAACCAAACTGGACTTCATTCTCACAGGGCCAGGCAGGCTCTGCTGTGCCCATTAGACTAGATGTGTTCTCTGGCTCAACGTAGTTCTCATCACTTCCTGTTACCTCCCCACATGGAGCCTGTGGTCAGACACTACTTATCATTCTTGCTTTCTCTCTATTTTTTTAAGTAGAGACTTTTCTCTTAACCTATGTAAGGCAGAGCCTGGTAGTTGCATTCTCTACTCTTGCATTCTCCTCCTTTTTCATTCGTAATTCTCCCCTTTTTGTTGGTAACTGATATAAATATTATCATGGATGGCATGCTGCTGCTGCTGCTAAGTCGCTTCAGTCGTGTCCGACTCTGTGCGACCCCATAGATGGCAGCCCACCAGGCTCCCTCGTCCCTGGGATTCTCCAGGCAAGAACACTGGAGTGGGTTGCCATTTCCTTCTCCAATGGATGGCATGGACCCAACTAAAATTTATTTTCCCTCCTTACTGGCAAACAGCAGTCACCAGAGGGATATTTGTGGAAGTTTATGGACTGGATTTGGGGAATATTCTTTAAAGAGTTTGACAACTACAAAGAAATAACTTTTTTGTCCTCTATCTTTCCTTTACCCGCATGCAGACATGATGGCAGGAGCTTCAGCAGCTGTTTTGGATTCTGAGCTGAAATGAGAATGGAGGTCAAAGGCTCAACATGGTGAAGACAAAAGACAGAAGAAACTTAAATTTCTGATGAGAGATTTCATGGCACTATTACCTCAGCTCTAGAATGTTTCCTGTAGACTTCTTTTATGAGAGAAAAATCTAATTTTACCTTGTTCAAGCCATTTCTACTAAACATACAATACTTTTAATAAAACTGGGAGTGTGAGAATTGGCTCAATAAAATTTTTTTCAGTGAATGCCTTTCTTCGCTCTGGAAAAGTTACTTTTTTAGGTCAGTTCTTGGAAAACAATGTTTGAGGTGGAGATTTGCACTCAGAATTTTTACAGCAAGGCTCTTGAGAACGATTCCCTACCAGGAAGCAAAGGAACTAGGATTGGGCAGAGAGAGAAGCTGAGATGCAAAGCAGCTGTAGGAGAGAGCTCAGCTGATTTTATGACAGTTTCTGAAGCTGAGCTGGCCTTCCAGAGGTTGTCCTGTATCAAGACCAGGGGGTGAGTCATTGCTCCCCTTTATCAACCAGTCACTGGATGCTGGCAGCTCCTGAAGAGGAAGCACGAACTTTCAGGAGGGAGTTCTCTCCTGCCCAGGGCCGTGCTCAGAGAGGGACTTAGCTGTGAGTCATCTGCAGCTCTCAGAAGTTGAGGGAGTGAATCTTGGTTCTGAAAGGAAGCAGGACGGTGCCCTTATACAGCGGCCCCCAATTGTTTGACTCCGGAACCGATTTTGTGAAAGGTAATTATTCCATGGACCAGGGTTAGGGAGGATGGTTTCAGCATGATTCAAGCACATTGAGCTTATCGTGCACTTTATTTCTAATCTAAAGCTGCCGCTGATGTGACAGGAGGTACGGGTCCATAGCCCGGAGGTTGGGGACATTTGTCCTACAACATCTCCTAGTTATGTGCAAGCTGCTGCTGCGCTGTGCTCAGTCATGTCCCACTCTTTGCGGCCCCACTGACTGTAGCCCTCCTGGCTTCTCTGTCCATGGGATTTTCCCAGCAAGAATAATGCAGTGGGTTGCCATTTCCTTTTCAAGGTGTGATTCATGTGTTTTAAGTTTTACATATTATTCCTATTATATTTATTTTCATTTCTCAATGAGTAAGAACTAAAAATATTTCTGGCCCTTCGTTGTGTGCTCTTAGATAAAAGATTGGGCAGGTTTCCACCATGACTAGGATTAGAGCTTGTGTACAGCCAACCAGGGTAATTAAACTCAATGTGTTCTGTTCTTTGAGGCTAACAGAATAATGGCTATAGTACAAAGATCATTCTTTGTACTGTATCGGGAGGGGCAGGTATTCAGGGCACACAGATACCAATGACATGAAGCAACCAGGGACTAAGAAACAGGTCTTTTCTCAAGGCAAGTGCCCTCGTGTTGCCTCCTGCACTTGCCATCAGACCTTCCTAATCATTGGCACGTCCCTAACCTGCCAGCAATGGTGCCTGGCATGGTACTCCTCTGGCTTTCCTCGGAATGCTTTCAGCTGCTCTGCCATCCTGCTGCCCTAATGAATCTGGTTTCAGGATAAAAATCACCATTAACTCTCACTAGTTTTGAGATAAGAGCTAACAGAAGTAGCTTGTTTTCTAAGCAAGGTGAGCTTGCCCACCAAATAGGTATTATATACAGATCCATATTAGTTCATTGATTTAAAATGAAGGCAAGTGAATATATCAATGTGTTCCTCAGATCTCACACAATGCCCTTTAATTGCTTGCATAGATTTGTTTGGCGGTTTCTGTAATACTAAAAAGAAACCTTTAAAGTAGGTCATCTGGGAAAATAGAAATTTAAAGATTGAGGAGGAAACTATAGTTGAGTTCATAGTGATTAAGTACCCAGTTTGTTAAATAGTACTGAAGAGAGAAATTATAAAATTTCACATATTAAACTATGTATATACAGATGGTACACATATATTTAACCCTTTACCATGTTTGGGCTCTAGTAGGACTGGAAAATAAACTTAGTTAAATAGAGTTGCTTTATACCAACCAGGCGCTACTTTCTCAGATTCCATGGTGTTGAATGAAATTTTTGAGGAAGAAGATATTCAGATTGCTTAAGATATATTAAAATAATCAATTCTGACAGCATATTTTATCTTTATTGGTTCTTTTTAGGTACACTTACAGAAATGTATCAGCCTTCTAGGTGGCACAGTGGTAAAGAACCCGCTCACCAGTGCAGGAGACAGGAGGTGGGGGTTCCGTCCCTGGGTCGGGAAGATCCCCTGGAGTAGGAAATGGCAACCCACTCCAGTATTCTCGCCTGGAAAACTCCATGGACAGAGGAGCCTGGTGGGCAATAGTCCTTGGGGTTGAAAAAGAGTTAGACAGATTTAGCAACAAAACAAAATAAAAACAATAGAAATGTATGAAAGTTAAATATAACGTGGACAAAGACTGTTGCCTGCTATCAAGCTGTCAGTCACTGCATCAGCCAGGGCAGTGCACCCTGAGGGGAATTCAGGATGAAGAAAAACAGGATAACAACCCTAGAGAGTTGATACATATCAAAGGAATAATTTCAGTGAACCCAGACTCTTGCATTTTCGTACACATTGAAAAGCACTAAAATCATAAACTTGAGATGTCTGTTTGTTGTGATGAGCAGTAACCACTTTATATATATATATATATATATATATATATATTTTTTTTTTTTTTTTTAACAGCAAAAACTCCTGGCTCCTCTTTTACCTTTTTGGCTCACAGCAATCTGAGAGGCTGTCTCTTGGTGTACAGTTCTCAACAAGGTCCCCAAATAAAACATAACTCTTAGCTTTTAGGTTGTGGATTTTTGTTTTCTTTAGTTGACAGTTTTGGTAACCAATGAAAGAACCCAGAACAAGCTTCTCTCCTTCACTTGAACTCTATTAGTATTTGGAACCTTGGTACCAGCAGAGAGGCCTCCTTGGAGAGTTCAGACGAATTTGGGTCAGTCTCTTCTGGGTCTCGGAGCTGCCATTATTGACTGATGATCCTGAGTTTTATTTGGTGGTGTTAAGCTCCTTGCTACCGGAGTACATTTTCCTTGAAACTTAGTTTCAAGAAGCAGAACCTAAGTTATCCTTAGTTGAAAGACACTGGGAGGATTTACTATATGTGTAGAGAATATATTCTCAAAAGTACTTAATTGGAAACTAAAGAAAATGTTGTTCTAAGAATGGCCAAATTAGAGTTTTTAACATTCCAAAATTATTATTATCATTTTTGCAGGCACAGCTTGGAAAAACCAGCTTGGAAAATATCTCTTCAGAATTCTGACCTTAAAGGAACAAGAGCCCTTCTAGGGGGAACCTGCATTTCTCTCCCTGTGTCTTTGAGATATAAATATTCTACCTGGTCTTAGCCTGTTTTTCCTGTGTTTTGAGGGCTTGGTCTCTGCCATCCAGAATGTGTGCATACAGTGTATACTTGGCAGTCAGTCAAATAGACTGGAATTCTGAGCAGCCTTTTTGTCTGGCTGGGCCAATTCTCAAGGGACTTTGTCATCTTAACTTCCATTGTGCCCACCTGTACAAAGAAGACCTTTACTTTCTTGGACATTTTTGAGAGTAAACTTTTTATATCTTGTGAAGGCTACCTCTTCTGCAGTCTCTTCTGGAGTGCCTCTTGGGTTTATTGATTTGAATCCTTGTTAAGATAATACTCACTGATGGCCAGATGACAGATTCTTTAAATTGGAGGAACTCTAAATTGGTAAACTTTTAGAGAGTTCTTATTATCAACAGCTATTTTATGGGTACCTATGAAAAGGAAAATTAGAAGGTGGATAAATTTTATATATATATATGACTGATCTAAGAACTAAAACAAAATAAACCAGTTTAGGAAGGCTGATTTGTCTCAGCTCCACTTAAAGGGGTCTAATAAAAACATTAGCTTAATTAATGTTTATTAGGTCTATTAACAGGGAAATAAGAAAAAACTGAGGAGAAAGTCTGGAAGCTTCTTCCCCAAAAGGTGGAAATTTTAAAGAGACTCATCCCAAAAGGATAAGAACTCTAGCTGGTTATTAAGAAATGGGATAAGTAATGTAGATATAAATATGATTAAAATTAAAGTTTGATACATTAGCTAAGGTTGGATGAGCCAAAGGGATTCCCTATTGGTCCCCAACAATAAAAAGCCCCAAACAAGTCTGCTTTATTTATGTGTGTGTGTGTATATATATATATAGTTAAACCTCTTATTGATCACAGCATTGTCATGTTGAAGGGGCTTGTGAACTCAGTGAAGCTATGAACCATGCTATGCAGAACCACCCAAGATGGATGGGTCATAGTGAAGAGGTCTGACAAAACATGGTCCACTGGAGGAGAGAATAGCAACCTACTCTAGTATTCATGCTGTGAGAATCTCATGAACAGTATGGCATCTACTTCTGCTTCATTAACTGTGCTAGAGGCTTTGACTCTGTGGATCACAGCAAACTGTGGAAAATTCTTAAAGAAATGGGAAGACCACTTTACTTGTCTCCTGAGAAACCTGTATGCAGGTCAAGAAGCAACAGTTAGAACTGGACATGGAACAACTGACTGGTTCCAAATTGGGAAAGGAGTAGATCAAAGTTATATATTATCACCCTGCTTACTTAACAGAATACATCACACAAAATGCTGGGCTGAACGAATCACAAGCTGGAATCAAGACTGATGGGAGAAATATCAACAACCTCAGATATGCAGATGATACCACACTCATGGCAGAAAGTGAAGAGGAACTAAAGAGACTCTTGATGAAGGTGAAGGAGGAGAGTGAAAAAGTAGCTTAAAGCTCAGTGTTAAAAAAGAAAGAAACAGAAACCTGTTTCTGAAAAGAAAGGAAAGCCAGAGGGGTGCCAGGCCAGTCACCATTGATGGGAGGTTAGGGACGTGTCAATGATTAGGAAGGTCTGATGGCAACTGCAGGAGGCAACACGAGGGTACTTACCTTGAGGAAAGACATGTTTCTTTTTTAATGTTGAGGTTTAAGAGGTTTCTTTAACCTGTTTCTTTTAATTAAAACACTAAAATCATGGCATCTGGTGCCATCACAAATAGGAGGGGAAAAAGTGAAAGCACTGACAGATTTTATTTTTTGGGGCTCCAAAATCACTGCAGACAATGACTACAGCCATGAAATTAAAAAATGCTAGCTGCTTAGAAGAAAGTAAAGTGGAAGTCTTTCAGTCATGTCTGACACTTTGCGAACCCATGCACTATACAGTCCATGGAATTCTCCAGGCCAGAATACTGCAGTGGGTAACCATTCCCTTCTCCAGGAGCTCTTCCCATCCCAGGGATCAAACCCACGTCTCCCGCATTGCAGGTGGATTCTTTACCAGCTGAGCCACTAGGGAAGCCCTCTTGGAAGGAAAGCTATGACAAACCTAGACAAAGTATTAAAAAGCAGAGACATCACTTTGCTGACAAAGGCCCATATAGTCAAAGCTATGGTTTTTCCAGTAGTCATGTATAGAAGTGAGAGTTGGACAGTGAAAAAGCTGAGTGCTGAAGAACTGATATCTTTGAATTGTGATGCTGGAGAAGACTCTTGAGAGTCCCTTGAATAGCAAGGAGATCAAACCAGGCAGTCCTAAAGGAAATCAACCCTGAATATTCATTGGAAAGACTGATGCTGAAGCTAAAGCTCCAATACTTTAGCCACTTGAGGTGAAGAGGCAACACATGAGAAAATGACCCTGATGTTGGGAAATACTGAAATCAGGAAGAGAAGGGGACAACAGAGGATGAGATGGCTGGATGGCATCACTGATTCAATGGACATGAGTTTGAACAACTCTGGAAATAGCAAAGGACAGGAAAGCCTGGTGTGCTGCAGTCCATGGGTTTGTGAAGAGTTGGACACGACTGAGCAACTGAACAACAACAAAGATAATATTGTAATACCTGATTCATAATCAAGTTTTAAAATGAAGCTATGAGATCTCTAATTATGTCTGCTTTTATGTCTGTGTGTATATTAGGCATACGGTATGTCTGTACCTTAGAAATGTATTATCAAAATTAAATTATAAGAGTTCTATTTAATTGACTTTAAGTACTTACAAACTAAACATTTCTAAATATAAAGGAAACTGGCCAGAATGAATTTCAGATTCATGTGGTCTAGGAAATATTCAGTATTAAATTAATATTTGTTATCAATGGTAGCTTAAGCTTGTTGGTTTAATAATTTGTTATCAACGGTAGCTTAAGCTTGTTGGTTTAATCATTACAGACATGTCTTTTATTGTTCCTAGGTTTACTGAAGGTCAATGAATTCATGTTATATATATAGTTGCAAATCTGTCAAAAAGAAAAAGTAACTGGTATGATGATATTTTCATAATTTATAAAATAGAGGTAAATGAGGTAGGGGTTTTCAGATGAACTCTTTAACTCTTTAGAAATAGTTATGTTTTGGGTATGTCAATCTAAGATAGTTTTTTTTTTTTTTTCCTGGTAGCTTAAAGCTAACTTGTGCGCTTAGTTGCTCATTTGTGTCCGACTCTTTGCAACCCCGAGGGCTGTAGCCCGCCAGGTTTCTCTATCCATGGAATTTTCCAGGCAAGAATACTAGAGTGGGTAGCTGTTCCCTTTTCCAGGGAATCTTCCTAACCCAGGGATCAATGCAGGTCTCCTGCATTGCTGACAGATGCTTTACCGTCTGAGCCATCTTATTAGACCCATGTCTTATACCATATAGAAGAAAGAAATTGGTGGCTCAGACGGTAAAGCATCTGTCTGCAGTGCAGGAGACCCGGGTTCGAGCCCTGGGTTGGGAAGCTACCCTGGAGAAGGAAATGGCAATCCACTCCAGTACTATTGCCTGAAAAATCCCATGGACAGAGGAGCCTGGTAGGCTACAGTCTATGGGGTAGCAAAGAGTTGGACATGACTAGTGACTTCACTTTCACTATAGACTATTCCTGTTTGCTGATCAGGAAATGCTGATATGACAAATAATTCATAATTACTTGCTTCTTGGTTGTCACTAGCAGTTAAGGCTTTTAAGAGTTAAAATTTATTTCAAAGCTGAAATTTTCTACCTCTTAATTTCCCTCACTTATTTCACTTATTCTCCCCAGCCACCCACTATCCCCTCTGGCAACTACATGTTCTCTGTATCTATGACTTTGTTTCTGTTTTATTGTGTTTGTTCATTTGCTTTATTTTTGGGATTCCACACATTAGTGAGGTTATGCAGGACTTGTCCTTCTCTTTATGATTTATTTCAGTTAGCATAATACCCTGTATGTCCATCTTTGTTGTACAAATGACAAGATTTCATTCTCTTTTAGGGCTTAGTAGTATTCCACTGAATATATATATATATATATATATATACACACACACACACACACACATACATATATATACACCATATATATGGATACATACATATATATACCATATATATATATACACACACCTTGGAATATATATATGTGTGTGTGTATATATATATATATATATATATACCTTTTTTATCCATTCATCTATCAATGAGCCCTTGGGCTGCTTTCATATCTTGGCTATCATGAATAATTCTGCAATGTATATATACAGGCATTTTTTCAAATTAGTGTTTTTGTTTTCTTTGGAAAAATATTCTGAACTGGAATTGCTGGATCACATGGTAGTTCTGTTTTTAATTTTTTGAGAAATCCCCACATTCTTTTCCATAGTATTGGAACCAATTTACATTCCTACAAACAGTGCTCAAGGGTTCCCTTTTCTCTAGTCTTTATTGACACTCATTTGTTGTCTTTTTGCTACTAACCATTCTCACAGTGTGAGGGGATAGCTCATTGGGGTTTGATTTGCATTTTCCTGATGATTAGTGATGCTGAGCAGCTTTCATGTATCTGTTGGCCATCTACCATGTTTGTCTTTTCATACCAAACATATAAATGGTTTTTATGCAACTAGGGAAAAAGTCAAATAGTTTGTAGTGGGCATAGCCACTAAAAAATAAATTAGAATTCTATACCTAAATTTTTTGAACATCCTTAAGACCAGTTCAAATGTTTAAAATTAAAATACTAGTCAATGAGTAGAATTAAATCTTCCTGGTTTAGAACTTGTTCCATTAACAAAAAATAATGGGGAAAAAATAAAGACAAATTTGTATTCAATAACATAAAATTGCAAGCAATTATGTTTCTTCTTTAAAAATATGAATCTACATAAAAAGTAAGAAAATTTTTAGAAAGTCATAGTTAACATTCAAATGAAAGAAAAACCAATTCAGTTGTTAAACTATGTGGTTAAAAATATCATAAATGAGGGACTTCCCTGGTAGCACAGTGCAAAAAAACCTGCCTGCCAATGCAGGGGACTCAGGTTCGATTCCTGGTCTGGGAAGATTCCACATGCCTCAGAGCAGCTAAGACTGGGTGCCACAACTACTGAGCCCATGCTTCAGAGGCTGAGCTCTGCAACAAGAGAAGCCACAACAATGAGAAGCCTGAGCACCACAACTAGAGAGTAGCCCCCACCCACCACAATTAGAGAAAGCCCTTGCACAGCAACAAAGACCCAGTGCAACCAGAAATAAATAACATTATTTTTTAGAATATCATAAATGAATACTGATTTTTATTTTCTAATCTGAAGTTTACTTTTAGGATTTATTTTAGAAAATATATAAAAATTAATTTATAATCACTATCATTTTAAAATTTTTGATTAAAATATTGATTACTTCAATTTGAGGCCCAATTTAGAAAATTTTTATGTCAAAAATTCCGCTAGATGGTGATCTTTTCACTTCCTTAAAAGGAAAATTGATGAAGTTTGAATTAGTAGCTGATGCCTGACTCAGCTAATTTAATGTTAACAAAACCAAATTAGTGCATCTGACTCAGAATTTTCTTGGATATAAAAAGCAGAGTATATACAATCTATAAACAGTATAATTGTGATAACTAATTTATGAAGACTACTTTTATTAGCAGTAGAAAAATACCATTATTATTTTCAAGGAAGGGATTAATAAGATTTCATAAAATGTGAACATGGAAATTTTAGGCAATATCAGGTTTTACTTAATAAGCAATTGCTGAATTTATAAAATTTAATAAAAACATACTACTGATAAACATGAGGCTCAAATTTGCCAATAGCCTTTTCTTGTTATTAAAAAAATCTATCCTCTATCTGTGATGCTATGAGTGAATTATATATATAATATAATATAAAATTGAATTGTATACATATGAAGTACACAAGCTATCTCTACATGACACAGACAATATTACTTATGAAAATACTGAAGCATACTACAACTTCTATATCACAAATGTGTGTGTGCATATATATGCAGACTAGGAGGCAAGGGGTTAGTTTTCCCATAACCCCACATACATACCTTTGCTTTTAGTAATAATATATCTTATCAAGATTTACACAAGTACAAAAACTTAGAAAGCAGGTTTATATATAGCTTCTTAAATGTCTATTTATAGGTCAGCATATTTCCAGGCAAGAAGTTTTAAATAAAGTATGCAGAGACAAACTGTGATTAAAACAGCCAAAAAATAAGATATGTGGAGATGACTGTTCAGTTTATTTATGGATCAGTTAAGATTCTTACCAGGAATTATGTTATACTGGGGTTATAAAAGCATATACCGGAAAGGGAAGTGTTAAAATACTGAAAAAATACAAAAATAATGTGGGTACTGATTGAGTTAATGTGAAGAAGGCACCTCACTTCAGTACTCTTGCCTGGAAAATCCCATGGGTGGAGGAGCCTGGTAGGCTGCAGTCCATGAGGTCGCTAAGAGTCGGACACAACTGAGTGACTTCACTTTCACTTTTCACTTTCATGCATTGGAGAAGGAAATGGCAACCCACTCCAGTGTTCTTGCTTGGAGAATCCCAGGGACAGGGGAGCCTGATGGGCTGCTGTCTCTGGGATTGCACAGAGTCGGACACAACTGAAGCAACTTAGCAGCAGCAGCAGCATTGAGTTAATGAACCCTCATTAGTAAAGAATCTTTAGATATGGAAGCTGCATATTTAAAGTAGTTGTTAGGTGTTGACATGAACTTAATTTTCTAAATAAAAGCATAATACTGGCAAATATAAGGTCTGGATTTGGTAGTAACTCTTGTTTTTAAAATCTACTCTATCAGTAGGTAAATCAAAAGACCTTGCAAGTACTCACCAATAGCTAAATATTGTTGAGCTTTCTCAGTTTTCATCTTTCTTGACAGCTCTACAATTTTTATATTGTTGACCACTTCCTCTTGGTATAAATCCTTCTTGAATTTCTGTGTCATCCTACTCCAGGCTCTCTGGTTCCTATCCTGGGTGTCCTCTCTCATGTCCATTTGGCTTGTCCCTAAATGAGCATGCTTCCTCACTGTTCTATTCGCGGTCTGCTTTCCTTTCTTTATATTCCTTTACTCCTAAGTGTCATTTACATTGAGTGTACATAATTGCTTTGGTGTAGGGAACTCATCTCTTGTCTTGGACTCTCAGTTCAGTTCAGTTGCTCAGTTGTGTCTGACTCTTTGCGACCCCATGAACCCCAAGAACCGCAGCACGCCAGGCCTCCCTGTCCATCACCATCTCCCAGAGTTCACTCAAACTCAGGTCCATCGAGTCGGTGATGCCATCCAGCCGTCTCATCCTCTGTCATCCCCTTCTCCTCCTGCCCCCAATCCCTCCCAGCATCAGAGTCTTTTCCAATGAGTCAACTCTTTGCATGAGGTGGCCAAAGTACTGGGAGTTTCATCATTCTTTCCAAAGAACACCCAAGGCTGATCTCCTTTACAATGGACTGGTTGAATCTCCTTGCAGTCCAAGGGACTCTCAAGAGTCTTCTCCAACACCACAGTTCAAAAGCATCACTTCTTCAGCGCTCAGCTTTCTTCACAGTCCAACTCTCCCATCCATACATGACCACTGGAAAAACCATAGCCTTGACTAGTCAGACCTTTGTTGGCAAAGTAATGTCTCTGCTTTTCAATATGCTGTCTAGGTTGGTCATAACTTTCCTTCCAAGGAGTAAACACCTTTTAATTTCATGGCTGCAATCACCATCTGCAGTGATTTTGGAGCCCAGAAAAATAAAGTCTGACACTGTTTCCACTGTTTCCCCATCTATTTGCCATTAAGTGATGGGACAAGATGCCATGATCTGAGTTTTCTGAATGTTGAGCTTTAAGCCAACTTATTCACTCTCCTCTTTCACTTTCAGCAAGAGGCTCTTTAGTTCTTCTTCACTGTCTGCCATAAAGGTGGTGTTATCTGCATATCTGAGGTTATTGATCTTTCTCCTGGCAATCTTGAGTCCAGCTTGTGTTTCTTCCAGCCCAGAGTTTCTAATGATGTACTCTGCATATAAGTTAAATAAGCAGGGTGACAATATACAGCCTTGATGTACTCTTTTTCCTATTTGGAACCAGTCTGTTGTTCCATGTCCTGTTCTAACTGTTGCTTCCTGACCTACATACAGGTTTCTCAAGAGGCAGGTCAGGTGGTCCCACAATGGGACTTTATTTCTTAATTTCTAACTGTTCTCAGACAAACTGCACCATGTCCTAAATATTTTCCCCTAGATTTCAAATCTCATGGGATGAAGAAAATACTAAAGTCCTTATCATCTCCTGTAAAACCAAGGCCTTGTTTTTATATTTCAGCTATTATGAATGACAAAATCTTGTTATTATTTTAATTACCCACTATCATTAATGTTTCCAAGGCTCATAAATTCTGCATTTCCTCTATGCTTTTCTGTTTGTGTAAACTGCAGTGACCTAGTTGAGATCCACAGTTGCCACCTGACTCACTTTCAACATGGCCACCTGGGTGCACTCTAACTTTGGACTGTTCCTCCCCACTGCATCCCGGTCAGTGCTTCCTATCTGTATGTTTCAGATGACTTGCACTAACAGATAGGTTGGGTAGAGGAGGCTAGGGACTGGCTTTAGAACGCCACACTGAGGTGCTTTAGGCTCTTGGAAAGGGTTTCACAGAAGCACATACAGGGTCACAGATCTTCCAGTGCAGTCAGTGGTTCCCAGAGGGAGGATAAAGAATGAAAGCAGGGAATTGAGATAGTGGTTTTCAATACTCAAAAGTCCAGAGAGGCAGAGATTTCAAATCTGAGGGGTCTTTCGATTCCTAAGATTCTGGAATGGAGAGGCTGCCCTGAATGCAGAAGGAGGGGAGTGGTGTTGTGTGCTCTCAAGCGGCGCCTGTTCACAGGACCATTTAGAGCAGACCCTGGCACTTCATCCGGGAAGGCTCTCTTCTGCAGTCTCTATCTTGGCTCATTTCACACTTTACTGCCTGACCTGTTCTTGATCCTTGGACTCATGACTTATTTATAGACGGGCAGTTGCTGCCAGTCCTGATACTTAATCCGGTCTCTGGCCCTGGTCTGGCTTCTTTCCTCACCCACGATTTGTCTGTACTCCCTTTGATGACAATGCTTCTCTGTCTCAGCCAAGCATCTCCCTGGGCACAGACTCAACTGCAGGTACTGACTCAGCTCTCCACAAAAGGGATATATACAGAACTGTTCATTAGACATAAGATTGTTAAGTAATGAAAGAGTGAAAAGAGAGTTCTAAAGGATTTTGGAGGTAGTTATTGCAGGAAGTGGATATAACCCCAAGGACTGAGTAAGCAAGGGCCTTCCACGTGGAGCGAATGGTAAAGAACATGCCTGCCAGTGTAGAAGACATAAGAGACGTGGGTTTGGTCCCTGGGTCGGGAAGATACCCTGGAGGAGGGCACAGCAACCGCTCCAGTATTCTTGCCTGGAGAATCCCATAGATAGAGGAGCCTGGTAGGCTACAGGCCACGGGGTTGCAAAAAGTCAGACAAGACTGAAGCGACTTCACACACACACACACACACACACACTGAGTAAGCAAATGGACAGACATGGAAACTAAGGAGAGGAGCCCTCAAGATGAACCACAGACCTCTGAGGAGGCTGTGTCTCCAAGTTAGGAGAAGCATCCTTAGGAGCAGGAACAACGAGGTTGGTTCTGAGGTCTCTGAAATGGTGAGATGATGCTGATTCTGCAAGTTGGGGAAAATGCAAGGCAGATTCAGGGCTGCTGTCAGGTGAAGAAGGGTTGCTAGTGAATCAATCAAAACCAAAGGAAGCAGACAGGAAGCCTTATGGGGAACAAACGTAAAGGAGCAAGTCTCTTCTTCCTCCTCTGGCCCTTCTAGTGCCTATTCTGAACAAAACTTAAATAGGAGTCAGCTGCTAATGTCGTTTGCAGAGTGCTTCAGCATCCTAGAGCTACAAATCCAAGGATAAGTTTGGAGCTGATTGGCAATGATCCAATACTGGGCAGGTATGCCTTTCCTTCCTTCCACAAATAGGTGAATGTCTACTTTGCTCTAGGCACAGAGGATAGAACAATGAGCAAAACAATAGTAATAATATTTCTTCCTTGAGTAGCTTACAGTATATTATTACATGATAATGCAGACAGGTGGACAGAAAATAAATTAGTAAAAAACAGCATGTTAGGTGGTAAATGCTCTGAGGGAAGGTAAAGCAGGTAAGGGGATAGGAGAGCTGGGGAGTAGGAGGAGTAGGGATCAAGCTTAACTGGGCTGTTCAAGGAAGGGCTGAGAAAATGACACAGTTCAAACAAAGATGGAGGGAGTGAGTCACGCAAGTGTCTGAGGAAAGAGCTTCTAGATAAAGGCAGGGTGGAAGGGAAGGCCTTATCTGCCATCAGAAGGGCTGTGGCCATTACCATGGTGATAGGGGCAGCATGTTAGCGCTTTGGAGGACAAACGTGACGTAAGCTCACTTTCTTCTCAAGGATCCTTCTAGATGCTCTTTTGAGATTAGATTGTCCTCTCTAGACTCACCTTGGCTCAACCATCAGGAACCTAATTCTGGGTCTAGAGTCTGGTCTTCCACATACATCCTTTTTGTCTCACTGTAACTCTCTGTACCTGCCTGTCATGGGCTTCCCAGGTGGTGCAGGGGTAAAGAATCTGCCTGCCAGCGCAGGAGACACAAGAGACTCGAGTTCCATCCCTAGGTCAGGAAGATCCCCTGGGGATGGAAACAGCAGCTCACTCCAATATTCTTGCCTGGAAAATTCCATGGACAGAGGAGCCTGGTGGGCTATAGTCCACAGGGTCACAAAGAGACCCTACTAAGCACACATACACATTCCTCTTATAGCACTGCAGCAGGCACCCAGCCGACGTTCAGGTGCCTCTTCTCCTGGGCTGCAACTTCACTCCACAAACAGTCTATGTTTTTTGTATCCTACGAATACTCCCTCCTTAAGTTGGCCTTGGCTTATTAACCTACTCCTTTGGTGGTATGTTCAGTCTCGTGAGAGCTGGGGGTGACTTCTTATCCAACATTTGTTCATTCTTTCAACAAAAATGTATTGAAAACCTACTGTGTGCCAAACACCGATGTACTGAGGAAAAAAACAGTAGACTAGACACATTAGCACTCTGTCTAGAAGTAGCAGTGATGGGGGAGAGAGAAATTTTTAAAACCTGTAAAGAAGGTAATTTCAGAGAGTGAAATAACATGAAGATAAAAAGGTGGCTATGACAGAGTATGAAAGATGGCTACCTGAGAATGAAAGGGCAGGGAAGTCCCCTGATTAGGCCTTAGATATTTGAGCAGAGGATGAGATGGTTGGATGTCATCAACAGTTCAATGGACATGAAATTCGGCAAACTCCGGAATACCGTGAGGAATAGGAAATCCTGGAGTACTGCAGTCCATGGGGTCCCAAAGAGTCGGACACAACTTAGCAACTGAACAACAACATTTGGGCAGAGACCTGAATGATAAACAACCAGCCATGTGAAAATCTGGGGTCAGCAAGCACTGATGGACATCAGCATTTGGGACTCCTTTCAATCTGGGAAGGAGTCAGTCATTTTAGATATTTAGAGCCAGAGGAAGATGCTTGAAAAATCTGTTATTGTATCTCTCACTAGTATTTTACTGGGACTGCAGAGTAATTTATATTTTAATGCTTCCTGATAAGGCGTCATATTCAGATACTTTTCCTTTTTAAATATGTGAACTAAAATATTGCTTGCCATTTCAGTAAACAAAGGATGTTACGGCCATCTAGACATCACATTACAACCACTTAGATGGTGACCCCTGAAGGAACTCAGAATGGAGACAAATGGGCTGCTCTTGGCCAAGGCCATCTAGCAGTCAGCCATTACAGCCAACTCCTGATGGTGTACCCTGAGGAAGCTCAGAATGAGGAAACATAGGATACTGACCCCAGATAGCTAAGGTGCATTTCGAAAGAATGATTTAAGTGAGCCCAGCATCTTCCCATACATAGAGAAATACTAAATTCCTTAACTGATTTTCAGTTACAGATATCTGATTTTCTTTTATTAACAGTAACATTTTGACATTCTGAATACCTGGACTTCTGCTGCAAAAACTCCTATATACCCTGGCTCCCCACCTTGCCTCTTCAGAACAGTTTCTCAGTATTACCTGAGATGCTGTGTCAGAATATTCACCAAATTCTCAACTTTTATTTGGGTTGTGCATTTTTTTTCAGTTGACAAATATTTTACCAAGTATCTTGCATAACAATATTAAAGCACTGTATGGAAGCTCTTAATTCAGGCTCATTTGATCGCTTAAATGTATCTGTTAGTGGACCCCAAATTAACAAAAACTTTTAAAATATTGTTTCAAGTTAATTATACATTCATAGAAAGTTGCAAAAGAAATTTATAGGGAGGTCCCATGTACCTTTCATCATGCCCCTCAATGGTGACATCTTGCATAGTTATACTGAAATATCAAAACCAGGAAATAAACATATTGGTATCACTTATAGTACCAATGCTTATTCAGATTTCATCAGTTTTATATGCACTCATTTGTGTATATATG
The DNA here is from genome assembly GCF_023091745.1 of Budorcas taxicolor. Classification (NCBI taxonomy): domain Eukaryota; kingdom Metazoa; phylum Chordata; class Mammalia; order Artiodactyla; family Bovidae; genus Budorcas; species Budorcas taxicolor. The sequence goes on from NC_068917.1 coordinate 56,156,930, forward strand.
ATTTTATGCAGTTATATGTAATCACTACCACGATCAAGATGCAGAATTATTCCAAAAATACAAGGTCCCTTGCTGTTATTCATTTGTAGCCACGCTTGTCTCTCCATCCCATATTTAACCTTTGGCAACTTCTAATCTATTCTCCATTTTTATAGTATGTATCATATTTTTCATTCAGCTTAATTCCCCAGAAATCCATCCAAATTGTTGCATATATCAAGAGTTTGTTATGTTCATTGCTGTGTAGTATCCCATGGTATGGGTATATAACATAGTTTATTTAACCATTCATCTGTTGGAAAACATTTGGGTGATTTCCAGTTTTTGCCTATTATGAATAAAGCTGCTACAAACATTCACATATGAGTTTTCATGTGAACACATATTTTCCTTTCTCTGGGATAAATGTTGAGGACTATAATTGCTGGTTCAGATGGTGTATATTTATTTTATTATTATTTTTTAGAAACTGCTAAACTGAAGCGACTTAGCAGCAGCAAACTGTTTTTCAGAATGGTTATACCATCTCACTTTCTCACCATTGATGTATGTGTACTTGCATGCTTAGTCACTCAGTCGTGTCTGAATCTTTTGCGACCCTGTGGATTGTGGCCCTCCAGGCTCCTTCGTCTCGGGGATTATCCAGGGATGAATACTGGAGTGGGTTGCCATTTCCTTCTTCAAGGGTTCCTCCTAACCCAGGGATAGGATCCACTTCTCTTGCATCTCCAGCATTGGCAGAAGGATTCTTTACCACTAGTGTCACCTGGGAAGCACTCCACTGACGCGTGTGTGCGTGTGTGTGTGTGAAAGTTGTTCAGTTGTGTCCAACTCTTTGTGATCCCATGGACCAGGGAAGCCACTCACTGATGCATAAATGATTCAATTTCTCCACAACCTTACTGGCATTTTTAAAAATAAGTATTTTTCTGGCTTTGCTGGGTCTTTATTGCTGTGTGCAGGCTTTCTCTAGTTCCAAAGAGGGGGTACTACTCTTTGTTGCCATGCGGAGGCTTCTTCTGTTGTGGACCACAGGCTCTAGGCATGCAGGTTCAGTAGTTGTGGCATCCCGGCTTAGTTGCCTTGCAACATGTGGAGTCTTCCTGGACCAGGGATCAAACCCATGTCTCCTGCATTGGGAGGCTGATTCTTATCACTGTACCACCAGGGAAGTCCTTCACTAGCATTTTGAGTTATCATTTTTTCTTTTTACAGCCATTCTGATGGTATGTAGTGATTGCTCATTTGTGGTTTTAGCCATTTCCCCAGTGGTTAATGATGTTGAGAATATTTTCATGTGATTATTTGCCACCTGTATATCCTTTTCAGGAAATGTCTGCTATGTCTTTTGGCTAATATTTGAGAATTCACATATGTTTCTATATCAATTCTCCACCAGGATTGGGACCTTGCTAACAAACTTCAGTTGGCTCTGATTTTAGGAAGACTAGTTTATCCATACGCACATGCAGTTTCCTGAAGCATTACAAAAGAATATACACTAAAATAACATTTCTGATACATCCCTCTTCACCAGTTTAGAAGAATAAATTAATTTTGCATCTTTTTTTAAATGTTCCAAGTGTACAGCATATAGCTGAATGTAATAAAACTCAGTTTCTTTGGTTCAAAATCTCCAAAGATGATTTGCTTTAGGCTAAAAGAATTTCAATTAGTATGAGTAAAAGAAATGTTATTATACTTCATTTGTAGTTATCTTTTTACTTTATTTAGACACATTTCTTGTCTTGGGGAAAAGATACATACTCACTGTGAAACATGTTTTTTTAAGCTCAAAAGAACAGAGAAACTATATATTACCCAAAGTCTCTTTATCTAGATAACCACTCTTAACATTTGGTGAGCATACATCTAGATTTCTTTATATATATGTAAATATATATTCTTTTTATATATAGGTATTCTCTTAACATCCAAAATTTATACTTCATATACTATTCTGCACCTTGTTTCTCATAAGTGTATTGACTTTCTCACAAGTATTGACTTCTTTCCATATTAGTATAGATCTTCATCATTTTTAAAGCTTGTAATAGTAATATGTGTGTGTTTACTTAACCATGTTCCCTACTATTGGACATTTAGATTGTTTCTAATTTTTTGCTATTATAAGTAATGCTTTAATGAATGTGTTTGTGGGATAGCTTTTTGAATTTTTATAATTATTTTCTTAGAGTAAATCTCTAGAAGTGGGATTGCTGAGCTAAATCATATGCGCATGCTTGTATATAGACATGTATATGTCAGTTTGTACATGTTTTAAACTTCCCTTTAGAAACATTGTTGATTTAAATGTTCACATGCACTGCCTGAATAAGGTTTTTGTAAGTTTCTCAACCTTTTCCATAGGTCTCCCTTCCAACAAATTTCTCTCTTTCTCTCTTTTTTTTTTAGGATTGGAACACACACATCCAAATAACTTCTGATTGTTTATAATTTTTAAACTGTTAACTGAGATAGGAGTGTAGAGCTTTATGAGGCCACGTCAGTAAAAGTCCTATAAAATTGCCGTCTTCTAGACTTGCTCCTCCAAGACAGTTTTCAGGAAGGTGGTGTGCTTCATTGGCTTTGTTATCTGAACATCTAGCTTAGTTTCTCAATACTGACCTCAAGAGGGGGATGATAAACACAAGTAGCACAGCAATGACATGCACTTGTGGACAGAGGAATTACAATTAGGAGGAAAAACTGTCCAGCATTACTACCGGCATACCCAAACTTCAGAGATACAAAGCTGTAGTATGTAAACTAAACACAAGATCCTAGCAAATCTAACTTGCAAAGTTATTAATCTATTGCACAGTTGGATGGTATTGCAGTTTGGGGTCACTAAAAAAGCTTTTCTTTTTTATTTGATCAAACAATGAATTAGGATATGGAGGGAAAATCACCTTATACTGGTACATTTTCAAATTTGAAACTTCAGCATCTTTTTGGTAATCCCTGGGCTTATTTTTCAAGGTTTAACAGAGATTTGACTTAATGGCTTAATAAATAAACACCTATCTTTTATATGATGATGTTATTTTTGCTTACAAAATTCCTAAGATGGATTAAGCAACATGAAAATTGTAACTTTTAATACTTAGGAAACATGTTCATGACATAGCACCTAACAGTAGACAAGAATTGTTACAACATTCATCTTGTTTTTTATTTCCAACAGTTTCTCAGAATTTTTTTCATTGGTCTCTTTAGCAAATAAAAGCTAATACTTCTAAAATTTTAGCAGGACACTCCCCTCACCCAACTCTACAGGATTTTCATGGACTGTATAAAACTAGTGTGAGGTGTTTGCAGCTACTAAAGCATATTTTTGGACTGAGTTTTGGAATTTCTTGTACTTTAAACTTGTGCTAGATTTAACAGTGGAATTTTGTAGCTACTGTATATGTGGTTTATCATAGTACAGTAGCAAAATCCCTGATGACAGAAAGTTTTCCCCTTTGCTAGGCATTTTGGAGAAGGCAATGGCAACCCACTCCAGTGTTCTTGCCTGGAGAATCCCAGGGACGGGGGAGCCTTGTGGGCTGCCGTCTATGGGGTCGCACAGAGTCTGACACGACTGAAGTGACTTAGCAGCAGCAGCAGCAGCAGGCATTTTAGCTTCCATTAATTTCTCTGTTCAGGTATTCTGAGGTAGATTTCCAGTGTCATTAGCCAAATGCAAGAGAAGCAGGTGAGATGATGGGTGGAGTCATCCAGAAGTAGATGATGGAGTGGAGTCATCCAGAAGTAACAAGTTCCATCTGTTTCTGCAGAATATGAGTTGTGTCATCTTGGACAAATCCCTAACATTGCAGCTTTATTATCTTAAAGCCCAAGAGCTTGAACTGTGACTTAATTAAGGTCCCTTTAAATATGAAATTATAGGAAAGCAATACACCAACTCATGTAAAATAAGATTTTACACTGTATTTTCCAGACATTCTACTTGGAAAGGTAAACCTTCAAACCTTAAAAAATTGGGGTGATTATGTACAAAATGATGCAAGAATTAACAAGAAAGCCATCATTTGCTATGCAGAAAGAAATTTAAACTACACTCCTACATCTTAAATCCTTCAGTTCAGTTCAGTCGCTCAGTCGTGTCCCACTCTTTGCGACCCCATGAATCACAGCACACCAGGCCTCCCTGTCCATCACCAACTCCTGGAGTTCACTCAGACTCATGTCCATCGAGTCAGTGATGCCATCCAGCCATCTCATCCTCTGTCGTCCCCTTCTCCTCCTCCTGCCCCCAGTCCCTCCCAGCATCAGAGTCTTTTCCAATGAGTCAATTCGCATGAGGTGGCCAAAGTACTGGAGTTTCAGCTTTAGCATCATTCCTTCCAAAGAAATCCCAGGGGTGATCTCCTTCAGAATGGACTGGTTGGATCTCCTTGCAGTCCAAGGGACTCTCAAGAGTCTTCTCCAACACCACAGTTCAAAAGCATCAATTCTTCAGCGCTCAGCCTTCTTCACTGTCCAAGTCTCACATCCATGCATGACCACCTTTGCTGCTGCTGCTAAGTCGCTTCAGTCGTATCCGACTCTGTGCGACCCCATAGATGGCAGCCCACCAGGCTCCGCCGTCCCTGGGATTCTCCAGGCAAGAATACTGGAATGGGTTGCCATTTTCCTTCTCCAATGCATGAAAGTAAAAAGCGAAAGTGAAGTCACTCAGTCCTTAGCGACCCCATGGACTGCAGCCTTCCAGGCTCCTCCGTCCATGGGATTTGCCAGGCAAGAGTACTGGAGTGGGTTGCCATTGCCTTCTCCGATGACCACCTTTATGATCTCTTAAATCCTTAGAGGGTTATTAATTATAGTTCTCCAGACTTCACATCCAGCGTGTTTGGCCTTCACAGCCTCAGGCCTTTGGCCCTCTTTCTGTATAAAACCAAACACGGCTGTGGGAGTGGTTCTGAAAGAGCTCTAATTTTTATGTATTTATTCAAGGTCATTCTGTGAAGGCTCAGGGACTGTGAGTCTTAGGTCTTCAGGTGTTCGTAGGAGGGCGCTCAGCAGTGTCAGTCAAAACTGGTTGACTCTAAGGGACGAAAGTCGGCTCCGTGTAAATAACCAGACCAAGAGAGTGCGATCTCAGATGAAGGGAAAGGACCATGGAATTACAACCCAGAATTTACTTTACTTTCCTCTCTCGATTTGCAGCCACGGAAGTTAAGTCATCGACTGCGTAACCTTTCCAAGCGTTCGTAGGACGGAACGGGGCAGTTACAGGCATCCAGACACTCAGGCTGGACTGACCTGGGAAGCCAGCACTGCCCGGGTTCCGCCTGTACCTCCCAACTTGTAATAATAAGTGCGTAGCTCCCCGGGACTCCACTTGAGAGCCTCCAGCCTAACAAATGCGGAAGGCACTTTTAATCTGCAGCCGCTTTACCCAGATTTAGGACCTCCCGGCCCACGTGGGGGCGTGTCTCCTCAGTTAGGGGCGGGGCGTTCCAGGCAGGGATTAACCGCCGCGCCCCCTGGCGCCCCGTCCCCCGCCCCCGCCCCGCCCCGCCCCCGCCCCCGCCACCAGTGGGGAGGCCAGGCTGCCGGTGGGGGCGGGGTCAGAAATGTCCTGTAATTCCAGGTACCAGTCCGGTTGCCTGGCGATGGGGGAAGAGGCGGGGCCGAGGAGAAAAAGGAGCCGCGCTCCGCCCGACCAGGGCAAGCACTGGAGAGGCGGCCGCGCAGCCGCCTTAGCTCTCTCTCGGGCCTCGCGCTCCGCCCAACCCTGGATCCCGAGCCGCACATGCGTAGCGCGAGCGACCGCCTCCGCCCCTCATAGGGCTCGTGGCGGGGCTACGCGTGCGGCGCTGGTGGCACCACGGTCGGAGCCGCCCAGGAGCCGGTGAACCGAGCAGTCTCGTGAGAGGGGCTCGAGAGGGCAGGCGCAGGAAGAAGAAGCGCCGCGTCCACCGCGGCTGAGGAAGATGGTGTTCGAGTCGGTGGTCGTGGACGTGTTGAACCGGTTCTTGGGGGACTATGTGGTGAACCTGGACACGTCCCAGCTCAGTCTGGGCATCTGGGCAGGTAACGAGACCGCCGCAGTCCCTCCATCTCGCCTCCCGTGCTTCCGTTGACAGAGCCGGCCCTGCCTTCCTGGGGCCTCGGGCCCCGCTCTGCCACCTGCCGCCGACTCGTTTGGGGTCATGTTACGTAGAGCCGGGAGGCAGTTGCGGGGCCTCCACCGGCGAGTTAGTGTTTTGGCCGGAGGGGATTGGGGTCTCTGATGCCGGATGAAAAGGCCACCCCCGCCGCCTTTCGGCCGAAGGGACCCACAGTGGACTCCAAGGGTCTGGAGTTCAAATTCCACCAAGCCGCCCTTTTCTGCCCTTCGCGGTCCGGTTTCAGCTGTGTTGGGCGAGGGGCGGCCTGGAGACACACCTGGGCTTGGTCTGGTCCCTGTCATTTTCGCCCCTTGGATTGTGATGGAGGCCCGGGCAGCCCACGGAGGGCCGCACGCCGCCCCGCACGTGAAAGCAAGGAGCTGTGACCGGAGATGCCGTCCTCCTTCCGCGCCCAGCCTCGGGGTACGGCCAAACCCTGCTGGCTGCTCCGCTCCCCCTTCCGGCCTCACCGCCTCGAGTCCGGGAGGCTCGCCTGGGTTCGGCTGATAACAGAGCGAAAACTCCTGTGCAGGATCGCTCGAAAGATTGATGGTGTGTTGTCAGTTTACAACCTGAACCCAGCAGTGTGTCAAGCCTGTTAAGGGTTTGGGGCTTTGTGGGTCACATTGAATTATACTGAAATTTTAAAGAAGCTAGGTGCGCTGTCCTTACGCTAAGTGAGATGTGAAGTTGGATGGTGAAGGACTGATGCTTTACTTTGTATCCGTTTATTCTGGTGTATTTCTTTATTTGGCGTTTCAATTTTAGTGCTGTGCTTCCACCTGTTTTTGTATTACACGCTTATCTATTTTAAACACCCATTAGAAATTAGATTCTTTTTCTTATGAAATGTCTTTCCCAGGCCAAAGCTAGGGTTAATCTCCTTGTGTGAGTAATATATAGATATATTTTAAAATTTTAGTCTTTTTGAATATGCACACACTTGACAGCTTTCTTCTAAAGTACTTATTTATCGTGATAGTTCTCCTTTATTTAATAGTGTAAATAAGTAATTTAGTTTGATAAAGAAAACCTCTTGTTAACTACTGTTGATATCTAGTACCTTCCCTGGTGGCTCAGATGGTAAAGCATTTGTCTACAATACGGGAGACCTGGGTTTGATCCCTGGGCCAGAAAGATTACCTGGAGAAGGAAATGGCAAGCCACTCCAGTACTCTTGCCTAAAAAATCCCATGGATGGAGGAGCCTGGTGCAGGCTACTGTTCATGGGGTTGCAAAGAGTTGGATACGACTTCACTTTCACTTTCACTTTCATCTTGGTAGAGAGTGGGACTGCAGGAATGAAGGATATAAATGCTAGCTCAGCATCTCGGACTAGTACCATACCAGAAATTTACAGATAGTTTAATCTGTGCTGCTTTTCATTTGTAAAATAGTAATGATAAAACTTGTCTCCACCCACCTCAGTAGGAAGCCTTGAGAACATTTTGTGATGTGCTTTGCATTTAACCTGTAGTCGGAAATTGCTTCTACTTCAAGGTGGAGGTTGGTGTAGAGTTTGATTTATCAGTGGATTTGTTAATTTGAAATACTCATACACTAAATTCACTCTTGTGATGCACAGTTCTATCAGTTTGACAAATACAAGGAAGCATGTATCCAGCATCACAACCTTGATACAGAAGAAACATCAGTTCAGTCGCTCAGTCGTGTCAGACTCTTTGTAACCCCGTGGACCACAGCTCACCAGGCCTCCCTGTCCCTCACCAACTCTCCGGGTTTACCCAAACTCATGTCCATTGAGTTGGTGATGGCCATCCAACCATCTCATCCTCTGTCGTCCCCTTCTGCTGCCCTCAATCTTTCCCAACATCAGGGTCTTTTCCAGTGAGTCAGCTCTTCACATCAGGTGGCCAAAGTATTGGAGTTTCAGCTTCAGCATCAGTCCTTCCAATGAACACCCAGGACTGATCTCCTTTAGGATGGACTGGTTAGATCTCCTTGCAGTCCAAGGAACTCTCAAGAGTCTTCTCCAACACCACAGTTTAAAAGCATCAATTCTTTGGCACTCAGTTTTATTCACAGTCCAGCTCTCACATCCATACATGACCACTGGAAAAACCATAACCTTGACTAGACAGACCTTTGTTGGCAAAGTAATGTCTCTGCTTTTGAATATGCTATCTAGGTTGGTCATAACTTTCCTTCCAAGGAGTAAGCATCTTTTAATTTCATGGCTGCAGTCACCATCTGCAGTGATTTTGGAGCACCCCAAAATAAAGTCAGCCACTGTTTTCCACATCTCAAAATTCCCTCTGCTGCCCCTTTGTAGTCTCCCACCCAACTCCTACCTTTCCTCCTGGCAACCATTGGTGGTTTTCCATCCCTACAGTTTTGCCTTTTCTAGAGTGCCATATAAATGGAATTATGTGGTGTGTATCTTTGTAGACCTGATTTCTTAGTTCATTCCTTTCACTTACTAAGTGAAATGAATTTGAGAGGCATTCGTGTGTGGCATGCATCAAAATTGTGCAACTGTCGCTACATCTGATTCCAGAACATTTTCAACACTCCAAAAATAAATCTCATACCTGTTAACAATCACTACAAATTTATCCCCATGTTCTCTGGCAATCACTAATACACTTTTTGTCTTCTATTGGTTGCCAATTCTGGACGTTTCATGTAAATTGAATCATAATATACATGGCCTCTTGTTTCTGGCTTCTTTCACTTGGTACTATATTTTCAAGGTTCATTTATATTGTAGCATATATCAGTATTTCATTCCTTTTTGTGGCTGTTAGTAACATTCCATTGTATGGGTCTAACTCATTTTGTTTACCTTTTCATCAGTTGATGGAGATTTAAATTATTATTACTTTTTCCGTTTATGACTAATGCTGCTGTGAACATTCATGTACAGGTTTTTCATGGACATATACTTTAAGTTCTCTTGTGTATAGAGGTGGAATTTCTGAGTCATATTGTAGCTTTGTTTAGACATTTTAAGGAATTTCCAAACCCTTGAAAATTCTTTAAGTATTATGGATGCAAGTCCTTTGTAAGATAGGTGATTTGAAAAATACTTTCTCGGAGTTGTTTCCAAGGCTGTCTTTTGCAAAGCAAAAGTTTAAAATTTTAATCAAGTCCAGTTTATCAGAATTTGTGAGTCATGCTTTTGGTGTTATATCTGTGAAATCTTTCCCTAACCCAAAGTCACAAAGATTTTCTACTGTGTTTTATTCCAGAAGCTTTATAGTTTTATATTTTACTTTTTTTGAGTAATAGGTAGAATTTAAAATATTCTTGGAGAATTTAAAAAGCAATAATAATTCTTGATAAACTTAGAGGACTAAAACATTCGTTGAAAATCTCAGTAATAGAAACTAGGTGCTACAGAGGAAAAATGTTAAGATTATGGACTTAATATTTTAAGGTCTAGTGTCAGAAGGACCTATTAGTAAATGTTTGCTTTTGCTAGGCTTCCGTACAGTAATCCAGTTAATATCACTATTGGCATATGGATAGTATAATTAGTATAAAGAAGTTAAATTGATGGTTTCACATCTAATAATGGAAAATTTGTTTCAGAGATGTTCCTTTGAAAATTAGAATTGTCTTCCTTAGAAACATTGTTATATATGAAGTTTACAGAGCTAATTATAATACAGTAGAGCAGTGCCACGATACTGTGCTATGCACTAAGGAGGCTGAGTCCTGGAAGCATCTATTTTGTGGAAGAAGAAAGAGAAATTGAGTTTCTTCTCAAACTGATGGCAGATTCTGATGTTGATAAAGTATGTATTTTAAACAGTGTTATTTCCACCCTCCCTGTGTATCATGCATTTAGGGAGTACTTCGTAGACACATCTGTGATTCGCCTCCCAACTTTGCTAAACCATCTAGTGTTTAATATTTCATTCAAGAGCTAGGCTGCATCAGGATCAGTCATATGTGATTGTTAGAAATACAGATTTTTGGGGGAACTACTTCCCAGATACTATAATTCATTTATTGAAAGTGGGACACCCACCCCTCACCAGTGTTTTTTAACCAAATGACACAGGGGATTGTGATGTCCAAATAGGTGCATTTTAAGGGCACTCTCAGGGCAAAAATATTAGAAATTCAGGGGCAGAAGTAGTAGTAAGGATGCCTTGTGTAATAGAATTATCATTTGTAACATAGAGTGTACCTTTTAATATTATAGTTTTCTTCTTCTCACTCATTTTCTTTGTTTGCTCCAAAATTACAATACTTGGGCAAATTTAAACAATTTGTTACGCCTGACATCTTTGTGTAACATTAGAAGCTCAGACTTCTTTAAAAAACAAAAACAAATTGCATATTCTGTTTTTGAAATGTTAATCTGTTAAAATGTTTCTCTTTATGCATAGTCTTATGTTCAGTTCAGCTGCTCAGTTGTGTCCGACTCTTTGCAGCCCCACAGACTGCAGCACACCAGGCCTCCCGGTCCATCACCAACTTCTGGAGTTTACCCAAACTCATGCCTATTGAGTTGGTGATGCCACCCAACCTTCGCATCCTCTGTCATCCCCTTCTCCTCCTGCCTTCAACCTTTCCCAGCATCAGGGTCTTGTCAAATGAGTCAGTTCTTCGCGTCAGGTGGCCAAAGTATTGGAGCTCTAGCAGCAGTCCTTCCAATGAATATTCAGAAGTGATTTTCTTTAGGATGGACTGGTTGGATCTCCTTGCTGTCCAAGGGACTTTCAAGAGTCTCCTCCAACACCACAGTTCAAAAGCATCAGTTCTTCAGCACCCAGCTTTCTTTATAATGCAACTCTCACATCCATACATGACTACTTGGAAAAACTATAGCTTTGACTAGACGGACCTCTGTTGGCAAAATAATGTCTCTGCTTTTTAATATGCTGTCTAGGGTGGTCATAGCTTTTCTTCCACAGAGCAAGCGTCTTTTAATTTCATGGCTGCAGTCACCATCTGCAGTGATTTTGGAGCCTAAGACAATAAAGTCTGTCACTGTTTCCATTGTTTCCCCATTTATTTGCCATGAAGTGATGGGGCCAGATGCCATGATCTTCATTTTTTGAATGTTGAGTTTTAAGCCAGCTTTTTCACTCTCTTCTTTCACCTTCGTCAGAAGGCTCTTTAGTTCGTCTTTGCTTTCTGTCATAAAGGTGTGTTATCTGCATATCTGACGTTATTGACATTTCTCCCAGCAATCTTGATTCCATCTTGTGCTTCATCCAGTCTGGCAGCAGTTTGTATGTCTTCATCACATACCCCTAATTTGTTCTTCCTTCTTTCCCTCTCTCCTTTTGTAACGACAAGTTTATTTTCTATTTCTGTGAGTCTGTTTCTGCTTTGTATATACACTTATTTAGATTCCATATATAGTTGACATCATATAATATTTGCCTTCTCTGACTTCTTTCACTAAGCATGATATTCTCTAGGTTCATCTTCATTGCTGTATATGGCTATACTTCATTTTTATGACTGAGTACTATTTTATTTTGTGTGTGTGTGTATGTATGTGAGACATCTTTTCAACTCAGTCATCTGTTGCTGGACAGTTGAGTTTCCATGTTTTGGCTATTGTAAGTAGTGCTGCTATAAACACTGGGGTGCCTCTGTCTTTTTCAATTAGTTTTCTTTTTTTCTGGATGTGTACCCAGGAGTGGAATTGCTGAATCATATTCTAGTTTTATTTTAACTTTCTAAAGGGACCTCCTTACTGCTTTCCACTGTGGCTGTACCAATTTACATTCCCACCAACAGTGTACAAGGGTTGCCATTTCTCTGTATGCTCTCTAACATCAGTTATTTGTAGAGTTTGTGATGATAGGTATTCCGACAGGTGTGAAGTGATACCTCATTGTGGTTTTGATTTCCATTTCTCTAATTATCAACACTGAGAATCTTTTAACGTGCCTATTTAGCCTTCTGTATGTTGTCTTTGGAAAAATGTTTATTCAGGTCTTCCACCCATATTTTGATTTAGATTGTTTTTTGATATGAACTGTTGGCATATTTTGGACATTAGCCCCTTGTCAGTCTCATCATTTGCATCACTTTCAAAATTAGGAAATGTGAGATTGCCAACATTCCTTTGAAGGTTGTTTTGACTGTGGATCCTTTGAGATGCCATATGAATTTAAAAATGAATCTCTCTATTTCTGAAAAGAATTGGGATTTAATGCCATATGAATTTAAAAATGAATCTCTCTATTTCTGAAACGAATTGGGATTTAATGTAGATTACATTGGATCTGTAGGTTGCTTTGGGTAGTATTGATATCTTAACAATATTGTGAAAATGGAATGTTCTTCTATTTATTTATGTGTTTTCTTTATTTTAACAGTGTCTTATAGGTTTTGGGATATATATCATTCTCCTCTCTCCCCATTGTTTTTTCCTATGTATTTTGTTATTTTTGATACTGTTGTAAATGGCTTCCTTGGTGGCTCAGTGGTAAAGATTCTGCCTGCAATAAGATGTGGGTTCGATCCCTGGGTGTGGAGGTTCCCCTGGGGAAGGAAATGGCAACCCATTCCAGTATTCTTGCCTGGGAAATCCCATGGACAGAGAACCCAGTGGGCTGCAGTCCACGGGGTTGCAAAAGAGTTGGGCACGACTTAGCAACTAACTAACACAATTGTAAATGTAATTGTTTTCATAGTTTCTATCTTGGATTGTTAAGTGTATAGAAACAACTGATTTTTGTATTTTGATTGTGTATCCAGCAACATGGTGAATTTATTTATTCTAGCAGTTTTTTGTGGAATATTTTTCTTCATGTAAGATCATGCTGTCTATGAACAAAGAGGATTTTCCTTCTTCCTTTCCAGTGTGGATGCCTTTTATTTATTCTTCTTGCCTGATTGCTCTATGACATTGTGTTGAGTAAAAGTGGCAGAAGTGGACATCTTTATCTTGTTCTGATGTTAGAGAAAAAGACATATCTTGTACCATTACATATGAAGTTCATTGTGTGCTTTTCATATATGGCTTTAATATCTTGAGATAGTTTGCTTTTATTTCTAATTTTTTAAATGTTTTTAACATGAAAGAATGTTGCAGTTTTTTGAATGCATTTTCTTCATCAGTTGAAGGGATCCTGTGTTAATTCATTCTGTTAATGAGGTGTATTACCCTGATTGAATTTGTATGTTGAACCATCTTTCCATTCCTAGAATATTACATTGAATAATAGTGATAATTCTTTTAGTGTACCATTCAATTTTGGTTGCTAGTATTTTGTTGAGGATTTTTGCCTCAGTATTCACGAGGGATACTGATCTGTAGTTTTCTTGTGGTAATCCTTGGCTTTGTTATCAGATTAATGGAGACCTATATGCAGTTTGGAAGTGTTTCTTTCTCATTTTTTGGAAGAATTTGAGGAGGATTGGTGTTCTGTTTTAAATGTTTGGTAGAATTTGCCAGTGAAACTCTTCTGTTCTGAGCTTTTATTGTTGTCATTGTTGTTGGGATATTTTTGATTACTGATGAAATCTCATTACAAATTTGTGCAGATTATGCATTTCTTCATGATTCATTAGTGGTAGTATGCATGTTTCTAGGAATTTACCCATTTTAGCTAGGCTATCAAATTTGTAGACACATAGCTGTTCATAGTATTCTTTTAGTCCTTTTTATTTCTGTGAAATTGGTAATATTATACCCTCCTTCATTTTTCATTTTAGTTACAATTGACCCTTGAGCAACAAGGTGTTAGGGCTTCAAACCCCTACACAGTTGAAAACCTGCATTTAACTTTACAGTTGGCCTTCCATATCTGTGGTTCACATCCTCAGATTCACCTATGATATAATTCTGAAGTATGTATTTATTGGAAAAAATTCATATACAAGTGTACCCACAAAATGCAAAGCTCTGTTGTTCAAGAGTCAGTTGTATTCCACTCCTCATATATCTTTCCTTTTCTCGTTTGCCTTTCGCGTCTCTTCTTTTCAGTGCTCTTTTGTAAGGCCTTCTCAGACAACCATTTTGCCTTTTTGCATTTCTTTTTCTTGAGGATGGTCTTGATCCCTGCCTCCTCAGACAACCATTTTGCCTTTTTGCATTTCTTTTTCTTGAGGATGGTCTTGATCCCTGCCTTGATCCCTGCCTCCCTGTACAATGTCCGTCCATAGTTCTTCAGGCACTCTTTGAGATCTAATCCCTTGAATCTATTTCACACTTGCACTGTATAATCGTAAGGGATGTGGTTTAGGTCATACCTGAATGGTCTAGTGGTTTGTCGTATTTTATTCAATTTAAGTCTGAATTTGTCAATAAGGAGTTCATGATCTGAGCCACAGTCAGCTCCTGATCTCGTTTTTGCTGACTGTATAGAGTTTCTCCATCTTTGGCTGCAAAGAATATAATCAATCTGATTTTGGTGTTGACCATCTGGTGATGTCCATGTGTAGAGTCTTCTCTTGTGTTGTTGGAAGAGGGTATTTGCTATGACCAGTGCATTCTTTTGGCAAAACTCTTAGCAAAATTTGGCTGTTACTTCAGGTATCTCTTGACATCCTACTTTTGCATTCCAGTCCCCTATAATGAAAAAGGACATCTTTTTTGGGTGTTAGTTCTAGAAGGTTTTGTAGGTCTTTATTGAGCTGTTCAACTTCAGCTTCTTCAGCATTACTGGTCCGGGCATAGACTTGGATTACTGTGATATTGAGTGATGTGCCTTGGAAATGAACAGAGATCATTTTGTCGTTTTTGAGATTGCTTTCAAGTACTGCAGTTTGGACTCTTTTGTTGACTATGATGGCTACTCCATTTCTTCTAAGGGACTCTTGCCCACAGTAGTAGATATAATGGTCATCTGAGTTGAATTCACCCATTCCAGCCCATTTCTCCTCCTGCCCTCAATCTTTCTCAGCATCAGAGTCAAATGAGTCAGTTCTTCACATCAGTTGGCCGAAGTATTGGAGTTTCAGCTTCAGTATCAGTTCTTCCAATGAATGAATATTCAGGACCGATTTCCTTTGGACATCCTTGTGTCCAAGGGACTCTTAAGAGTCTTCTCCAACATCACAGTTCAAAGGATTCAGTTCTTAGGTGCTTACCTTTCTTCATAGTCCAGCTCTCATATCGACACATGACTACTGGAAACACCATAGCTTTGTTGGCAAAGTAATGTCTCTGCTTTTTAATAAGCTGTCTAGGTTGGTCATAACTTTTCTTCCATGGAGCAAGCATCTTTTAATTTCATGGCTGCAGTCACCATCTTCAGTGATTTTGGAGCCCCCAGAAATAAAGCCTGTCACTGTTTCTAGTGTTTCCTCATCTATTTCCCATGAAGTGATGGGACCAGATGCCATGATCTTAGTTTTCTGAATGTTGAGCTTTAAGCCAACTTTTTCACTTTCTTCTTTCACTTTCCTCAAGAGGCTCTTTAGTTCTTTTTCGCTTTCTGCCATGACGGTGGTGTCATCTGCATATCTGAGGTTACTGATATTTCTCCCAGCAATCTTGATTCCAGCTTGTGCTTCATCCAGTCCAGCATTTCTCATGATGTATTCTGCATATAAGTTAAATAAGCAGGGTGACAATCTGCAACCTTGACGTGCTCCTTTCCCAATTTGGAACCAGTCTGTTTTCCATGTCCAGTTCTAACTGTTGCTTCCTGACCTGCACACAGATTTCTCAGGAGGCAGGTCAGGTGGTCTGGTTTACCCACCTGTTTGAGAATTTTCCACAGTTTGTTATGATCCATACAAAGACTTTGGTGTAGTCACTAAAGCAGAAATAGATGTTTTTCTGGAACTCTCTTGCTTTTTTGATAATCCAGCACGTGTTGACAGTTTGATCTCTGGTTCCTCTGCCTTTTCTAAATCCAGCTTGAACATCTGGAAGTTCATGGTTCACGTACTGTTGAAGCCTGGCTTGGAGAATTTTGAGCATTTGCTAGCATGTGAGATGAGTGCAATTGTGCGGTAGTTTGAGCATTCTTTGGCGTTGCCTCTCTTTGGGATTGGAATGAAAACTGACCTTTCCCAGTCCTATGGCCACTGCTGAGTTTTCCAAATTTGCTGGCATATTGAGTGCAGCACTTTCACAGCATCATCATTTAGAATTTAAAATAGCTCAACTGAAATTCCATCACCTCCACTAGCTTTGTTCGTAGTGATGCTTCCTAAGGTCCACTTGACTTCGCATTCCAGGATGTCTGGTTCTAGGTGAGTGATCACACCATCATGATTATCTGGGTTGTGAAGATCTTTTATGTATAGTTCTGTGTTTTTTTTTTTTTTACTTTACAGTATTGTATTGGTTTTGCTATACATCAACATGAATCCGCCACGGGTGTACACGTGTTCCCCATCCTAAACCCCCCTCCCTCCTCTCTCCCCTACCATCCCTCTGGGTCGTCCCAGTGCACCAGCCCCAAGCATCCAGTATCATGCATCAAACCTAGACTGGCGATTCATTTCTTATATGATATTATACATGTTTCAGTGCCATTCTCCCAAATCATCCCACCCTCTCCCTCTCCCACAGAGTCCAAAAGACTGTTCTATACATCTGTGTCTCTTTTGCTGTCTCGCATACAGGGTTATCATGACCATCTTTCTAAATTCCATATATATGCGTTAGTATACTATATTGGTGTTTTTCTTTCTGGCTTACTTCACTCTGTATAATAGGCTCCAGTTTCATCCACCTCATTAGAACTGATTCAGATGTATTCTTTTTAATGGCTGAGTAATACTCCATTGTGTATGTGTACCACAGCTTTCTTATCCATTCATCTGCTGATGGACATTTAGATTGCTTCCATGTCCTGGCTATTATAAACAGTGCTACGATGAACACTGGGGTATACGTGTCTCTTTCAATTCTAGTTTCCTCGGTGTGTATGCCCAGCAGTGGGATTGCTGGGTCATAAGGCAGTTCTATTTCCAGTTTTTTAAGGAATCTCTACACTGTTCTCCATAGTGGCTGTACTAGTTTGCATTCCCACCAACAGTGTAAGAGGGTTCCCTTTTCTCCACACCCTCGCCAGCATTTATTGCTTGTAGACTTTTGGATCGCAGCCATTCTGACTGGTGTGAAATGGTACCTCATTGTGGTTTTGATTTGCATTTCTCTAATAATGAGTGATGTTGAGCATCTTTTCATGTGTTTGTTAGCCATCTATATGTCTTCTTTGGAGAAATGTCTGTTTAGTTCTTTGGCCCGTTTTTTATTGGGCCATTTATTTTTCTGGAATTGAGCTGCATAAGTTGCTTGTATATTTTTGAGATTGTTTGTCAGTTGCTTCATTTGCTATTATTTTCTCCCATTCAGAAGGCTGTCTTTTCACCTTGTTTATAGTTTCCATTGTTGTGCAGAAGCTTTCAATTTTAATTAGGTCCCATTTGTTTATTTTTGCTTTTCTTTCCAGTATTCTGGTAGGTGGGTCATAGAGGATCCTGCTGTGATTTATGTCGGAGGGTGTTTTGCCTGTTCTCCTCTAGGAGTTTTATAGTTTCTGGTCTTACGTTTAGATCTTTAATCCATTTTGAGTTTATTTTTGTGTATGGTGTTAGAAAGTGTTCTAGTTTCGTTCTTTTACAAGTGGTTGACCAGTTTTCCCGGCACCACTTGTTAAAGAGATTGTCTTTTCTCCATTGTATATTCTTGCCTCCTTTGTTGTAGATAAGGTGTCCATAGGTGTGTGGATTTATCTCTGGGCTTTCTATTTTGTTCCATTGATCTATATTTCTGTCTTTGTGCCGGTACCATACTGTCTTAATGGCTGTGGCTTTGTAGTAGAGCCTGAAGTCAGGCAGTTTGATTCTCCAGTTCCATTCTTCTTTCTCAAGATTGCTTTGGCTATTCGAGGTTTTTTGTGTTTCCATACAAATTGTGAAATTATTTATTCTAGCTCAGTGAAAAATACCGTTGGTAGCTAGATAGGGATTGCATTGAATCTATAGATCGCTTTGGGTAGTATACTCATTTTCACTGTATTGATTCTTCTGATCCATGAACATGGTATATTTCTCCATCTATTAGTGTCCTCTTTGATTTCTTTCACCAGTGTTTTATAGTTTTCTATATAAAAGTCTTTTGTTTCTTTAGGTAGATATATTCTTAAGTATTTTATTCTTTTCCTTGCAATGGTGAATGGAATTGTTTCCTTAATTTCCTTTTCTATTTTCTCATTATTAGTGTATAGGAATGCAAGGGATTTCTGTGTGTTGATTTTATATCCTGCAACTTTACTGTATTCATTGATTAGCTCTAGTAATTTTCTCGTGGAGTCTTTAGGGTTTTCTATGTGGAGGATCATGTCATCTGCAAACGGTGAGTGTTTTACTTCTTCTTTTCCAATTTGGATTCCTTTTATTTCTTTTTCTGCTCTGATTGCTGTGGCCAGAACTATGTTGAATAGTAGTAGTGAAAGTGGGCACCCTTGTCTTGTTCCTGACTTTAGGGGAAATGCTTTCAATTTTTCACCATTGAGGATAATGTTTGCTGTGGGTTTGTCATATATAGCTTTTATTATGTTGAGGTATGTTCCTTCTATTCCTGCTTTCTGGAGAGTTTTTATCATAAATGGATGTTGAATTTTGTCAAAGGCTTTCTCTGCATCTATTGAGATAATCATATGGCTTTTATTTTTCAATTTGTTAATGTGGTGTATTACATTGATTGATTAGCGGATATTGAAGAAGCCTTGCATCCTTGGGATAAAGCCCACTTGGTCATGGTGTATGATCTTTTTAATGTGTTGTTGGATTCTGATTGCTAGAATTTTGTTAAAGATTTTTGCATCTATGTTCATCCGTGATATTGGCCTGTAGTTTTCTATTTTTTGTGGCATCTTTGTCAGATTTTGGTATTAGCATGATGGTGGCCTCATAGAATGAGTTTGGAAGTTTATCTTCCTCTGCAATTTTCTGGCAGAGTTGAGTAGGATAGGTGTTAGCTCTTCTCTAAATTTTTGGTAGAATTCAGCTGTGAAGCCATCTGGACCTGGGCCTTGTTTGCTGGAAGATTTCTGATTACAGTTTCAATTTCCGTGCTTGTGATGGGTCTGTTAAGATTTTCTATTTCTTCCTGGTTCAGTTTTGAAAAGTTGTACTTTTCTAAGAATTTGTCCATTTCTTCCACGTTGTCCATTTTATTGGCTTTAATTGCTGATAGTAGTCTCTTATGATCCTTTGTATTTCTGTGTTGTCTGTTGTGATCTCTCCATTTTCATTTCTAATTTTATTGATTTGATTTTTCTCCCTTTGTTTCTTGATGAGTCTGGCTAATGGTTTGTCAATTTTATTTATCCTTTCAAAGAACCAGCTTTTGGCTCTGTTGATTTTTGCTATGGTCTCTTTTGTTTCTTTTGCATTTATTTCTGCCCTAATTTTTAAGATTTCTTTCCTTCTACTAACCCTGGGGTTGTTCATTTCTTCCTTTTCTAGTTACTATAGTATATTCAAAAGCAGAGACATTACTTTGCCGACTAATGTCCGTCTAGTCAAGGCTATGGTTTTTCCTGTGGTCATGTATGGATGTGAGAGTTGGACTGTGAAGAAGGCTGTTCAGCTCAGTCACTCAAGTCATGTCCGACTCTTTGTGACACCATGAATCGCAGCATGCCAGGCCTCCCTGTCCATCACCGTCTCCCGGAGTTCACTCAGATTCACGTCCGTCGAGTCCGTGATGCCATCCAGCCATCTCATCCTCTGTCGTCCCCTACTCCTGCCCCCAATCCCTCCCAGCATCAGAGTCTTTTCCAATGAGTCAACTCTTCGCATGAGGTGGCCAAAGTACTGGAGCTTCAGCTTCAGCATCATTCCTTCCAAAGAAATCCCAGGGTTGATCTCCTTCAGAATGGACTGGTTAGATCTCCTTGCAGTCCAAGGGACTCTGAAGAGTCTTCTCCAACACCACACTTCAAAAGCATCAATTCTTCGGTGCTCAGCTTTCTTCACAGTCCAACAAAACTCTCACATCTGTACATGACCACAGGAAAAACCATAGCCTTGACTAGATGGACCTTAGTCGGCAAAGTAATGTCTCTGCTTTTGGATATGCTATCTAGGTTGGACATAACTTTTCTTCCAAGGAGTAAGCATGAAGAAGGCTGAGCACCGAAGAATTGATGTTTTTGAACTGTGGTGTTGGAGAAGACTCTTGAGAGTCCTTTGGACTGCAAGGAGATCCAACCAGTCCATTCTGAAGGAGATCAGCCCTCGGATTTCTTTGGAAGCAATGATGCTAAAGCTGAAACTCCAGTGCTTTGCCACCTCATGAGAAGAGTTGACTCATTGGAAAAGACTCTGATGTTGGGAGGGATTGGGTGCAGGAGGAGAAGGGGACGACAGAGGATGAGATGGCTGGATGGCATCACGGACTCAACGGACGTGAGTCTGAGTAAACTCCGAGAGTTGGTGATGGACAGGGAGGCCTGGCATGCTGCGATTCATGGGGTCTCAAAGAGTCAGACATGACTGAGCAACTGAACTGACCTAGGTGTAGAGTTAGGTTATTTATTTGACTTTTTTCTTATTTCTTGAGGTATGCTTGTATTGCTATGAACTTTCCCCTTAGCACTGCTTTTACAGTGTCCCACAGGTTTTGGGTTGTTATGTTTTCATTTTCATTCGTTTCTATGCATATTTTGATTTCTTTTTTTATTTCTTCTGTGATTTGTTGGTTATTCAGCAGCATGTTGTTCAGTCTCCATATGTTGGAAATTTTAATAGTTTTCTATTAAATAGTTTTCTATTTAATAGTTTTCTCCTGTAATTGAGATCTAATCTTACTGCATTGTGGTCAGAAAAGATGCTTGGAATAATTTCAATTATTTTGAATTTACCAAGGCTAGATTTATGGCCCAGGATGCGATCTATCCTGGAGAAGGTTCCGTGTGCGCTTGAGAAAAAGGTGAAATTCATTGTTTTGGGGTGAATATCAGTTAGGTCTAACTGGTCTATTGTATCATTTAAAGTTTGTGTTTCCTTGTTAATTTTCTGTTTAGTTGATCTGTCCATAGGTGTGAGTGGGGTATTAAAGTCTCCCACTATCGGAGAAGGCAATGGCACCCCACTCCAGTAGTCTTGCCTGGAAAATCCCATGGATGGAGGAGCCTGGTAGGCTGCAGTCCATGGGCTTGCTAAGAGTCAGACACGACTGATAGACTTCACTTTTACTTTTCCCTTTCATGCATTGGAGAAGGAAATGGCAACCTACTGCAGTGTTCTTGCCCGGAGAATCCCAGCGATGAGGGAGCCTGGTGGGCTGCCGTTTATGGGGTCGCACAGAGTTGGACACGACTGAAGTGACTTAGCAGCATTATTGTATTATTGTTAATTTCCCCTTTCATACTTGTCAGCATTTGTGTTACATATTGCGGTGCTCCTATGTTGGGTGCATATGTATGTATAATTGTTATATCTTTTTCTTGGATTGATCCTTTGATCATTATGTAGTGTCCTTCTTTGTCTCTTTTCACAGCCTTTTGTTTTAAAGTTTATTTTATCTGATATGAGTATTGCTACTCTTGCTTTCTTTTGGTCTCTATTTGCATGGAATATCTTTTTCTAGCCCTTCACTTTCAGTCTGTATGTGTCCCCTGTTTTGAGGTGGGTCTCTTGTAGACAACATACATAGGGTTCTTGTTTTTGTATCTATTCAGCCAGTCTTTGTCTTTTGGTTGGGGCATTCAACCCATTTACACTTAAGGTAATTATTGATAAGTATGATCCAATTGCCATTTACTTTATTGTTTTTTGTTTGAGTTTATACACCCTTTTTGTGTTTCCTGTCTAGAGAATATCCTTTAGCATTTGTTGGAGAGCTGGTTTGGTGGTGCTGAATTATTTCAGCCTTTGCTTGTCTGTAAAGCTTTTGATTTCTCCTTCATATTTGAATGAGATCCTTGCTGGGTACATTAACCTGGGCTGTAGGTTTTCTTTCATCACTTGAAGTATGTCTTGCCATTCCCTCCTGGCCTGAAGAGTTTCTGTTGAAAGATCAGCCGTTATCCTTATGGGAATCCCCTTGTGTGTTATTTGTTGTTTTTCCCTTGCCACTTTTAATATTTGTACTTTGGGTTTGATCTTTGTTAATTTGATTAATATGTGTCTTGGGGTGTTTTGCCTTGGGTTTATCCTGTTTGGGACTCTCTAGGTTTATTGGACTTGGGTGATTATTTCCTTCCCCGTTTTAGGGACGTTTTCAACTATTATCTCCTCAAGTATTTTCTCATGATCTGTCTTTTTGTCTTCTTCTTCTGGGACTCCTGTGATTCGAATGTTGGGGCGTTTAACACTGTCCTGGAGGTCTCTGAGATTGTCCTCATTTCTTTTAATTCGTTTTTCTTTTTTCCTCTCTGATTCATTTATTTCTACCATTCTATTTTCTACTTCACTAATCCTATCTTCTACCTCTGTTATTCTACTATTTGTTGCCTCCAGAGTGTTTCTGGTCTCGTTTATTGCATTATTCATTATATATTGACTCTTTTTTATTTTTTTTATTTCTTATTTCGTCCTTGTTAAACTTTTCTTGCATCTTCTCAGTCCTTGTCTCCAGGCTTTATCTGTGATTCCATTTTGATTTCAAGATTTTGGATCATTTTCACTATAATTATTCAGAATTCTTTATCAGGTAGATTCCCTATCTCTTCCTCTTTTGTTTGGTTTAGTGGGCATTTCTCCTGTTCCTTTACCTGCTGAGTATTCCTCTGTCTCTTTATCTTGTTTATATTGCTGTGTTTGGGGTGTCCTTTCTGTATTCTGGCAGTTTGTGGAGTTCTCTTTATTGTGGAGATTCCTCGCTGTGGGTGGGGTTGTACTGGTGGCTTATCAAGGTTTCCTGGTTAGGGAAGCTTATGTTGGTGTTCTGGTGGGTGGAGCTGGATTTCTTCTCTCTGGAGTGCAATGAAGTGTCCAGTAATGAGTTATGAGATGTCAGTGGTTTCGGAGTAACTTTGGGCAGCCTGTATATTGAAGCTCAGGGCTGTGTTCCTGTGTTGCTGGAGAATTTGCATGGCATGTCTTGCTCTGGAACTTGTTAGCCCTTGGGTGGTGCTTGGTTTCAGTGTAAGTATTGGAGGCGTTTGATGAGCCCTCCTCAATTAATGTTCCCTGGAGTCAGGAGTTCTCTGGTGTTCTCAGGATTTGGACTTAAGCCTCCTGCTTCTGGTTTTCAGTCTTATTTTTATAGGAGTCTCAAGACTTCTCCTTGTATACAGCACCGTTGATAAAACATCTAGGTTAAAGATGAAAAGTTTCTCCACCGTGAGGGACACCCAGAGAGATTCACAGAGTTACATGGAGAAGAGAAGAGGGAGGAGGGAGTTAGAGGTTACCTGAATGAGATGAGGTAGAATCGAAAGAGGACAGAGCAAGCTAGCCAGTAATCACTTCCTTATGTGCACTCCACAACTGGACCACTCAGAGATGTTCACAGAAGTTATACAGAGAAGAGAAGAGGGAGGAAGGAGACAGAGGTGGCCAGGAGGATAAAAGGGAGGAATCAAAAGGAGAGAGACAGATCCAGCCAGTAACAGTTCCCTAAGTGTTCTCCACCGTCTGGAACACACAGAGATTCACAGAGTTGGGTGGAGAAGAGAAGGGGGAGGGAGGAGAGAGAGGCGACCTGGTGGAGAAAAAGGAGAGTCCAAAGGGGGAGAGAGCAGTCAAGCCAGTAATCTCGCTCCCAAGTAAAAATGGGTACTGAAGATTGGGTTCTTAAAGGTACAAAATTGATAACAAATACCAAAAGGCAAAGATTAAAAATCTAGAGTAGAGGTTGGAATTTCAAAAATACAATATTAAAGAAAAGAAAAAAAAAGTCACAAAAATTATTAAAAAAAATATATATATGAAGTTTGCTTTAAAAAAATAGGGTCCTTTTTTTTTGCAAAATAATAGTAGGTTATAAAAGTGAAAATTAAAGGAGTAGTAGAGGACTTAAGAATTAAAAAAAAATTAAAAGAATGATTGTAAAAATAGTAAAAGTATATCTAGGACTTTTCTCTTGTGGTGGTGTGGGCAGTGTGAGGTCAGTTCATTTTCGGATAGTTCCTTGGTCTGGCTTATATTTCTCAAGATCTATAGGCCCCTTCTTATGCAGTCATTATTAACTACATGGTTTTAATCTATTGCACCTGTCACTTCCAAGGCGGTTCCCTCTGTTTTAGCTTCTTCTGTTTGCTGGTCTCTTCAGTGTTCAATTTCTGCCCTGACACAATGGGGTGGTGGTGGACACTTTCTTAGGCTCACTTGTTCAGTCGCACTGTGGGGAGGGAGGAACGCTGCAAACAACACTGGTGTGTGCTTGCAGTGTCTCAGCCACACTGGGCCTGCCCCTGCTATGGCACGTGTGCTCTCCCTGCCCACTCTGCTCAGGATCTAGGTTGCTCCACCAGGAACCGTCCAAGGCCAGCCCTGGGCTGCATGCACCTCTCAGGTCTAAGCTGCTCAGGTTTAGGCGTTCGGGTAGCCCTCAGAGGCGCAGACTCGGTTGGGCCTGCGTTTTGTGCCCTTCCCAGGTCCAAGCAGCTCAGGTGATCAGGTGTTTGGTGAGCGTGGTTGCTGCGACTTATCGCCACCTGGCCCTGCTGCTCGGTTTTCTGGGCGTACAACCGGCGCACCTTCTCAGGTGGATGTTGACTGTCCAGAACCCTAAGAAGTCTTAGCAGAGAAGCCTGCTTGCAATTTGGTAGATAATGTCTCTCTGGGGCTGTGATTGCCCCCTTCTGGCTCTGGTTGCCTGTCACCGGAGGGGGATGGTCTGCAGCCGGCTAATTCTGTTGCTTCCTTTGTTCTGTGTGCGGTCTTGGTGGTGTCTTGAGGTGAAGTGAAGTCGCTCAGTCGTGTCCGACTCTTTGCGACCCGTGGACTGTAGCCTGTAAGAAACGCCGTGGGAAGAAAGAGCCACCCCTATGGACCGTTGATCAGGGCCTTTATTGGGCAGTTGCTCTCGGGCAGAACTCCCAGGGGCAGGTAAGCGAGGAAGCGAAGGGCGTCTGCGAAGCAAAGGGAGTCTGCGAGGTATGAGGGGTGGGGAAGGGTTTTATAGCCCAGGCCGAGCTCCCATATAAGGAAGAAAGTGCGGGCTCAGCGGTGATTGGTGTCCAAGGGCTCCGTGTCGGCACCTGATTGGACGGCTTTGGTTGTCGGCCCGCCTCCGGGGCTTGTCTGCGGCACTCTGCCGGGACATGTCCCGACATGCCCAGGCATGCCTCAACACGCCCGACCTTGCCCGACCTTTCAGATATAGGACAAGGGGCGCCGATTCTCTCTGGCTACTTCCTGCTGAATGGGGGCGGCGAGGGGTAGGGTGAGGCCAGGATGACAGGGGGCGTCTGTTGTTAATCTTGTCACGGAGTCCTTGTCGGAAGCCCTAGGTACTGCTGTCGCAGCACCATCAGCTGGACCGTGTTGAGCCGTTGTTTGATAAAGGCCAGAAGCTTATTTAGGATACAGGGCCCGAAAGTCAGGAGCAGCAGGAGAATGATGATCGGTCCCATTAGGGAGGATAACAAAGTTGTCAGCCAAGGGGAGCTCTGGAACCAGGACTCAAACCAGCCCTGCTGAGCCTCCCTCTCTCTCCTCCTGCGCTCCAGTCCCTGTCTTACTTTAGCCATGGACTCTCGAACCACCCCAGTATGATCAGCGTAGAAACAGCATTCTTCTTTGAGGGCTGCACAGAGGCCCCCCTGCTGCAAAAAGACCAGGTCTAGTCCTCTGCGGTTTTGTAATACCACTTCAGAAAGGGAAGTCAGGGACTTTTCTAGGGCCGTCATGGACTTCTCTGTGCGGGCGATGTCTTCGTCAATTGCGGCCCTCAGGGTGATCAGGCCCTGCTGTTGTGTGGTCAGGGAAGCAATGCCCGTGCCCGTCCCAGCTGCTCCCAGGGCGAACAGCATTGCCAGAGTAATAGCTGTAACGGGCTCCCTCTTATATCTAGGAGCTGGGGTGTCTCGGTCCCAAAAGTTGTAGAGGACCTCTTCTGGATGGTATGTAATCTTGGGCACTACCGCTACCATGACACAGAATTCCCTGCTCTGGTTGAAGACAGCCAAGTGGAGACAGGGCGTCAGCCCAGTCTGTGAGCACACCCACCACCCCCTGGTTTCGGGTATGATGTAGGTCTTATTGGTGAAATTGGTATCATCGCCAGTCTGGGCGCACAAGGTTTGTTTATCTGTAGGGACCGTGCCTAAGCAGGTCCCCGAACCCCATACTTCTTTCATGGTAAGGCCCACCTTGCGGTCTCCCCAAGGGCACTGCGGTGGGTTGGAGAGAATGGGTAAGTTGTAGGTAGCATTTAAGCCCACGGCCTCGTAGTAAGGTGGATGTAAGGTGTAGCAAAGCCAGCAGGACTGGGTCGCGTTAGGATTGGAGTGGTTGAGGGCCTTGTAAGTTTCTTTGACCAAGGCCCACAGGGGTTCCTGGGTCTCTAGCGTGTCAGTCCGGGTCAGCTGAAGGGAGGGGGTGAGGGTAGGCGAGGTCACAACATTTGTGGTGTTTGTCTCCCGTGGTGAGGGACTGGGAGGTGCAGTAACCCGGTTGGGCCCCACAGCATGGGCCTGAACAGGTTCTATTGTCTGACTAACAACCAGAATTCCCCCTGGCTTTGCTTCAAACCACTCAGCGTAGAGTTGGAGGCCCCATGATAGCCCGGATACCCAAGACCTCTCCAGTTTAGCCGCTTTCTGGTTGAACATTACTTTCACCTGAGCAACTGGGCTCCAATGCTGCTTCCAACGCGGCCCGACATAATCTCCGAACAGATTTTAGTAATCTTGGTCCCAGGGCCCGCCATAGGGCTGGACAAACGAGAAATTGACTAGGTCCCGGTTCCCGACCTCCCATTTCCATCTCCCAGCATTGGAGGTCACACAGCTCCAGGACCAACAGAAAGAATGTTGCAGCCCCCCACAAGTCTCCCAGTTATGTGTCTTTAGGTGTCCGGGACATGCCCAGAATCCAAAGTTTCTGGTCTGGGCCGCTGTCCAAGTAGTCTTTATAAGGTCTTTGAGGTTGAAATACAGATCTGGCCACCACATATTAGGGGGGTGAATTCCAGTGGTCAAATTGAGTACCTTGCGAGTCAGTCCGTTCCGGAGCATCCAAGTGATCTGAAAGGACTGGTGGGGGTTTTGGTTGGTGTGCCCCCCTTTTTCCAGGACCCCCAGTATCCCCAGAGCAACCCAGAGCAGAGAGCCCCGCATTGTTCCGAAGTTGGGGTGAAAAGGGGTGCGGCGGATAACCAGCCTCGGGGGTCCTGTAAGGATGGAGCTGGTAACCAGGTCAGGGTGTCTCAAGGGAATAGCACCCCAGGAGTAGGAAGCAGATGGTTAGGTACGTGAGGGCCAGGGACAGTCGAAGAGTGGGGGACCAATCGCGGGGGGCCGCGGCCGCTAATCCAGTGGCAAAAAGTATGGCCAGAGCTGCAATTGTCAGCAGCCACAGTGGGTGATACCAGGCCAGCATCGGATCGATTTGGACTGTGGTCTCTCAGTCATTCAGGAATCGGCGACAGAGGGGTTCGGGTGATGGTCAGTTTGGTCGGCCCCGTGAGGGTGGAGCGGTAGGAGTGATCGGGAGGAGGGGTCGGGGCCGGGGCCACCCCTGTCTCCGGGAGACCCGGGGGAGCTCGTTTGAGTCGGGTCAGGTGGTACCAGGGCTCGTGTCCCAGGAGTTTGGTGGCTGTAGGAGTGGTGAGGATTATAGTATGGGGTCCCGTCCAGCGAGGCTGTAGTTGGCGGGGACTCAGGGTTTTTAGCAGTACCTGCTCTCCTGGGGCTAGAGGCCGGGTGGGCCCCTCGTCGTCTGTCGGTTGTGGCAGGACCCGGTCTGCGTGTTCCCTCAGCAAGGATCGTAGGAGGGAGAAGAGGGGGAGGTACCCCGCGAGTGGGGGAGCCTCTCCCTCTGGGAGGTGAGTCAGGAGATAGGGCCTGCCGTAGAGCAATTCGAAAGGGGTCAAACCTGTTTTGGAGTGTGGTGTGGTGCGAATGCGAGTGAGCGCCAGAGGAAGGAGGTCGACCCAAGACAGCCGCAGTTCTGAGGCTAGCTTGGTCAGATGTGTCTTGATGATGCCGTTCACCCGCTCTACCTTGCCTGACGATTGGGGCCGATAGGGGAGGTGGAGATGCCAACCGATACCCAGGGCCACAGCCACCTGCTGAGAGATCTGCGAGATAAATGCAGGCCCATTGTCAGACTGGAGAGAGTTTGGCAACCCAAATCTGGGAATGAGATGGGCCGTCAAGACCTCTACCACCGCCGCTGCCGTCTCCCAGGCTGTGGGGAAGGCCTCGACCCATCCTGAAAAGGTGTCCACCAAGACCAGCAGATAGCGGTAGGTTCGATGTCTGGGCATGTGGGTGAAGTCTATCTGCCAATCCTGCCCGGGCATATGTCCCCTCAACTGGTGAGTCTCCTGTGGGGGTCGGAGTGATTTGGAGGCCCAGATAGACGACAGAACTCTGAGTCAGTTGGGCTTTGGATTGTGAGGCTCTGTAACCCTGGGAACCAAGGAAATTGAGGAGAGTTGTAGTATGTTGTCGGGAGGTCTCTTCTGACGGGCTGCAAAGGAGCAAGTAGTCTACGTATTGGAGGAGGGTGCTAGGGCGAAGTGAGCACCTGGCCAGATCCCGGGACAGAGCTTGCCCGAAGTAGTGGGGACTGTCTCTGAACCCCTGAGGGAGTACGGTCCATGTGAGTTGTGTGGTCAGCTGGGTGTCGGGGTCAGTCCAGGTGAACGCAAAGAGGAATTGGCAGTCGGGGTGGAGTGGGATGGTAAAAAAGGCGTCCTTGAGGTCAATAACGGTGAAATGAGAGGTCTGAGGAGGTATGGAAGAAAGGAGGGTGTAGGGGTTAGGGACAAGTGGATGGGCAGGGATCACCGCCGCGTTGATCAGGCGGAGATCCTGCACTAGCCGGTAGTCTCCTGAAGCCTTCTGAACAGGGAGGATAGGTGTGTTACAGGGGGAGGTTGTGGGGATCAGGAGACCCTGTCCCATGAGACGGTCGATGATGGGCTTTAGCCCTCTGAGGTTGCCAGTAGACAAAGGAAACTGGGGCCGGGCTGGGAAACAGGTGGGGTCCCTTAGCCGGATGAGGACTGGAGGGTGGTGCCTAGCCACCACCGGGGCTCGGGTGTCCCAGACCTCAGGATTAACAGAAAAGGTTGGAGGGTCAACAAGTAGCATGAGGAAGGCCCCTGACGTGGGAGCCGATCCTGGAGCTAGCTGAAGAGTGGCCTTCAGCTTAGCAAGTATATCTCTTCCCAAGAGAGGAGTAGGGCAGGAGGGGATGACCAAAAAGGAGTGGGTAAATAGACAGGAATCTAATTGACAAGATAGTGGTTGGGTTTGGAGCGGACACGAGGGTTGGCCGTCAATGCCCATAACCGAAACCTGGGGAGGACGTAGAGTGCCCCCAAAAGAGGGAAGGACCGAATAGGTAGCCCCTGTATCAACCAAAAAATTGATGGACTTACCCGCTACCTGGAGCGTTACCCTGGGCTCGGCTTGGGTTATTGGGGTCCCCGAGTCTGGGCGGCATCAGTCACCGTCGAAGTTCAGCAGCTCCAAAGCCGAAGGAGGGCAGGTCATCTCCCTGGGGCGCTCTGGTCCCCAGCCCCTAGAGGTCGAGGCCCAAGAGGCCTGGGGACAGTCACTACCCAGTGTCCTCGTCGTTTGCACAACGGGCACGGCTTGGAAGGAGGCCGCAGATTGGGGCACATCTTGGCCCAGTGCCCTTCTTGGCCGCACTTGAAGCAGGCCCCCGGAGGGGGGTTTTGGGGCCCCGAGCCCGCCGCCGGCCGCAGGGCCGCTACCAAGGCCTGGGTTTGCTGGTTTAGGAGGCCTGCCTGAAATTCGGCCTTTTGCTTGAGCCTTGCCTTCCAGCTGGCCTCAGCAGTTTCCTTGCGGGCGTGGTAGACCTTAAAAGCCATTTTTACCAGGTCTCGGATAGGGGTCTGAGGGCCGTCCTCGGCCTTGGCCAACTTTTTTTGGATGTCGGGGGCAGACTGGGAGATAAAACGATTGGCCAAGGTGGCCGCCCCAATGGGGGGCTCAGGGGACAGCCTGGTGTATTGGACGAGGGCCTCGGTCAGCCGATTAAGGAACATGGCTGGGTTTTCGTCGGGCCCCTGGGTCACCTCATCTAGTTTGAGGAGGTTTATAACCTTAGAGGACGTTTCCATCCCATCGAGGATACACTCTATCATATAGCGTACTCACAGCTGGCCACCACCCCCTTCCTGGTAGTTCCAATCAGGGTCAGTGTCAGGAACCGTCTGAGCCCCCGGGGGGCGCTTGGGGGAGGGGTTGGCATAGTGCCGCTGGTTGGCCTGAGCCTTGGCTGCCGTCCAGATAGCCTGCCTCTCTTCGGGGGTGGTGGTAGACCCCAGGATGACATATATGTCCTGCCATGTCAAGGCGTAGGTGCGGGTCAGACCAGTAAACTGCTTAATGTACTGAGTGGGGTTGGAGGAGAAGGAACCCAGTTTGGCCTCAATCTGTGCTAAGTCTTGGAGGGAGAAAGGGACATGAACTTGGGCTAGACCCTCAGCTCCGGCTACTTGTCGGAGAGGGAGTAGCGGGGCTGGGGGAGGGGGAGGGGAGGCTCCCGGAGGGTTGCTGTGGGAGCGGGTGTGGGAGCTAACCGGAGAAGGGGAGGGAGTGACGGGGGGAAGAGGAGGATACAAGATGGGGTTAAGGGCCGGAGGATCCGGGGCCAGCGGTGGAATCTCGGGGGCAGAGGTAGGAGGGTCCGGAGTGGAGGGGGTGGCGGCTGTGGGAGAGGTATAGGGAGGAGGGGCCACCAGATCTTCCGGGGGAACAGAGGAAGCAGAGGACTCAGAGACGGGAGGAGCTGGTTTGGCCCGGGAGGGTGGAATTGGGGGAGCCATGATAAAGCAGGATTTGGCGGGGAGTGCACGTCGTGCACAGGGTGGGGCGAGAGCGCAAGGCCCAAAAGGCCTGAACATAGGGGGCCTCAGACCATTTTCCTGTTCTCCGGCAGTAATTATCTAAATCACGGAGGACGTCAAAGTCAAATGTCCCTGTGGCTGGCCACTGTGAGCCATTATCTAGGGGATACTGAGGCCAGGCTTGTGAGCACAGAAAAGTGAGCTGCTTGGGGCGGATATATCCCTTTAGTCTTAGGGTCTGCAGGTTAGCAGCAGGCACTCTAAGGGGGTAGAGTATTGGGGATCAGGTTTGGAGGCCGTCGATCCCATGGCGACCACAGAGCGTGGAGGTAACCCCTGCTGCCCGAACGTCTTCGGACGTGCCAAGGGAAGCCGGAGGTCCGTGCAGCCATTCGGAACGTCTTCCTCACGGGCTGGGGACCGGGAAGGCCGAAGCCGGAGGCCGATGCAGCCGTTCGGGACGTCTCCCTCACGAGCTGGTGACTGGGGAAGGCCGAAGCCGGAGGTCTACTCAGCCGCTTGGGGCGTCTCCCTCACGAGCTGGTGACCGGGAGGGCCCAGTAAGCGCACGCCCGTTACTGGGCCCTAGGAAGTGGTCGCCAGGGAGGGCGGGCCCCAAAGCCGAAGGGACTTACCCTGTATCCTGCCGTCTGGGGGGTTGGTCAGCCGCCTGGGTCCGGGGCTACCGCGGCGGTGGAGCTCGAGGGGGCCTCAACGGCGAGTGCCAGAGGCCCTCACCTCGAGCCCCACGTTGGGCGCCAGATGTAAGAAACGCCGCGGGAAGAAAGAGCCACCCCTATGGACCGTTGATCAGGGCCTTTATTGGGCGGTCGCTCTCGCCAGAACTCCCGGGGGCGGGTAAGCGAGGAAGCGAAGGGGGTCTGCGAAGCAAAGGGAGTCTGCGAGGTATGAGGGGGTGGGGAAGGGTTTTATAGCCTGGGGGTTCCCATTTAAGGAAGAAAGCGCGGGCTCAGCGGTGATTGGTGGCCAAGGGCTCCGTGTCGGCACCTGATTGGACGGCTTTGGTTGTCGGCCCGCCTCCGGGGCTTGTCTGCGGCACTCTGCCGGGACATGTCCCGACATGCCCGGGCATGCCTCAACACGTCGGACCTTGCCCGACCTTTCATAGCCTACCAGGCTTCTCCGTCTGTGGGATTCTCCAGGCAAGAATACTGGAGTGGGTTGCCATTTCCTTCTCCAGGGGAGTCTTCCCGACCCAGGGATCGAACCCAGGTCTCCCGCATTGGAGGCAGACGCTTTAACCTCTGAGCCATCAGGGAAGATCTTTAGGTTAGGGCTTTTTCATGTGGTAGCTATCCCACAGTCTAGTTTGCTAGCCCAGGTTAGTTCCCTCAGATTGCCGTCAGGGCATTCAGGCCTGGTCCTTACTCTAAGCACTGCAGCCCGCACCTCCCTGCCCAGCCCCCATTTGCTAGTGGCGGGTGCAGGCATCTGTGCTGCTTCTCCGCTGGGGGAGTTACCGTTGGGCTCGTAATCTGTGGGTTTTAATTATTTCTTTATTTTTCCTCCCTGTTATGTTGCCCTCTGTGCTTCCAAGGCTCGCCACAGACTCCAGTGAGAGTGTTTCCTGGTGTTTGGAAACTTCTCTTTTTTTAAGACTCCCTTCCCAGGACTGAGCTCCTTCCCTACCTCTTTTGTCTCTTTTTTTGGTCTTTTATATTTTTTCCTACCTCCTTTCGAAGACAATGGGCTGCTTTTCTGGGTGCCTGATGTCCTCTGCTGGCATTCAGAAGTTGTTTTGTGGAATTTACTCAGCGTTTAAATGTTCTTTTGATGAATTTGTGGGGGAGAAAGTGGTTTCCCCGTCCTATTCTTCCGCCATCTTAGGAGCGCCTCTCTCTTCTGTGTATTCTTGTCACCTCTTCTTAATATATTCTGCTTCTGTTAGGTCCATACCATTTCTGTCCTTTATCGAGTCCATCTTTGAATGAAATGTTCCCTAGGTCTTTAATTTTCGTTAAGAGATCTCTAGCCTTTCCCATTGTATTATTTTCCCCTATTTTGTTGCATTGATCACTGAGGAAGGCTTTCTTATCTTTGCTTGCTATTTTTTGGAACTCTGCATTCAAATGGGTATATCTTTCCTTTTCTCCTTTGTAAAAATGCAAAATGGTTGTCTGAGGAGGCCTTACAAACTGCTGTGAAAAGAAGAGAGTGAAAGGCAAAGGAGAAGAGGACCACTGTAGTACTGGTTTTTATATTTGCCTATTTATCTGCCTTTACTGGAGAGCTGTATATTTCTCTGTAAGTTCAAGTTAGCACTTAGTATTCTTTCTTTTGTACTTGTACAACTTTAAAATTTCTTGTAAGACAGCTGTCTTGGTAATGAACTCCCTCAGTTTTTATCTGACATTAGTATCTTAATTTTACCCTCCTTTTTGCTGGGTATAATGTTTGGTTGACAGTTTTTCAATTTTAATTCAGTACTTTAAATATATCATTCCCTGTTACTTTGCTTACAGTGTTTCTGCTGAGAAAGCCATGATAATCTTATTGAAGATCCTTTGTACCCGTGAAGTTGCTTTTCTCTTGTTGCCTTTAATAGTCTCTCTTTCATTATTCTGTTTCTCGCTTGAGATTCTTGAAATTTGTATATTCATGTGTTTCCCCAAATTTCTAGCTATTATTTGTTCAAATAAGCTCTGTATTTATCTTTCTTCCTTGTGGACTCCATGATTAATATACTGTATCTCTTCTCCTGGACTCCCATTGTGTATGTATTGACCTGCTTAATGATGTACCATAAGTTCCTTAGCCTCTGTTCACTTTTCATTTTTTTCTTTTTTGTTCCTAGTATTTTCAAATGACCTGTCTTCAGGTTTTCTAATTTTTTATTTTTTTGCTTGTTGAAGACTGGTTTGGATTTTCTCTAGTGAGTTTTCAATCCAGTTATACCTTACACCTCTGTTGGGTGTGTGTGTGTGTTTTCTGCTTTCTTTCAAGACTTATAGTTGGTGGAACTTACGTACAACTTTGTATAAGTTTCAGGTGTGCAACATGTTGGCTTGATACATTTGTGTATTGCAGTGTGATTACCAGCATAGCTTTAGCTAACACCTCTATCATGTCACATACGCATCATTGTTGTGTGTGTGTGTGGTCGGAATGCTTAAGATTTAGTCTCTCAACAGTGTTGAAGTATATAATACAGTATTTTGGCTGTAGTCACTCTGCTCTGCATTAGATCTCCAGAACTTAATTACTTCCTAGTTGCAAGTTTGTGTTTTTTAACATTTCCCCAATTCTCCCACATTCTAATCCCTGGTCACCGCTGTTATACTGTTTCTTTGCTTGCTTGCTAAGTCGCTTCAGTCGTGTTCGACTCTGTGCGACCCCATAGATGGCAGCCCACCAGATTCCCCGTCCCTGGGATTCTCCAGGCAAGAATACTGGAGTGTGTTGCCATTGCCTTCTCCAGTGCATGAAAGTGAAAAGTGAAAGTGAAGTCGCTCGGCCGTGCCTGACTCTTAACGACCCCACGGACTGCAGCCTACCAGGCTCCTCCGTCCATGGGATTTTCCAGGCAAGAGTACTGGAGTGGGGTGCCATTGCTGTTTCTTTAAGTTTGACTTTTTTAGATGCTTTAAATAAATTATATGATACAGTGTTTGTCTTTCCTTGTCTGTCTTATCTCACCATAAACCCCTTAAAGGGGGTCCATCCATGTTGTTTGAAATGACAGGATTTCTTTTTCATGGCTTCGTATTCCCTTTACATATAAACCACATCTTCTTTATATTCATCTTAATGACACTAACTGGTTTCCATATTTTGGCTATTGTGAATAATGTGCAGTAAACACGGGAATGCAGAAATCTCTCTGGTACCCCATTTTCTTTGCCTTTGGATATATATGAAATGGATTCAGTTCAGTTCAGTCGCTCAGTCGTGTCCGACTCTTTGCGACCCCATGAATCGCAGCACGCCAGGCCTCCCTGTCCATCACCAACTCCCGGAGTTCACTCAAACTCATGTCTATTGAGTTGGTGATGCCATCTCATCCTCTGTCGTCCCCTTCTCCTCCTGTCCCCAATCCCTCCCAGCATCAGAGTCTTTTCCAATGAGTCAACTCTTCGCATGAGATGGCCAAAGTACTGGAGTTTCAGCTTTAGCTTCATTCCTTCCAAAGAACACCCAGGACTGATCTCCTTTAGAATGGACTGGTTGGATGTCCTTGCGGTCCAAGGGACTCTCAAGAGTCTTCTCCAACACCACAGTTGAAAAGCATCAATTCTCTGAATCATATTCAAGATTTTTTAGTCACCATTTTCTGCAGTTAGATTATGGTATGCCTAGGGGTAAACTTTTTATTATTTCCCTGCTTGGTATTTTTGGAACTTCCTGGCTGTGTGGTTTGGTGACTTTATCATTAATTTCAGAAATTTCTTACCCATTATTGCTCCAAATGTATACATTTGCTCTTCTCTCCTTTTTTGCCTTCTGGTATTCCTATTATGCGTAGGTTACAGCTCTTAGAATTGTCCTACAGTTCTTGGACATTGTTTTATCATTTTAATTTTACCTTTCTCTTTACATTTCAGTTCAGAAGTTTTTATTATTTTATTATGGAAGTTTATCTATTTGGAAGCTTATGTTATTAATATTTACATATCTTTAAGCTTGCTGATTTTTTAAAAAGTATGTGAAATGACTTAAACTTTTATTTAAAATGTACATTTTCAAACTTATTCAGTATTGTAAATTTATGGACAGGACAAAATAGAAATTATCACATAGTCACATTTTATTTTTATTTCTAATTTATTTTTTCATTGAAGGAAAGAGTCTTTAAATCTGTTAGTGCTTTACAATTTTCGAAAGTTTCACATATAGTTCATACAATCGCATAATAACCTTTTCCCCCTTCATCTCTATATTGTTGCTCCCTACTTCCCTCTCCCCACTGGTAACCACTAGTTTGTTCTGTATATCTGTGAGTTTGCTTCTTACTTGTTTTCTTCACTGGTTGCATTTTTAAAATATACTTTTCTGATTTATTTCACTTAGCATAATGCTTTCCAAGTCTGTCTGTTTTGCTGCAAATGGCAATATTTTATTCTTTCTTATGGCTCTTATTCCATTTTATGTGTGTATTACATTTTCTTTATCCATTCATCTGTTGATAGACACTTAAGATGCTTCCATTTCTTGGCACTTGTAAATAATGTGGCTATGAGCATTGGGGTGCATGTATATTTTCTAATTAGTGTTTTTTTTTTCTGAATATATACCCGGGAGTGGAATTGCTGAGTCATCTGGTAGTTACATTTTTAGATTTTAAGAAACTTCCACACTGTCTTCCACAGTGGCTGCATCAATTTACATTCTTACCAACTGTGTACCAGGGTTCCCTCTTCTCCATATTCTTAGCAACATTAGTTACTTGTGTTCTTTTTGATAACAACCATGCTGACAGGTGTGAGGTGATATCTTACTGTGGTTTTGATTTGCATTTCCCTGATGATTAATGATGTTGGGTGTGTTTTCATATGCCTGTTGCCCATCTTCATGTCTTCTTTGGGAAAATGTCTATTCAGTTCCTTTGCTCATTTTTCAGTCTTTTTTTTTTTAGCTGCTCTATGTGGTATGTCAAGTCTTAGTCCCCTGACCGGGGGTCAAGCTTGAGTCCCCTCCATACAGTGGAAACATGGAGTCTCAACCACTGGACCCCCAGGGAATTTAATTTCTCAGTGGGGGGGGGGGTTGATATTGAGTTGTATGAGCTGTTTTTTTAAAAAAAATCAATTTATTTTAGTTGGAGGATGATTACAATATTGTAATGGTTTTTGCCATACATCAACATGAATCAGCTATGGGTATACAAGTGTCTCCCCATTCTAAACCCCCTCCCAGCTCCTTTCCCACCCCATCCCTTTATGTTGTCCCAGAGCACCAACTTTGGGTGCTGCTTCATGCATTGGTCTCTGAACTCACACTGGTCATCTGTTTTACATATGGTGATGTACATGTTTCAGGGCTGTTCTCTCAAATCATCCAACCCTCTCCTTCTCCCACTGAGTCCAAAAGCATGTTCTTTATGTCTGTGTCTCTTTTGCTTGCCTGCATGTAGTATTGTCAGTACCATCTAAGTTCTGTATATATGCGTTAATATACAGTGTTTGTCTTTTTCTGACTTACTTCCCCTCTGTATAATAGATTCTAGGTTCATCCATCTTATTAGAACTGACTCAAATGAGTTCCTTCTACTAGCTGAGTAATATTCCATTGTGTATATGTACCACAACTTCCTCATACATTCATCTGTTGATAGACATCTAGGTTGCTTCCATGTCCTGCTGCTGCTGCTAAGTCGCTTCAGTCGTATGAAACCCCATAGACGGCAGCCCACCAGTCTCCTCCATCCATGGGATTTTCCAGGCAAGAATACTGGAGTGGGTCGCCATTGCCTTCTCCGTGTCCTAGCTATTGTAAATAGTGCTGCAGTGAACCTTGCTGTACATGCGTCTCTTTCAGTTCTGGTTTCCTTGTGGTGTATGCCCAGTATTGGGATTGCTAGGTCTATGAGCTGTTAATATACGTTGGATGTTGTCTCCTTATTGGTCTTATCATTTGGAAATACTTTCTCCTACTCAGTAGGTTTGTCTTTCTGTTTCGTCGATAATTTTCTTTGCTGTACAAAAACTTTAAGCTTAATTAGATTCACTTTTTCTGCCTTTTTCTTGCTATAGAAGATGGATCCAAAAAAATACTGCTGCAATTAGGTCTTTAATCCAGGTTGAATTTATTTTTGTATATGGTGTTATAAAATGGTTTAATTTTATTCTTTTACATGTGGCTGTCCAGTTTTCTCAGCACCACTTACTGAAGAGACTGTTTTCTCCATTGTGTATTCTTGTAGACTAATTGACGGTAAATATGGGGATTTACTTCTGGACTCTCCTCTTACATTAATCAATGTGTCTGTTTTTGTGCCAGTACTGTACTGTTTGGATGATGATTTTTTTGTTGTTTAGTTGTTTGGTCATGTCCAACTCTTTGCGGCCCAATGGACTGCAGCATGCCAGGCTTCCCTGTCCTTCACTGTCTCCCAGAGTTTGCTAACATCTCCTGGAGTTTGATAATGATAGCTTTGTAGTATAGTCTGAAGTCAGAGAGGGTGATTGCTCCAGCTCTGTTCTTTTTCAAGATTGTTTGGGCTATTCAGGGTCTTCTGTGTTTCTATGCAAAATTATTTGTTCTCGTTCTGTGAAAAATACCATTGGTATTTCGATAGGGGTTACATTGAGTCTATACTTTGCATTGGGTAGTATGATTATTTTTTGTTTTTTTCCTGAATACAGGTCTTGTACCTGTTCGGTTAGATTTACTCCTAGATACTTTATTCTTTTTGATGCAGCTGGAAAAGGTCAGTTTTCATTCCAATCCCAAAGAAAGGCAATGCCAAAGAATGCTCAAACTACCGCACAATTGCACTCATCTCACATGCTAGTAAAGTAATGCTCAAAATTCTCCAAGCCAGGCTTCAGCAATACGTGAACCATGAACTTCCTGATGTTCAAGCTGGTTTTAGAAAAGGAAGAAGAACCAGAGATCAAATTGCCAACCTCCGCTGGATCATGGAAAAAGCAAGAGAGTTCCAGAAAAACATCAATTTCTGCTTTATTGACTATGCCAAAGCCTTTGACTGTGTGGATCACAATAAACTGTGGAAAATTCTGAAAGAGATGGGAATACCAGACCCCCTGACCTGCCTCTTGAGAAATCAGTATGCAGGTCAGGAAGCAACAGTTAGAACTGGACATGGAACAACAGACTGGTTCCAAATAGGAAAAGGAGTACGTCAAGGCTGTATATTGTCACCCTGCTTATTTAACTTCTATGCAGAATACATCATGAGAAACGCTGGGCTGGATGAAGCACAAGCTGGAATCAAGATTGCTGGGAGAAATATCAATGACCTCAGATATGCAGATGACACCACCCTTATGGCAGAAAGTGAAGAGGAACTAAAAAGCCTCTTGATGAAAGTGAAAATGGAGAGTGAAAAAGTTGGCTTAAAGCTCACCATTCAGAAAACAAAGATCATGGCATCCGGTCCCATCACTTCATGGGAAATAGATGGGGAAACAGTGTCAGACTTTACTTTTTGGGCTCCAGAATCACTGCAGATAGTGACTGCGGCCATGAAATTAAAAGACACTTACTCCTTGGAAGAAAAGTTATGACCAACCTAGGTAGCATATTCAAAAGCAGCAATATTACTTTGTCGACTTAAGGTCCGTCTAGTCAAGGCTATGGTTTTTCCATTGGTCATGTATGGATGTGAGAGTTGGACTGTGAAGAAGGCTGAGCGCCGAAGAATTGATGCTTTTGCACTGTGGTGTTGGAGAAGACTCTTGGGAGTCCCTTGGACTGCAAGGAGATCCAACCAATCCATTCTGAAGGAGATCAGCTCTGGGATTTCTTTGGAAGGAATGATGCTAAAGCTGAAACTCCAGTACTTTGGCCACCTCATGTGAAGAGCTGACTCATTGGAAAAGACCCTGATGCTGGGAGGGATTGGGGGCAGGAGGAGAAGGGGACGACAGAGGATGAGATGGCTGGATGGCATCACTGACTCGATGGACGTGAGTCTGAGTGAACTCCGGGAGTTGGTGATGGACAGGGAGGTCTGGCGTGTTGCGATTCATGGGGTTGCAAAGAGTCAGACACGACTGAGCAACTGAATTGAACGGAATATATTGTTTTGTTTTTTTTTTAATAGTGTATGGAAATGCAATGGATTTCTGTATGTTAATTTTGTATTCTACAATTTACAGAATTCATTGATGAGTTCCAGTAGTTTTCTGGTAGCATCTTAAGGATTTTCTGGGTAAAGTGTCATATCATCTGCAGTGATGATTTTACTTTTTCCTTCCCAGTTTGGATTCATTTTATTTCTTTTTCTTCTCTGCTATGGCTAGGACTTCCAAATCTATATTGAGTAAATGTGGCAAGAGTGGACAAACTTGTCTTGTTCTTGATCTTAGAGGAAATGCTTTCAGCTTTTCAGCATTGAGTATAATAGTAGCTGTGGGTTTGTCATATATGGTCTTTGTTTTGTTGAGATATGTTCCCTCTCTGCTTGCTTTCTGGAGCATTTTTCTCATAGGTGTTGAATTTATCAAAAGCTGTTTCTGCATCTGTTGAGAGAGTCATAAGGTTTTTATTCTTCAGTTTACTAATGTGCTGCAACACACCGATTGTTTTGTGGAGATTGAAAATTCCCTGCATCCCTGGGATAAATTCCACTTGATCATGGTGTATAAGCCTCTTAATGTATTGTTTTAGTCAGTTTACTAGTATTTTATTGAGAATTGTTGCATATGTGGTCATTAGTGATACCAGCCTGTTATTTTAGTTTTTTTGTGGTATCTTTGGTTTTGGTGTCAAGACGATGGTGTCCTCATGGAATGAGTTTGGAAGTGTTCTTCCTCTGATATTTATGGAGTAGTTTTAGAAGAATAGGTGTTAACTCTATGTTTGGTAGAATTTGCCTGTGAAACCATCAGGTCCTGGAGTTTTTGTTTATTCGGAGTTTTTAATCACAGGTTAAATTGTAGTACTTGTCGTTGGTCTGCTCATGCTTTCTTTTACTTCCTGGTTCAGTCTTGAAGACTTTCTATGTTTTCAAAGTAGCAGCTTTTAGTTTCCTTTTTCTTTTCTATTTTCTTGGTCTCTGTTTCATTTATTTCTGCTCTGATGTTTATGATTTCTTTCTTTGTGCTAACTTTGAGTTTTGCTTGTTCTTTATCTAGTTGTTTTAGGTATAAAGTTAGGTTTTTTTCACTGAGATTTTTCCTGTTTCCTGAGGTAAGCTTGTATTGCTATAAACTTCCCTCATATGACTGCTTTTGCTGCTTCCCATAGGTTTTGGATTGTTGTTTTTTCATTTGTCTCTAGGTATATTTAAAATTTCCTCTTTTACTTCGTCAGTGATCCATTGATTGTTTAGTAACATATTGATTAACCCATGTATTTGTGTTTTTTGCAGTTGTTTTTAGTGTGTTTCTGACCTTATAGCTTTGTGGTTGGAAGAGATGCTTGATAGAATTTCAGTTTTCTTAAATTTACTGGGGCCTGCTTTGTGGTCCAACATGTGATCTGTTCTGGAGAATGTTCTGTGTGCATTTGAAAAGAATGTGTATCCTGCCGCTTTTTGATTGAATTCTGTCTGTATATCAGTTAAGTAGATGCGGTATAGTCTGTCCTTTAAGTAAAATTTATTTTAATTGGAGGCTAATTACCTTATACTATTGTGGTGGTTTTTGCCATAGATTCACATGAATCGACCATGGGTGTACATGTGTTCCCCATCCTGAACCCCCCTTCCACCTCCCTCCCCATCCCATCCCTCAGGGTCATCCCAGTGCACCAGCCCTGAGCACCCTGTCTCATGCATTGAACCTGGACTGGTGATCTGTTTCACATATGATAATATACATGTTTCAGTGCTATTCTGTCAAATCATCCCACCCTCACCCTCTCCCACAGAGCCCAAAAGTCTGTTCTTTACATTTGTGTCTCTTTTGCTGTCTCACATACAGGGTCATCATTACCATCTTTCTAAATCCCATATATATGCGTTAATATACTGTATTGGTGTCTTTCTTTCTGACTTACTTTACTCTGTATAATAGGCTCCCAGTTTCATCCACCTCATTAGAACTGCTTCAGATGTATTCTTTTTAATGGCTGAGTAATATTCCATTGTGAATATGTACCACAGCTTTCTTATCCATTTGTCTGCTGATGGACATCTAGGTTGCTTCCATGTCCTGGCTATTGTAAACAGTGCTGTGATGAACATTGGGGTACACGTGTCTCTTTCGATTCTGGTTTCCTCAGTGTGTATGCCCAGCAGTGGGATTGCTGGGTCGTATGGCAGTTCTATTTCCAGTTTTTTAATGAATCTCCACACTGTTCTCTGTAGTGGTATACTAGTTTGTAGCAATCTTTAAAGCATTTCATGTGATATAAATACACCTAGTTAAGCTTTCTTTTGATTTCTGTTTACATGAAATACCTTTTTTCATCGTTTCTCAGTGTGTGTGTCTCTAGATCTGAAGTGAGTCTTGTGTAGTGGGTCTTGTTTCTGTATCCATTCAGCCACTCTGTGTCTTTCAGTTGGAGTGTTTAGTCCACTTATATTTAACTTAATTATTGATATGTATGTTCTTACTGTCATTTTGTTAGCAGTTTTGTATTTGTTGTTGTAGGTTTTCTCCCTTTCTCCCCGCCCCGCCCCACCTGCCCCCTGCCACCTTTGTTCTCCTGTGATTTGATGAGTATCTTTTGTGTTACATTTGGGATTCCTTTTCTCTTTTGTGTGTATATCTATTATAGATTTTGGTTTGTGGTCACAGTGATGTTTTTGTGTATAGCACTCTATGCAAAATATAAAAGCTCAAACATCCCTCCATGAGAAAGGAAATACTTTTAAGTCCAGGAAGTGCAGAGTCCCATGCATGATAAACCCAAGGAGGAACTCACAGAGACATAGGTTAGTCAAATTGACAAAAATTAGACAGTGAGAAAATACTAAAAGCAACATGGGAAAAAAACGCACATAACATACAAGGGAATCTCTATAAGGTTATCCCCTGATTTTTAGGAGAAACTCTGCAGGCTAGAAGAGAATGGCACAATATATTCAAGGTGATTAAATGATAAAATCTACCTTCAAGAATACTGTACCCAGCAAGGTTCTCCTTGAGATTTAATGGAGAGATCAAAAGTTTACAGTCAAGCAAAACCTGAAAGAGTTCAGCACTGCCAAATCAGCTTTACAACAGTTGTTAAAGGAACCTTCTTTAGGTGAAAAAAGAAGACCGTAATTGAAAACAAGAATATTATTAAACGAAAAGGTCACTGGTAAAGGCAAACAGACAGTAAAGGTAGGAAGTCATCCACACATACAAAACTAGTAGCGAGGTTTAAAGATAAAAGTAGAAAAGTTATCTACACCCACAATAAGCTGCTGTTGTTTCGTCGATCAGTTTTGTCCAACTCTTTTGTGGCCCCATGGACTATAGCCCACTAAGCTCCTCTCTCTGTGGGATTTTCCAGGCAAGAATACTGGAGTGGAGTGACATTTCCTTCTCCAGGGGATCTTCCCCAGGAATCAAACCTGTGTCTCCTGCATTGACAGGCAGCCTTGACCACTGAGCCACCAGGGAAGCCCAAAAGAAGGTGTTAAGGGATACACAAAATAATGAGATACAAAACATAGTATGAAAAATAAGTCATTGTGAAGGGATACAAAAAATAATTAGATACGAAATTTAGTATCAAAAATAGTCATAGTGAAGGGAGGAGAGTGCAAATACATGTTTTTAAAAAATGCATTTGAGATCAGCAACTTAAAACAGTTGTATAGATTGCTGTGCGAAACTTGTCATAATCAGAAAAACCCCAAATCTAAAATCACTTGTACTTTAAATGGTACTACTAATATCTAATTTTAGTTTTATATGTGAATATTAACTTCGGACAAATTAAATGTTGTTACCTCTTAATTTTTCTTCAGTGATATGTAGTTTTCATTTTGTTTCACTGGAAGCCCTTTTAAAATTTGTTAAAATATATTTGATAGAAATATTTTTTCTATCAAGTTTAATTTTAACCAGTATATAGAGATATATAACATTATAGACTTAAAGCTATTTATTTAGAGGAGATACATTTTAATGTAAAATAACATTTTACAGTATAATGCTTTTTCCAGTTGTACTAATTCATCTTATATCTGTGCAGTATATTGATTAAAAAAAAAAAGAGCTGCCAGTTCAAAGAATTAGCCATAAATGTAAAGTTTAAGCTATACTATTGAACATTAGAGTAGAAAAAATAGTAAGTGGTACTCCATATACCTATGTCATTCACCCAATATATATTGGTCAGTACCCCAATATATTAATGTTTGTTTCTAATTGTACAGGTCACTTCTATTAGATGTTCACTGATGTTTACGTCTTGGTGTTTTTCTTGTATATCATGTGAACATCTAGACAACAGTTCAGTTCAGTTCAGTCGCTCAGTTGTGTCTGACTCTGCAATCCCATGAATGGCAGCACGCCAGGCCTCACTGTCCATCACCAACTCCCAGCGTTTACCCAAACTTATGTCCATCAAGTCGGTGATGCCATCTAGCCATCTCATCCTCTGCCATCCCCTTCTTCTCCCGCCCCCAAGCCCTCCCAGCATCAGGGTCTTTTTCAATGAGTCAACTGTTCGCATGAGGTGGCAGGAGTTTCAGCTTCAGCATCAGT
Source organism: Budorcas taxicolor (assembly GCF_023091745.1). Classification (NCBI taxonomy): domain Eukaryota; kingdom Metazoa; phylum Chordata; class Mammalia; order Artiodactyla; family Bovidae; genus Budorcas; species Budorcas taxicolor. Next base: position 56,201,194 of record NC_068917.1, read on the forward strand.
CCTTCCGAAGAACACCCAGGACTGATCTCCTTTAGGATGGACTGGTTGGATCTCCTTGCAGTCCAAGGGACTCTCAAGAGTCTTCTCCAACACCACAGTTCAAACGCATCAATTCTTCGGCACTCAGCTTTCTTCACAGTCCAACTCTCACATCCATACATGACCACTGGAAAAACCATAGCCTTGACTAGACAGACCTTGGTTGGCAAAGTAATGTCTCTGCTTTTGAATATGTTATCTAGGTTGGTCATAACTTTCCTTCCAAGGAGTAAGCATCTTTTAATTTCATGGCTGCAATCACCATCTGCAGTGGTTTTGGAGCCCCCCAAAATTAAGTCTGACACTGTTTCCAATGTTTCCCCATCTATTTGCCATGAAATGATGGGACCGGATGTCATGATCTTCGTTTTCTGAATGTTGAGCTTTAAGCCAACTTTTTCAGTCTCCTCTTTCACTTTCATCAAGAGGCTTTTAAGTTCTTCTTCACTTTCTGCCATAAGGGTGGTGTCATCTGCATATCTGAGGTCATTGATATTTCTCCCAGCAATCTTGATTCCAGCTTGTGCTTCATCCAGCCCAGTGTTACTCATGATGTACTCTGTATAGAAGTTAAATAAGCAGGGTGACAATATACAGCCTTGATGTACTCTTTTTCCTATTTGGAACCAGTCTGTTGTTCCATGTCCAGTTCTAACTGTTGCTTCCTGACCTGCATACAGATTTCTCAAGAGGCAGGTCAGGTGGTCTGGTATTCCCATCTCTTTCAGAATTTTCCACAGTTTATTGTGATCCAGTTGCTCATATTCAAATTACTGCTTAAAAGTGAAGGCATTCATTTTCTGTAGCAGAATTAAAACAGCAAGATATGACAACACTCAGTGTCTCTAATTAATAAGAAATCCCTATTAATCTCACATGGAAGAATTAAAAATCTTTTCAGTTGCTCATTGCAAATATACTTAAGTGCAGTCATTTTTTCCAGTAATTTCTTACATCATGCTATGTTGGTAGATTCATATTATTGGTATAATTTTGATGAAAATGTATCCATTATCCTTGAGCTACAGCTGTATAGGTCAGAACTTATAATAAATGATGTTTGCTCAAACGTAGAATCTTAGACTAAGTTGAAGAATGAAGGGGAGCCAACAATTATAGTTGGATTCTGTTTCTATTTACATTTTTATAACTGTTTTCCTTAATAGGACATTTAGGAATGAAGTATACCTACCTTGTTAAAGTTTATTTGAATATTTCACCTTGTTAAAATAAAGTTTATTTGAATATTTCACTTTTAGTTTTTTATTCTTTTTTTTTTTTTTTTCTTTTAGGAGCTGTGGCCCTGAAGAATCTTGAAATTAAAGAAAATGCCCTGGTATGTTTTGACAATAGACACTTTCTTATGTTAGGTTACATGAACATCTTCCTGATTTGTCATCTTAAATTATTTAAGAAAACTTAAAATAATTTGTATAAACATGAATTTTGCAAAATGGACTTTCAGTCTCCATAGAAATACAACCTGACTGTAATGTCCCCCATTTAAAATATTTCTAAAATTTCTCTCTTCCTGTATGCTTTCATTTTAGATTTTTAAGTTACCTCTCCAGTCATCTTCAGTTTTTTTTCCCCTGGTACCGTTTTAGTCATATATATTTTTTTGCCATAGAATACAGTAGCATTAACAGTGTTGTGCAGCCATCATCAGTATGTATTTCTGAAACATTTTTATTACACTAAGGAAAGCTTTGTCTCCAGTAAGAAATAACGTAATTCCCCATTCCCTTTCCTCATTCACCCTGCTAGCTTCTGCTTCTCTTAATTTGCTTATTCCAAGTACCTCATGTGAATGGAATCATGCTGTGTTTGTCATTTTTTATCTAGTTTACTTAGCATAATTCCTTTAAGGTTCATCCATGTTGTAGCAGTTATTAGGAAATCACTGCTTTTTATGAAGGCTGAATAGTATTTTATGTATATACTGCATTTTGGTCACTTAGCTGTTGATGTCCACTTGGGTTGTTTTTGCCTCTGTCTCTTGTGGATAATGCTGCTATGAATATTAGTATTCACGTCTGTTCAAATCCTGGGTTTCATTTCCTGTGGGTAAATACTTAGGAGTGAAATTGATGGATTATTTGGTAATTGTATGTTTAGCCTTTTTAGGACCTCCCACGCTAAGTCCGTAAAGAATTCACCTGCAGTGCAGGAGGCCCGGGTTTGATTCCTGGGTTGGGAAGATTCCCCTGGAGAAGGAAATGGCAATATACTCCAGTACTGTTGTTCGGGAAGCTCAGAGATGGAGGAGCCTGCTGGGCTCCAGTCCATGGAGCCGCAGGGGTCGGGCCCTGCTGCGCCATTGAACTGCCGCCACCCTGTTCCCATAGCAGTTGAGCCACGTTATGCAGGCGCACCTTGGAGATTTTGTAGGCTTGTTTCCAGCCCACTACAGTGAAGTGAATACTGTCGCAGTAAAGCAAGTCACAGAAGTGTTTGGTTTCCCAGGGTATTTAAAAATTATGTTTACACTGTGTGTGTATATATATGCTCAGTTGCTCAGTCATGTGTGTCTCTTTGCAACCTGACGGACTGTAACCCACCATGCTCTTTGTCCATGGAATTTTCTAGGCAAGAACACTGGAATGGGTTGCCATTTCCTCCTCCAGGGGATCTTCCCAGCCCGAAGATCAAACCCACGTCTCTTGCATCTCCTGCATTGGCAGGCAGATTCTTTACCACTGTGCTACCTAGTCTAAAAAAACAGTGTATGTACATCAATTAACAACTAATGCTGTTGGGAAAGTGGCACTGATAGATTTCCTTGGTGAAGGATTGCCACAAACCTTCAATTTGATTTAAAAAAAAAAAAAACAAAACCAAAACAAACAAACAAAAAAACCAGTATCTGGAAAGTGCAACAAAGTAAAACACAATAAAATGAAGTTTACCTGAATTCCCACCAGCAGTACATGAATTCCAATTTTCCATATCCTTGACAACATTTACTTTCTGTTTTTTTTTGATAATAACTATCCTAATGAGTATGAAGTGGTAAATCTTACTGGTTTTCCTTAGTACTTCTCTAATGATTAGTGAGGTTGAGCATCTTTACATGTGCTTGTTGACCATTTTTATATGTTCTTTGGAGAAATGTCTATTGAAAAGCATTGCTAATTTTATAAAATCATGGGTTTTTTTTTGGGGGGGTGGTGCACTTTGGTTCTTTACATATTTTGGATATTTCCCCTTGTCAGAAGATATGATTTGCAAATACTTCCTCACATTTTGTGGGTTGTCTTTTGCTTCTGTTAACAGTGTTATATACAAACATTTTTTATGTAAAAAATTAAATTTTGGTGAAATTGGATTCAACCTTTTTTAAAATTGTTGTTGCCTGTGCTTTTCATGTAATATCCAAGAAATCACATGATTTTGTTTTCTTCTGAATGTTTTATAGTTTTTGTTCTTATGTTAGACCTTTGGTTCATTCCAAGTTAATCTTCATATATGGTATAAGATAAGGGTCAACCACATTCTTTTTGCAGGTGGATATCCAGTTATCCTAGTACCATTTATTGAAAAGGTTGTCTTTTCTCCCATTGAATGAGGAGAAATTTATTTGAGGATATTTTTTTGCACTAGTGGTTTAGTTTCCCTTCAAATACACACTGACAGTGAAGTTTCCCACTTTCTTTTCTTTTTCAAACAGTGTAAAAGCTGTAATGATTCTGATATGAGTAACTTTGATGGTCAGTACTGCTGTAGAATCTTTCGCTATTTAAGGTGATCAGGCTCTAAATTTTATGGATTTGAAGATATTGCAGTTATGTATTTAGAAACTTTAATAAGTATTGAAGGTAAAGAGAAGGTGTAAGTTAACTTAAATCCCTTAAGTAATTTTCGGAAGAAAAAATTAGTTATGTGTTTTGCAAACTGTGTATGTACTAAGATTTTACATATATATTTTTTTGTAGAGTCAACTGGATGTACCATTTAAAATTAAAGTTGGCCATATAGGTAAGCTGTCTTTATTATTTGTATGTCCTCCTGTTAGACATGTAACCAGAATAATATGTCTAATATCTCTATAATGTGACCTTATAGTTTCTGAGTATAAATTAAAAGAATCATGTGTTTTAACCTATATAAAACTTTGTTGTGTAACTTAATATGTGTTGTGATCCATATATCCCTTGTTGAATACCTGTGAAATACTTTTAAAAAATATTTATTTTTAGCTGTACTGGGGCTTTGTTGTTGCAGGTGAGCTTTCTCTAGTTGTAGTGAGTGGGAGCTACTCTCTAGTTGTGCTGTGAGGGCTTCTCATTGCAACAGTTTCTTTTGTTGTGGAGTACAGGCTCTAGGGCATGGGGGCTTCAGTAGTTGTAACATGGGCTTAATAGTTAGAACTTGTGGGCTCCAGAGTGCAGTGTGGACTCAGTAGTTTTGGCACACATGCCCAGTTGCCCAGTGACATGTAGTGTCTTCCTGGACCAGGGATCGAACCAGTGTCCCTTGCATTGCAATGTGGATTCTTAACCCCTGCCACCAGGGAAGCCCCAATACTTGTGAAATTATACATCTTGTTAAGTGTTGAAATGAGTTGAGATCCAAAGCATTAAAACTAATGGAGAGAATGACTGTCTCAGTTTCTTAAGTTTCTGACTAGTTATCATTGCTGTATTCTGATTGGTCATGGATAAACGGTATAAGGAATTGGGTCTGGATCCTCCAGGCAGTTTGGTCAGGAACCAATCAAAAACCTGGTTTCCGTTCTGCTAGTTTTCTAGGAAACACTGTGCTAATTTTCTTGTATTACATTTCCAGTTTTTGTGGTTTACATATATTGGTTGAGCAGAATATACTGGCTCAATATACTAGTTGAGCAGAAATTGATTCAAATGTGTTTAATAAAGACATAAAGGTTTCATTTCTTAAATTATTTCAGTTTATTAACTTTATTGGTTTATATATTGTACAAGATGATAGTATTATTATTTGTGACTTAAAATTAGTATTATGCAGATAATTTGTGTAGAAGAATTTATATAATGTTATTGCAGTGTATTGGTGTCACTTGGAGAACAAGGTGTTTTGAAAGCTCATTACCTGATGAAAATCTCCACAATTTTGTGCTCTTATAGTTGGTATTAGACCATATGCCAAAGAAACTTTTTCCATTTACATTGCTAGGACTGTAATTCTGTTTCTCTTCCTCCTTTTGCCCCCATAATTTAAACACTACTTAGTATAAATAAAATGGGGAAAATGTCACCCATTACTTTTCCACCTAATATATTTATTTTTGCAAATTTTTATATGTTTTTTTACATGTGAACCTTTTGACTTATAATCATGGTGTAAGTAGGATTTTATGTTTTAAAATTATCATTAATAAAGATTCCTCATAATCCATATTGATTTGACCTCCCTTTTTTCTCAATATTGCATATTACAAAATTTGAACAATGTAATCTTATTTCTATTGGTCCAAAAATGTACAGTAAATGTTTTCATATACTTTTTGAAAGTATTCTAAAAGTCATTGAATTTTATTACCTATGATCATTGTAAATCAGTGTATATAAATTTAGCATCTAGAAAAATATATAAGGACAGTAGGTAGACTTGGTTTCATTTAGTGCCTTCATTATTTCTGTTCTCTCTTTTCTTTTCTGACCATGTTTAAAAATGATGACAGGGTAAATTTTCAGTGTTAATATAAGGTGGTAGAAAGTACACTGAACTGATACCTAATACATAAGATAATCTTGAGACTCATTTAAGGTGTCATTTGCATATCTCTATCATAGAAACTGCCATTCTTTAATATCATTATTATTTTTACTTCTAGACAGTAAGTTTTTTGAGAAGTGGATTTAATTTTAAAATTTTAATTTTATCATATCTTCACTTAGCACAATACTTGGCTTATAGTAGGAATACAGTCTGCTTGCTAAATGAAGTACACATTTCCAAATGAGTGATGTAGTGGTACAACCAGTTTTATAAGAACGTATTGTCCCCTTGCCATTAATGGCGGTTGTTAATCTTACTGATCTTTCAGAGTTTTCCTCATTTAAGATGCAAAATTACATACATATCAAATATACTTACATACACACTTTCAAAGTAATTGTTTTCATGTGGAAGATTTTTAAAGTACCTTCTTATGTATTTTTTCTGATTTTTCTAAATTTTCTGTAAGAAGCCTGCCCTTCATAAGGAAGGAAAAAAATGATTTGGTTTAAAACAAATGCTTAGTGGTACAAATGGTATATTGTTACTATAGAAATTTAAAATGGCCACTATCTTTTCTGATTTTATTTTATTTTTTAATTTTTATTTTTACTTTATTTTGCTTTACAATACTGTATTGGTTCTGCCATACATTGACATGAATCTACCACGGGTGTACATGAGTTCCCAATCCTCAACCCCCCTCCCACCCCATATCATCTCTCTGGATCATCCCCGTGCACCAGCCCCAAGCATCCTGTATCCTGTATCGAACATAGACTGGCAATTCGTTTCTTACATGATAGTATACATGTTTCAATGCCATTCTCCCAAATCATCCCACCCTCTCCCTCTCCCACAGAGTCCAAAAGTCCATTCGAAACATCTGTGTCTCTTTTGCTGTCTCCATAGAGGGTTATCCTTACCATCTTTCTAAATTCCATATATATGTGTTAGTAGTATACTGTATTGGTGTTTTTCTTTCTGGCTTACTTCACTCTGTATAATAGGCTCCAGTTTCATCCACCTCATTAGAACTGATTCAAATGTATTCTTTTTAATGGCTGAGTAATACTTCATTGTGTCTATGTGCCACTGCTTCCTTATCCATTCTTCTGCTGATGCACATCGAGGTTGTTTCCATGTCCTGGCTATTATAAACAGTGCTGCGATGAACATTGGGGTACACGTGTCTCTTTCAATTCTGGTTTCCTCAGTGCGTATGCCCAGCAGTGGGATTGCTGGGTCATAAGGCAGTTCTATTTGCAATTTTTTAAGGAATCTCCACACTGTTCTCCATAGTGGCTGTACTAGTTTGCATTCCCACCAACAGTGTAAGAGGGCTCCCTTTTCTCCACACCCTCTCCAGCATTTATTGCTTGTAGACTTTTGGATCGCTGCCATTCTGACTGGTGTGAAATGGTACCTCATTGTGGTTTTGATTTGCATTTCTCTAATAATGAGTGATGTTGAGCATCTTTTCATGTGTTTGTTAGCCATCCGTATGTCTTCTTTGGAGAAATGCCTGTTTAGTTCTTTGGCCCATTTTTTGATTGGGTCATTTATTTTTCTGGAATTGAGCTGCATAAGTTGCTTGTGTATTTTTGAGATTAGTTGTTTGTCAGTTGCTTCATTTGCTATTATTTTCTCCCATTCAGAAGGCTGTCTTTTCACCTTGCTTATAGTTTCCGTTGTTGTGCAGAGGCTTTTAATTTTAATTAGATACCATTTGTTTATTTTTGCTTTTATTTCCAGTATTCTGGGAGGTGGATCATAGAGGATCCTGCTGTGATTTATGTCAGAGAGTGTTTTGCCTATGTTCTCCTCTAGGAGTTTTATAGTTTCTGGTCTTACGTTTAGATCTTTAATCCATTTTTAGTTTGTTTTTGTGTATGGTGTTAGAAAGTGATCTAGTTTCATTCTTTTACAAGTGGTTGACCAGTTTTCCCAGCACCACTTGTTAAAGAGATTGTCTTTAATCCATTGTATATTCTTGCCTCCTTTGTCAAAGATAAGGTGTCCATAGGTGTGTGGATTTATCTTTGTGCCAGTACCATACTGTCTTGATGACTGTGGCTTTGTAGTAGAGCCTGAAGTCAGGCAGGTTGATTCCTCCAGTTCCATTCTTCTTTCTCAAGATTGCTTTGGCTATTCGAGGTTTTTTGTATTTCCATACAAATGTGAAATTATTTGTTCTAGTTCTGTGAAAAATACTGCTGGTAGCTTGATAGGGATTGCATTGAATCTGTAGATTGCTTTGGGTAGTATACTCATTTTCACTGTACTGATTCTTCCAATCCATGAACATGGTATATTTATCCATATATTAGTGTCCTCTTTGATTTCTTTCATCAGTGTTTTATACTTTTCTATATATAGGTCTTTAGTTTCTTTAGGTAGATATATTCCTAAGTATTTTATTCTTTTCGTTGCAATGGTGAATGGAATTGTTTCCTTAATTTCCTTTTCTACTTTCTCATTATTAGTGTATAGGAATGCAAGGGATTTCTGTGTGTTGATTTTATATCCTGCAACTTTACTATATTCATTGATTAGCTTTAGTAGTTTTCTGGTGGAGTCTTTAGGGTTTTCTATGTAGAGGATCATGTCATCTGCAAACAGTGAGAGTTTTACTACTTCTTTTCCAATTTGGATTCCTTTTGTTTCTTTTTCTGCTCTGATTGCTGTGGCCAAAACTTCCAGAACTATGTTGAATAGTAGTAGTGAAAGTGGGCACCCTTGTCTTGTTCCTGACTTTAGGGGAAATGCTTTCAATTTTTCACCATTGAGGATAATGTTTGCTGTGGGTTTGTCATATATAGCTTTTATTATGTTGAGGTATGTCCCTTCTATTCTTGCTTTCTGGAGAGTTTTTTATCATAAATGGATGTTGAATTTTGTCAAAGGCCTTCTCTGCATCTATTGAGATAATCATAAGGCTTTTACTTTTCAATTTGTTAATGTGGTGAATTACATTGATTGATTTGTGGATATTGAAGAATCCTTGCATCCCTGGGATAAAGCCCACTTGGTCATGGTGTATGATCTTTTTAATGTGTTGTTGGATTCTGATTGTGATTTTAAAACTTAGAAAGCTATTCTTCTTTTAGAAGTCAGGTAGTTTATTTTTCTCTAAATTAGTATGAAGAAATCTTTTTCTTGATTTGGCATTTTTTAAAACATGGGTTTTTGGAGTTATATAATACAGTATGTCTAAGTATGTATTATTGTTTTTCAGTTCCTAAGTTGTGTCTGACTCTTTGAGACTCCATGCACTGCAGCACAGGCTTCCCTGTTTTTCACTCTCTCCTGGAGTTTGCTCAAATTTATGTCCACTGAGTCATTGATACCATCTATCCATCTCATCCTCTGCCACCCTCTTCTCCTTTGCCTTCAATCTTTTCCAGCATCAGGGTCTTTTCCAATAAGTTGACTCTTCACATCAGGTAGCCAGAGTATTGGAACTTTAGCTTTAGCATCAGTCCTTCCAGTGAATATTCAGGACTGATTCCTTTAGGATTGACTGGTCCAGGCAGTCCAAGGGACTCTCAAGTCTTCTCCAGCACCAAAATTCAAAAGCATCAATTCTTGAGTGCTCAGACTTCTTTATGGTCCAACTCTCACATCTGTACATGACTACTGGAAAAACTATAGCTTAGATTATATGGACCTTTGTTGGTAAAGTGATGTCTTTGGTTTTTAATACACTGTCTAGATTTGTCATAGCTTTCTTTCTAAGGAGTTAATGCAGCAATAATGTATTTAGTAAGTCTTTTCCTTCCCTGATCATGACAACTCGTTTTAAATCTAGAGATTCATACTTTCTAAAAAAAATTTTAAATATTAAAAACTACTGTAGAAGTTTTCTACATATACTAAATACATAAAATACATAAAACTAGAATTAATAGTGTAATGAGTCCTTTACATCATATTCTTTAGTTTAAGAAATCTAATGCTTTTAAAATACTTTACTGTTGGGTTGTAGCAAAATATTTTTATTAGTTGAAATGATTTTCTAAAATTGCCCAGGATCCTTGATTATTACCATAGGAATTTATGAGTACATACACTTATGATAATCATACTTATGTAAATATTGTATATATACAAATATGTACATATGTGTAAAATCTCTCTATATAAAATATACTTATATAAAGTTTGTAATCTACCTTTTTATAGTATAAGAAAAATATTTGTTAGAGATTTTGAGTAAGAATTGGTACAAATCAATCTTACTTTATCAAGGATTGTTGATTAATGGAAGGATAATACTGATATGTTTGTGGTACATATCACCACAATAGAAACTTGTAAATATTTAGAACATTTTTAAGTCGGTTTTCCAATAATACTAATACAAATAATTTCAAATCATCACTAAAAAGCTTTTACTTTATTGTTGTAAAATAGCTTTCTATAAAGTTAATGAGCTCATAAGTCAAAGACTACTTTGTTATCACCTTTAGTGTTTGATAGAAAACAGGCTGATAGTAAATCTAGATTGAAAGAATAATATTTTTTCTTTTTTTTCTTATAGGTACTCTTAATCTTATAATTCCATGGAAAAACCTTTATACCCAACCAGTTGAAGCTGTATTAGAAGACGTTTATTTACTCATAGTGCCTTCTTCTAGTAAGTCAAATTTTAAACATTGTTATTTCAATTACTCCTTTTTTTAATGTGAAAAAATCTTTATATTTGATAATTATATTCGTTCAAATAATTTTGGTGAATTTTTTGAGCTTTTTTAATATTTAAATGTGTTATTTGGTAATATAAAATAAATTGGTTTTTACCCTCAATTTTTGCAAACTTTAAATTAGTGATTATTTTCCAGGATATTTTTTTGGAATGACTATATTTAAATTTAAGGTAATTAAGAGTCTTCCTTTTTTATACTTTCTGCAGGAATAAAATATGATCCTATAAAGGAAGAAAAACAACTCTTTGAAGCAAAGCAACAGGAATTGAAAAGAATAGAAGAAGCAAAACGAAAAGTAGCTGATCAAGGTAAAGAAAACAATAAGAATGGTAATAAGAAAAGCAGGAAAGAGCTAAATATTTATTACATTACTATATTATTTTCTTCTGAGAGCACTGAGATTACTTTAAAAATATGATAGTCTTATTATAAGAATTTTAATGTGATTTCTATGTTTTATCATGTTTATAGAAATATTACCTTATAGAAATTTACCTTAGTGCAAATAATATTCCAGACTTATAAGGGTGAGGTTAGTTTTTAAGTATAGTAGTTAATTTCATGAAGTATTTTCTTTTTTTTACCTTTCTAGTCTTTTCCTTATTCCACTTTTATCAGTTCTTCACCTTTTGGAGATACTTAGTTTCTTGATATATTTCCAAATCTGTTTACCCTCTGGTGTCACATACATTCCTGTTCAGCTTAGACCAAATTGGTCCATTACTTTAGTCCCCTTCTTTTGTTAGTATTAGAGATGTCCTGCAGAAATCTAACCCCTTTCCACTTATTGCTGTTGATGATAATGGAGTAATGGTAGGAGTTCTTTATATAACTATCAACATCTGCACTCTTGTACTCTGACTCTTAGGTTTTCCTTCCAGTGAAGCTTTCTCTTTGACATGTAAATATGCGATAGCCTCTCTTATCTTTAAGCGTCAAGTCATGTTCCTATCCTTGTCCTCTGGTTAGCTTATGCTCCTTCATCCTTTGATAGCTAAGCATCTTAAAAGAGTTGTATGTGTACTACTCAAAATGTCCTTGCCATTAACTTACTTTTTAAATAAAAAAAAAGCAATAATAAACAATTTACCGGTTGACAAACAGGTAAAAAAAGGCATTAAAAAAAGATTTACCACAATTCCTGGCAATACTTCTTATGTTTTCATTTGTATTGTCTTTCATCCATACCCTCATCCTCTTTTAAAAAAAAAAATTTTTTATTATAGTGTTCATATAAAATTTGCCTTCTTCATTACTTTTAAGTAGTTCCGTGGTATTAAATACATTTATTGTATTGCATCCACTATCACCATCTCTCCCCATATCTCCTTTCATTTTGTAAAATTGAAACTTTACACTCGATGGACAATAACCCACCCATTCTTCCCCCCTTTACCCCCAGACCCAGGCAAAACTGCAGTTTTGCTTTTTGTCTGTTTGATTTTCACTCTACTGAGTAATCATGCAAGTGGAATCATATAGTATTTGTGTTTTCTTCAGTGGTTTATTTCCCCATATGAAGTATTATATCTTCATAATGTCAGACAGGACTGAGTGACTTTACGTTCACTTTATGTCTTCAAGGTTTATCCATGTTGTAGCATTTGTCACAGTTTCCTTTTTAAGGCTGAATAAGATTCCATGGTGTGTCTTTGTGTAAAAATTAGTATTTTAGCATCTTTTTGTCTGCTTATTGACCATTTGCATATCATGGGAAGTCAGATCCCTAGTGTTGATTGGCAATAGCAGTTGGTTATGGGTCTTAACATTTATTACATAGACCTTTTACTTAGTATGTCCATTTTGGTATGATGGATTTCCTTGTACCTTCACATACATAGTCTCAGAGTCTGGAGCCTGTCAGTTTTATTGTCTCCAAAATAAACATTTGCTTCTTATGAGAGTGGGGAAAAGGATAATTGCTTGATCCTGTGGATTGGAAGAGGAAGGATACCTAAAAATCTAACTACTCAATATACAGACTTTAAGCCAGTCCTTATATGATCACCTTCTTCCTCCACCTCTTTGCCATTTATATTTTCAGAGGATTCCAGTTCTTGAATCTTCCCAGGGTTCTTTTTAAACTTATTTTGTATTTTATTGGCATCTCAATTTATGGGCATTTGAGATCAAATTTCTTCTTCTGTCATGTTGTCTAAGGCCATCTGCTTTCTAGCTTCTGAATTTTTTAAGCTTTCTCTTATTCTTCTACACTCTTTTCTTTTGGTCTTGGAGATTTATCCATTTTTCCCCTTTACTTTTGCCTTCATGGGGTTTTACTGAGGAAGAGAAAAATAGATGCAAACTCACGTTTAATCAGAAGTGCCTCCTAGTTATACTTAAATCTAAAATATAAATAGCCATGCTTAAGATTCATCCATTATACCTGTTAGCAGATAGAATTTTGAACTCTTCAACAAAATAGTTTTGTTGCTTTTATGACTTGAATCTTGTCTACCTTTCCAGACTTTTACTGACCCCATCCCTTTCATATCTTCTCTGTTCTTTGTTCCAGCCATACTGGCCTATTTGTAGTTTACTGAATGTACCAACTACTCTGTGATCATATCTTACTTCCTGCATTATTCAATATACTTTTGAGAGTTGTCAGTGTTAGGAAGATCGTTCAGGCTATAAGGTATAGATGAGATTCTCTGCAGCAGCAGTATAGAATGAGAAGAGAAACATTTCTAGAACTAAGCCCTAAAGAAAGCCAATATTTAAGGATCGTGTAGAGGAGGAAAACAGCAAAAAAAAAAAAAAAAAAAAGAAAAGACCAAGAAAGAGTGGTTAGGTAAGTATTATAATAGGAAATTTGGAGATTACATTTCGATGGGAAAAGAGTGGCTTGGAAAGTGAAGAATATGTCAGATCCTGCTGATTTATCAGGTAAATTGAGGATTAACAAATAATCATTTTATTTATGACATGGAGGTCCTTGGTCACCTTAGAAATTGCTATTTCGATTTAGTGATGATTGCAGAGAGGAAGCCTCAATTTCTTCATAATTGTAAAGTGGTTTGCTAAGAGTAAAAAGAGCAGTGGAAGAATTGTTGGACCTTTGACGAGTACCAAGAGGAATTTTAAGATGGTTACTCTGGAGTGTGAACAAGTTGATTGGAGAAATGTAGTAAGATTGTTGGTTAGTTGAAGTTGGTAATGACTAACTTAGGGTAATTGCAGTTTGTTTTGTAGTACTTTTTCTTCTCCACTACTCACCTGGCAAGGCATACAAATGTTTATATAAAAAGTAGAGTTTGGATTTGTGTCGGCTTGGAACTTTATTGACAGAAGAAAAAGGAGAAAAAAGAAAGCACAAGAGTTTAAAGTGTTAGTGAAATAATGTATTAAGGAATCTGAGCTGAGTAAGGAAGCCTGAAAGAAACTAGTTGATGGGGAAAGAAAAATTTAGCATTTAATTGAATGACTAAATTTATAGAGCAGAGGATTTTATTAGGTAGTGGTGGGTTTCAGCATTTAAAATAAAAAACTCTCATCTTCAAAGAGTTTTTATTCTACTCTGTTTATTAATTCTAAAGTCCTGTTCAGTATGTTCTTTCACTCATGCTCCCCTTTGATGCAAGTATGAGAATATCTTCATCAGCTTTTCTTTATCTGAGACTTTCTAGGTCAGCTGAATTAGGAAGTAGTAGGTCATTAGAGGAAAAGATAAATAATAAGTGTATACAGGTGGAATAGGACTAGAAAAAGAACGCTTTCATTGGCATTTTTAAGTGGGGGCAAAAGTGTTAGTAATTAGTGGTTATCATCAGCATATTGAAAAAAATTAGGAATCTCAATTTTTTATTCTTTATATTTTCCTGGAAAGTATTGAAGAAGATTGTTTAATCTCATTTTGAAAAACAAAACAAATGAACATCTTTCATTTTTCTTAAAAGGGGAGAGGGAGAGAATCTTATATCTTCCTATTTTGTGTTTATTAGAGAAGGAGCATATTCAGCTGTTTATACTTCTATCCACAGACACCTTATGATGATAGTACAAATTTTAAGGGAGATTCTTTGCTGTTGTTTCTGACTCTTCTAATATAATCCTGTTATAATTCTTACCTAATAATCTTACTGTTTTTTATGTCCTTATGTACTCAGGTGTACCTACAGAAATTATAAAATTTGATGCCAATACATTCTACATGTTTGTTAAGCTTTAGTTTGGACAAGAAAGTAGGTTTTGAAAATTGTGTGCATTTAGTCACCCAGGAAAGTCTTTGGTATGTAAGATACTTGGAAAGGAGACTTAGTATTCTGATTACAGATTTCTTTCTTTAAGAAGGTAGCATTTCTGTTATTTCAATACAGATACTTATAGAATGTTTTTTTCATTCATATTAAAAATGAATATTTGCAATTATAGAAAAACAGCATGTGGAGAAACAGGATACTTTCACAGAAAAATTAATTACCCAGATCATAAAAAATCTTCAAGTGAAAATTTCCAACATCCATATTCGCTATGAAGATGATGTAAGTATTTTAATAGGTGATAACTTTTTATATTTATTTTGCTATTTAATGACACCTGCTCTGTAGTGGTCAACATATGAGATGCTGGCAAGTGGAAGGATATAGAGCTGAACATGACATGATCTTTATTTTTTATGCTTAGTTGTAATTTGCAGTCCTTAGTGCCTTGATTACACTTTTCTAAAATGTTCAAGCATCAGATAATGAAGGAAAATTTCTTTCTTATAATCACCTTTGGTAGATTTAGCAGTTATATGTTTTTAAAATACTTTATACTGTGTTTACTTCCTGGAAAAAGCAATGGTTTAGGAATCATCAGTTAGACTTAACTAATTGTTTGATTTCAAATAGATCATATATTGTCTCTCAAACACATCATTGTTGGCTTCTCACAGCTCTGTTGTGAGGGTCAGTCTCATTTGTAATGAACTTCTTTTCTGTAGAATGAAAAAGAGTATTTTTTTGTTGAGTTGCTGAGTCATGTCTCTTTGTGATCCCATGGACTGTAGCAACATTATATTGATATATTATTATTGTACCACACTAATACATTGGTACTTTATGTAGTTAGGAAAAATGTAGGAATAAAAATTATTTCAGAAACTAGGAAAATGTTTTTGAATGTTTGAAATAGCTTACTTACCAGAAAGTGAACTTTTTCTATGATATAAATTTTGTCCATCTACTAAAAATCTGAGTAAAATTTACTCTCCTTCCTCTTTAGGTCACAAATCGAGAAAACCCTCTGTCATTTGGTATTTCCCTTCAGAATCTCAGCATGCAGGTACTTTGTTTAAAAAAAAATTAACCATATTTAATTTTGTAGTATAGTTATTTAAATTACTAATAACTATTTAATGTATGCCAGCATCAGGAGTAGGTATCTATATAGAATTCATACAGGAAGTGCATAGACTGGATTGAAACTGGGGGTAGATAGTTTCATATTTAAAAAATAGTTGATAATCAAATTTAGTTTCATATGTGAGAGATTATTTGCCAATTATGATATTCCATACTTATTTTACTTTAAAAAATCCATTCTGAATTTTAAATGCATAAGTACAAAATAAAAGTAATGTTCATTTCAAAATCTTTGATTAGTTGTGGAAAGTATACAGAATCAAATCATTTCATCATCACTATTGCTAGTAATCGTGGCATACTTTCTTCCTGTTTAGTTTTTTAATTAAGAAACTTTAAAACTGTAGGGGAACATAAGAATTATGAGACACTTGTATCCAGAATGGATGATAGTTAAGTCTGTCATTTAGTTTAAATTTTAAATACTTTTAAAGAATAAGCTGTTATGAATAAAGTTTAAACTCCTTTTGTATTCTGCTCCACTCTTCTCTCCCACCCAAGAGGTAAACATCTTACATTTTTAAACTTTACACTGTATATCCATTAAAAATGTATAGTATTTGGTAGATTTTTGAAAGTTCATGTAAATGTTACATGATTCTTCTCTCAGTTTCCTTTTTTGCTATACATTGTTTGTGATGTGTTTATTGCCACATGTAGTATAATTGATTCAGTTCAACTGCTGTATAGTATTTCATTATATGCTTTTGTTTTTTATGTTCATTCAGTTTTTGTGTATGGTTTTTAAAATTTGGATCTACCTCAAACAGGAAAAGAGAAAAGTCAAGTGAAAAGTTATTCCATAAAGTTGGGTGAGGTAAACTGTCAAATGCTATTGTAACAGTGAAAAATAAGGTTGGAAAATTAGCCATTGGATTCGGCATTGTGAAGGTGCTTGGTAACAGTGTCAGCAGTGGTTTTCACCACTGGTTTTGGAGGTATTTGGAAACTTGTCCCCCAACCGAGCCATACTCAATTGCAAACTCAGGCTGAGACCTAGCCATTTTGTTTAAAAAACCCTCCAGGTCATCCTAATTGCGTGATAAAATTTGAGCCACCACTGTTCCAGTCCATTTCGTTCTCTAGAAAAAATGAAAACTGTCTTTTAAATATAAGCATTTGATTCAATTTATTTCCCTCAGTGACTTCATTGCTTTTAAAGTCTATAATTTTGTCAAAATAGTTTATAATCCCTGTGTTATCTGACCCTAGGTGGGACACCTGATTTTATCTCTTTTCCCTGTTTTGAATATGTTCTTGGGCCGTATTGGGCTACTTCAGTTCTTTGAACATACCATACATTCAGATATCTTCCTACCATGAATCATATTCCCTATAAATTTAGAATTAATAATTTCTATTAATGTGTCACTTAGTAGGTTAGGTATCACTTTCACCATCACATACCTGAAATTGAGGCTCCTATTGTGGAGTCTCTAGTTACGGACTTTATTCTCCCAGAGTACTGCATATTTGACTTCCATAATGGCACTTATCTGGTTTGTAATTTGCTTTCTAGTTTGTTTTTCACCAGGCAATGAGATGGTTGAATACAGAATAATATTCTGTATTCTGTTAATATTCTTTGACTAAATGTTATGTTTTCAAGTACATTTTAATGGAAGATTGGTCTAGGGCAGGATAGATTCTGTTTATCACTCACTCTGCCATTTCACATGAAAGTGACAGTTTTTACTGCTGCTTTTTTTCCTTTTCAGACAACTGATCAATACTGGATTCCATGTTTACATGATGAAACTGAGAAACTATTTCGTAAGGTAAAATAAACAGAAATTATGTTTTATCAGTCCATGGGCTTGACGAAAGATACTTTTAGGACAAGTGATAATACACAAATAAGGATTTTTGTCAACTGTGTTGACTTAAGTGTGATATGACCAATTAGTTGAGACTTCTGAAAAAGCATATGCTAAAGAATCTTCATTGAAAATGAGGCTTATAATAAATTTGATTTATTTTCAGTTAGTCCGATTGGATAACCTTTTTGCCTATTGGAATGTGAAGTCTCAGCTGTTTTATCTTAGTAATTATGATGAATCATTGGTAAGTAAATTTTTTTGGTACGTGCATAGGTATCTTTGGTATCATATTTTGCATAGTTTTATTCTTTGTCATTTATCTAACATACTGTAGATAATATGTTAGTCAGTGTTCCTTTTTTTCCTAGGCAAAAATCCATTAACATTTCCAGCAGTAGGTGAATATATATGTTTGTACATAGACATATATAAACATACCTTTTTGGTATAACTGATATGAAACATTTGTTATGTGTGTAACATAATGTTTTGATATTTGTATATATTGCAAAATGATCAACACAATAAGTCTAGTTAATATCCATCACCATATATAATTATACAGTTTTTCTTGTGATGAGAACTTGCAAGATTTACTCATAACAACTTTCAAATATGCAACACAGTATTATTAATGATAGTCACCATGCTGTATATTACATCTCCATGAGTTAATAAATAGTTACTTTATAACTGAAAGTTTGGACTTTTAGACTCCCTTTGTCAATGTTTTTCCCATCCTGTCAGTACCTCCCTCTGCCACTTCCTGCAACCACGGATCTGTTCTCTATATTTTTTTTTCTTGTAAATTCCACATAAAAGCGAGATAGTACAGTGTTTGTTTTTCTCTCTTTGAGCTATTTCAGTTAGCGTAATGCCCTCAAGATCCATTTGTGTTGTCCCAATGGAAAGATTTCACTCTTTTTTTATGGCTGAGTGATATTCCACAGTGTGTCTGTGTGTGTGTATATAAAACATTTTCTTCATTCACTCTTGATGGATATTTATGTTGTTTCCATATCTTGGCTATTATAAATAATGCTGCAGTGAACATGGAGTGCAGATATGCTTTCAAGTTAGTATGTTTATTTTCTTCTCAGAAGTAGAGCTGTTGGGTTATATGATAGTTCTGTTTTTAATTTTTTGAGGTCCTTCCATATTGTCCATAGGATCTGCACCAATTTGTGTCCCACCAACAGAGCAGAAGGGTTTTTTTCCCTCCACATTTTCACCAACATTTATGATTTTTTTGGTTTTTGATAATAGCTATTCTAACAAGCGTAGGGTGGTATTTCATTGTGGTTTTGGTTTACATTTCTCTAATGATTAGAAATGATGAGCATCTTTCCATATATCTGTTAGCCATCTGTATTTCTATTTTGAAATTTTTAATTGGGTTGTTTGAGTTTTTTTGCTTTTGAGTTATATGGGTTCATTATATATTTCAGATATTAGCTCCTTATCAGATATAATATTTTCATATATTTTCTTTCATTCATAGGTTCCCTTTTCATGTATTTGATAGTTTTCTTTGCTGTGAAAAAGCTGTTAATTTGATGTAGTCGGTTTGTTTATTTTTGCTTTTGTTGCTTTTGCTGTCAAATCTAAAAACTCATTGCTAAAACTGATGTCAGGGAGCTTACCCACCTATTTTCTTATGGAGTTTTTATGGTTTCAAGCCTTATGTTCAAGTCTTTAATCCATTTTGAGTTATTTTCATTTACCATGTAAGGTAGTCAGATTTCATTCTTTCTCAAATAGCTGTCAAGTTTTCTCAAACTATTTATTGAAGAGACTGGCCTTTTCCCATTGTATGTTCTTGACTCCTTGGTCATAAGCTATAACTGACCATGTATGTTGTTGTTCATTTGCTAAGTTGAGTCTGACTCTTTGCAACCCCATGTACTGCAGCATGTCAGGCTTTCCTGCCTTTCAGTATATCCCAGACTTTGCTCAAACTCACATCTGTTGAATTGGTGATGCCTTCCAACCATCTCATCCTCTCTCACTCACTCCTCCTCCTGCGCTCAATCTTTCCCAGCATCAGGATCTTTTCTAATGAGTCAGCTCGTCACATCAGGGGACCAAAGTATTGAAGCTTCAACTTCAGCATCAGTCCTTCCAATAAATATTCAGGGTTGATTTCCTTTAGGATTGACTGGTTTGATCTCCTTGCTGTCCAAGGGACACTCAGGAGTCTTTTCCAGCACCACAGTTAGAAACCATCAATTCTCTAGCTCTCAGCCTTCCTTATGGTCCACCTCTCACAACTGTACATTGTGTACACCTGGGAAAACCATAGCTTTGATTATATGGACCTTTGTTGGCAAAGTGAGGTCTCTGCTTTTTAATATGCTGTCTAGGTTTGTCATGACTTTTCTTCAAAGGAGCAAGCGTCTTTTAATTTCATGGCTGCAGTCACCATCTGCAGTGATTTTTGGACCATATATGCATGGGTTTATTTCTGAGTTGTCTGTTCTAGTCTGTGTGTGTGTCTGTGTGACAGATACTAATACTGTTAGCTTTGTAATATAGTTAGATATCAGGGAAGATGACAACTCCAGCTTTGTTCTTTCTCAGGATTGCTTTGGCTATTTGGGTTCTTTTGTGGTTCCATATGAATTTTAGTTGTGTTTTTTCTATTTCTGTGAGAAATGCTATTGGTATTTTGATGGAGATTGCAACATATGTGCAGATTGCTTTAGGTAATATGAATCTTTTAACAATATTACTTATTCTAATTCACGAGCATGGAATATCTTTCCATTAGTTAGTGTCCTTTTTATTTTTGTTCCTCAGTGCCTTATCGTTTTCAGGGTACAAGCCTTTTACCTCCATGGTGAAGTGTATTCTTACATTGTAATGCGATTGTAAATGGGATTGTTATTTTTCCTTTCTGATAGTTTGTTATTAGTGTACAGAAATACCACAGATTTCTGTATATTGATTTTTCTATCCTGCAACTTTAACTCATTTGTTATTAGTTTTAGCAGTTTTGGTGAGACTTCAGGGTTTTCTATATATTATTATGTCATCTGCAAATAGTGAAAGTTTTACTTCTTCCTTTCCAACTTGTATGCTTTATTTCTTTTTCTTACCTAATTTCTCTGGATAGGACTTCTAATACTGTGTCAAATAAAAGTGCTGAAAGTGAGCGTCTTTGTCTTGTTCCTGATCTTAAAGAGAAGCCTTCAGCTTTTCACCCTTGAGTATGATGATAGTTGTGGGCTTATCGTCTATGACCTTCATTATATTGAGATACGTTACTTTTGTACCCACTTTGTTTTGTCTTAAAGAGATGGTGAATTTTATGACATTTTGTGTATGTGCTTGTATACAAATATATATAAATACATTCCTATCTTAGTAATTTCTAGAGCCTTCTTACATAATAGTAGTTTGATGAAATAGTGTTTAGTCACTTTAATATTTTCTTAGCTATACTCTCCTAAGTTTGAGTTACTTTTTAAAATTGTTTTTAAACATTTTTGCATATACTAGTATTAGCATGAATATAAGTAATATCACTTTGACTTTTAATAGAGCAGACTGAGGAGTGGCATTGTTGATGAAAATATTGTTCCAGAAGGTTATGATTTTGGTAAGTAAATTTCATAAGATAAATGTACAATTAAAGTAATCAGTATAAATTTGAAATGACTATTGTTGATGTCACTGTGGTATTTCATATTAATTTTCTCATAAAATTAAATGTATTTCTAATATATACACAAAAGCAAAATACTTTGCTGTATCATGTGTGTTGATGATTCTCAAATCTATCAGTGTAATTTTGAGTTATTTCTCTTTTACCCTACTGTCAATTTTGGCTGTTTCATTCAGAGTCTGATGAAGAGACAGGAAGCACATAGTAATTTGAGAAGTGAAAGTATTTATGAAGAATTACTGAATATAAGAGGGGATTAGAGTAACAAGGGATTGGCTGACAAAGTGTAAAGAGAACGCTAAGGAATGCAAGAATAGTATAGGGTTGGCCAAAACATTGGTTTGAATTTTTCTGTAGCATCTTACAGAAAGATCTGAGTGAACTTTTTGACCATCCCAATAGCTAGAAGAAACAGCCTTTACCCTAGGACTTAGGTGGAGTGCCCAAAGAAGTGCGTCTCCTTTAACACTGAGATCTAGAACTTGTTGGAGACGGGATCGCTGTGGGTCACTGACTGGCAGGAAAGTCCCTGATGCCCTATGGGTAAAACTTGTAAATTACCCTGAACGAATTTTTGGGAAATTGACCCACTAGGAAGTCTTGTGGAGAGTTGTCTCCAGAAGGCACTCCATTCTAAAATCTCCTGAGCAATGTGTTGAGAGAATTTGCTGGCTCTTGGGTGGTGCTGTGTGCTGCAGGAGTCTAGTGCTGAAGATATCTGTTTTGCTGCAGGACCTGGACACTGGAGAAGCCGTTTTCTTTAAGAGCTATGTATAGGAGAACCATGGCACAGCAAGAGTCTGCTGAATGAGCACAGTAGTACCACAAAGCAAAACTCCTTCCCCCCTGCAGTATCTCGCCCATGTCTTCTTGGTTCATTTGAGTCGCACAGTTGTGTCTGACTCTGCGACCCCATGAACTGAGCACGCCAGGCCTCCCTGTCCATCACCAACTCCCAGAGTTCACCCAAACTCGTGTCCATCGAGTTGGTGATGGCATCCAGACATCTCATCCTCTGTCCCCTACTCCTCCTGCCCCCAATGCCTCCCAGCATCAGAGTCTTTTCCAATGAGTCAACTCTTCACCTGAGGTGGCCAAAGTATTGGAGTTTCAGCTTTAGCATCAATCCTTCCAAAGAACACCCAGGACTGGTCTCCTTTAGAATGGACTGGTTGGATCTCCTTGCAGTCCAAGGGACTCTCAAGAGTCTTCTCCAACACCACAGTTCAAAAGCATCACTTCTTCAGCGCTCAGCCTTCTTCACAATCCAACTCTCGCATCCATACATGACCACTGGAAAAACCATTCCCTTGACTAGACGGACCTTTGTTGGCAAAGTAATGTCACTGCTTTTGAATATGCTATCTAGGTTGGTCATAACTTTCCTTCCAAGGAGTAAGTGTCTTTTAATTTCATGGTTGCAGTCACCATCTGCAGTGATTTTGGAGCCCCCAAAAATAAAGTCTGACACTGTTTCCACTGTTTCCCCACCTATTTGCCATGAAGTGATGGGACCAGATGCCATGATCTGAGTTTTCTGAATGTTGAGCTTTAAGCCAACTTTTTCACTCTCCTCTTTCACTTTCATCAAGAGGCTTTTTAGTTTTTCTTCACTTTCTGCCATAAGGGTGGTGTCATCTGCATATCTGAGGTTATTGATATTTCTCCTGGCAGTCTGATTCCAGCTTGTGCTTCATCCAGCCCAGCATTTCTCATGATGTACTCTGCATAGAAGTTAAATAAGCAGGGTGACAATATACAGCCTTGATGTACTCCTTTTCCTATTTGGAACCAGTCTGTTGTTCCATGTCCAGTTCTAACTGTTGCTTCCTGACCTGCATACAGATTTCTCAAGAGGCCGGTCAGGTGGTCTGGTATTCCCTTTTCTTTCTGAATTTTGCACAGTTTATTGTGATCTACACAGTCAAAGGCTTTGGCATAGTCAATAAAGCAGAAATAGATGTTTTTCTGGAACTCTCTTGCTTTTTCCATGATCCAGCAGAAGTTGGCAATTTGATCTCTGGTTCCTTGCCTTTTCTAAAACCAGCTTGAACATCAGGAAGTTCATGGTTCACGTTTGCTGAAGCCTGCCTTGGAGAATTTTGAGCATTACTTTACTAGCATGTGAGATGAGTACAATTGTGCGGTAGTTTGAGCATTCTTTGGCATTGCCTTTCTTTGGGATTGGAATGAAAACTGACCTTTTCCAGTCCTGTGGCCACTGCTGAGTTTTCCAAATTTGCTGGCGTCTTGAGTGCAGCACTTTCACAGCATCATCTTTTAGGATTCAAAATAGCTCAACTGGAATTCCATCACCTCCACTAGCTTTGTTTGTAGTGATGCTTTTTAAGGCCCACTTGACTTCGCATTGCAGGATGTCTGGCTCTAGGTGAGTGATCATACCATCGTGGTTATCTGGGTTCTCTACTGACAAGCATTAATGTTATTCTGACTGGTAAAGAAAAAAAAAAATTTAAAGGACTGGCTAACAAAAAGTAAAGCAAACTCTAAAGAATGAGCCTGGAAGTCTGGGGTTCAGAGCAGGTAGGGAAGGGTAATCTGGAGGTTATAGCAATAAATTGATAAGTGACACAGTGGAGGGGAAAGGATGAATGAAAGATTTCTTTTTGTTTTGTTTTTTATATAATGGGAAAGATAGTACCTTGTTAATAGCTTGTTAATAGGCTAAGATTGGGATGATCCTTAGAACATGGAAAGTAACAGAGTGAAGTGTGATTATTTATGTGTTGATGTGAGTGAGAGAAGGTAGAATTGTGGTTTGCCACAGAGAGGAGCATGGTCAGTTTGTTTATACGATAGATTTCAGTTATAAGAGAGAAGTCCTGATGTTGGGTGCACAAATAAATATGATGATTGGAGTTAATGGGATTTATTTTTTCTTCTGAACTCTCTTATTTTTTAAAATTCAGTCATTAGAGGTTTTTGGAGGGAGGAGGGACTATGAAATCTCCATGTAGGTGACTGAGAGAAAGCTGGGAAGAGCAGTGTTAGCAAAGTGTGGTTCAGATTAGCAGCGTTAGTATCACTTGGAACCATGTTAGAAATATAAATTCTTGGGCCCATTCCAGACATGCTTAATCAGAGCCTCTGAGGGTGAGGCTCAGCAATCTGTCTTCAACAAGCTGTCCTGGTGATTCTGAGGAGTGCTACAGTTTGAGAACCACTGGGCCAGAGTAGGGGTTGGCTAACTTTCTTTTTGCAAAGGGCCATGTAGTAGACATACATTTTACATGTCATAAATATATAGTTTGTCACATGTTTTTCTGTTTCTTTTAAACAATACTTTAAAAGTGTAAAAATTATTTTTAGCTCACTTGCTAAAACAGGCTGTGATATGGATTTGGCATATCCTTGGACTGAAAGAATGTTGTGTGATCAGTCAGACACGTAAAGTGTCTACTTGAGATAATGTGAAGTCAAGTGGGCCTTAGAAAGCATCACTATGAACAAAGCTAGTGGAGGTGATAGAATTCCAGTTGAGCTCTTTCAAATCCAGAAAGATGATGCTGTGAAAGTGCTGCACTCAAGATGCCAGCAAATTTGGAAAACTCAGCAGTGGCCACAGGACTGGAAAAGGTCAGTTTCATTCCAATCCCAAAGAAAGGCAATGCCAAAGAATGCTCAAACTACTGCACAATTGCACTTATCTCACATGCTAGTAAAGTAATGCTCAAAATTCTCCAAGGCAGAGTTCAGCAAACGTGAACCATGAACTTCTGATGTTCAAGCTGGTTTGAGAAAAGGCAGAGGAACCAGAGATCAAATTGCCAACTTCTGCTGGATCATGGAAAAAGCAAGAGAGTTCCAGAAAAACATCTATTTCTGCTTTATTGACTATGCCAAAGCCTTTGACTGTGTAGATCACAATAAACTGTGCAAAATTCAGAAAGAAAAGGGAATACCAGACCACCTGACCGGCCTCTTGAGAAATCAGTATGCAGGTCAGGAAGCAACAGTTAGAACTGGACATGGAACAACAGACTGGTTCCAAATAGGAAAAGGAGTACATCAAGGCTGTATATTGTCACCCTGCTTATTTAACTTCTATGCAGAGTACATCATGAGAAATGCTGGGCTGGAAGAAACACAAGCTGGAATCAGATTGCTGGGAGAAATATCAATAACCTCAGATAAGTAGATGACACCACCCTTATGGCAGAAAGTGAAGAAAAACTAAAAAGCCTCTTGATGAAAGTGAAAGAGGAGAGTGAAAAAGTTGGCTTAAAGCTCAACATTCAGAAAACTCAGATCATGGCATCTGGTCCCATCACTTCATGGCAAATAGGTGGGGAAACAGTGGAAACAGTGTCAGACTTTATTTTTGGGGGCTCCAAAATCACTGCAGATGGTGACTGCAGCCATGAATTAAAAGACGCTCACTCCTTGGGAGAAAAGTTATGACCAACCTAGATAGCATATTCAAAAGCAGAAACATTACTTTGCCAACAGAGGTCCGTCTAGTCAAGGGAATGGTTTTTCCAGTGGTCATGTGTGGATGGGAGAGTTGGACTGTGAAGAAGGCTGAGCGCCTAAGAATTGATGCATTAGAACTGTGGTGTTGGAGAAGACTCTTGAGAGTCTCTTGGACTGCAAGGAGATCCAATCCAGCTCTGGGATTTCTTTGGAAGGAATGCTGCTAAAGCTGAAATTCCAGTACTTTGGCCACCTCATACAAAGACTTGACTCATTGGAGAAGACTTTGATGCTGGGAGGGATTGGGGGCAGGAGGAGAAGGGGACGACCGAGGATGAGATGGCTGGGTGGCGTCACTGACTCGATGGACATGAGTCTGAGTGAAGTCCGGGAGTGGTGATGGACAGGGAGGCCTGGCATGTTGGACACAACTGAGCGACTGAACTGAACTGAACTGAGATTTATGACATTAATGTGAGACCAATCAGTTTGATTTTGTTTTTTTCTCAGTCACACAATGGTAGTTCCCTTAAGCCTTGATGGTTTGGTATTGGATTACTCGACGTGGTATTAGTAGAATTGGATGTTTGAAACTGACTTTACTGAGAGGTTGAGGATACTGGAGTGATTAAGTGTAGTGGGTGAGGTGAGCACAAAAGAAGTTAAGGAACTGAGAGAGTATGGTACTGGAACAATCACTTGTATATTTAAATCACTCAGAAATTCTCGTTGTCAGGAGCCAGTCTGAGAAAGATGGGAGAGAGTGTAGCTCAGGGATGGATTATTACAACCAGAGAGGGTATAGTGGGTGGTATAGTTTTCTATGTAACAAAACTAAAGCTGGGGGAGAAGAATAGGTTTACTTTTCAAATACTGATACTATTGCTTTAACATATACTTTTTTAAGCTTTCTATTTTAATATTCTTCTACTTAGGTGCATGGAAGTTTTTCTCATTTGTAACTGTATAGTATTCTGTTGTATAGATGTGAAAGTGAAAGTGAAGTCACTCAGTCGGATCTGACTCTGCGGCCCCATGCACTGTAGCCTACCAGGCTCCTCGGTCCATGGAATTTTCCAGGCAAGAGTACTGGAGTGGGTTGCCATTTCGTTCTCCAGGGGATCTTCCCAACCCAGGGATCGAATCCGGGTCTCCCGCATTGCAGGCAGATTCTTTATCGTCTGAGCCACCAATTGTATAGATGTACCATAGCAAATTTAACTGGTCTCCTATTGATTAATATGTTTTTGTTCAATTCAAATTAAAAGTATTTTTAAATTCAGTGCTGTGCTTTAGGGATGGTTAAAACAAGAGGAATATATTATTTTTATATACACATTAACTTATAATTTAGTAGTTGATCTTTTTCTAGATTCTGCTATTACTAGTGTCCCTCTGCATTATTCTTATACTTTTTGGTGCTAAATATAAAGGATTAAAAGAAATCTTAAATTATGGATTGAGCCAAGAATGTTATCCTGGACAAATTCTCATCTTCTCTCTTCTCATTTTTCAAGTTAAAAGTGGGGAACAGATGGATACAGAGACAGTGGCCTGAAATCCAGGAATTACAGTTACATAATGAAAGTCAGAGAAGGCGATGGCACCCTACTCCAGTATTCTCGCCTGGAAAATACCATGGACGGAGGAGCCTGGTGGGCAGCAGTCCATGGGATCACTAAGAGTCCAACACGACTGAGCGACTTCACTTTCACTTTTCCCTTTCATGCATTGGAGAAGGAAATGGCAACCCACTCCAGTGTTCTTGCCTGGAGAATCCCAGGGACGGGGGAGCCTGATGGGCTGCCATCTATGGGGTCTCACAGAGTCAGACTCAACTGAAGCGACTTAGAAGCAGCAGCAGTGAAAGTCAGTGGTTAAATAAAATATTTTTCCCCTTAGCATTTCTGATGTGCATTCATTCCTTGAAACTATACTTTCATTAGAACTGTCTTGTTGGACTCTTTTGCCTTTTAGAGTGTGTTCCTGCTTCTTAGGGTTATTATTATTTTTTTTATTTTTGAGGAGGAGTTCAGTTAGCTTGCAAACACAATTGTACTTATTGTACTTGCGAAAGCAATATGGGTTATAGATAAAGGTAAAAGACTCCTTAAGACTAAGTGATAATTCATCCGATCAAGTTATAGCAGTATGGAAATCTGGAAACTGGAAAGGGTATAGAAGAAATGAAAATGAGCATTTTCAGCTCGATTCCTCTAGCACTTTGTGACTTGGAAAAAGAACTCAATATAATTTTTAAAAATTTGTGTTATTTTTCAGTATTTCGCCCCATATCTGCTAATGCCAAACTTCAGATGAATCGCAGATCGGATTTTGACTTTTCTGCCCCCAAAATAGACCTGGATGTTGAGTTACATGACATAACAGTTGAACTTAATAAACCACAGGTGATTTTTTAAAATGAAATTTTAAATTGTAGGTTATAGTTTGATAAAAGCAGAGCTAAGATTTTAAATGTTAAGATTCATAATGGTATATAATAAACATTACCTTAAATAAGTTAGTAATTTAATTTTTATCTTTGACAATTAAAAAATCTTAAAGATTTAATTTTTTCATTCTTCAGTATTTCAGTTTTATGGAACTTCTTGAATCGGTTGATATGATGACGCAAAATCTACCATACAGGAAATTCAAACCTGATGTACCTCTTCGTTACCATGCCAAAGAATGGTAATATGCTTTAAATTTTTAAAATTGAAGTATAATACCATAATGATTGGATATTTGTACATACTGAGAAAGGATCACCACAATAAGTCATTAACGTCCAATACTACACATAGTTAGCAAAGTATTTTTCTTGTTATAAGAACTTTTAATATCTGCTCTCTTAGCAACTTTCAAATATGCCATACAGTATTATTAGCTGTAGTCAACATGCTGTACATTATATGCCCATAACTTATTAATATTATAACTGGAAGTTTTTTGGACCCGCTTCCCCCATTTTGCCCATCCCCCACCCACTCCTTTTGTCTCTCACCAGTCTATTCTCTGTATCTATGAGCTCATTAAAAAAAAAAACAACTTTATATAAGTGAATGTACAGTAGTTGTCTTTCTCTCACTTATTTCGCTTGGCATAATGCCCATCATTGTTCATTCATATTGTAACAAATGCCAAGATTTTATTTCCATTTTTATGGCTAAATAACATTTGTGTGTGTGTGTGTGTGTTTGTATGTGTATACTTTATCCTTTCGTCCATCTATGGACAGTTGGTTGTTTCCATATCTTGGCTCTTGTAAGCAGTGCTGCAGTGAACATGCGGTTGCATATATCTTTTTGAGTTAGTGTTTTCATTTTCTTCACATAAATACCCAGAAGTGCAATTGCTCAGTGAAATTTTTTTTTAGCACATTGTTTATTGCCCAGGGAATTTTTGTAGATACTGTCTGTGGCATTAATATGTCTACAGTTGTATTAAAAAATGACAGCATAAAAGTGAATTTCTTAACTTTTAAGAATTTTAAGATACTCTCTTTAAAGGCTGATACAAGCTATATTATGATACTTGGCCTGAAGCACTTTAGTGGCTTTTGCTTATTACACTAGTAAAATTGACTTAATTA
This sequence comes from Budorcas taxicolor, assembly GCF_023091745.1. Taxonomy (NCBI): domain Eukaryota; kingdom Metazoa; phylum Chordata; class Mammalia; order Artiodactyla; family Bovidae; genus Budorcas; species Budorcas taxicolor. The sequence goes on from NC_068917.1 coordinate 56,230,506, forward strand.
TTATTAATCCTTTATTATTATAAAGGATTCTTTATAATGAATTTACAACTGGAAATACTAGCATTCTGTTCATTTACTGTATTTTTGGAATTACTGAAAAAACATATCCCAGTTTCTTTTTCAACCATGTCTTTTTTTAGTTTTCAAACTTTGATATCAGAGCACTCTACCTGTTATAAATCTGAAAAAGTTATGGGAGTCTGTAAAGTGCAACCCTTTTTTAAAATTCAGAAGTAGTCTTATTTTTTTAGTTATTAAGGTCTTAACCTAGTTTTTCAAAGTTGCAGTTACTTTTTCAATTGACTATTTTAATTACTATTCAGGTGGCTAAAGGGCTAGTTGCCAATTAATTCTTTAATAGTTTTTTGGTAGAACTGTGTTATAACAAAATTCTGTAATTTTGCTTATTTTCATTTAGGAAAAAGATAAGACTAAATATTATGTTCTTAATTAATTGCTAATAGGGTTGGTAAGAAGCAAGTGCTAGATAATATTTTCACAGTCTCTGTATTATGTATGTTGTTAGAACAGAAGTGATGTCAGTTATATTTCATACTGTTGGTTTGAGGGTGTTTTTAAGGGGAGAGTTTTTGTTTTTATTTTTTAACTAGGTGGGCTTATGCTATACGTGGCATTCTTGAAGTAAACATTCGCCCCCACTTACGGATGTGGTCCTGGAAGCATATTAGAGAACATAGGCAAAAAATGAAGCAATATAAAGAACTGTATAAAAAAAAGCTAACAAGTAAGAAGCCATCTGGTGAACTTCTCAACTCTTTGGAGGTTAGTATTATAAAAATTTATTGAATATTTTGTAATACTTAAGTCCTCAGTCTTTAGTGATTAACACTTCCTACTTATTTGTTCTAATTTTGATTGGTCATTCTCTGTCTCTTTTACTTAGACTTTTTCATACTCCTTAACTTCAGTTGGATGATAAAAACTCTGGTGATCATTTGGAATTTGAGATTCTTTTCAATCTGGAGAGATTTGGTTTTATGAAAACAGTAACTTGAAGCCTCACATTATTATGACATTTATAAACTTCAGAATCCTAGAAAGTATTTGCTACATTGATTCCAGTCTTCTCCATGTTGGTTTCAAAGCCAAATTTCCAAGCTGACATACACAAGCATTGCTTCTCAGAATTTAAGAAAAATATCATATTGATGGATGACTTGTTTTCAATTTCCTATATTTTCTTTAGTGTAGCAGTTTGATAGAGCATATATGAAAATTGTCTATATAAAGTTATGTAAACACATTTTATTTATATTTTTAGGAGTTGGAAAAGACTTTGGATGTATTTAATATAACTATAGTAAGACAACAGGCCGAAGTTGAGGTAATTCCAGATTGTCTTTCAATCAGTAAAATAAATCTATAATTTATATAGAATTTATTGGTATTGTGCTGTATTATACTATTTCCTAAAAGGGGTTCAAATTTGCTTATTTGTATTATAAGAATAATGGCAGAAAGTGAAGAGGAACTAAAGAACTTCTTGATGAGGGTGAAAGAGAGTGAAAAAGCTGGCTTGAAAGTCAGCATTCAAAAGACTAAAACCATGGCATCCAGTCCCATCACTTCATGGCAAATAGACAGGGAAAAAGTGGAAACTGTGGCAAATTTTATTTTCTTTGGCTCCAAAATCACCAGTGATGTTGACTGCAGCTACAAAATTAAAAGACACTTGCACTTTGGAAGAAAAGCTATGACAAACCTAGACAGCGTATTAAAAACCAGAGACATTAAGTTCTGCTGACAAATGTTCATACAGTCAGAGCTATGGTTTTCCCAGTAGTCATGTATGGATGTGAGAGTTGGACCGTAAAGAAGACTGAGCACCAGATAATTGATGCTTTCACAATGTGGTGCTGGAAAAGACTCTTGAAAGAGTCCCTTGGAGAGCAAGGAGCTCAAACCAGTCAATCCTAAAGGAAATCAACCCTGAATATTCATTGGAAAGACTGATGCTAAAACTCCAATACTTGGGCCACCTGATGTGGAGAGCCAACTCATTGGAAAACACCCTGATTGATGCTGGGAAAGACTGAGAGCTGGAGGAGAAAGGGGACGAGAAAGGATGAGATGTTTGGATGGCATCACTGACTCAGTGAACAAGAATTTGAGCAAACTCTAGGGTATAGTGAAGGACAGACAGGGAAGGCTGGCACGCTGCAGTGTATGGGGTCACAGAGTCGGACATAGTATCTGAACAAAAATACCATATTACAAGAAAATTTGATGTATTCTTTTGCCACATCTATTTAAACCATCTATTTGCCACATCTATTCAAGACAGTTTCAGTGGGGGAAAAAATTCTTTCTCAGTGATTGGGCTTAAAGGTGAAAAGCCAATTCCCGCCCCCAACACCCGCCATTATTATTGCTTGTAAGACCATGTGCTAAGTACCAGATAATTCTAAATTCTGATATTTGGCCAATGTTACAGTTACTATATTTTATTGTCAGTATGATTGTTGTTTATACTTATCCACTAAAGCAGATAAGTTTTGGAAATATCCTGTTTCTTTGAATTGCTAAATAAAGGATAATTTGTCATTTATTTGAAAATTAATTTATTTTAGGTCAAGAAAGCTGGATACAGGATTTTCAGAGAAGGAGCAGAAGAGTCAGAGGGTAATAAAGGATGGTTTAGCTGGATGTGGAATTGGTCAGAATCGCACAGTAAACAACAACTAGATATTAAACCTGGAAGTACGTCCATTTCATTTTACAGTAGTGCAGTTAATCATCAAGCTGTGGTAGTGTAGCTAACCATCAGGGCTTCCTTGGTGGCTCAGAGGTTAAAGGGTTGCGTGGAATGCGGGAGACCCAGGTTTGATCCCTGGGTCCGCAAGATCCCCTGGAGAAGGAAATGGCAAACCACTCCAGTACTCTTGCCTGGAGAATCCCATGGAGGGAGAATCCCATGGAGGGAGGAGCCAAGTGTTCTCTTTCGTTAAGTAGACATTGAAAGTATATATACATATGATAAGTAATTCTTACTATAAGTAAAATTACTAATAAAATTTTAAATGTATGTCAAAAATCAAAAAATTTTTAATATCTTACTAATGCTTTCAGAAGAGCATTATGTCTAGAAGACTTAGTAACTGCGTATAGCACAGTTATAAATAAAAGTTTCAAAAGAGTATGCTCCTGCTGCTGCTAAGTCGCTTCAGTCGTGTCCGACTCTGTGTGACCCCATAGATGGCAGCCCACCAGGCTCCCCTGTCCCTGGGATTCTCCAGGCAAGAACACTGGAGTGGGTTGCCATTTCCTTCTCCAATGCATGAAAGGGAAAAGTGAAAGTGAAGTCGCTCAGTCGTGTTGGACTCTTAGTGATCCCATGGACTGCAGCCCACCAGGCTCCTCCATCCATGGGATTTTCCAGGCAAGAGTACTGGAGTGGGGTGCCATTGCCTTCTCCAGGTCATAAGAGTATAAACCACTGTAAATTTTCATTGAGATTATTTCTTGGAAAGATATTTACTTTCCAACCAAATGCTTAACATCATAACTTTGGAGGCTTAGGGGCTTAGGTTTATATCCTGGATATATCATTTATTAGCAATATGACCCTGGCAAATTTAAGCTCTCTAAAACTCAATTTTACCGACTTTAAAATGGGTAGGCATGATATTAATACTTCGTATTTTGTATGCCACTTATGTTGACTAGCATAATGCCATTAAGTACCTAATACGGGTAGCTATTTTGTGTGCTTAATACAAACATTTAGGAATTTATATTGCTAAATTGATATATTTAGTCATTTATATTTTTAAAAAATAAACCTTAAATTGCCAATGCCATCTTGGCATTCGTGAATATAATTTCTTAAAGGTATTATAGAAAAGAGTAAAATTTACATTATTAAAAGCAGCTAAATTTGGATTTGGTTTTATCTTGTTACCAGTTAATAACATAAAACATTCTTTATGATTTGTAGGTCTTGAAGAAATATTGACACCTAAAGAAAAAAGTTTGCTGTATGAAGCAATTGGCTATAGTGAAACAGCAGTCGATCCAACCTTACCAAAAACAGTAAAAATGTTTTGTTGCCTTATACCTGAGTATTTATTGATAGATTTGCCTAATTTTAATCCTTTCAGAAATACATGTTACTGACTTGTTCTGTGATCTTACTTTGAGTCTGTAAATATTGCATTTATTTGAGTTTCCATAGTAGGAATAAAATTTTTAGTGTTATGTGGCTGTAAAAAATTTTTTATGTTATGTTTAATTTTAGTTTATGTTTTGTTTTAGTGTTATGTGGTGATCCTTAAATATGTAAAGGTTGTTTTTGATGTATTTTTCTGATTTTTGGAAAGAGTAAATTGTATAAATAGGAGTATTATAGACATATAATTTTTTTCCTTTTCTTCCTCTTTATATTCTAGTTTGAAGCAATGAAGTTTTTTGTTCACTTGAAAAGTATGTCTATCATTCTAAGAGAACAACAACAAAAACCTGAACTGCTAGATATTGTAGTGGAAGAATTTAGTACTTTGATTGTGCAAAGACCAGGAGCACAAGCAGTTAAGTAAGTATTTATTTTCTTTTATATATAAGAAAAAAATTCATTGTAAGGCTGAAATGTAGATTAGAGTCATATGGTATTTTTTAAAGAATACTTTGGTTTAATTTATTCTTTTGTATTTTTAGGAACATGGTGTTTTTCATTAATATATATATTTTGTGATTATTAAAATAGCACATCTTTAATAGAAAACTTTATGCAGAGGAAACATGAAGGACATTAAAGAATAATACAGAAATGTCAGCAATCACACTATTCAAGAAGAAATAGCATTACCAATTTTGTTTTTATCTAGGAATGTCTTTATTTTACCTCCTGTTTTAAAATTGCTTTATTGAGTTATAATTCATGTACTATACAATTCATCCATTAAATTGTATAATTTACTTTTTGTCACACTGTAATGAATATAAAATTCACATTGGTTTATTCAGCATTGTACAATAATTATCGTTACCTAATTTCAGAACATTTTAACACCCCAAAAAGGAAATGCTAATACCCATTAGCAGTCATTCCCCATTGCTCCTTCTTTCCAGTGTAAAATTGGTAAAAGCTAATTTATTTTCTGTTTCTAAGAATTTGTTTGTTTAGGGTATTTCATATTAATTGAATCATATAATACATGGTCTTTTCTGTCAAGCTTCTTTTACTTAGCATGATATTTTCAAGGTTCATCCATGGTATAGCATGAATTGGTACTTCCTCTTTTATTGCCTAATGTTTCATTATATGAATGTACCACATTTTGTTTGCCTTTTCATCAGATGATGGATATTTGGTTTGTATCCACTTTTGGCTGTTATGAATAATGCTGCTGTGAATATTAACGAGCAATATTAACGAGCAACCCACTCCAGCGTTCTTGCCTGGAGAATCCCAGGGACGGGGCCGCCTGGTGGGCTGGGCTGCCAACTATGGGGTCGCACAGAGTCGGACACGACTGAAGTGACTTAGCAGAATGAATGTAAAGTGGTGTCTCATTGTACCACTTTTGACTTGCACTTCCCTGATGGCTAATGATGTTGAGCATCTTTTCATGTGTATTGGCTGTTTCTGTATAGTTATTTTTAGAACTATTAAATTCTTTTGCCCATTTTTTCTCTTTTATTTTTTAAAAAACGTACATTGAAGTATAGTTGATTTACAATGTTGTGTTCATTTCTGCTGTACAGCAAAGTGACTCAGCTGTCAGTTCAGTTCAGTCGCTCAGTCATGTCTGACTCTTTGCGTCCCCATGAATCGCAGCACACCAGGCCTCCCTGTCCATTACCAATGACATTATATATATATATATATATATATATATATATTCTTTCTCATATTCTTTTCTATTGTGGTTTGTCATAGTATACTATATATAGTTACCTGTGCCATACAGTAGGGTCCTCTTTTTTATCCATTCTCTATGTAATAGTTTGCATCTAATCCTAAACTCCCAATCCACCTCTCCCCCCTCAACAACTGCAAGTTTGAGTCTATTTCTGTTTCGTAGACAAGTTCGTCTGTGTCATATTTTAGATTCCACATGTGTGATATCATATGGTACTTGTCTTTTCCTGAGTTACCTCTTTTAGCATGATAATCTTTAGGTCCATCCATGTTGACATCTGGCATATGACATTGTTTTTTATGTCTGAGTAGTATTCCATCATATTCCATCGTATATATGTACCACATCTTCTTTATCCAGTCATCTGTTTGATAGGTTTTTTCCATGTCTTGGCTGTTGTTAAGTAGTGTATTGAACATTGAGGTATGTGTATCTTTTCAAATTACAGCTTTTTCTGGATGTATGCCCAGGAGTGGGATTGCAGGATCATATGGCAACTCCACTTTTAGTTTTTCGAGGAATCTCCATCTTGTTTTCCATAGTGGCTGTCCAGTCTACATTCCCACCAACACTGTAGGAGGACTCTGTTTTCTCCACATACTTTTCAGCATTAGTTATTTGTAGATTTTCAGTGATGGCCGCTCTGACCAGTGTGAGGTGGTACCTTATTGTAGTTTGGATTTGTGTTTCTCTAATAATTAGTGTTGTTACACATTGCTTCATGTGCTATTGGTCATCTGTATGTCTGTTTTTGGAGAAATGTGTATTTAGATCTTCTGCCCATTTTTTTTTAAAATTTTTATTTTTACTTTATTTTACTTTACAATACTGTATTGGTTTTGCCATACATTGACATGAATCTGCCACAGGTGTACATGAGTTCCCAGTCAATGTCTATTTAGATCTTCTGCCCATTTTTTGATTGGATTTTTATGTTCTTGGTATTACTGAGTTGTATTAGCTGTTGTATAGTTTGGAAATGAAGCCCTTGTCATTCACATCTTTGGAAATGTTTTCTCCCAGTCCTAGTTATCTTCTTGCTCTTATATGGTTTCCTTTGCTGTACAAAAGCTTCTAAATTTGATTAGGTCCCATTTGTGTATTTTACTTTTATTTGTATTGCCTTGGGAGATTGACCTAAGAAAACATTGGTATGTTTTATATAAGAGAATGTTTTGCCTATATCTCTTCTAGGACTGTAATGGTGTCATATCTTATGTTTAAGTCTGTAAGTCACTTTGAGTTTATTTTTGTGCATGGTGTGGGAGTATGTTCTAACTTCATTGATTTACATGCCAGTGTCCAACTTTCCCAATACCACTTGCCAAAGATGTTCCTTTTATTCTTTGTGGTCAGAATAGTTACTTGAGATAATTTCTTTACTCTTAAATTTGTTGAATCTTATTTTGTATCCTAGTATGTGGTCAGTCCTAGAGAATCTTCCACGTGCACTTGAAAAAAATGTGTCTTTGGATGTAAAGTCCTGAAAATATCAATTAAAAATCTAACTGTTCTATCATTTAGGATCTCTATTGCCTTATTGATTTCCTGTCTCAAAGATCTTTCGATTAATGTGAGTGGGGTGTTAAAATCTCCTACTATTACTGTATTCCCATCAATTTCTCCCTTTATGTCTGTTAGTATTTATGTGTTTGGGTGCTCCTGTGTTAGGTGCATGTATGTTGATGAGTGTAAAATCATCTTCTATTGATGCTTTTATCATTTTAGTATCCTTCTATGGCATTTGTTTTAAAGTTTATTTTGTCTAATAGAAGTATTGTGACCCCACTTTCTTGTCATTTTCATTGCATGGAATGTCTTTTCCATCCTTTCACTTTTGATCTGTGTGGGTCTTTTGCCCTAAGGTAGGTCTCTTGGAAGTAGCATATTGTAGGCTGTTTGTTTTATTCAATCTGCCACTCTTTTGTTGGAGCATTTAGGCCATTGACGTTTAAGGTAATTATTGATAGACATGTATTTATGTCATACTGTGTGGATCACAATAAACTGGAAAATTCTGAAAGAGGTGGGAATACCAGACCACCTGACCTGTCTCTTGAGAAACCTATATGCAGGTCAGGAAGCAACAGTTAGAACTGGACATGGAACAACAGACTGGTTCCAAATCGGAAAAGGAGTACGTCAAGGCTGTATATTGTCACCCTGCTTATTTAACTTCTATGCAGAGTACATCATGAGAAACGCTGGGCTGGAAGAAACACAAGCTAGAATCAATATTGCTAGGAGAAATCTCAATAACCTCAGATATGCAGATGACACCACCCTTATGGCAGAAAACGAAGAGGAACTAAAAAGCCTCTTGATGAAAGTGAAAGAGGAGAGTGAAAAAGTAGGCTTAAAGTTCAGCATTCAGAAAACGAAGATCATGGCATCTGATCTCATCACTTCATGGGAAATAGATGGGAAACAGTGGCTGACTTTATTTTTTGGGCTCCAGAATCACAGCAGATGGTGATTGTAGCCATGAAAAAAGATGCTTACTCCTTGGAAGGAAAGTTATGACCAACCTAGACAGCATATTAAAAAGCAGAGACATTCTTTTGTCAACAGAGGTCCCTCTACTCAAGGCTGTGGTTTTTCCAGTGACCATGTATGAATGTGAGAGTTGGGCTATAGAGAAAGCTGAGCGCCGAAGAATTGATGCTTTTGAACTGTGGTGTTGGAGAAGACTCCTGAGAGTCCCTTGGACTGCAAGGAGATCCAACCAGTCCATCCTAAAGGAGACTAGTCCTAGGTGTTCATTGGAAGGACTGATGCTAAAGCTGAACTCCAGAACTTTGGCCACCTCGTGTGAAGAGTTGACTCCTTGGAAAAGACCCTGATGCTGGGAAAGATTGAGGGCAGGAGGAGAAGGGGACAACACAGGATGAGATGGTTGGATGGTATCACCGACTCTATGGACATGGGTTTGGGTGGACTCTGGGAGTTGGTGATGGACAGGGAGGCCTGGTGTGCTGCAGTTCATGGGGTCACAAAGAGTTGGACTCGACTGAGCAACTGAACTGAACTGAATTGAAACCTTGTTTCCTGTTGATGCTATATTTCTTCTTCTTTTGGCCACACCAGGTGACCTCTGGGATCTTAGGTCCCTCACCACAGATCAAACCCCAGTCCTTGGCAGTACTGGAGAGTGCACAGTTCTAGCAATTGGACCACCAGGGAATCCTCCCATTTTTCTCTTTTGTGGTTTGATGATTTCCTTTTATGTTTATGTTTTCTTATTTTTGGTTTTAGTCAATCTGTTGGGTGCATTTGATTTGAGATTGCCTTGTTTTTCAAATATGTTAACTGTTTCTTATATCTACTTGCTTTAGACTGATAGTTGTATATGTTAAAACACATTCTAAAAAAAGAAAAAAAAAGAATCTATCTTTTCTTGCTCTTCTTCCCCACATTTTATGTTTTTGATTTCCTTTTTTTTTAAAAAAACATCTTTATGTTTATCCTTTTACTGTTCCATTGGGGTTATCATTGTTTTCATGAAATTGTTTTGTTTTGTTTTGTTTTTTACATAAAAAATGCACTAGCTTATTTAAGTGATTTACTTTACAGTTGTGATTTTCTCTTTCCCCTACATTCTTATTTAGAAAAGATTTTCCATGTTTCTTTTAAGGTAGGTTTAGTGTTGTATTCTCTTTATTTTTAAGAGAGAAATTCTTTTTCTCTCTTATTCTAACCTTGCTGGTCAGAGTATTCTAGGTTGCATATTTTTCCCTTTTGGGATTTTGAATGTATCTTGCCATTCCCTTCTGGCCAACAACATTTCTGTAGAAAAATCAGCTGATAGTCTTACGGGGATTCCCTTGTAGTTAACTTTTTGTTTTTCTCTTGCTACTTTTAGAATCCTCTCTTTAACTTTTGCAATTTTTATTATAATACGTCTTGGTATAGTTCTGTTTGGGTGTATCTTGTTTGGGACTCTCTGTGCTTCCTGTACCTGGATTTTTGTTTTCTTCTTTATGTTTGGAAAGTTTTCAGCCCAATAATTTCTTGAAATACTTGTTCAATCCCCTTGTCTCTTTCTTCCCCTTCTGAAAACCCTATTATGTATAGATTGTATATTATCCCAAAGGTCTCTTATATTTTAATTTTTTTTCATTTGGCTTTCACCTGATGTTCTGATTGGGTGATTTACGTTATTCTGTCTGCCAGATCGCTTATTCTTCTTAATTATTCATTTTGCTGTTCATTGCCTTTAGCTCATTGCCTTTAGCTGGGAAAGATTGAGGGCAGGAGGAGAAGGGGATGACAGAGGATGAGATGGTTGGATGGCATCACTGACTCTATGGACATGGGTTTGGGTGGACTCTGGGAGTTGGTAATGGACAGGGAGGCCTGGTGTGCTGCAGTTCATGGGGTCACAAAGAGTTGGATACGACTGATGCTAAAGCTGAAGCTCCAATACCTTGGTCACCTCATGGGAAGAGCTGACTCATTGGAAAAGACTCTGATGCTGGGAGGGATTGGGGGCAGGAGGAGAAGGGGACAACAGAGGATGAGATGGCTGGCAGGCATCACCAACTCGATGGACGTGAGTTCGAGTCAACTCCGGGAGTTGGTGATGCACAGAGAGGCCTGGTGTGCTGCAATTCATGGGGTTGCAAAGAGTCGGAAATGACTGAGTGACTGAACTGAACTGAATCCCTTTATGAGGGCTCTGCCCTAATGACCACCCAGAGGCCCTACATCTAAATAGCGTCACATCAGGCATTAGAATTTCAGCAAATCAATTTTGAGGCCCTAGACATTCATAACATAGCACCTTTTAGTCCTCTGGCTCCAGTGGGACACACCTGAAATATGGCCCATTGTCCCTGTAATTTCTGCTTTGCTAGGGAATGGGGATGATGGACAGTTAAGCAGAGATGCAATGGCTACCTTTCTGAAATTCAGCTGTCTTTTACTTAACTTTTCCCTGATTGCTCTAAGTTTTTTTTTTTTTAATTAAATTCCAAACTTGCAAAAAAGTTGATTTTAGGAGTTTTTGCTAGGTTAATGTTTATTTCAGTGGGAAAAACTGATTATTTGAGCACCATTTCCTGCCACTTTCAGTGACAGTACTTGTACATTAACTTTTTTTTGAAGCCTTCATTATTTTAGAGCAGTTTGAGGTTTACAACAAAATTGAGAGGGAGGTGTAGACATTTCTCATATAAATCTTGTTCCTGGTCATAAATACCGCGATATCAACTCTACTTAACAGAATGGCACATTTTTACTAAAACTGAACATACGCTGGCATAGTTACCCAAAGTCCATAGTTTACATCAGGATTCACTCTTGTTTTATATTCTATGGTACGAACAAGTACGGAATGACAAGTATCTAGTATTACAGTATCACACATAGTATTTTCACTGTTCTAAAAATCCTGTTTTGTGTATTTATTGCTTACCTACCCTCCCAACCACAGTTTTACTGTGTTCATAGTTTTGCCCTTTGTGGAATGTCCAATAGCTGAAATACAATGTGTAGTCTCTTCATATTGACTTCTTTCTCTTAGTGATATGCATTTACGCTTTCTGTATGTCTTCATGAGTTGATAACCCATGGTTTTTTTTGTCTGGATGTACCACAGTTCATCCATTCACCTACTGAAGGACATCTTGATTGCATCTACATTTTGACAGTATGAATAAAAGTGCTATAAACAGCTGTGTACAGGTTTTCATCGCCTTTGGGTAAACAAGAAGGAGCTGATTGCTGGTTCACACTGGTAACAATGGGCTTCCCAGGTGGTACTAGTAAAGAACCCGCCTGCCAGTGCGGGAGACCCAGGATCAATCCCTGAGTTAGGGAGAGTCCCTGGAGGAGGGTCTGGCAATTTACTCCACTCCAGTATTCTTGCCTAGAGAATCCCATGGATAGAGGACCCTCACAGGCTACAGCCCCTAGCATTGCAAGGAGTCAGACACGACTAAAGCAACTTAACACACACACCTACATGATAACAATATGCTTAATTGTGTAAGAAACCACCAAACTTTTTCCACAGTTACTATACCATTTTGAATTCCTAAGAGCATCGTATGATTGTTCCTATTGCTTCACCTGTATCTTTGTTATTACTTGGTACTGTCATATGCCAGGTTTTGGCTGTTGTAATAAGTATGTAGTGGTATGTCAGTATTATTTGAATTTGTGTTTCTGCAAATGACATGATGTAGAGCATCTTTTCATAAACTTTTTGTCAATCTTATTTGGTGAGTGTCTGTTAAGTTCTTTAGCCCATTTTTTAAATTGTGTACGTTTTGAATAGGTCCTAATCAGATGTGTTGTTTTCAAATGTTTTTTCTTCCTCTGTACATTGCTGTTTTTTCTTCCTCTTAAATTGCTGTTTGTTGTTCAGTCACTTAAGATGTGTCCAACTCTTTGTGATCCCATGAACTGCAGCACGCCTACCCTACTATGTTCTGAAGTTTGCCACACTCATGTCCATTTAGTCGGTGATGCCATCTAACCACCTCATCCTCTGTCACCTCCTCTCCTGCCCTCAATCTTTCCAGTATCAGGGTCTTTACAGTGAGTCGTCTCCTCACATCAGGTGGTCAAAATATTGGAGCTTCAACTTCAGCATCAGTCCTTCCAAAGAGTATTCATTGATTTTCTTTAGGATTGACTGGTTTGATCTCCTTGCTGTCCACAAGACTCTCAAGACTCCAGCACCGCAATTCCAAAGCATCTATTCTTTGGCACTCAGCCTTCATTATGGATGAACACTCATATCTCTACATGACTACTGGAAAAACTGTAACTTTGACTACATGGACCTTTGTTGACAAAGTGATGTGTGCTTTTTAATACACTGTCTAGGTTTGTCATAGCTTTCCTTCCAAGGAGCAGGCATCTTTTAATTCCATGGCTGCAATCACTGTCTGCAGTGATTTTGGGGATGAAGAAAGTAAAATCTGCCACTGTTTCAATTTTTTCCCCATCTATTTGCCATGAAGTGATGGGACTGGATGCCATGATCTTTGTTTTTTATGTGTTGAGTTTTATTTATTTTTTTAATTATTTTTTTATTGAAGGATAATTTCTTTATAGAATTTTGTTGTTTTCTGTCAAACCTCAACATGAATCAGCCATAGGTATAAATATATCAACTCCCTTTTGAACATTCCTCCCATCTCCCTCCCCATCCCACCCCTCTAGGTTGATACAGAGCCCCTGTTTGAGTTTCCTGAGCCATATAGCAAATTCCCATTGACTGTCTGTTTTACATATGGCAATTAAGTTTCCATGTTAGTATTTCCATACATCTCACCCTCTCCTCCCTGTGCTCATGTCCATAAGTCTATTCTCTATATCTGTTTCTCCATTGCTGCCCTGTGAATCAATTCTTCAGTACCAGTTTCCTAGATCCCATATATATGCATTAGAATGCGATATTTATCTTTCTCTTTCTGACTTACTTCACTCTGTATAATGGGTTCTAGGTTCATCCACCTCATTAGAACTGACTCAAATATATTCCTTTTTATGGCTGAGTGGTATTCCATTGTATATATGTACCACACCTTCTTTATCCATTCATCTGTCAATGAACATATAGGTTGCTTCCATGTTCTAGCTATTGTAAATCGTGCTGCAATGAACAGTGGGATACATGTGTCTTTTTCAGTTTTGGTTTCCTCAGGATATATGCCTAGGAGTGGGATTGCTGGGTCATATGGTGGTTTTATTCCCATTATTTAAACGAATCTCCATGCTGTCTTCCATAGTGGCTGTATCCATTTCCATTGCCACCAACAGTGCGAGAGCATTCCCTTTTCTTTACACCTTCTCCAGCATTTATTGTTTGTAGACTTTTAGATGGCCATGATGACCGGGAGTTGGTGATGGACAGAGGCCTGGCGTGCTGCAATTCATGGGGTTGCAAAGGGTCAAACATGACTGAGCGACTGAACTGAACTGATTCTGACCAGTGTGAAGTGATATCTCATAGTGGTTTAGATTTGCATTTCTCAAAAGCAGAGACATTACTTTGCGGACTAAGGTCCATGTAGTCAAGGCTATGGTTTTTCCTGTGGTCATGTATGGATGTGAGAGTTGGACTGTGAAGAAAGCTGAGTGCCGAAGAATTGATGCGTTTGAACTGTGGTGTTGGAGAAGACTCTTGAGAGTCCCTGGGACTGCAAGGAGATCCAACCAGTCCATTCTGAAGGAGATCAACCCTGGGATTTCTTTGGAAGGAATGATGCTAAAGCTGAAGCTCCAGTACTTTGGCCACCTCATGCGAAGAGTTGACTCATTGGAAAAGACTCTGATGCTGGGAGGGATTGGGGGCAGGAGGAGAAGGGGACGACCGAGGATGAGATGGCTGGATGGCATCACTGACTCGATGGACGTGAGTCTAGGTGAACTCCAGGAGTTGGTGATGGACAGGGAGGCCTGGCATGCTGCGATTCATGCGGTTGCAAAGAGTCGGCCACGACTGAGTGACTGAACTGAACTGAACTGAATAATGAGCAGTGTTCAGCATCTTTTCATGTGTTTGTTAGCCATTTGTATGTCTTCCTTGGAGAAAAGTCTGTTTAGGTCTTTCTCCTGCTTTTTGATTGGGTTGTTTGTTTTTCTGGCATTGAGTTGTATGAGCTGCTTGTATTTTTGGAAATTAATCCTTTGTCAGTTGATTCATTTGCTATCATTTTCTCCCGTTCTGATGGTTGTCTTTTCATCTTGCTTATAGTTTCCTTAGGTGTGCAAAAGCTTTTAAGTTTAATCAGGTCCCATTTGTTTACTTTTGCTTTTATTTCCACTATTCTAAGAGGTGATTCATAGTGGATCTTTCTTTGATTTATGTCATTGAGGGTTCAGCCTATGTTTTTGCTCTAAGAGTTTTAATGTTTCTGATCTTATGTTTAGGTCTTTAATCCATTTTGAGTTTGTCTCTGTGAATGGTGTTAGGAAGTGTTCTAACTTCATTCTTTTATAGGTAGCTGTCCAGTTTTCCCAGCACCATAGATTGAAAAGTCTGTCTTTGCCACATTGTATATTCTTGCCTCCTTTGTCAAAAATAAGGTACCCATAGGTGCATGGGTTTATTTCTGGGCTTTTTATCTTGTTCCTGCCTCCTTTGTCAAAAATAAGGTACCCATAGGTGCATGGGTTTATTTCTGGGCTTTCTATCTTGTTCCATTGGTCTGTATTTCTGCTTTTGTGCCAGTACCATACTGTCTTGATGACTGTACTTGTAGTATAACCTGAAGTCGGGAAGGTTAATTTCCTCCAGCTCCATTCTTCTTTCTTAGGACTACTTTGGCTATTCGGGATCTTTTGTGTTTCCATATGAATTGTGAAATTTTTGTTCTAGTTCTGTGAAAAAACTTCATTGGTAGTTTGATAGGGATTGCATTGAATCTGTAGATTGCGTTTGGTAGTATAGTCATTTTCACATATTGATTCTTCCTACTCAGGAACATGGAATATCTCTCCATTTGTTTATGTCGTCTTTGATTTCTTTCATTAGTGTCTTGTAATTTTCTGTTTACAGTTCTTTTGTCTCCTTAGGTAAGTTTATTCCTAGATATTTAATTCTTTGTGTTGCAGTGGTGAATGGGATTGATTCTTTAATTTCTTTCTGATTTTTCATTGTTAGATATAGAAATGCAAATGATTTCTGTGTGTTGATTTTGTATCCTGCGACTTTGCTGATTTCACTGATTAGCTCTAGTAATTTTCTGATACTGTCTTTTGGGTTTTCTATGTACAGTATCACTGGGGTTCCCTGGTGGCGCAGAGGTTAAAGTATCTGCCTGCAATGTGGGAGACATGGGTTCGATCCCTGGGTTCAGAAGATCCCCTGGAGAAGGAAATGGCAACCCACTCCAGTATTCTTGCCTGGAGAATCTCATGGTCGGAGGAGCCTGGTGGGCTATAGTCCACGGAGTCACAAAGAGTCAGACATGACTGAGAGACTTCACTCGCTCACTCACTCATGTACGGTATCATGTCGTCTGCAAACAGTGAGAGCTTTACTTCTTCTTTTCCAATCTGGATTCGTTTTATTTGTTTTTCTTTGATTGCTATAGCTAGGACTTCCAGAACTATGTTGAATAATAGTGATGAAAGTGGACAACCTTGTCTTGTTCTTGATCTTAGGGGGAATTCTTTCAGTTTTCACCACTGAGAATGATGTTTGCTGTATGCTTATCATATATGGCCTTTACTGTGTTGAGGCAGGTTCCTTTTATGCCCATTTTTTGAAGAGTTTTCATCATAAATCGGTGCTGAATTTTGTCAAAGACTTTTTCGGCATCTATTATGATCATGTGGTTTTTATCTTTCAATTTGTTAATAATGGTGTATCACATTGATGGTTTTGCATACATGGGAGAATCCTTGCATTCCTGGAATAAACCCAACTTGATCATGGTGTATGAGGTTTTTGATGTGTTGCTGAATTCTGTTTGCTAAGATTTTGTTGAGGATTTTTGCATCTATGTTCATCAGTGATATTGGCCTATAGTTTTCTTTTTTTTTGTACTGTCTTTGATTTTGGTATCAGGGTGATGGTGGCCTCATAGAATCAGTTTGGAAGTGTTCTTCCTCTGCAATTTTTTGAAAGAGTTTTAGAAGGATAGGCATTAGCTCTTCTCTAAATGTTTGATGGAATTCTCCTGTGAAGCCATCTGGTCCTGGGCTTTTGTTTTTTGGTAGATTTTTGATCACAACTTCAACTTCAGTGCTTGTAATTAGGTTGTTCATAATTTGTATTTCTTCCTGGTTCAGTCTTGGAAGATTGAACTTTTCTTAGAATCTGTGCATTTGTTCCAGGTTATCTATTTTATTGCCATATAGTTGTTCATAATAGTCTCTTATAGTTCTTTGTAATTCTGCATTGTCTGTTGTAACCCTCTCTGTTTTCATTTCTTATTTTGTTTATTTGATTCTTCTGTCTTTTTTTCTTACTGAGTCTGGCTAAAGGTTTGTGAATTTTGTTTATCTTCTCAAAGAACCAGCTTTTAGTTTTATTAACCTTTACTGTTATTTCTTTCATTTCTTTTTTATTTATTTTTGCTTGGATCTTTATGATTTCTTTCCTTCTACTAATTTTTGGGTTTTTTTTTTTTCCTTTTCCAGCTGTTTAGGTGTAAAGTTAGGTTGCCTGTTTGTTTTTCTTTTTTGTTTCTTGAGATAGGATTGTATTGCTACAAACTTCCCTCCTAGAAAACCTTTTGCTGCATACCATAGATTTTGCATTGTCGTGTTTTCATTGTCATTTGTTTCTAGAAATTTTTTGATTTCTCTTTTGGTTTCTTCAGTAACCTGTTGGTTATTTAGAAACGTGTTGTTTAATCTCCATGTGTTTGTGTTTCTTACAGTTTTTTCCTTGTAATTGATATCTAAACTCAAAGTGTTGTGGTTGGAGAAAATGCTTGATACGGTTTCAGTTTTCTTAAGTTTACTGAAGTTTGATTTGTGACCCAGGATATGGTCTATCATGAAGAATGTTCCATGTGCAATTGAGAAGGTTTGAACCTGAATGTGAAGTCGCTCAGTTGTATACGACTCTTTGCGACCCCGTGAACTATAGCCCACCAGGCTCCTCCGTCCATGGGATTTTCCAGGCAATAGTACTGGAGTGGATTGCCATTTCCTTCTCCAAGGGATCTTCCCAACCCAGGGATCGAACCCCGGTCTCCCGCATCATAGACATACGCTTTACCATCTGAGCCACCAAGGAAGTCAATCTTGAGAAGATGTATTCTTCTGCATTTGGATGGAATGTCCTGAAGATATCAATGAGACCCATCTCATCTAATGTATCATTTAAGACTTGTGTTTCCTTATTAATTTTCTGTTTGGATGATCTGTCCATTGGTGTGAGTGGGGTGTTAAAGTCTCCTACTGTTACTGTGCTACTGTCAATTTCTCCTTTTATGTCTGTTAGTGTTTGTCTTATGTATTGAGGTGCTCCTATGTTGGGTGCATAGATATTTACAATTGTTACGTCTTTCTCTTGGATTGATCCCTTGATCATTATTTAGTGTCCTTCCTTATCTCTTATAATCTTTAAGGTCTATTTTGTCTGATACGAGGATTGCTACTCCAGCTTTCTTTTGCTTCCCATTTGTATGGAGTATATTTTTCCATCCTCTCACTTTCCATCGTATGTGTCTTTAGGTCTGAAGTGGGTTTCTTGTAGACAGCATATACAAGGGTCTTGTTTTTGTTTCCATTCAGCCAGTGTGTGTCTTTCGGTTGGAGCACTTAATCCATTTACATTTAAACTAATTATTGATATATATATTCCTGTTGCCATTTTCTTAATTGTTTGGGGTTGATTTTGTAGATCTTTTTCTTTTCTTGTATTTCTTGACCATAAGTCCCTTTAACATTTGCTGTAAAGCTGGTTTGGTGGTACTGAATTCTCTTAACTTTTGCTTGTCTGAAAAGCTTTTTATTTCTCCATCAATTTTGAATGAGATCCTTGCTGGGTAATCTTGGTTGTAGATTTTTTCCCTTTCAGTACTTTAAATATATCCTGCTATTTCCTTTTGGCCTGCAGAGTTTCTGCTGAAAGATCAGCTGTTATGCGTATGGGGTTTCCCTTGTGTGTTACTTGTTGCTTCTCCCTTGCTGCTTTTAATAGTCTTTCTTGGTGTTTAGCCTTTGTTAGTTTGATTAGTATGTGTGGTCACAAAGAGTCGGACACGACTGAGCGACTGAACTGAACTGAACTGACATGTTTCTCCTTGGGTTATCCTGTGTGGGACTCTGTGCCTCTAGGACTTAATTGACTATTCCTTTTCAATGTTAGGGAAATTTTCGACTCTAATCTCTTCAAAAATTTTCTCATACCCTTTCTTTTTCTCTTCTTCTGGGACCCCTATAATTTGAATGTTGGTGCATTTTATATTGTCCCAGATGTCTCTGATGCTATCCTCAGTGCTTTTCATTCTTTTCCCTTTATTTTGCTCTTTAGAAGTTATTTCCACCATTTTATCTTCCAATTCACTGATTTGTTCTTCTGCTTTAGATATTCTGCTATTGATTCCTTATAGAGTACTTTAAATTTCAGTAATTCTGTTTTTTGTCTCTATGTTTAGTCTTCAGTTCTTCTCGGTCTTTGTTAGTTGATTCTTGCATTTTCTCCATTTTGTTTTCAAGGTCTATGATAATCTTTAGTATCATTATTCTGAATTCTTTTTCAGGTGTTTGCCTGTTTTCTCTTCATTTATTTGGACTTCGTTTCTAGTTTGCTCCTTCATTTGTGTAGTATTTCTTTGCCTTTCATTATTTTTTAAATTTTGTGTTTGAGGTCTCCTTTTCCCAGGCTTCATGGTTAAATTCTTTCTTCCTTTTGATTTCTGCCCTCCTAAGATTGGTGCAGTGGTTTGTGTAAGCTTCCTATAGGCTGAGATTTGTGCTGAGTGTTTGTTTCATTTCCCTCTGATGGGCAAGGCTGAGTGAGGTGATAATCCTGTCTGCTGATGATTGGTTTTGTATTTTTGTTTTTTGTTGTTGTTTAGATGAGGTGTACTGCACAGGGTACTACCTGGTAATGCCAGGTCTTGTATTCAAGTGGTTTCCTTTGTGTGAGGTCTCACTATTTGATCCTCCCTAGGGTTAGTCTCTGATAGTTTAGGGTCTTGGGGTTATTGCTCCCACTCCAAAGGCTCAGGGCTTGATATATTCTCCACAGCACGCAGAGTACCTGTCCTTGGAGATGAAGACAAGGATGGGAAGGAGATTTTCCATGTGAATGTGTCACCTGGGCCACTCATCAGCCTTGCTTTGGTCTGCCTTCTGCTCTTGCTGTCCCAGTAAACAGTTCTTCTGTGGAGGCCAAATTTCAAATGCAAATCCAGTCACAGTCACCTGCTGTGCACTCTCCATCTTCTTTCCTGTGAAGCTGTATACTCATAAGGCATTTGATCACTGTATAATCATTGTATAATCATAAGGCATTTGATTTAAGTCATACCTGAATGAGCTAGTGGTTTTCCTTACTTTCTTCAATTTAAGTCTGAATTTTCAATAAGGCACTCATGATCTGAGCCATAGTCAGCTCCTGGTCTTGTTTTAGCTGACTCGAAAGAGCTTTTGCATCTTCAGCTGCAAACAATACAATCAACCTGATTTGGAAATTGACCATCTGGTAATGTTCATGTGTAAAGTTGTCTCTTGCTTTGTTGGTAAAGAATGTTTTCTTGGACCAGTGCATTCTCTTTGCAAAAGTTTATTAGCCTTTTCCCTGCTTCATTTTGTACTCCATGGTCAAACTTGCTTGTTACTTGCAGGTATCTTTTGACTTCCTCCTTTTGCATTCCATTCGTCTGTGATGAAATGGACATCTTTTTGGAGTGTTAGTTCTAGAAGGTCTTGTAGATCTTGATAGAACCATTCAAATTCACTTTCTTCAGTATTAGTGGTTGGGGCATAGACTTGGATTACTGTGATATTGAATGGTTTGCTTTGGAAACAAACCAAGAGCATTCCCAAGTACTGCATTTCAGACTCTCATTGACTTTGAGGGCTATTGCAATCCTTCTAAGGGATTCTTGCCCACAGTAGTTGATATAATGGTCATCTGAATTAAATTCTCTCATTTTGGTCTATTTTAGTTGACTGGTTCCTAAAATGTCGATGTTCAGTCATCTCCTGTTTGACCACTCCTCGCCTGAGGAGGAGATAATTCTCCAGTTTTTACTGTTAGAACTTGGTCAAATTCCTGGAGGTATATATCAAATTATTTGGGGCCTCCCAATGGCTGGCTACCTCTAGAGTTTTTAACTCTCAGTTATCTACACTAACATCTCCAGCAATTCATCAGTTACAGTTTAGATTTTCCAGCCTTGGTTCTGGTGTCCATGGTGTCTTCCTTTTGCAGGTCTCTGCTCTGGTAAGTTGTGACTAACTGTCTATCTCTCCAGTCTTAGGGGCAGCAGTTTACCCTGTGTCCTCCCCTCTTACATATCCAGGAAGAGTTTTTGGTTTTTCAGTTCTTCAACTTTTTACTTGTTAGTATGGATTGGTAACTTAAAAAGTCCTTTCATAGGGAACCAGAAACCCCAAACCCTTCAAAACTTCTTAATCTAGAAATTAAAATGTGAATAGAATTCTTTGTGAATAAATCTATGTCAGTTTAGATTAAATAGCTGTGTATTTTCTTTGTTGTGCATGAAACAGAGTAGCAAGAAATGCAGAGTGAAATTTATTTTACTATTTTAAATTTGAAAAATACTTTGAGATTATATTGATTGCTAATTTTTTTCTTGTCTTTTTTTCATGCAGATTTGAAACCAAAATAGATTCATTTCATGTTACTGGCTTACCAGATAACTCAACAAAACCCCGCCTCCTGTCTTCATTAGATGATGCTGGATCACTCTTGAAAATTATGTTTGAGATAAATCCCTTAGATGAAACTGTTGCTCAGAGGTGTATCATAGAAGCTGAACCTTTAGAAATGTTATATGATGCAGTAAGCATTTTTTGCAATTCCTAAGTTTTAATATATTTCTATTTGCCTTGAGTTTGTCCTCATGTTATTGATACTTATTTTAACAGAGAACAGTGAATAGTATAGTAGAATTCTTCAGACCTCCAAAAGAGGTAAATCTAGCACAGCTGACTTCAGTAACTTTGACAAAACTTGAAGAATTTCGTGATAAGACAGCAACAGGTAAATGCCAGTATTATTGTTGGTTTATCATTTTATACAGTTTGAGTCATGTTATACTGATTTTAGTATTCTTTGAGTTTATATTTGTAGACTAGATATAGTTTTAATTGAAACTTAGTCTGGTACTTTTATATATTTAAATTCAAATATAATGATAACTATGTCTTAAACTTAGAAAGATCTGACCTTTGAATCACATTCATGTTAATTGCAAAATTTTGTTAGGATTTTTGAAATTCTGTTTATGACAGAAACCGGCCTATATTTTCCTTTCTTGTAATGACTTCCCGATTTTAGTCTATCGGTCTCAGAACCTAGAAGTTCCACCCTTTTTTTATTATCTTGGAGAGTTCGTATAAGATTGGGTCTCATTTCTTTTTTCAGTCTTTGGGCTAGGAGATTTCTTTGGGAATAATTTTAAACTAGAGGTTCATTTTTTTAAAATATAGATGACTATAGAGATGATCTCTGTGGTTTTTAATGATTTGTAGTTTGTTGAGACTTGCTTTCTGGCTCAACATATGGTCGTTTTAAAAATGTTCCATATATATTTGAAAAGTATGTACTTCATGTCTTCTGTATCCTTACTAGATTTTTTTTTTCCCTTTTCACCATATTCTAACAGTTATTTAGAGAAGTTCATGAAAAACACCTCCCTGTCAATGTTGACTTGTATATTTCATGTGAATCTGTAATTTTCTGCTTTATAGATTTTATGGCTAATTAGGTATATACAGAGATAATTTTTTCCTGTGAACCAACTCTTTTATCTATTTGAAATTGTCAATATTTTTAGTAATGCTTTAATCTTTCAATATTCTTTTTGTTCTGATTATAGTATATATATTTCAGGTTTCTTTTGGTTGTAATTTGTCTGCTACATGTTTTTTTTATTCTTCTATATTCTTTTCCCTTCTATCTATAGTTCTAGATGTGTCATTTCCACAACATATATGAAGTGTTTTTCAAGCTGTGCTATTCAGTCTTTTCTGTTTCTTGACTGTTTTTTGCCTGCCTTTGGATAAATTACAGCATTGTTTCCTCAACTCCCACCCTTGTACCATTTGAAACTTAAACATTCTCTCTTCACCCCCTTTTCTTTCTGCCCTCAGTGTTTTCCACCATCATGGTCTTTTCCAATCAGCTGGCTCTTTCTATCAGGTGGCCAGAGTATTGGAGGTTCAGCTTTAGCATCAGTCCTTCCAATGAATATTCAGGGTTGATTTCCTTTAGGATTGACTGGTTTGATCTCCTTGCAGTCCATGGGACTCTCAGGAGACTTCTGCAGCACCATGTTTTTCTCAGAGACATTCTTTGCATTCTCTTATGGGTAGGTTTATAGGGAGAGGGAGATTTAACTTGTGTATTACTCTTAATTTTAGTATGTATCTTTTAGAGCCCAGATTTATGAGAACTCCTGCTGGACTATATTTTTTTGTCATCTGTTCCCTATACTCTGTGAGACTATGGAAAGGAGTTCCAAAGTTTACCAAGTGCCAGAACATGGTCTCAGGATAAAATTTTTTTGGTTCCCTTTGAAATCTTTTGGCTAACTCTTTTCAGTTTGATTTTCCACTTGATAGATGCTTACTCTCTTGCCTCCTCTTTATGTTTTTAATGTTTCATTTTCATTGCTGTTTGTTTTGCTCTATGTCCCACAATTTTTATTGCTTTAAGTGGACGAAAAAGTTTGGCTACCTACTTACTGATGTTACCAGGATTTAAACTCTAGTTTTAATATAAGTTGCAAACATTATTTTAGTTAAAAGTCATTGAGATAGATTTGTCTTTTTATAGAAAGCTCTGGTTGCTTATTTTGGTTTACATATGGTTTTATTGAAGATGATTTAGTAATCGAAAATTTTTCATTGTCTCAATTAATATAAAGGTTGATTTCATTGTTCGGTATAGCAGACGTAGCTGTGTTAATTTCACAAATTGGGGAGAATTACAGAGATTCTAATATCACAGATATGAATAACTATTTCGTGGAACTTAATTTTTTTAGATGTGTATCTTCCAAGTTTTACCCAATTGAGTTGATAGATCAAAAATTCTTTTTTGATTATTACAGTTTTATACTTGGTTAATATTTAATAAGGAGCATACACATTGACTTTATATTGAAAACATCTTGCTGAAGGTTATTTAAAAATTAATACTAACTTCATATTATTTTAAAATTGTGTTACTAATTCATGTGTTTAGTGATTCTCTGTTTCTTGAGTAATTTGTGAACATTATTCATTGTAAAGATTTAAATTTTCTGCAGGTCTGGTATATATTATTGAAACACAGAAA
Organism: Budorcas taxicolor; assembly: GCF_023091745.1. NCBI lineage: Eukaryota > Metazoa > Chordata > Mammalia > Artiodactyla > Bovidae > Budorcas > Budorcas taxicolor. Next base: position 56,254,341 of record NC_068917.1, read on the forward strand.
GTTCTTGATCTCAAAATTAACTTGAATGCTTCATATATCATTATCCCACAAGATGGTATCTTTAGCCCTACGTCAAATCTCCTTCTTTTGGATCTTGGACATCTAAAGGTATTACTTTGTTTAAGATGTCTCTTGGTTTATAGATGTTTGATTTGGTAAATTAATTTTTAGCTTAGTAGCAGAAACTAAAATTTGAGAAAGCCCCTGTTTGTAATGAATAACGTGGTTTCATTTAGTTAGGTAGTTTTCTACATTTCTTACACGAAAATGACCGATTGAACGCTGAAGGTCAGAGGCAAACCTAAGAATTATATTTGTAAAATTTGAGAGTAATTCTTAAGGAGTTTATTTCCTTTTTAATTTAAATTTATTACTTGATCAATTAAAACGTATAGAGTAGGAAGAAGTTCTAGAAGTCATCAAATGTATTTTCATCCTTCTGAAATTTTTTTTGTATATACTATAAATATTGACATTTTAGTATTTCTATTAAATAATCCTATAATTGAGAGATGGTCTTCTTTCATTTCCCTTCCTGTTCAGTTATGTGTGTTTTTCCATCAGTTTTGAGTAGAGAATACTTTTTTCTGTGTTTCTGGTTCTATGCTGTTCAATATGGTACCCACTTATATTTATTTAAATTGATTAAAGTTTTTTTTAATTCAGTTCCTTAGTTATACTTTAGCTACATTCCAGCATTTAATAGTCACAAATGGCTTGTGGCTACTGTATTAAAACAGGTGGAGAGCATTTTTATCATCATAGGAAGCTCAGTTGGAAAGGAGTACTCCATATCATTAAATGTAGGCTGCAGTCCATGGGGTCGCGAAGAGTCAGACACGACTGAGCAACTTCACTTTCATGCATTGGAGAGGGAAATGGCAACCCACTCCAGTGTTCTTGTCTGGAGAATCCCAGGGGCAGGGGAGCCTGGTGGGCTGCTGTCTATGGGGTTGCACAGAGTCGGACAAGACTAAAGCGACTTAGCAGCAGCAGCAGCTAACAGTTTAAGACCCAAGAGGGATAGATATGGAATGCTCTTTCTGGCCACCTAATAAATATGTGTCTTTCCTTGATATTGACATTCTCCTTTATGTATTTTTTTATTCCTCATTTAGTAATTATGTAGACACTGCTGGATTTACATTTATAATAATTTTATACAGCTAATAATTCATATTTGAATTTGTTTATGGATTTGGTTCATGGGCAGTGTGGTATAGTGGAAATAGCCAGTGGAAAGGTATAGTGGTCAAAAGTAACCGTGTATCTTTAGTTTTATGACCTTAGGCAATTTGCATAACATTTTGCATAAAATTTGTTACTTTCAAACAGATAGTCAGTTTTGACTGTGTACTTCAAATGAACTGTAAAATAGAGGGGAAAATTTTATAATACAAAACATATATGCATATGTGTGTGTGTGTGTGTATGTGTGTATGTATATGAATGAATGGGTGAACAAAATCTTTATATACTACTGTAAAATGATTTCCAGGATACTTGAGTGAAAAAAATAGCATGAAGAGGATAGCATGGAAGAGTTATATAACTATAACTCGCTTGAAAAGTGAAGGTCGCTCACTTGTGTCCGACTCTTTGCGACCCCATGGACTTTACAGTCCGTGGAATTCTCCAGGCCAGAATGCTGGAGTGGGTAGCCTTTCCCTTCTCCAGGGGATCTTCCCAACCCAGGGATCGAACCCCAGGTCTCTGGCATTGCAGGTGGATTCTTTACCAGCTGAGCCACAAGGGAAGCCCAAGAATAGTGGAGTGCGTAGCCTATCCCTTCTCCAGCGGATCTTCCTGAACCAGGAATCGAACCAGGGTCTCTTGCATTGCAGGTGAATTCTTTACCAACTGAGCTATTAGGGAAGCTCATTGAGGTTGCATAAATGGCAGAGATGGAATTAAAATTCAGTTATCAGTTCAGTTCAGTCACTCAGCCATGTCCAGCTCTTTGTGACTCCATGGACTACACATGACAGGCCTCCCTGTCCATCACCAACTCCGAGAGTTTACTCAAACTCATGTCCATTGAGTTGATGATGCCATCCAACCATCTCATCCTCTCTCGTCCCCTTCTCCTCCCACCTTCAATCTTTCCCAACATCAGGGTCTTTTCCAGTGAGTCAGTTCTTCGCACCAGGTGGCCAAAGTATTGGAGTTTCAGCTTCAGCATTAGTTCTTCCAATGAATATTAGGACTTCTTTCCCTTAGGATTGATCTCCTTTCTGTCCGAGAGACTCTCTCTCATGTACGGATGTGAGAGTTGGACTGTAAAGAAAGCTGAGTGCTGAAGAATTGATGCTTTTGAACTGTGGTGTTGGAGAAGACTCTTGAGAGTCCCTTGGACTGCAAGGAGATCCAACCAGTCCTAAAGGAGATCAGTCCTGGGTGTTCTTTGGAAGGACTGATGTTGAAGCTGAAACTCCAGTACTTTGGCCACCTGATGCGAAGAGCTGACTCATTAGAAAAGACTCTGATGTTGGGAAAGATTGAGGGCAGGAGGAGAAGAGGATGAGATGGTTGGATGACATCACCAACTCAATGGACATGGGTTTGGGTGGACGCTGGGAGCTAGTGATGAACAGGGAGGCCTGGCGTGCTGTGGTTCATGGGGTCGCAAAGAGTCGTACACGACTAAGCAATTGAACTGAACTGAACTAGGCTGGCCATAAATTTTTTTCCCAAGGAGGAAGCATCTTCTAATTTCATGGCTGCAGTTATCATCTGCAGTGATTTTGGAGCCCTAAAAAATAAAGTCTGAAACTGTTTCCACATCTGTCTGCCATGAGGTGACGGGACTGGATGCCATGATCCTAGTTTTCTGAATGTTGAGCTTTAAGCCAACTTTTTCACTCTCCTCTTTCACTTTCATCAAGAGGCTTTTTAGTTCTTCACTTTCTGCCATAATGATGGTATCATCTGCATATCTGAGGTTATTGATATTTCTCCTGGCAGTCTTGATTCCAGCTTGTGCTTCATCCAGCAGTGTTTCTCAATGATATACTCTGCCTATAAGTTAAATAAGCAGGGTGACAATATACAGCCTTGACGTACTTCTTTCCTTATTTGGAACCAGTCTGCTGTTCCATGTTCAGTTCTAACTTGCTTCCTAACCTGCATACAGATTTATCAGGGGACAGATTCGCTGGTCTGGTTTTCCCATCCTTCAGAATTTCAACAGTTTGTTGTGATCCACACAGTCACAGGCTTTGCCATAGTCAAAAGCAGAAGTAGATGTTTTTCTGGAACTCTCTTGCTTTTTTGATGCAGGTATCAGGTATACGAATATTTAATCCTGGAATCTCATTTACCATTATAAAGCTATCAAAATATCTTATCATGCCATGGAAATATTTTGTAAGATGTATTTGTGTCTTAATATTGTTTTTAATAAAAAGTCTTCTTCAGTTCAGTTCATTCGTCCATTGTCCGAATCACTGTGACCTCATGAATTGCATCACACCAGGCCTCCCTGTCCATCACCAACTCCTGGAGTTCACTCAAACTCATGTCCATTGAGTCAGTGATGCCATGCAGCCATCTCATCCTCTGTCGTCCCGTTCTCCTCCTACCCCCAATCCCTCCCAGCATCAGAGTCTTTTCCAGTGAGTCAACTCTTCGCATGAGGTGGCCAAAGTACTGGAGTTTCAGCTTCAGCATCAGTCCTTCCAATGAAAACCCAGGGCTGATCTCCTTCAGAATGGACTGGTTGGATCTCCTTGCAGTCCAAGGGACTCTCAAGAGTCTTCTCCAACTCCACAGTTCAAAAGCATCAATTCTTCAGCACTCAGCCTTCTTCACAGTCCAACTTTCACATCCATACATGACCACTGGGAAAACCATAGCCTTGACTAGATGGACCTTTGTTGACAAAGTTATGTCTCTGCATTTGAATATGCTATCCAGGTTGGTCACAACTTTCCTTCCAGGGAGTAAGCGTCTTTAATTTCATGGCTGCAATCACTATCTGCAGTGATTTTGGAGCCCCCCAAAATAATGTCTGACACTGTTTCCACTGTTGCCCCATCTATTTCCCATGAAGTGTTGGGATCAGATGCCATGATCTTTGTTTTCTGAATGGTGAGCTGTAAGGCAACTTTTTCACTCTCCTCTTTCACTTTCATCAAGATACTTTTTAGTTCCTCTTCATTTTCTGCCATAAGGGTGGTGTCATCTGCATGTCTGAGGTTATTGATATTTCTCCCAGCAATCTGATTCCAGCTTGTGCTTCATCCAGCCCATTGTTTCTCATGATGTACTCTGCATATAAGTTAAATAAGCAGGGTGACAATATACAGCCTTGATGTACTCCTTTTCCTATTTGGAACCAGTCTGTTGTTCCATGTCCAGTTCTAACTGTTGCTTCTTGACCTGCATACAGGTTTCTTAAGAGGCAGGTTAGGTGGTCTGGTATTCCCATCTCAGAATTTTCCACAGTTTATTGTGATCCACACAGTCAAAGGCTTTGGAATAGTCAATAAAGCAGAAATAGATATTTTTCTGGGACTCTCTTGCTTTTTCGATGATTCAGTGGATGTTGGCAATTTGATCTCTGGTTCCTCTGCCTTTTCTCAAACCAGCTTGAACATCAGGAAGTTCATGGTTCACGTATTGCTGAAGCCTGGCTTGGAGAATTTTGAGCATTACTTAACTAGCGTGTGAGATGAGTGCAATTGTGTGGTAGTTTGGGCATTCATTGGCATTGCCTTTCTTTGGGATTGAAATGAAAACTGACTTTTTCCAATGCTGTGGTCACTGTTGAGTTTTCCAAATTTGCTGGTATCTTGAGTGCAGCACTTTCACAGCATCATCTTTCAGGATCTGAAATAGCTCAACTGGAATTCCATCACCTCCACTAGCTTTCTTTGTAGTGATGCTTTCTAAGGTCCACTTGACTTCACATTGCAGGATGTCTGGCTCTAGGTGAGTGATCACAGCATCATGATTATCTTGGTCTTAAAGATCTTTTTTGTACAGTTCTTCTGTGTATTCTTGCCAACTCTTAATATCTTCTGCTTCTGTTAGGTCCCTACCATTTCTGTCCTTTATTGAGCCCATCTTTGCATGAAATGTTCCCTTGATATCTCTAATTTTCTTGATGAAATCTCTAGTCTTTCCCATTCTATTGTTTTCCTCTATTTCTTTGCATTGATCGCTGAGGAAGGCTCTCTTATCTTTCCTTGCTGTTCTTTGGAACTCTGCATTCGAATAGGTATGTCTTTCCTTTTCTCCTTTGCTTTTTGCTTCTCTTCTTTTCGCAGCTATTTGTAAGGCCTCCCCAGACAGCCATTTTGCTTTTTTGCATTTCTTTTCCATGGGGATGGTCTTCATCCCTGTCTCCTGTACAATGTCACCAGCTTCCGTCCATAGTTCATCAGGCACTGTATCTATCAGATTTAGTCCCTTAAATCTATTTCTCACTTCCACTGTATAATCATAAGGGATTTGATTTTGGTCATACCTGAATGGTCTAGTGGTTTTCCTTACTTTCTTCAATTTAAGTCTGAATTTGGCAATAAGGAGTTCCTGATCTGAGCGACATTCAGAATGTGGTCCACTGGAGAAGGGAATGGCAAACCACTTCAGTATTCTTGCCTTGAGAACCCCATGAACAGTATGAAAAGGCAAAATGATAAGATACTGAAAGAGGAACTCCCCAGCTCAGAGGTGCCCAGTATGCTACTGGAGATCAATGGAGAAATAACTCCAGAAAGAATGAAGGGATGATCCAAAGCAAAAACAATACCCAGTTGTGGATGTGACTGGTGATAGAAGTGAGGTCTGATGCTGTAAAGAGCAATATTGCATAGGAACCTGGAATGTCAGGTCCATGAATCAAGGCAAATTGCAAGTGATCAAACAGGAGATGGCAAGGGTGAACATCCATTCTAGGATTCAGTGAACTAAAATGGACTGGAATGGGTAAATTTAACTCAGATGACCATTATATCTACTACTGTGGGCAGGAATCCCTTAGAAGAAATGGAGTAGCCATCATGGTCAAAAAAGAGTCCGAAATTCAGTACTTGGATGCAATCTCAAAAACAACAGAGTGATCTCTGTGCATTTCCAAGGCAAACCATTCAGTGTCACAGTAATCCAAATCTATGCCCTAACCAGTAATGCTGAAGAAGTTGAAGTTGAATGATTCTGTGAAGACCTGCAAGACTTTTTAGAACTAACTGCCAAAAAAGATGTCCTTTTTATTATAGGAGACTGAAATGCTGAAGTAGGAAGTCAAGAAACACCTGGGGTAACAGGCAAAAGTCTTCTTAGCAGATTAAATTAAATTTAGATGTATCATTTACGAGAACTGGCTTTGTTTTCCCTTTTTAATATAAATGATTAGGAAATACAACTTATTATGTAAAAACGTACTTTATACCTTGCCTTCTCATTGTATATGTCATGGATAAAGGTGTTTTTAATTGTCTTACAGTGTATGTCAGCTTGTGAGTTAATCTTTTCCTGTTAAGTTTTTATACATAGTCTAAAAGATAAAAATTTTATATTTTCATTTGAAGTAATTTGCATAGTCTAAACTGTTAAAATTAACTTAAAGGTGACAAGTAAAATTCGTTCAGAATTACCAGATTTAAAACAAGGTGGAGCCAATCGTGAAGAGATAATGCATAGAGCTTATGATTCCTTTGATATTCAGCTTACAAGCATACAGCTGCTTTTCAGCAGAGTTGGTAAGTACAGAAGGCATTATTTGTTGATTCATTTTGCTGAAGTGATTAATTGGGATTTTAGACAATTTCTCTTAAGACTGTCATACAAGATATGTTAGATGTTTTATATTTTTGAATTAGAAGTGATAGATTTTTCCCAGGAGTGGTATCTCAAGTAGGAGAGATTTTACTATTGTAGAGACATTGTCAATGTCTGGAGACATTTTTTGTTGTGAGAAGTAGGGAGTTTGGGCACTACTGCTATCTGGTCCTTCCCTGGTGGCTCAGACAGTTAAGGAATTGGGTTCAGTCTCGGTCAGGAAGATCCCCTGCAGGAGGCAGTGGCAACCCACTCCAGTATTTTTGCCTGGAGAATTGCATGGACAGAGGAGCCTGGCAGGCTACAATCCATGGGGTCACAAAGAGTCGGATATGGCTGAGTGATTAACACTTTCACTTTTCCTGTTAAAATATAGTCTGAAGCAGAAGAAGAAAACTGAGGAGGGAAAAGAATTTACCTACTAATTATGTATACTTGAGAATGTGGCATTGAAATTATCTAGATGTAGGAAGATTTCCTCATATCATGCATTGTATAAAGTAGTAATGGCAATTTTAGGTTCAGTGTGTTTTTTTAGTTTGCCTTCTTTAAGCATATTCTGTTTTCTGTAATTAGGTGATAATTGGAAAGAAGCACGAAAACTCAATGTGTCTGCACAGCATATCTTGGTACCTATGCACTTCAATGTGGAGCTCTCTAAGGCCATGGTTTTCATGGATATAAGTATGCCCAAGTATGTATTATCTGTTTCATGTGTTCATAAATTTTCTTATGTAGCTAAGAAATACCATGTTTCATTGATTTTTTTGGTAGTACAATATATATAACATACCATTTACCATTTTAAGTGTATAATTCTGTGGTATTAATGAGTCCATACACACTTTTTCCTGACCACACCACCATCCGTCTCTGGGAGTTTATCAGATTCACAAACTAGAACTCTACCCATTAAACAGTAGTGCTCCACTTTCTCCTCCCGGAAGTCCATGGCAGTCACCATTTTGTGGTGTTTCTCTATGAATTTGACTACTCTAGGTATTTTGTGTAAGTGGAATCATACAATATTTCTCCTTTTGTGCTTGGTTTATTTTTCAAAGCATAATGTCTCCATGTTGACCCATGTTGCCGTATACATCAGAATTTCGTTTTTTTTTTTTTTTGTATTGGAGTATACCCGGTTAATAGTGTTTGATAGTTTCAGGTGAATAGCAAAGGGACTCAGCCATACATTTACATGAGAATTTCATTTGTTCTTGAAGCTTAATTTCATTGCACATATATGTCATGTATTGTTTATCCATTTATATGTTGATGAACATTTGATTATGATAATAATGTTGCTGTGGACATTGGTGTACAGATATCTGTTGGTGTACCTGCTTTAAATTTCTGGGGTTAGGAATCTAGAAGTAGAATCTTGGATTATTCTATTATTAATTTTTTGAAAAAAGCTCCCCTACTGTTTTCTGTAGCTACTGCACTATTTTATAATCCCATCAACAATGTGCAAAGTTTCCAACTTTTCTACCTCTTCAACAACACTTGTTATTTTCTTCTTTTTTAAAAAAATAATAATGATTCTAACAGGCGTGAGTAGTATTTAATTATAGTTTTGAATTGCATTTTCCTAATGATAATTGAGGTTGAACATATTTTCACATTCTTCTGGCAGTTTACATGTTTCTTTAGAAAATGTCTACTCAAGTCTTTTTGTTGTTCATTTGCTAAATCATGCCCAGCTCTTTGTGACCCTATGGACTGTAGCATACCAGGCTTCCCTGTCCTTTACTGTCTCTGGTAGTTCGCTCAAACTCATGTCATTCAGTTGATGTTGCCATCCAAACTTCTCATCTTTGTCACCTCTTTCTTCTTTTGCCTTTGATATTTCCCAGCATTAGGTCTTTTCCAATGAGTCTACTCTTTTTATCAGTTGGCCAAAGTATTGGAGCTTCACCATGCATCCATCCAGTAAATAGTCAGGGTTAATTTCCTCTAGGATTGACTGATCTGATCTCCTTTTTGTCCATGGGACTCTGAATAGTCTTCTCTAACACCACAGTTCGAAAGCATCAGTTTTTTGGCACTCAGCCTTCTATATGGTCCAACTGACACGTCTGTACATGACTAATGGAAAAACCATAGCTTTGACTGTATGGACCTTTGTCAGCAAATATGCTACCTTTTAATATGCTGTCTAGATTGTCATTGCTTTTCTTCAAGGAGCAAGCATCATTTAGTTCCATGGCTGCAATCCACTGTCTGCAGTAATTTTGGAGATGAAGAAAGTAAAATCTCCACTGTTTCCATTTTTTCACTATCTATTTGCCATGAAGCTATGGGACCAGATGCCATAATCTTAGTTTTTTGAATGTTGAGTGCTAAGCCAGCTTTTTCACTCTCCTCTTTACCTTTCATCAAGAAGCTCTTTAGTTCCTCTTTGCTTTCTTCCATTAAGGTGGTGTCATCTGCCTATCTGAAGTTATTGATATTTCTCCTGGAAATTTTGATTCCAGCTTGTGATTCGTCTAGCCTGGCATTTCACATGATATACTCTGCATATAAGTTAATTAAGCAGGGTGACAGTATACAGCCTTGACATACTCCTTTCCCAATTTTGAGACAGTTCATTGTTCTATGTCTAGTTGTAACTATTGCTTCTTGCCTTGCATACAGGTTTTTTTGGAGGCAGGTAAGGTGATCTGGTATTCCCGTCTCTTTCAGAATTTTCCACAGTTTATTGTGATACACACAGTCAAAGGCTTTGACATTGTCAATGAAGCAGATGTTTTTCTGGGATTCTCTTGCTTTTTCTGTGATCCAGCAGTTGTTGGCAATTTGATCTCTGGTTTCTCTGCCTTTTCTAAATCCAGCTTGTACCTCTGGAGGTTCTCAGTCCACATACAGTTGAAGCCTAGGTTGAAGGACTTTGAGCATTACCTTCAATTCAAGTCCTTTGTGTGTGGTCTGTCACATAAATTATGTCCATCTCTTTGCAATCCCATGGGTTATAGCCCACCAAACTCCCTTGCCCATGGAATTTTCGAGGCAAAAATACTGGAGAGGGTTACCATTTTCTTCTCCAGGGGATCTTCTGGACCGAGGGATCAAACCTGCATTACCACACCACCTCACACCTTTTAGTTACATTGTTTGTGTTTTTTGTTGTCAAGTTGCAGCAAATTTGTTTTGTTTTGTCCTTAATACTTTCTGGGATATTAACTCCCTGTTAGATAAATGAGTTGCAAATCTTTTCTTTTGTTTCTGTATTGTCTTATAATCTTTTGATATGTCCTTTGATGCACTAATGCTTTAAAGTATGAGTAAGTTTAATTTATCTTTGTTGCTTGTGCTTTTGTATCAAATGAGAAATTAGCAAATCAAGTGTCCTGAAGTTTTTCCTATATATTTTTTTCAAAGAATTTTATACTTTAACTCTTAGGAAATCTTTTTGAGTTAATTTTTGGATATGGTATAAGGTAATGAATCAGTTTTATTCTTTTGCATGTGGGTATGCAGTTTTTCAGCACCATTTGTTGAAAAGACTGTTCTTTCTCTGTGGAATATTCTTGATAACCTCTGTTGAAAATCATTTGCCCATATATGTGAGGGTTTATTTCTGGGCTTTCTATTCTGTTCCTTTGGTCTCTGTGTCTGTCTTTATGCCAGTAACACACTGTTTTGATTACTGTAGCTTTGTAATAATGAAATCAGGAAGTGTGAGTCATCCAGTGTTAATCTTTTTCTATGTTGATTTGGTGATTTGGAGTCTATTGAGATTCTACATGAATTTTAAGATGAATATTTCTATTTTTACAACAGATGTCATTGAGATTTTGAATCTGTAGGTGTTTTTAGTTGTGACGTGTTAACATTGTCTTCCAATCTATGAATACAAGCTATTTTTCCGTTTACTTGTATCTTTAATTTCTTTCCACATTATTTTGTACTTTTCACTGTGTCTTTTGCTTCCCTGATTAAGCTTATTCTTTTTGATGCTATTATAAATGGAATTGTTTTCTTAATTTCTTGTAAATGGAAACTCATTTGACATTTTTGAGTTGATTTTATCTTGTGCAACTTTGAATTTGCTTATAAGTTCTAACTCTGTGTGTGTGTGTGTGCAATTGTTAGGATTTTGTACATGTAAGACCACTTTATCTTAAAACAGAGGCAATTTTATTTCATCATTTCTACTTTGGATACCTTTTTTTTCCTTTTTCTTGCCTAATTTCTCTGGGTAGAATTTCCAGTACTATGTTGAATAAAGGTGATTTAAGTTTGCATCATTTTTTCTGATAATAGAGGAAAAGCTTTTCATCTTTTCCTTGAGTATGCTATCTGTAGTTTGTTCATATGTGACCTTTATTATTCTGAGTTAGTTTCCTTCTGTTTATAATTTTTAAGCATTTTTTATTAGGGAAATGTGTTAAAATTTTCAAATGCTTTTTCTTCTTCAGTTGAAATGATCAGATGTTATTTTTGTCCTTTCATTTTGTTAATGTGGTGTATTACGTTGATCTGTTTTCATATGTTTGAACCACTTTTCCATTCCTTATCCCAGTGGGGATAAGTCCTACTGGGTCATGATGTTAAATCCTTTTAATATGGTGTTGAATTTTGTTTGCTCTTATTTTTGAGGAATTTTGCATCAGTGTTCATAAGGGATATTGGTTTGTAGTTTTTTTTTTTTCCTTGTGGTATTTTTGTCTGGTTTTGGTATCAGTAATGCTCTCCTTAAGATGCTTTAGGAAGTATTCCTTTCCTTTCAGGAAGAGGTTGAGAAAAATGTGTGTTTCTCCTTTAAATGTTTAAATGTGTGGTAGAATTCACTTGTGAAACCATCTGATCATGGGCTTTTATTTCTTAGGCGATTTTTGATTAGTGATTCACTCTCTATATTAGTTATATATCTATCTAGATTTTCTGTTTCTTCAAAACTCAGTGTTGATTGGTCTGTGTTTCTAGGAATTTGTTCACATTAGGTTATCCAATTTGTTGGCATAAATTCCCTCTTATTTTGGTAGAATTGGTAGTGATGTCCCCACTTTCATTTCTGATTTTAGTTGATTCTCTCTTTAATCTTACTAAACATTCTTCAGTTTTGTTCATCTTTTTAAAGAACCAACTCTTGTTGATTTTCTCAATTATTTTAAAATTCTCTATTTTATTTATCTCTGATCTGTATTTCTTTACTTCAGCTAACTTTTGGGTTAGTTTGCTCCTTTTTTAGTTCTTTAAGATATAAAGTTGTGTTGTTGATTTGAGAGCTTTCTTTTTCAGTATAAATGTTTACAGCTATAAATTTCCCTCAGTATAGTTATTACTTTATGCTATGAATTTTGGTATGTTGTATCTTGATTTTCAGTTGTCTCAATATATTTGTTTTCCTTGTGACTTCTTCGACTCATTGTTTAACAGTAAATGTGTTAATTTATACATATTCATAATTTTACATTTTTCATTCTGCTGTTGATTTCTAGTTTCATTCCATTGTGATTTGAAAAGATACTTTCTATGATTTCGATCTTTAAAAAATTTTGAATCCTGTGTTATGACCTAAAATTTGATCTGTCCTGGAAAATGTTCTGTGTACATGTATGAACAATGTGTATTCTGCTGTTGATGTCGGAGTATTCTGTTTATGTTTGTTGATAGTATTGTTTTCATCCTCTATTTCTTTATTGATCTTTCCTCTGGCTCTTCTGTCCATTATTGAAAGTGGGGTAGGTTTTGAAGTCTCATGTTAACTGTAGAGTGAATTTTTTCCTCAGTTCTATCAATATTTCATTTATTTTTGAGCTCTGATATTTGGTGTGTATACGTTTCTAGTTATTATATCTTCTTGATGAAGTTACCTTTTATTGTACAATGTCTTTTGTGTAATTACAGGTTTTGACCTACCAGTCTGGTTTGAGTGATATTATAGCCATTTCTGCTTTCTTCTGGGTATTATTGGGATGGAATATCTTTCACTTTCAAACTGTTTGTGTCCTTAGATTTAAAGTACGTCCCTTGCAGAAAGCATATAGTTTGATCTGTTTTTTAAAAAATCCATTCTGTCAGTTTATATCTTTGTGAAGTTTAAACCATTATGTTTGAAGTAAATACTGATAAACAGTTTAATTTTGTAATTTTGTTACTTTCTGTGTGTCTTACAGCTTTTTTGTCCCTTTTTTCCCTCCTTTTTGGCCTTTGTTTTGTTTAGTTGATTTTCTTGTTTTGACATGTCTTGATGCCCTTCTCTTTTCCAGATAAGCATCTTCTATAGGTAATTTTTTATTAGTTATTTCATGGAGATTAACCTGTAACATTGTAAAGTGGACAATCGTTTTAAAATTGACATCAGCTTAATTTAATTTCATAAAAAAACTACTATTTACTGCTCAACCCCCTCCATCTTGTCATTGATGTCAGAAATTATATCCTTATTGTATATTTTATACTCATTATCATAGATTTATAATTATTTTCATGCATTTGTCTTTTAAATCCTGTAGGAAATAAAAGGTAGAGTTAGAATGAAAAATCATAGTAATAGTTGATTTTATCTGTTGAGTTAGACTGGGCTATTTAACTGATTTAGTTCTAAATAGTTTTAGACTATAGCTGGCTAGCCCTTTCACCTTTTCTTTCCACCAGTAATTTTTCTCCCTTGCAAACTTTCAAACCTCAGCTACAGATCTACTTAAAAATTTAAAAAAAGACACATCTAACAACTACCAGACAGTAGACAGTCTAAGGGGAGTTGTTACTAGAGAGGAAACAAGCAAATGCTCATATAGTAGTGGTCAAGGTTTTGTGCTTGAAGTATGGGTGGAAGGGATAGTAGGAAGTAGTGATAGCCTGGTCTCTTTTGCATATGCTGTGTTATGGAGCTTTTTCATACTGTTTTACTGTTGTGGCCATGTGAAGGGAAGAGACTTAAAAGAAACCTGTGTACTTTTTTTTTTCCTGCCTTTCAAATTATAATGATTCTATTCTTTAGGAAACATTGTACAGTTTACTAATTCTCATTCTCTTATACTTCCTTAATTGAAAATATCAAACTGGGACTCTGAGAGTCTTAAAGTAGAGGAATACCAGGATTTGGTTTGAGAAAGAAGGAAAGAAGACCATTTTATACATTTTGCTATTTTGTATAATCAAGCATTAGGTGTAGGTTAATTTTAGATGCAAGGCTTACATTCTTTGGGTTCTTTCCAGATGTTCTCCTGTCTATTTACTATTGTCTGATATTTCTTTTAAAGTTTGTCAGTACATGAGAAAAGTCAAAGATGCATGTGATTTCCTGTTGTAAACGTGATTACGAATAAACTTTTTTTTTCCAGCATTTTACTTAAGTGTGCTAGAATCTAGGATATTATAGGGTACCAAAAAAAGATGATATTACTGATAGAAGAAATGGCTAACATCCCTTGCTTTAGATTTCTCTATAAATATATGATTATGTCCTGTAATGTAGGGAATCGGAGAAGGCAATGGCACCCCACTCCAGTGTTCTTGCCTAGAGAATCCCAGGGATGGGGGAGCCTGGTGGGCTGCCATCTATGGGGTCGCACAGAGTCAGACACAACTGAAGCAACTTAGCAGCAGCAGCAGCAATGTAGGGAATATGTATAGCATAGCAGGAATTAAAGTAGCTGATTAAAATGTTTTTATATAGGTAATGGAATCAAGAGTATGTGAAAGAATGGAATCAAGAGTATGTGAAAGATTAGTTCAATGTGACACTAAGCAGACTGTTTCTTTTAAGAGCCAGATAGTAAATATTTTAAGCTTCAAGTTGTATCGTCTGTCACAAGTACTCAGCTCTGGTGTTTTAGCATGAAAGCAGCTGTAAACAGCACAGAATGAATATGTATAGCTGTATTCCAGAATACTTTATTTACAAAAATAAGCAGCATGCTGGATTAATCCATGGCCATATTTTGCCAAACTGTGGTTCAGTGCATTACGTAACCAACAAAAGGGAAAATCCTCCAGGAAAGCTCTTTGTACTCGTATCCTTATGATACTAAAATGGCTATAAGTTAGGAACAGAGATGTGTGCCTAAAATAATCACAGGCAGAAATTATAATGATTTAGAAAGATGAAATCTAAGAAGCATTTAATTTTAGTTTTATAATGTGGGCAGTATAAAGTGGATATGACATTACATAAAATTCTAGAACTCTACAAGTATCAGGGAACTTTTTTTGAAGTTTGAACTTAAAAAGTTTAAGGCAAATGAAAGGAAATCCTCTTGTTATTTGGTGGGTAGTATTTTGGCACCTGTCATCTTCACGTTGTTCAGCTGCCTTACTAAAAAATTGAAAATAAGTTTAGGTACATTAATGAGATGGATCCATAATGTGTACCTGTTAAATTAGGATGTATTGGATTAGTTAAAAATACTTAGGCTATTAGAGATAAATGAAAGCTATAATTTTCTCAAGGAATTCAGATATATTTTTAGCAGTCATTATGTTTGACTGAAAAGTAAGTTTTAAAAAATGAGGGATAAAAATTGTGAATGAAAATTTATTCTGTCTTTGACGTCAGTCTCTTTTTAATATATTCTTTTTAAAAGATTTTCTTCATATTGCAGCAGTTTCAGAGTCACAGAAAAGTTGATAGGAAGCTCCAGAGATTGTCCTTATACCCCTTGCATCCACTCATGCATGAAAATGAAAAATGCTCAGTCGTGTCCGATTCTTTGCGACCCCATATACTAGTCCATGGAGTTCTCTTGGCCAGAATACTGGAGTGGGTAGCTGTTCCCTTCTCCAGGGGATCATCTAACTCAGGAATCGAACCAGCGTCTCCTGCATTGCAGGTGGATTCTTCACCAGCTCAACCACCAGGGAAGCCTAGGACTATTGGAGTGGGAAGGCCTATCCCTTCTCCAGTGGATCTTCCCAATCCAGGAATCAAACCAGGGTCTCCTGTGTTGCAGGCAGATTCTTTACCAATGGAGCCATCCATGCATAGCCTTCGCCATTAACAACATCCCTCACCAAGTGGCACACTTGTTAGATTTACATTAACAGATCAAACTTCCATTGACCATCAAAATTACCCAAAGTCTTTTCATTTCAGTTCAGTCGCTCAGTCGTGGCCGACTCTTTGCGACCCCATGAATCGCAGCACGCCAGGCCTCCCTGTCCATCACCAACTCCCGGAGTTCACTGAAACCCACGTGCATCGAGTCGGTGATGCCATCGAACCATCTCATCCTCTGTCGTCCCCTTCTCCTCTTGCCCCCAATCCCTCCCAGCATCAGAGTCTTTTCCAATGAGTCAACTCTTCACATGAGATGGCCAAAGTTCTGGAGTTTCAGCTTTAGCATCAGTCCTTCCAAAGAAATCCCAGGGCTGATCTCCTTCAGAATGGACTGGTTGGATCTCCTTGCAGTCCAAGGGACTCTCAGAAGTCTTCTCCAGCACCACAGTTCAAAAGCATCAATTCTTCTGCGCTCAGCTTTCTTCACAGTCCAACTTTCACATCCATACATGACCACAGGAAAAACCATATCCTTGACTAGATGGACCTTTTTTTTTAGCAAAGTCTGTAGTTTACATTATATTTCACTCTTGATGTTGTACATTGAATGGGTTTGGACAAATGTGTGACATGTATCCGTCATTACGGTATCATATAGACTTTTATCTTATAGAGTATTTTCACTGCTTTAAAAATCTTCTGTTTTATCCCTCCTCTATCACACAAGCCCTAGCAAGCCCTGATCTTTTTACTATGTCCATAGTTTTGCCTTTTCCAGAATGTTATATAGATGGAATTAAAGAGGAGAAAGACTTTTCAGATCGGCATCTTTCACTTAGTAATATGCATTTGAGGTTCCTCCCTATCATTTCATGACTTGATAGCTCAATTTTTTAATGCTAAATAATATTCTGTTATCTGATGTATCACAGATTGTTTATCCATTACCTTCTGCTGGACATCTTGGTTGCTTCCAAGTTTAGCTATAAAATTGAAATATAAAATTTTGTGGATAAACTTAATTCATATAAATTTATGGGCAAAGCTGTTACAGACATCCATGGATAAATGGATAAATTTATGGATAAATCCCCATAGGATTTATGGGGACATTACATTCCTTTGGGGTAAATATCAAGGAGCAAAATTGCTAGATCATATGGTAAGAGTATCTTTAGTTTTTTGAGAACCTTTCAGACTGTCTTCTAAGTGGCTATACCCTTTTGCATTGCTGTCAGCAGTGATTGTGAGTTCCTGCTGCTCCACATCCTTGCCATTATTTAGTGTTGTCAGTATTCCTGATTTTGGTTGTTATAGTAGGTGCATAGTAGTATCTCAGTAATTCTTATTTTGATTTGTATTTCTCTGGTAGCATATAATGTGAAACATCTTTGCTTATTTGCTGTCTGTGTGTCTTCTTTGATGAGGTGTCAAGATCTTTGGCCCGTTTTTCAACTAGATTGCCTTCTCATTGAGTATTATAAACTTCTTGAACTTTTTGGATAGTGTTCCTTTATGAGATCTTTCTTTTGCAAATATTTTCTCCCACTTGGTAGCTTGTCTTATAATTCTCTTGGAATTTTCTTTTGTAGAGCAGAAGCTTAAAAAAATTTTTTTTTAATTCATTACTCTCTGTTTTGGCTGTGGCATATAGGATCTTAGTTCCCTGAACAGGGATCAAACCCTTGCTCCCTGCACTAGAACCAGGAATTGTCAGGGAGGTTCCAAAAGTTTTAAAATTTTAACCAAATCCAGTTTATCAATTAGTTCTTTCATGAATTGTGCCTTTGCATTGTATCTATTAAGTGATATTTAAAAAGTATCTGAAAAGGTCATCTAAGTTTTCCTTGATTTATCTTTGTGGAGCTTTATAGTATTGGGTTTTAAATTTAGGTCTGTGGTCCACTTTCATTTGGCTTTTGTGAAAGGTATAAAGCCTATGTCTAAATTAATGTTTTTGCATGTCAGTATTCATTTATTCAGCACCATTTGTTGAAGAGAATGTCTTTGCTCCATTATTTGTCTTTGCTTTTTTGTCAGAGATTCAGACTGTATTTGTGGAGGTCTGTTTTGCACTCTATTCTGTTCCATTGATCTGTTTGTATATTGTTTTGACAGTAGCACACTGTCTTGCTTACTGTAGCTTTAGAGTAAGTCTTGAATCAGGGAATGTCAATCCTCCAACATTGCTCTTCTTCAGTATTATGTTGACTAATATGTTCTGGGTCTTTTGCCTCTCCATATAAATTTTAAAATCAGTTTGTCCATATCCATTAAATAACTTCATGGGATATTGATTGTGATTGCATTGAATCTATAGCTCAGTTGGGGATTAACTGACATCTCAACAGTATTGAATTTTCCTACCCTTCAATGTGGAATATCTCTTCATTTATTTAGTTGTTTATTATCAGAATTTTGCAGTTTTCCTCCTATGAATTTTGTATTTATTTTGTTAGATTTATGCCTCAGTATTACTTTCTTTGGATGCTAATATAAATGTTCTTATATTTTTAATTTCATATTGTACTTGTCCTTTGGTATATAGGGAAGCAGCTCACTATTCTGTATTAATCTTATATCGTACAACTATGCTATATTAGCTTATTAGTTTCAGGAATTTTTTTATAGATAATTTACAAGGATGATCATGTTGTCTGTTGACAAAGACAGTTTTATGTCTTTACCAATCTGTATACTTTTAAATTTTCTTTTCTTGGCTTACTGCATTGGCGTGACTTCTAGTGTGATGTTGAAAAGGAGTGGTGAGAGGGACATCTTTGTTTTGTACCCAATCTTGTTGGGAGAACGTTGAGTTTCTCACTGTTAAGGATGATGTTGGTTGTAGGTTTTTCCAAGATATTTCTTGATTCTAATTTACTGAGAGTTCTTATCATGAATGGGTGTTGGATTTTGTTACATATTTCTCTATATGATTGTGATTTTTCATTCAGATCTGACTTTTAAACCTGATTTTAAATATATAATCTCTTTAACAAGTTATTTGTACTTGCCAAACCTAATTTCCTGCTAGGAACCATGTGCATATGGGAACTTATAAGAAACAGGGAGCAGAAATACATTTTTGCCTCACAGATTGTGAGAATTATTTATTGTATTACATATCATTAAGGCTTTCCTTAATGCCTGTTGGTAATAAACACTTCATAAGTAGTAATTGTCAACTGGCATTGACAAAATAATAGAAGGATAGTAAACATAATAACAATAGAAAATAAGCCTTTTAAATATAATGTTGTTAATTCAGCTGATGAGATTGGTCAGTAAGGAAAAATGATGGGAATTCTTAGATTGTGAAATAATTTGTCCCGTGGACCGTGTAGATAATTTTTAGTGCTTAATATCACCTTTGATTATTCTTAGATAATGTAAGATGAATAGTCATTTTTAAAATAGTGATTTCTGTCTTTTTTGAAACAGATTCAAGATTTATGGAAACTTACCATTAGTTTCTTTACGAATCTCAGATAAAAAACTGCAAGGGATTTTGGAACTGATTGAAAGCATTCCAAAACCCTCACCTGCAGCTGAAGTAAATGTGCCTGTCAAATCATCTCAGGTAATGTGTTTTCAAAATTAATGAAAGCAGAATTAAAAGACAGATTTCACAAAGAGTATGTGTAACCACAGAAATTTGGAGTGAAACAATCTGTAATAGACTTTTTAAAATTACATTTTGAAAGAGAAAATGATAAAATAGTTAAAGATGCAAATAGTAAACCAAAGTATGAAATGATGTCTACCTTTCTTCACTTTTCCAGTCTTTAATCCCTTTCCTTAGTGGTTAACTACTGCTTCTCTAGTTTTTTGAAAATGTTTATAGCTTTTGCTAATACACACATGTACAAATATGCATCTCTCTGTGTATATACATATGTATGTGTTTATATTATAATGTTCTTAAACTTTACATAAATGGGATCATTATACTTCCTGTTTTAAATCTGTCTTTTTTCTCCATTATTAACGTGTGTTATTTACCTTAGAGATATTTACCTGTCCAGCGTATACAGATATGCCTTTTTTTTTAATGGTGGTATAGTGTTAAATTTTGTGAGTGTACCATCCTTTGCCTAATGTAATTCTCTTTTGATGGGCTTTTATATTGTTATATTTTTAGTTATAAAAAAATCACTGCTTTGAACTTTCTTATACATATATTTGAGTAATTTTTTTATCCACTGGATACATTTCTGGAAGTGGTATTGTTGAGTAAAATGTGAATTTTATATTTTAATGAATTTTGCCAAATTTGCTTTTTGATTACGAATGTTTAGTCCCACCAGTGTTAAATGTTGTTTCTCAGTTCTCATTAGTCTTGAGTGTAAACAAATGTGACAGTTTTAGTGTAGTTAGTAAAGCAGAAGTAGATGATTTTTTGGAATTCCCTTGCCTTTTCTGTGATCCAGCATATGTTGGCAACTTGATCTCTGGTTCCTGTGCCTTAGCTCAGACTCATGTCCATTGAGTCAGTGATGCTCTCCGTCTATCTCATCCTCTGTTGCCCCATCTTCTCTTGCTCTCTGTCTTTCCCAGCATCAGGGTCTTTTCCAGTGAATTGACACTCTGCATCAGGTGGCCAAAGTACTGAAACTTCAGTTTAAGCATCAGTTCTTCCAGTGAATGTTCAAGGTTGATTTCCTTTAAAATTGACTGGTTTGATCTCCTTGTAGTCCATGAGACTTTCAAGAGTCTTCTCCAGTACCGTAGTTCAAAAGCATCAACTCTTTGGCACTCCACCTTCTTTATGGTCCAACTTTCATATCTATACATGACTGCTGGAAGAATCATAGCTTTGACTATATGGACATTTGTCAGTAAAGTTGATGTCTCTGCTTTTTAATATGCTGTCTAGGTTTGTCATAGCTTTTCTTCCAAAGAGCAAGCTTCTTTTAATTTCGTGACTGCAGTCACCTTCCGCAGATATTTTGGAGCCAAAGAAATGAAATCTGTCACTGTTTCCACTTTTTCCCCATCTGTTTGCCATGAAGTGATGGGACTGATGTCACGATCTTTGTTTTTTAAATGTTGAGTTTTAAGCCAACGTTTTCACTCTCCTCTTGCATTCATCAAAAGGCTCTTTAGTTCCTCTTTGCTTTCTGCCATTAAAGTGGTATCAATCACATCTGAGGTTGTTGACAGTTCTCCTGGCAATCTTGATTTAACCTTGTGAATCATCCAGCCCCACATTTTGGATGATGTACTTGCATATAAGTTAAATAAGCAGAGTGATAATATACAGCCTTGATGTACTCCTTTCCCAATTTTGAAAGTGTGTTGTTCCATTTCTGGTTCTCACTGTTGCTTCTTGTCCTGCATACAGGTTTCTCAGGAAGCAGGTAAGGTGGCTTGGTATTCCCATCTCTAAGAGTTTTCCACAGTTTGTTGTGATCCACACAGTCAAAGGCTTTAGCATAATCAATGCAGCAGAAGTAGACTTTTTTTGGGGATTCTCTGGCTGTTTCTGTGGTCCACTGGATGTTGGCCATTTGATCTCTGGGTCCTCTGCCTTTTCTAAATCCAGGTTTACCTCTTTTGTTACAGTTTTTAAAGTCTTTTGTTAGAAATTACCACCTCTGTTGTGATTACTGTTTTCATAGAGTCTCTTTTTTTCAGTCCTTTCACTTTTCTATTTGTGTATTTGGATCTAAAAGGAATCTCATAGACAGCATGGTGATGTACAGGAGATGGTGAGGGACATGGAATCCTGGCATACTGCAATCCGTGTCCATGGGGTCACAAACAGTCAGGCACAATGAGTGACTGAGTAACACCAAAGTAGACAGCATGTAGTTGGATCCAATTTTCTTTCATCCATTTTGTCAGTTTGTTCCTTTTGATTGAATGGTTCCATCCATTGTTGCTTGAAGAAAGAAATGGCAGCCTGCTCTAGTATTCTTGCTTGGGAAATCCTATGGACAGAGGAGCTCAGTGGACTGTAGTCCATAGGGTCAAAAGAGTTGGACATAGCTTAGCAACTGAACCACCACCACTACCACCATGTATTTTCAGCCATGAAATGGCTATGCTAAATACTGGACTAAATCTGGTCAGTTGTGTTCACTCACTCAGTCGTGTCTCACTCTTTGCAACCCCATGGACTGCAGAACGCCAGGCTTCCCTGTCCATCACCAACTTCCAAGCTTGCTCAAACTCATGTCCCTGTTAACCTTCCCCAAAGTGTCATGAAGGTTTACAGGTTTCTGGATTAATTGGGTAAGATGTTTTTTCTGTGCCATTTCGTGTCTCCCTGAACTGAGGATGCAGTAGAATGTGGCGTTTGTGCTGTTTTTACCCCCTGATGCTTCCATGTTAGAAGTAACCCTACAAGTGTGGTTTGGTTATTGTTCTTCTGCGCCTTTTGTTTTAATGAGCTTTTTAATTGTTTTTTTAGTCCACTACCCACTTCCAGTTGATCCAAATAAGACTTAAAGGTAATGTTTTTGCCTTTTTTTTTTTAACATGGAGAGAAAATCAGAGTAGTGAAATGTAAATCTATTTCATTCCTTTTCATGTCTTGTTTGTTCTCACTGACCACTATTTTTTTAGTCTAAAAGTCCAAAATATTTGTTACTTTTACTTTGTATTTTATTCCTGTGACTCACTGAAATTCTCTTGTTTAAGTAATAAAACCAATATAATCTCATATATAAACTTGAAGAAGTAGATTTTACAAGTTATATATAGCATGATCCTAAAATAAGAGATTTTGTATTTTCATCTGCTTTTTTTCTAATGTCTCTTGATTTATATTTGATTTTCTCTTGTGTTTGTCATTATTGAACTATGTCAAATGTTCATTTGATGCTTGTGCTCTGTCTATAGTGTACAAATTGAGTTAAACAGATACAAGTCTTATCCTTTAGGAATTTTGGAGCTCAATAAGAATACAGAGATAAAGATGAGGACAGAGACACCTGTACAGATACCAATACATAAGTAAAATAGTAAGCATTAAAGTCATTCCTGATTAGGACATTTTTTCTTTTAACATTCTGAATTTATAAAACTGTGCTTTGAATTAATACCAGTTTAACTGCAAAGCAGCCAGAAACTGTTGTACAGCTTTGTATACCCTGTGGTGGTGTCACAAGTTCCGTATTATACATTGTGTATTCAGTAGTGTCATTATAATTATTCTGTGGTTTTAAGTGTACAGGAAATAAAAAAGGTGACTCTGAACTAAGAATACAACATCTCCCTATTTATTTACCCATGTAATTATATGTACTGAAGATTTCTTCTTCTTTATATAGCTTTGAGTTACTATCTAGTATTCTTTTCCTTACCTAAAGGGCTCTGGCAAGGATATCTTATTGGGCAAGTATAGTGATGATACACTCCTTATGTTGTTGTTGTTTGTCTGGAAATATCTTAATTTCTCTCTCATTTTGAAGGATAGTTTTGCCAGACACATAATCCTTGGTGTCAAATATGACTTTTCATTACCTTTAGACCTTCATGGTTTCTGGTAAGAAATTAGCTTTTAATAATTTATTGAGAGTCTTAGCACAGGCAGCTCACTTCTCTTATTGCTTGCAAGTTTCTTCCTTTGTCTTTCAACTGTTCAATGATAATATGTTTTGGAGTGGATGTATTTGAATATATGTTACTTTCAGTTATAGATTTTTTAGGTTCATGAATGTGCTTTGCTCAGTTGCCCAATTGTGTCCAACTCTTGGCGGCTCCATGTGCTGTAGCCTGCCAGGCTCTTCTGTCCCAGTTTTTCATCATATTTGGGCACATTTTTGGTAATTATTTTTTCAGATATGCTTTCTTGCCCTCTCTTCATCTTGTTTCTTGCTGGTGTTCTCATAATGCATATATCACCTTACATTATGGTATCTTACAGGCCCCTTAGGTTGTGTTCATTTTTCTTTATCCTTTGTTTCTTTTTTTTTTAAAAAATAATTTTGACTGATGTGTATACATGTTTACTGCTAGCTCAACTCTGCTTTTGAAATTCTCTGATGTATTTTTTCTTTCAGTTACTGTAGTTTTCAGGTCTGGAACTTGTTTGGTTTCTTTTATAATTTGTCTCTTTGTTGATACTTTCCATTTGTTGTAACATTCACCTGGTTTCCTTTATCTCTTTCTCAATGGCTCTTTTTAGCTCTCTGAGAACATTTTAGGCAATTTATTAAACGTTTTTTTTTTCCCCCAGCAAATCTGATGCCTTTGCTTCTGCTTGAACTATGTCTGCTTTTTCCTCTGTGCATAGGCAACACTTTGTTTCTTTGCATCTGTTCTCCTGCTGTTGTAACTAGATAGAGGAATTATGAGGAAGTTATAGATCTATATATTCATTAACAGATTTAAAAATACTAATACTTAGCAAATATTACAGTCAAATAGTACGATATTTTAAAAAGATTAGACACTATGATACTTTAAAACACCCAGGAAAGCAAAAATAGTTCACCAATCAGTGTTAAGTACACTTTATTGAATAAAGGATAAAAAATGTATGATTATTTCAGTAGACAAGGAAAAAGCATTGATAAGATCCAACAGCCATGCATGATATCAAACTGAGAATATAAGGGCACCCCATCAATTTAGGAAACTAATATAATGTTTAATTTGAAAAAGACTGAATGCTTCCCCTGTAATATCAAGAATAGTGCAGGAATGATGGCTTTTCTTGCTACTTCTATTCAAATTCATACTGAAGATTCTTGCTTCTGCAGTAACTTAAGAGAAATAATGACAGAATAGAAAGGGAAAAGTAAAACTGTTTCCTGATGATATGATCATTTATGCAAAAAGTCCTAAGGAATGTAGAAAAATACAACTAGCAATAGCAAATTTGTCACAGTTGCAGTCTGTATCATCAGTGTAAATAGTAAATTGTTTCTAAAAATTAAATTAAGAAAAATATTCCTTTCCTAATAGCATTAAAAAATTAAATAATTAGGACAAGTTTAGCAAAGGAATATAAGACCTGTGAATCTAAAACTACAGGATGTTTCTGTAAAAAATTGATCATGACCTAAATAAGTGAAATGATACAGTTAAAAATTAGAGGACTGACCATCTTAAAATGACAGTTCTCTCAGAACCCTATAGATTTCTCACAGTCCTAATCTAAATACCAGATTTTTCTTTTGGAAGTTAGCAAGTTTATTATAATACATGTATGGAAATACATGAACATATGTTGGCCAAAAAATTTGGATAAGAATAATGTTGGGTTTCTAATATTTGATTTCAAGGCTTAGTTTATAGCTCCTTTATTCAGGAAAGTATTGTTTCAGCATAAGAATAGACATAAAGATAACGAAAGTAGAATAGAATTCAGAAATAAATTTAACAATATGGTTAATATATATATTTTATTTCTTACAAAGTTTCCAGTGCAACTAAGTAAGCTAGTCTTTTCAACAATTGTTTTAAAATAGTTAGATTTCCATGTAGGGAAAAAAGTGAACATCAGCCTGTAACATATACCATACATGGAATTTAACCTGCGATGGAACTGAGACTTAAATGTAAATGCCCAAAGGTGTAAAGTTTGAAAACCTTCAGAAACAGAGAAAATCTTTGAGTTCTTGTGGTGGATAAAAGTGTCTTGGGATAAATAGGCACAAATACAGGAGAGAAAAAAGTAAATTTTAATTCATAGATATTAACATTTTCTGCCTTTTGAATGATACTGTTAATAATGAAAAAAGGCTGTCTATCCAACTGGGAAAATATTGGCAACCCATACAACTTAGAAAAGCTGTTAGTCGCTAAGTCGAATCTGACTCTTTGCAACACCATGGACTGTAACTCCGTAGGTTCCTCTGTCCATGGGATTCTCCAGGCAAGAATACTGGAGTGGGTTGCCATTCCCTTCTGCAGGGGATCTTCCCAACCCAGGGAATGAACCTGGGTCTCCTGCATTGCAGGCAGACTCTTTACCATCTGAGCCACAAGAGAAAGACTATCCAAAATATGTAAGGAGTCCAGGAATCCAATAAGAAATGAGCAAACAGACAAGAAAGATGTTCACTTTTATTATTCACCTCATAAAACAAAATCTTCTTTAATGAATGTAGTGTAAAAAACTTCAAAACATTAAATATTGAAATTGGGGGCAGCATAGTTGTTACTTTTTGTGGCGTATGCCTGATGATTGAGGACTCTGAGGGCAGCTTCTGAGTTGCTGGTAATATTCTGTTCTTGGATCTGAATTTTGGGTGCATGGGTGTGTTTTCTTTTTGAAATTTAGTTTTTATACTTAAATTACATACTCATATGCAGTAGATTATATTTCAGTAAAAATGTTTCCACCAAATGAATAGGATTCTGAGAAGCAGAAACACAATCCATGAACCTATGATATGTGTAACTATATTTGTGAAATTCTAATTAAAACTAGGGTGAAAATGCCAGTAAGATTATGTCTGAGAATGCTAAATGTTAATGAGGAAGTGGAGCCATACAAACACTAATCTACTGATGACATCATATAATGTCTTATAAACACTTGTGAAAACATATTGATAGTACTTATTAAAGTGAATATATAACAAAAATAAACTCAAAATGGATTAAAGATCTAAACATAAGACCAGAAACTATAAAACTCCTAGAGGAGAACATAGGCAAAACACTCTCTGACATAAATCACAGCAGGATCCCCTATGACCCACCTCCCAGAATACTGGAAATAAAAGCAAAAATAAACAAATGGGATCTAATTAAAATTAAAAGCTTCTGCACAACAAAGGAAACTATAAGCAAGGTGAAAAGCCAGCCTTCAGAATGGGAGAAAATAATGGCAAATGAAGCAACTGACAACTAATCTCAAAAATATACAAGCAACTTATGCAGCTCAATTCCAGAAAAATAAACGACCCAAAAAATCACCAAAGAAGACATACAGATGGCTAACAAACACATGAAAAGATGCTCAACATCACTCATTATCAGAGAAATGCAAATCAAGACCACAATGAGGTACCATTTCACGCCAGTCAGAATGGCTGCGATCCAAAAGTCTACAAGCAATAAATGCTAGAGAGGGTGTGGAGAAGAGGGAACCCTCTTACACTGTTGGTGGGAACTGGGATTGACCCAGCAATCCCACTGCTGGGCATACACACTGAGGAAACCAGAATTGAAAGAGACACGTGTACCCCAATGTTCATTGCAACACTGTTTATAATAGCCAGGACATGGAAGCAACCTAGATGTCCATCAGCAGATGAATGGATAAGAAAGCTGTGGTACATAGACACAATGGAGTATTACTCAGCCATTAAGAAGAATACATTTGAATCAATTCTAATGAGGTGGATGAAACTGGAGCTGATTTTACAGTGTGAAGTAAGCCAGAAAAAAACACCAATACAGTATACTAACACATATATATGGAATTTAGAAAGATGGTAACGATAACCCTCTATGCGAGACAGCAAAAGAGACACAGATTATAGAACAGTCTTTTGGACTCTGTTGGAGAGGGAGAGGGTGAGATGATTTGGTAGAATGGCATTGAAACATGTATACTGTCATGTAAGAAACGAATCGCCAGTCCAGTTCGATGCAGGATACAGGATGCTTGGGGCTGGTGCATGGGGATGACCCAGAGAGATGGTATGGGAAAGGAAGTGGGAGGGGGTTCAGGATTGGGAACACGTGTACACCTGTGGCAGATTCATGTTGATGTATGGCAAAACCAATACAGTATTGTAAAGTAAAATAAAGTAAAATTAAAAAAAAGTGAATACATAAAATTCCACTCAGATACATGCACAGTAGAAAATCTTGTGTTTGAGCCCATGTGTTAAACGATGGTTATACTGGTAATGTGAGTAAAAGCAAAAATCTCTAAACCACACAAATATTTACCAACATTGTAATGGACAAATAACTAGTGGTTTATATTCATCAATGTATAGTAGTAAGAATGAGTAAAGTATCAATATGGATAAAATTTAAAGAATACTTTGTTGAAACAGTGTCACAGGAAAATGTATGCAATATTATTGCCTCTTTCTGAGTTTAGAAGGAAACAGGTTAAATAATATTAATTAAAATTAATTAATATTTTACTTATAAAATCAGTCATAGAAGGTTAAAAACAAGTAAATACATCAATTTTAGGGAATGTGATCAAGAAAGTAGCACATAAGATGCTTCTAGGTAAGTATGTGGTACTATTTTGGTTTTTGGCCTGGATGGAAGATTCAGGGGTATCTTTTATTATTATCATTTTCAAATGAATTATATTTTTTTGGTATGCTCTACTTGGCTCAGGACAGTAGAAAAGTAATTTACTAAATTATCTTTAAAAAATTAAAAATAAAAGTACAAGCTCCCTAACTACAGAGGCTTTTGAGACTTTGGTTGTTTCCTGTGGATGCCATAGAGGTGGCTTCCTTTATTTAGTAAGATGTTAAGGTATATCTAGATTTCTTCCTACACAAAGTCTGTCAACAAGGAAATGATTATAACAGTGTGAAATTTATATTTAGCCTTAAATTGTAAAAGCACTCCTTTAAATTTACATTTACAAATTTTCTAGTTCAGACTGGAATTTTTCCAGTTAATTCAGATTTAGGGGTGTGTGTATTTGTTGTCACAGTTGTCCTATAACTTACAATAAAAGTCTGTGTATCATTTGAGAGTGAATTAACTTTTCTTCCAGGTTCAAAGATCCACTTCTTTCGGAACATCACAGATGTCACAGAAGAAATTTCCTCTTTTGGAAATTCCATGTGTTGAAGATGGTAAAATGAAGCTACTTTAGAAAATTTTCCTTGTTATAAATTGATTATAAAAATAATTTTCATTTGAAGACCACATAAACAATTTCATGCTATAGTAGATATGCATGTTATCTAGAAAATTTCACTTAAAATTCCTTTTGCAGTGGGATTATCTGGAGAGAGTAACATGGAAGCATATGCACTACCATGTGTAAAATAGGTAACCAAAAGGAATTTGCCGTATGACTCAGGGAACTCAAACTGGGGCTGTGTAACAATGTAGAGGGGTGGAAAGGGTGGGAGGTTAAAGACGAAGGGGACACATGTATACCAATGGCTGACTCATGTTGATGTGTGGCAGAGGCCAACACAATATTGTGAAGAAATTTTCCTTCAATAAGCTTCGAAAAACAATTGAATCCTGTAGTAACAAGGACCGCTAGTAAGTTTTAATCTTCTCTATCCTATTGTGATCTAAAAGAACCCATGAAAGTTTGTGTCTAATTTATAATCTGTTACTAAGCTTTTGGAGATCTTCATTATAGTAATTTTTTTAACTTTTCACATTTTCTTTTTACTTATTAAAGGAAAATAATCAAGCCTTAATATCTACATTCACCTATGAAGTCTTGTATATATTTTGTTATGAAATACAGGCTTTTTTAGCCACATTAGAAAGAAAAATAAATGAGTCTTACTCTTTTTAAGAGTTTAAAAATTGCTAAATGTTAAATAACAGAAATTGCCTTGTTGATCCTCAGTTTTCTAGAGAATGTTTACCTTTCTTTGTAGTGACCAGGCTTGGTGGGAAGGGGAAGGAAATGTTGTTTGTGAGATCATCTATCCTAAAATTCAGTTTTATATTTTTAGGGATATATTAGATGGTTTTAGTTTCTCTTAAACCTTCTTTTAATAGTTTGACTGGATTTTGGACCCTTTAAAGTATGTTTAAAAAATTTATTATCATATATATATGGCTATATAGTTGTACATATGTGAAATAGTGCTTAATCTTAGCTTCTCTGTTTAAACTGCAGGGCCTGCTTTTAATGTTTCAGAGTTTGTAATTAAGTTCTGTTTTGCTCTCCAGATAGAGTGAGCATATTAGTATGTTCCTTTGAGTATTCATCATGTAGGTAGTAATTGGCCTTGGCATTTGCTATAAAATTTTCTTTGGGAGTTTTTAGACTATTGATTTTAAAGATGCCTATGCTAAAGATTGCATTTTGTAATTTTCCATACATTTTGTCATTAAGAATTTATTTTTGCAGCTGTAATCTCTATATGCTTTTTATTTTTATGTTGCAGTTTTTTGAAAACTCACATTTCAGTTTTTTGAAGTAGTGTTGTAGTGTTCATATTTATTTCAGATAAATTATTAAAATTTTATTATTAAATCAGTCCTGTAGATTTTTGTCTTAAAAAATGTTCTGTGGTATTTAGATTCAGATGAGGAGTATTTTGATGCACCATGTAGTCCGTTGGAAGAGCCTCTTCAATCTCCATCTAGAATTAAAAGTCCTCAGCAGAAAAAACTTCAGAAACCAGATTGTTTTAAAAATATGATTGAGTATAAAATAAGATTTGAAGTGCCAGAGGTATGCCTTATATGTACCATGGTAAAATTAATAAGGCTTATTTAAATTTTGGTCATTTCTGCTGTTTACAGATTGTTTATATAGTCTTATTACTAATAGACATTGTTGTTTTAATCCTATTTAAGCTCAATCCAGATGTTACTTTGTGATTCTCCTTCCCCTTTGAAGATTAATTTCCTTAATAATTAAAGATTTGGCCACCCTCACCTTCTGAGAGGGACCACATCTGCCTGTGGAAAGTTTAAATAAATCCTCTTAAAAAAAAAGAATTAAGAGTTTACATATATTATTACTATTCAGTATATATTTATTGAAAATAATTTGCCTAGTGCATGTATTTTATATGTATAAGATCTCCCCTAAATTTAAATACATATCATTTATATCATATGTATACATCATATATTCAAATATGGCCATCATCTGCATAAATATTTTTTTTTGTGTTAGATAGTTGTTTCTTTTTTCTTTCTTTTTTAGGTTTTGATTCAGTTCTGTCACCTTGTTGGAGACTGTGAACTACCTGTGGTAGAAATTAATGTCTTAGGATTGGGCACAGAGATTGAGCTTAGAACATTTGATTTGAAAGCAAATGCCTTTTTGAAAGAGGTCTGCTTAAAATGTCCAGATTATTTTGGTAAGTATCTCTGTTTTTAAAAATAATTCAGTTCAGTTCAGTCACTCAGTCGTGTCCGACTCCTTGCGACTCCATGGACTGCAGCACGCCAGGCCTCCCTGTCTATTGCCAGCTCTTGAAATTTACTCAAACCCATGTCCATTGAGTCGGTGATGCCATCCAACCATCTTATCCTTTGTCATCCCCTTCTCCCGCCTTTAGTCTTTCCCAGCATCAGGGTCTTTTCAAATGAGTCAGTTCTTCGCATCAGGTGGCCAAAGTATTGGAGTTTCAGCTTCAACATCAGTCTTTCCAATGAGTATTCAGGACTGATTTTCTTTAGGATGGACTGGTTGGATCTCATTGCAGTAGAAGGGATTTTCAAGAGTCTTCTCCAACACCACAGTTCAAAAGCATCAATTCTTCAGCACTCAGCTTTCTTTATAGTCCAACTCTCACATCCATACATGACTC
Organism: Budorcas taxicolor; assembly: GCF_023091745.1. NCBI lineage: Eukaryota > Metazoa > Chordata > Mammalia > Artiodactyla > Bovidae > Budorcas > Budorcas taxicolor. The sequence continues at coordinate 56,285,481 of NC_068917.1, forward strand.
CTGGAAAAACCGTAGCTTTGACTAGACAGACTTTGTTGGCAAAGTAACAGACTTTTGTTGTCTCTGCTTTTTAATATGCTGTCTAGGTTGGTCATAACTTTCCTTCCAAGCGTAAGCGTCTTTAATTTCATGGCTGCAAGCACCATCTGCAGTGATTTTGGAGCCCCCCAAAATAAAGTCTGTCACTATTTCCACTGTTTCTCTATTTGCCGTGAAGTGATGGGACCAGATACTGTGATCTTAGTTTTCTGAATGTTGAGCTTTAAGCTAACTTTTTCATTCTCCTCTTTCATTTTCATTAAGAGGCTCTTTAGTTCTTCTTCGCTTCCTGCCGTAAGGGTGGTGTCATTTGCATATCTGAGGTTAATTAAAAAACTTAATTTTACTATTTGATTAGCTTCTAGATATAAATTCTCTAGACATTTAGTTAGTACATTTGATATTATCAAGACATATTATGAGTTAGTCTTCAACTTTCATATTATACTTTGATCTAAGGAGTAGGCTAGAGAGATATGAAGATAATTTTTCTCATTAAGAAAAATGGTTAAATTTAAATCTACTTAATGAATACTAAAATACCGAAATAGTTTTCTATTGATATTACAACAGTTTACCACAGATTTATTGAATTTGTGTAACTGAGATGTCTGACAGAAGTCCCAACAGGCAAAAGTCAAGCTATTAACAGGACTTCTGTTTTGGAGGCTGTAGGGGAAGATCTGCTTTCTTCTTCATTCAGGTGTTGGCAGGACATCAGTTTTATCTGATTTGAGTCCATTTTCTTACTGCTTATAAGGTGTAGATTGGGCTTGGCTCCTACAGGCCTCTCTGAATCATTGCAAATAATTTTTTTATCCCAGAACCATTATGAGGTGTTAGATCCTTCTTATGTTGTAGTCTCGCTAACCTTTTCTTCCACTCTAAAAACTAAGGTAATTAAGATTGGTTGCCTCTGGACAATCAGAGATCATTTCCCCTTAATCTTGACCTTAATCACCCCTGTAATGTTACATTTACCATATGAGATAACATATTCTCAGATTTGGGGGAATTGGAGCATGGACATTTCATTTAATTCCAAGGGTTTTTAATGCTTGCTTCAAGATTTCTTTTTTGAGTCATGTGTTATTTAGAAATGTGTTGTTTATTTTCCAAATATTTTGGAATTTTCCAACTAGTTTTCTGTTACTGATTTTTGTTTTCATTCTTCTGTGGTCTGAAGGCAGACATTGTATGATTTCTGTTTTTAAAAGTTGCTAAGGTGTGTTCTGTGGCTCAGAATGTGGTTGATATTGGTGAATATTCCATGTGAGCTTAAGAATAATGAGTATTATGCTCTTGTTGGATGAAGTAGTCTCTAGACATCCATTACCTCCAGTTATTTGATGGTGTTACTGAGCTGAATTGTGTCCTTACTGATATATATATATATATATATTTTTTTTTTTTTTTCATTTCTGATAGAAGAGTATGAAGGGTTCTAATAAGGTAGGGGTTCATCTGTTTTTCTTTGCATTATGATCATTTTTTCCTTTCTATTGTTCAATAAGTACACCTTAAGGATTGTATTCTCATGGAAAATTGACTGCTTTATCATTATTTAATGCCTTTATCCCTTACAACTTTTGCTTGCCTTGAAGTATGCTCTGTCTGAAAATTAACATAGCTATCCTTGCTTTCTTCTTTTTAGTGTTAGCATAATATAGTTTTCAACATCTGTTTACTTTCAAACTATATGTACTTTTGTATTTAAAGTGGGTTTTTAGCAGACAGTATATACTTGGGTCTTATTTTTTTTTAATTCATGTTGGAAAGTGGTGTCGTTTTTAATTTTTAAAATTTAAAAAAAATTTTTTTGAGGGGGAGGTTGGCATGGCCTTGTGGCTTTTAGGATGTTAGTTCCCTGACCAGGGATCAAACCCGGGCCCTGGCAGTGAAAGTGTTGAGTCCTAACCACTGGACTGCCAGGAAATTCCCTTTTGATTGTTGTTGTTGTTGTTTTTTTAATGTTTATAAGTTATTTAAGTTTTAAATGGAAGCTATCCTGTGAAATCTTACAAACTCATTTAGGAGTCCTCCCCATCCCCCCACCCTGTGGTGAACTGAGATACTAAAATAAGGGAGTTAAAAACTTAAGCTGAACTCTCTGTGGGAATAAGAAAGGTGAGGAATATGCTTATATACACATCAAGGATTTGAGAGTGTCATCTTCTCTGGGAACTCATTCTCAGACAAAAGATGTTGTTAACTGGTATAATGAAATTTCCCCTTTTCTGTGAGCCCTGGATTAAATGTGATCTCTGTATGCTGGGAAGCAGATTAAGTATTGTGGCCTGAAAACTTAGTTACTGGAAATGATTTACACATTTTTAGTTCCATACTCTACACTTGTTCTGTGCCCCTCCAGAACTTGAATCTGGTGAATTGTGTTATGATTATCTCTTCCTAAAAAAATTATCATACATGCAAGAGACAGAATTCTGCCTTATTATGCTTTTTGCATTAAGAGTTTGCTCTGACAGTTGGAAAGAAAAGTGAGCCAACTTGATAGTGCTTTGCAATAATCCCAGAAGTATTACAGAAATTTTTAATATTTGTTTTTTTTATAATTGTTTGTTTCCCTAAGAGCAAAGGGTAAGAAAACCCTTGCATACATAATACAGGATATACAACTAACAGTTCACCTATTTGTGTAATACATTTGCTTATGTTTTCTTAGAAAGAGTAGCAAGAAGCGAATACAATATTTCTTACACAAAGTAAATAATCAGTAAATAGTTCTTCAGTGAATGAACAAATGTGTGAAAAAGTGGAGACTTCTTTAAGGAGTGAAATGTGATTAGCATCTACAATAGAAGGCTAGCTTAAGTACTAATAAACTTAAATCTGGAGGGTTCTGTGGAAATACACTGTATTTTTTCCCTCATGAGTAGTATGACTGGTTTGTACTCCTATCTTCCAGTATCTCGTTATTGATTTCAAAGGCATAAGTAATTTGCTAATGATGGTTATAGAGACTTGACACAAAATACTCTTCTTCAGCAGTTTCCTTGCTTATTTTCTTAGATTTTAAGCAGAAGCAACAATATAATTTGTAAAGACTGATAATACAGTACTCAAGTTTATTTTAATCTAAACTAATACACAGAACAGCTTATTTCTCATCAACTATCTGATGTTTTTTGTAAACAGTCATTTTTAGAGATTCTGACTACTTCTGTGATTCAGGACCAGAATCGCTTCATGTCCTTTCATTGTTCCTCATAAACATTGTTTTCTCTATCTGATTGCTACTTTTACTTAACTTCCTATCCAAGTTTAGAAAGGTAAGACAAGAATCTTTTGCAGTGCGGCATAAGGAAAGGGAATCATGAGATGAAATTACATTTGTAGATTTTAAAATAAAGGAAGAAAGACCACCTGATTTGAGTAATACAGAGATCAGAATTCAGAACTGATACAGGAAATACTTCTTTTCCAATTCTATAATTGTTAATATTTCCTGCATTTATTTCCTATTAGTTTTTCTATGAAAGAATAATTTGAGAAATTATTTTTAGATGAAAACAAGAAACCAATTTATTTGATTACAACACTGGATAACACAATGGAAGATCTCTTAACACTGGAATATGTGAAGGTAAGTAGTTTGATTTACATACTTGCTATGGTAAGCAAGTGGTGCTAGTGGTAAAGAATCTGCCTGCCAGTGCAGGAGACTTAAGAGATGTGGGTTTGATCCCTGAGTCAGGAAGATGGCCTGGAGGAGGCCGTGGCAACCCCCTCCAGTGTTCTTGCCTGGAGAATCCTGCGGACAGAGGAGCCTGGCGGGCTACCATCCATGGGGTCGCAAAGAGTCGGACGTGACTAAAGCAACTTACCTCGCATGCAAGCGTGGTAAGCATACTGCTGAGTGAGATATTTAAATCAAGTTTTATAAGTTCAGAAATACTCAGTTTAATCTCCATCCTGATGTGATCACTGTAACTCCTAAAACTTCAAGATGTTTTATTTTGTCATCCTCTATTAGATAACTTGTGATTTATAAACATTTAATGTATCAGGACAATAAGCAGCCCACTTTCTAAGTAGAAATGACCTGCAGTTTGACTGTTTCCCCCCATCAGGGAATCTACAGACTTTTTAATCTTGATGAAATTTATTGTGGTATACTATAAAAGATGAAGCTTTCACTTGATTTCCCATGATAGTCTGAAGTTACCTAATTTTCCTGCTGTCAGTGGGTCCATTGCTTTTCTGTTGACTTGTGATAACCAAGTCATCGTTTATTAAATATTTATGTGTACTGTCATCTACATATGATTTCGGCCTTTGTTTTCATTGATCTGTTTTTATATAAGTGCCACATTATTTTAATAATTATAGTACTTTATAGTAAGAATAATGTTCAGTAAGCGTTATATAACTTTTAAGATCATTTTTTACTATTATTGTTGTAGTTTTTAGTGTTTGTATTATTTATGAATTAAACAACTTTCATATTATCAATATAAAAATGTTTCAGATCTAAATATGACACAGAATATTTGATACCTGGTGGACCATCCTGTCAAAATTTTGTTTTAACATTCAGGAAGATTTGGGAAGGACCTTACAGAGTTGTGGATTATTAAATGATTTTCCTCTACATATGACAATATCTAAATTTCCACTCTTTTTTTGGTGGGAATTTTATTCTTTCTTTAAATTTACTTTTTAGTTGGAAGAAAATTGCTTTACAATGTTGTGATGGTTTCTGTCATAGAATACCACAAACCAGCCATAATTATACATTTATCACCTCCCTCTTGAGCCTGCCTCCCCACCCCCCATCCCACCCCTCTCAGTCCTCACAGAATGCCTGGCTGGGGTCCTGTGTTATATAGCAACTTCACACCAGCTGTCTGTTTTGCACATGGTAGTGATTGGAGAAGGAAATGGCAACCCACTCCAGTATTCTTGCCTGGAGAATCCCAGGGACGGAGGAGCCTGGTGGGCTGCCATCTGTGGGGTCGCACAGAGTCGGACATGACTGAAGCGACTTAGCAGCAGCAGCAGCAGTAGCAGTGTATACATGTCTATGCTGCTGTCTCCATTTGTCCCACTCTTTGCTTCCCCGACTGTCTGGCAGTCCATTCTCTATATCTGCATGTTCTTTCCTTCCCTGAAGATAGATTCATCAATATCATTTTTCTAGATTCCATATATATGCATTAATATATGATATTTGTTTTTTTCTTTCTGACTTCACTCTGTATAACAGGCTCTAGGTTCATCCACCTCACTAGAACTGACTCAGATTCGTTCTTTTTTATGACGAATATTTCATTATATGTATGTACCATATCTTCTTTATCTAAATTTCTACTCTTGGTAATAAGATAGTATGTAGCATTTATTGAATACTTGCTCTGTACTTAACAAGTTTCTTTTGTTCTGGTGAAGCAGTTGTTTAAGTAATTATATGTTTATAAATAGCTCAAAAAATTATATAAATGTGTATTAGGACCATTGTATAATTCTATGTACAATTGTGTTCCTGTGATAATCTAACAGATTTGTATTTCTCACTTTGTGTAGGCTGAAAATAATTTACCCGCAACAACATTGAAGAATGCTTATAACAGTGTTGTGCAACTGATAAAGGTATAAGTGAATAATAATTTATTTTTTAGTTAGATACTGTAATTCTAAGCAAATGTATTATAAAAATTTTAACTGGAACTGTAAGATCCTTGAGGATAAAAATTGACTATTATAAATTGTATCCTTTATACCACAAAGAACATACAACAGGCAAACAAATATTTGTTGTGTTACTAAAATCAGTTTTGTTCTTTAGGTGAATTTTTCGTCTTTGGATATTCATTTACATACTGAAGCACTTCTGAATACAATAAATTATTTTAATAATATCCTTCCATATTTGGAGGAAAAACCAGCCCCAGTACATATTGTGGAGACTGAAGACAAAGGGGAGGTTATCAAAAAAATACGTATGTTTCTTTAAAATTCAACTTCAAATTTTTACCAAGTAGATCAATAAACTTTGGTTCTGGGCTTATTATTAACTTATGATATTGACTTCAGAATTCTATTGCCTAGATTAATATCTGGAAAGATTGATTATGTACCAAGTTAATTTAAAAAAATATTAGTAAAGTGATTATTGCGGAAGAAAGTAGCTTTTATTTATCTAGTCATTCATTTTAGTTGATTCTGTCCATGGGATTCTTCAGGCAAGAACACTGCAGTGGGTTGCCATGCCCTTCTCCAGGGAATCTTCCTGACCCAGGGATCAAATCTGCATCTCTTCCATCTCCTGCATCGGCAGATGAGTTCTTGATCACTAGTGCCATCTGAAAATTATAAATTCAATATAGTTAGATTTCATGAATTTAAAACAGTAATTCTGGAAAAGATTGAAGCAAGGAGGAGAAGGGGTTGACAGAGGATGAGATGATTAGATGGCGTCACCAACTGAATGGACATTAGTTTGCACAAACTCCAGGAGATGGTGAAGGAAAGGGAAACCTGGCATGCTGTAGTTCATGGGGTCTCAAAGAGTCGGAAACGACTGAATGACTGAACAACAAAATATTATTTTAGATTAGAAACATAGAACTAACAAAATTTCAATAATATGAGTGTATATTTTTAAACCAGGTGCTTATAAGTGCCACATTATTTTAATAATTATAGTACTTTATAGTAAGAATAATGTTCAGTAAGCATTATATAACTTTTAAGACCATTTTTTACTATTATTGTTGCAGTTTTTAGTGTTTGTATTGTTTATGAATTAACTTTTATATTATCAATATAAAAATGTTTCAGATCTAAATATGACACAGAATATTTGATACCTGGTGGACCATTCTGTCAAAATTTTGTTTTAACATTCAGGAAGATTTGGGAAGGACCTTACAGAGTTGTGGATGATTAAATGATTGTCCCCGACATGTGACAATTTCTAAATTTCCACTCTTTTTTTGGTGGGAATTTTTTTCTCTTTTTAAATTTACTTTTTAGTTGGAAGAAAATTGACTGCTATTTTTAAGCAGTCAAAAGTTATAAGTTGGATAATAACAAAAATCATCTTGTTATCAGTAAATTGCCAAAGATTGGTTTTACAGCTATGACTTAGTTTCAAATGTTATCATCTAGAACTATTTTGTCTCTTCGTCTACATTTGTTTGGCTTTGGTTTCATTGGATTTGATTGTTTTTTTAGAATTCATATCTTAGTAGGTGCTTGCTTTCAGTTTGCAAATCAGATGTTCCTTTAGTATTCGCATTATTGTTATGATTTCAGTTACTTTATAAGTGTAGTAAGATAACTACTACTAAAATTTTTGTGTAATGTTTTACAATATGAGTTTCTTTTTGCAGCTTTAAAATCATCCAAGAATGAAGATACTATTACCTTGCAGATTTTAGCAGAATTATCATGTTTACAGATCTTTATTCAAGATCAGAAACGTAACATTTCCGAAATTAAGATAGAAGGTAACAAGATTTGATAAAAAGTGAATTCAGAACTACTAAATGAAAGAAAAGGAATTGAATGATTCTTTTTTCCCCTTAGGGCTTGATTGTGAAATCATTATGAGGCCATCAGTGACTGAAACAAATGCAAAGCTAAGGAATATAATTGTCCTGGACTCTGACATAACAGCTATATACAAAAAGGTATGAACTTCTATTAATTAACATTATATATATGTCGACTCCAGGAGCTGGTGATGGACAGGGAGGCCTGGCGTGTTGCGGTTCATGGGGTCACAAAGAGTCGGACACGACTGAGCGACTGAACTGAACTGTTGACTAATCTTAAATATATAGTTGTTCTTTATATTAAATGATTTGAGAGTTTTGGGACTCTCAAGAGTCTTCTCCAGCACCACAGTTCAAAAGCATCAATTCTTCTGTGCTCAGCTTTCTTTATAGTCCAACTCTCACATCCATACATGACCACGGGAAAAACCATAGCCTTGACTAGACAGACCTATGTTGGCAAAGTAATGTCTCTAGTTATTAATATGCTGTCTAGGTTGGTCATAACTTTCCTTCCAAGGAGTAAGCATCTGTTAATTTCATGGCTGCAGTCACCATCTGAAGTGATTTTGGAGCCCAAGAAAATAAACTCTGTCACTCTTTCCACTGTTTCCCCATCTATTTCCCATGAAGTGATGGAACCATCTGTCATGATCTTCGTTTCTGAATGTTGAGCTTTAAGCCAACTTTTTCACTCTACTCTTTCACTTTCATCAAGAGGCTCTTTAGCTCCTCTTCACTTTCTGCCATAAGGGTGGTGTCATCTGTATATCTGAGGTTATTGGTATTTCTCCTGACAATCTTGATACCAGCTTGTGCTTCCTCCAGCCCAGTTTTTCTCATGATGTACTCTGCATAGAAGTTAAATAAGCAGGATGACAATATACAGCCTTGATGTACTCCTTTTCCTCTTTGGAACCAGTCTGTTGTTCCATGTCCAGTTCTAACTGTTGCTTCCTGACCTGCATACAGATTTCTCAAGAGGCAGTTCAGGTGGTCTGGTATTCCCATCTCTTGAAGAATTTTCCACAGTTTCTTGTGATCCACATAGTCAAAGGCTCTGGCATAGTCAATAAAGCAGAAATAGATGTTTTTCTGGAACTCTCTTGCTTTTTTGATGATCCAAAAGACCTGTACTTTTTTCCCTCTATAATTTTATTTTTAATGCATATTTAAGGTTAAAATCCAACTTAGAAAAAGCTACAAGATGAACTTTCTGACTTGTGTCTTCTTGTCCTACCCCCATTTTCCTTTCCTTTTTTGTTAACTTTGATTCCAGTGTATATCAATATTTATTCATTGTTCTATTGATATTTGGTTTCTGTTCATTTTATCAGCATTGCTTCTGTAACTAGTCTTGTACATGTCTCCTGGTATATTCTTGGACATATCTTATGTAAGCATTTCCAGAGAGTTGTGTACTCCCAGGAGCAGTCAAAGAGTGATCTGGTATTTTATTTCAATGCCAGTGCTTGAAACTGTCGTGTTAAGTTTTTTGAAGATCTGGAGTATATAATACGGTGTTTTCCGTTTGTATTTTTCTTACCAGTAATCAAGTTGCATATTTTTCATATATTTATGGACTACTTATACTTACTTTTCTATGAAATGTCTGTTAAACCCAGGAGCCAGCAAACTTTTTCTGTAAATAGCCAGATTTTAAGTCTTTTAGGCTTTGTGGGCCATGCAGTTTTTGTTAAAACTATTCAGCTCTGCTATTGTAATGTGAAAGTAGCCATAGGTAATGTGTAAATGAGTGATTTGATTGTGTTCCAATAAAATTTTATTTTATGGATAATAAAAATTTCATATAACTTGCATGTGTCACAAAATATTACTATTATTTAGATTATTTTTGACTACTTAAAGATATGAAAATCATTCTTACCTAATTCTGCTGTTGGTAGTTTGCTGACCCCTGATTTAATTTACCAATTTTGGGGGAAGGAATGTTAATTTTTTTCCTCATTGATTTGTAGGAAATCATTTAATTTGTTCTATATTATTCCTTGCTTAGTTTATTTTTGTTTCAAATAGTTACTCCCAGGTTGGTTATGATGTCTTTTGAGAAAAAAAAAAGTTGTTAATTTTAATGAAGTTGAATTTTATCCTTTTTTGGTTTGAGAGTTTTACGTTTTCTCAATCAGTCTCTTCTCTGAATTCATAAAGGTATTCCCCTACATCACCTTCTAAAAGTTATATGATTTTGCCTTTCACTTACATGTTTCATCCTACTTGAAACTGATTTTGTTTACAATGATTGAGGCTGGAATCCAGTTTCACTTTTTTTAACATTGGCTTCTTTTTTCCTAGCTTCATTTATTTAAATAGATATCCTTTTCTTACCATGTACAGTTATTGTTCAGTTGCTAAGTCATGTTCTATTCTGTGTGACCCCATAGACTGCAGCGTACCAGACTTCCCTGCCTGGAGTTTGCTCATACTCGTGTCAATTTAGTTGATGATACTATTCAAGCATCTCATCCTCTGTCATCCCCTTCCCCTCCACCTTCAATCCCAGCATCGGTGTCTTTTCCAGTGAATTGGCTCTTTGCTTCAGGTGGCCAGAGTATTGGAGCATCAGTCCTTCCAATAAATAATCAGGCTTGATTTCCTTTAGGATTGACTGGTTTGATCTCCTTGCTGTCCAAGGGACTCTGAATAATCTTTTCCAGCATCACAGTTCGAGAGCATTAATTCTTCGGTGCTCAGCCTTGTTTATGGTCCAACTCTCACATCCATACGTGGCCACTGGAAAAACCATGGCTTTGACTGTACGGACCTTTGTCAGCAGAGTGATGGCTCTGCTTTTTAATACTCTGTCTAGGTTGGTCATTGCTTTTCTTCCAAGAAGCAAGTGTCTTTTCATTTCATGGCTGCAATCACCATGTGCATTGATTTCGGAGCCCAAGAAAATAAAATTGATAAGTTAAATTTCATCAGTGAGATTCAGGGAGTTTGTTTCGTTTGTTTTGCGGGGCTTGGGGAGACAAGAATGCTTCATAGATTGTGCTGAATATCTTCAAAGGATGCATATAGTTTCTTGCTGTCTTTGTAATGTTAAAAACCATCATTTCATTAAGGGTTGCAAAATGGTAATACTCTGATTCAGAATATTCAAAAAAATTTCTTCTTTATTAAATGGGAGTCTTCACCAGTCTTTCTGCTGACATCTCCAAAATTTTGGCTACTCATAAGTTTATTCCCCAATAGATTTCTTAGGCAGGGCTCATAGTTGTAAGAATAATACTCCACAAACATTTATATGTTGCATTACATTTATATTTGCAGAGTACTCTGGATTTTGATTCTTCAGCTTGCATTTTCTTTTCTAGATGATTTTAAGCATGTTATTTTGTATTTTCTGGCCTAGTGTGAATGTTCAGTCAAACTGCTGCTGCTGATCCTGATGACAGTTTCACTGTCTTTCTCTTAGAAGGACTTGGTAATTTTGCCTAAATATTCAGAGCTGATTGGAAGCTTTGTGTAGGCAAGACTTTGGACAAGTGAGCATCATGGCAGATTGTAGGCAGTGATGCAAGTGATTTTATAGCCTCAAAACTTGAGTATCTTTAGAGTTTTTTGTTTGTTTGTTTTCTTTTTCTCTCATGCCAGTCATTTTCCTTTTAGAAAAGTACTATAAGTATAGGCCTGACAGTGTAAGTTCAGGGAGCCAGTTGGATGAAGAATGAAGGGGACCTTATGTTTCAAAATACAGTTTTTTACTTAAAATACCCATCTTTTAGTGTGATCTTTTTATTTACCCCTTATCTATGCCTGTTGTCTCCTAGGCCACAATCTCTGCACTAAACACTGTTTTATGAAACTTTCTTCTCTGTTTTATGAAAATTTCTTCTCCTCTGTTGGACTCACTCATGTGACTTATGGAAGTTGTTCTGCTTTTCACTGATTAATCTAATCGTATTAGGGATATTATAGTCTACCTTCTGACAATATTTTACTGCTTATGTAGTGCATCCTAGCAACACTCTACTGTCGGTTCCTACTTTTGTTGCCTTTCACAGTGTTATTGTAGTATGTTTTACTTTTGTGTATGCTGAAAGTTTGCAATGTATATGTACTGATTTAGTTTTCTTTTAGAGAAATTAATTTTTTACAAAACATATACATTCTTACCTTTATTCTAACCATTTCTGGAATTATTTTTTTCATGTAGCTTCAAAATTCTGTTATTTTTATTTCCACCTGAAGAAGTTAATGATTTCTTATCATTCGCCTCTGCTAGTTATGATTTATCTCATCTTCTGACAGGAAGGAGGGATCAGAACTAGGGAAAAAAAGCACTTTAATTTCACCTTCATTATCTGAGTGATACTTTTGCTAGGTGTACATAATTTCTTGTCTTTATCTGACTTTGTGTATAGTGTGTCTATATATATATATATATATAAGTATATTTTCATATTTGTCCTGTTTGAAGTTTTCTGTGCTTTTTGGATCTCTCTCTCCAAATTTTTTATGTCTTTTGAGGTAATTCTTCCTACCTCTGTCTCCCTCTTCCCTCACCTCCCTTTCGTCCTCCATCTCGTCCCTATTCTTCCTCTTGGGTTCCAAAAATTACTTTTAGATTCTTGTTAGAGATCATCCCATGACCTTTAGATCCTCTGTTCTTTTCCCATTCTTTTCTCATTATGTTTCATTTGTATAATTTCTGTTGACCTGTCATTAAGTTCACTCACTGTGTCCTTGGCTCCATTGAATATAGTGATAAACCCACTGAAAGTATTCTTCATCTGCTTCCCTGTTTTTTAATCTTTAATGTTTGCCTTTTTTTCTGCTTTCCATTTCTCGGCTCGCATTCTTTAATCTGTTCGTTCATATTTTCCACATTTTCCACTCAAAGCACTTGCCTTATTAATAATAATGAAAAATCCATTGGCTGAATGTTTCAACATCTATGTTATAGGCAAGTCTGATTCTATTGATTGCTTTGTCATTCATTTTTTTTTCATTCTTTTTGGAGTGTTTTGTAGCTAATGATTGACTGTCAGACATCATGTATAGGGTAATAGAGATGGAAGTGAATAGTATTTATGTCTCAAAGTGAGTGTGCCTTCTTTCTCTGCTAACGTATTAGCATGGGGAGTTAAATCACGTTAATGGAGAGCTGAGGGCAACAGGGTTACTGCCTTTCCCATCATTTCTTAAGGCTTCTGTTCGAGGCAATAATCCTGATTGTACTTTGGGCCTTTTCCAGGGAGGAGGCTTCTCCTTTCTTTGAGGATTGTAGCAGGGAAATCTTCCTCTGGTATTCCACTGTGACTCTAGTCACTTAGGAACTCCCAACATAAAGTGCACAATGAAATGCTTACAACTGAGTGTGAGCTCTTCTGTGTCTGTGACTCCCAGGGATTCTGTGTCTACCATTATTAGTTCATAGTCAACCTTTACCATTTTATCTCAGTTCTTCTTACCTAATGTATATGGTATATGGCGTCTCTTTTCTCCTGCCCCTTATCCTAGGTGAGCTGGTGCTTTAGAGTCTGTCTTTCTTGAAGGTACCTTATTTTTTCTTTAGATTTCAGGCCGCTTGGTTGGCTTGTAGCCTCAGATTTCTAATGCTTTTAAGAAAAGTTAAGAGGCTTCCCTGGTGGCTCAGAGGGTAAAGCGTCTGCTTACAATGCGGGAGACCCAGGTTCAGTCCATAGGTTGGGAAGATCCCCTGGAGAAGGAAATGGCAACCCACTCCAGTACTCCTGACTGGGAGATTCCATGGACGGAGGAGCCTGGTGGGCTACAGTCCCTTGGGTCGCAAAGAGTTGGACACAACTGAGTGACTGCTCTTTCTTTAAGAAAAGTTAAAAAATTTATATTTTGTCTGTTTTTGTTTTTCTCATTCTTAAGGTTTGCAATGACCTCTCTTCAGCATTCTGTATCCTAGGCAGAAGCAGAATACTGATAGACTTCAGTAGAATCTCATCTTACACCTCAGCCTTTAGTCAACTATCTCTGATTCCTAAGGTTTTTTTGTTTCATGGTTGGAATTTGTTTACTTATGGTTCTTCAGCCCTCTGCCCTGCTTCTAGCATTTAGGAGGGTCAAGAAAACTATAAAGTAGTTAAAAATTAAGTTAGTGAGTACTCTGTTTATTTTTCAAAATATTTCTGTCATTCCGCATCTGCTAATATCACCAACCATTTTCAATTTATTGCGGAGCTTGAGATGTCATACTGCTGTACATAATTCTTATTTGGCAGTTGAGATGACTCAACAAACTAATAAGGAACAGACGTTTTGTGATAGGAGAAGACTCCTTTGAAGGATCTGGAAAATCTGTTCACATACTTCAGATCAAGAAAATAGATTATAAGTTTTGACAGTGAATGCAAAATACATTTATATGGCAGTTCTCAGTACAAAAGTATACTCACTAAATGAAAAGGTGTGTTGTGATATTTTTTTTTTCTGTTTTTCCCACTAAAAAAATCTTGTGCCAAACCTACCAAATTGATTTCATCCCGAAAGGGAACTGCCACTTCTGTTTTGAATAATCTTGTATACATTCTAGTAAGGACATTAGAATTATTGTCTTATTTATACTTGGCTTGACTGTTTTGAAGATTTTCCAAATATGTGTGTATGTTTTGTTTTTATTTTTGCCCTGAAGACATTCTATCCAAAGTGGATTTTGACGATTGAAATTTTCTCTCTTTAAGGCTGTTTATATTACCGGTAAAGAAGTTTTCAGCTTCAGAATGGTTTCTTATATGGGTGCAACTGCTGGTTCTGCATACACAGATATGAATGTAGTTGATATGCAAGTTAATTTAACTGTTGGTTGCATTGAAGTAGTTCTTGTCAAAAAATTTCTGTATTCTATATTGGTAAGTATGTTAATTGATTTTTTTATTTTTGCCTACTAGTTGGAAAGTGTTTGCTGTTTCTCAAGCATAGATAAGGAATTCCTTGCTTGATTATTTCCCCCTGCTTTTAAAAAATATTCCGGGTACGATTTATCATGACTGAAATGTATAGTGTCATTTATATAGTGTCATTTTTCACATGGGAATGTTCTAGTTAATTGAAGTATGTATTTTTATAGACATTAAATATATGTATATATGTACCTTTTATATATGTTATATATATTTAATTCCTTATTTTATACGTAATTCGTTTAAGTATTTTACCTTTCAGCTCTGACTCAAAGTGCTAAATATACAATTGAAGTCCAGTTTGGTTTCAGATAATCATTAGGAAAATTACATTTTCTATTGTATTCTATGAATATTTGGGGCTTTGTGGGATTTAGATTTAATCCCGATGACATTTCCCTAAGGTATCTAAACTCTATTTCTGCCTTTCATAGTTTGTTTTTCTTTAGCTGGCAGCTGATATTTTTTTCCTGTGAGTGTCATGCCTGTCTCTGACTTCACTATTCATTCCTTTAACTAAATTGTGGTATAAACTAGATAATCAGTTCAGTTCAGTCTCTCGGTCGTTTCTGACTCTTTGCAACCCCACAAATTGCAGCACGCCAGGCCTCCCTGTCCATCAACAGCTCCCAGAATCCACCAAAACCCATGCCCATCGAGTTGGTGATGCCATCCAACCATCTCATCCTCTGTCGTCCCCTTCTCCTCCTGCCCTCAATCTTTCCCAGCATCAGGGTCTTTTCAAATGAGTCAGCTCTTGATTCTAAATAAATAATGTTGTTGTCTCTGTGATCGTTTTAACTGAGGTTATCATGCAGTTTTTCTTGACAAACATTTTTATTACTGTTTTACCTTACAAATGTAATAAGCTCTCTGTGCATTGAGGTTTTATAGGGAAATACAATTGTTTAGCCCTTAGGAAAGTGAGATAAAAAGAGAAATAGATACCAGTGAAACATTGCTACATCCCCACGCTGCTTTGTTCCAGGGACTAGGTTTTTATTGTTTTACTGTGTTTCTGTATCTGTATCTTTCTGTTTCCCAACTTCTGTTGCAGAAGATTAAGGTTTAATGTAGACAGACTTTGAATAAACTGTTGCTTAGTTGTACCAAGAGAAGGTTTTTCTTATGGAGGTAAAATCATAAATAGTGATATATTTAATAATTTTTTCCATTAATGGTAGCTTTAAGAATATAATTCTGTTTTCTTTATAGGCTTTTATAGATAATTTTCAAGCAGGTAAACAAGCCTTAGCTGAGGCAACTGTTCAGGCAGCAGAAATGGCTGCTACTGGTGTAAAAGAACTGGCACAAAGGAGTTCTAGAATGGCATTGGATGTTCACATCAAAGCCCCTGTTGTGGTTATCCCACAGTCTCCAGTTTCTGAAAATGTTTTTGTTGCTGATTTTGGACTAATTACAATGAAAAATACATTCCATGTAATAACAAAGAGTCCGACCAACCCCCCACCCATTATTGATTTGATAACGATAAAGCTAAGTGAAATGCGACTATACAGGTAAGCTTTTCACAAGTGTATTTATGTAGAATGCAGTCTTTTTCTAATTTTTTTCTATTAAAGGCTTTGGTATCTTTGAGTTTTCTTTTTAGAATTGAATTTAATTTTATTATAACTATACTTAATTTTGTGGGTTTTTTTTTCCCTTCCTCAAGTATTTTTTGGTAAAATCAATTATTGTTTTCTAGTTTCTAAAAACCTGGAAAATACAGGAAGCTCAGCTCAGTGCTCTGTAGTGACCTAGAGGGGCAAAATGGGGGGAAGAGGGAGACTCAAGAGAGATGGGGGCATATGTCTACTTATGGCTGATTCACATTGTTGTACACCGGAAAGTAAATGTTGTAAATCAATTATATTCCAATAAAAAATAAAAATTTAGTGATTATATAAATAAATACTTAGAAAATATTAGATAATTAGACATGCTATAAAATTTGTTATCTGAGGAAATATATTTGTACTTATTGGCAGTTCTTCAAAAATTAGAAGGTTATGGAAGAAATAGGAGAATTTCTAATATATTAATTCTCTGGAAATACAGCATGCCCAAAGTACTCTATCAGCTTTGTGCTGTGGTTCTGATTTGCTAATTAAACACACACACACATACATAGCCACACAAAGTAGAGTACAATCTTATATATTCACTCTGCATAGAACTAGTAATTAGGGAAATTAAGTGAATATCCAGATAGTTCCAAAACTTTTACTGTGGTATCTCTTAATCACACATTCTAGATTTAATACCATGTTCCTTTTGCAACTGGGATTCATTTCTATTTAAACCTTTCACTTGCTCTTTTCTTTATGTACTTTTTCTTTAGTCTCATTCTATTTATTGTTTTCCTTTTATTTTTGCTCCTTCTCTTTGGTTCCTGGCATGTCTGTGTCCCTCCTGCCACTTTCCATCAACAACATTTTAAAAACAGCCTTATTTAAGATGTAATTAGTATATAATAAATTCAATATTTTTAAAAGTATAGAGTTTGATAAGTTTGATGTGTATACCCTTGTGATAGTTTGAGTACAGTTATAATTCTTCCTTAAATATTTGGTGGAATTCACCAGTGAAGCCACTGGGGCTGGGATTTGCTTGTAGAAGATTTGTAACTACAATTTCCATTTGTTTAGTAAGCTTGGTGCTATATGAATTATTTTATGAGTGATTGTTAATATTTTCAAGAAACATGTCTTTCATCTACGTTGTAGAGTTTTATGTCATAAAGTTAATAATATTCTCTTATTCATTAATACCTATATTGATATTACCTCCCTTATTCTTGATATTTATAATTTATACTTTTTTATTAATCATTCTGGCTAGAAGTATATCAGTTTTATTGCTCTTTTTTTTTTCCTATGGAATAAATGGTATCCATTATTGTTTCACTTCCAGTTTTATTGATATATAGCACTGTATAAGTTTAAGGTATACAACATAATGATTTGACTTACATACATAATGAAATGATTACAACACAAGTTTAGTAAATAGCCATCATCTTATGTAGAGACAAAATTAAAGGAATAGAAAATATTTTTTCTTGTGATGAGAGCACTTAGGATTTACTCTGTTAACAATTTCCCTATGTAACATACAACAGTGAATAATTTATCATGTTGAACATTATATCTGTAGTACTTATGTATCTTACAACTGGTAGTTTGTGCCTTCTGACTATCTTCATCCAGATTGCCCTTCTCATATCCCTTGATTCTGATAACCACAGATTTTAACTCTTTTCTTTATGAGTTTGTTTGAAGTATAGCTGACGTACAGAACTATGTTAGTTTCTGTTACACAACATAGTGATTCAGTATTTCTGTACATTTCAAAAAGATAACTATGTTACATCTCTAGTTAACATCTGTAACCATACAAAGATATTACATAATTATTGACTATATTCTCCACACTGTACTCATGACTCATTTATTTTGTAACTGAAAGTTTGTATCTCTTCCACTTATTTCTCTCCTCCCCCATCTCTCCTCTCTAGCAAGCACCTGTTTGTTCTCTATATCAGTAACTCTTTTTTGTTATGTTTGTTCATTTGTTTTGTTCTTTAAATTCTATATATAAGTGAAATCATTTGGTATTTATCTTTCTCTGTATGATTTAATGTCATCTTGGACACCATGTTGTCACAAATGACAAGATTTCCTTCTTTTTATAATGGTTGAGTAATATTTTGTGGTGTGCATGTGTGTATACACACACACACCCACACCCACACACCCACACCCACATCTTCTCTATCCATTTACCTACTGATGAACATTTAGATTGTTTCCATTTCTTAACTGTTGTAAATAATGCAGTGAACTTAGGGGTATATATATCTTTCAAATTACTGTTTTCATTTTGTTTGGATAAATACTCAGGAGTGGAATTGCTGAGCAAGGCTAGTTCCTGACAAAGCTGGCTGCAATTTTTGGGGTGTTCCAGAGTTGAGAGGGTCAAGGTCAGTTATTTGGATGATTGAAGAGCTCAAGGGTTCCAAAGCTGGTGTTGGGCCACTGGTGGCAGAGCTGGTTCCTGGGCCAGCTAGGAGCTCAGGGGATCCTATAGGAGTTGGCCTGTTGTGGGTAGGTGGAGCTGTGCCCACATTCAGCTAGCTGCTTGATATGGGATGTCCCAAGACTGGTATCTACTAACTGGTGAGTTAGGCCAGGTCCCAGTGTTATGACCTAGAGAGAGGATTCCAAAATGGTGCTTCCTAGAGCATTGTCCTTGTGTTTGAATAAGGGCCCAAATATAGCTCTGTCAGTGTCTCTGTCCCCAGTGTGAGTCCCTGAAGATTCCTGCTTCTCAGAGAGGCTCTCTAATAGCAAGTTGATCTCACCCAGGCTCCTTTTAAATTACTGCTTCTTCCCTTGGTCTTAGATCATGTGAGAGTCTGTGCCCTTTAAGAGTAGAGTCTGTTTGCAACTGCTCTCTGACTCTCCCAAAAGTATGCCCCACTGGTCTTCAAAGCCACTCATTCTGGGGACTCTAGATTGGTCAGCCTGATGAGGGTTGTACCCCTAGTTCCTTGGGGGAGAACTTCTGCAATTACAATGATCCTTTTTCCATTTGTGGCCTACCTGGGGGTATGGTTCTTTACTGCACTGTGTCTACCTTCCTTCCACCTGTCTTGATCCTTTTTATATCTTTAGTTTTGAAGAGATTTTCTGCTGATCTTCAGGTCATTCTCATTGAGAGCTGCTCTGTAAATAGTTGTGAGTTTGGTGTGCCACTAAGAGGAGGTGATCTTCCAATCTTTCTATTCTCTGTCTTGGCCATTCCCTGGTTATCCATTCTTGAACATTCAGTTTTATTGCTTTTAAAGCACCAGCTTTTGGATTTCTCTCTTCTGTTTTCTCTTTCACTGATAGCTGCTTTGATATTTATTATTCCTTCTGCGTCCTTTGATTTTAATTTTTCTCTTGTTCTGATTTTCTCCAGGTGGTGATTCATGACTGATTTGAACATTTCTTTTCTTGTATATGCATTTAGTGCTGACATTTTGGGGTTCTTCTCTGTAGCCCTGTCCTCTGTGGCATTTTACCATATGATCTCTACCTGCCTTGATTTCCCTGGATTCAGCTCTTTTCTTAACTCATGGACTTTTATTGGTTATTTCTTGGCTTATCTACCCCCTTGCTTTTTCATGACCTTTGAATTATCTCAAAACAATTGAGTCATGGGATTCATCTCATTTTTTTTCTTCTTTCTCAGTAATCACTGCCCATTGCCTGATGTCCTGTGTCTTGAAAATCAATTGTTAATATATTTTGTATGTGTGTCTTTGTTGCAGGGGAGAGAGAGGAATTCTTTCAGGCAGGAGGGTAAATCTAGTTCATGTTATTTTATCTTAAATGGAAGGATAAATTTCCATCAGTTAAATATTTGGGTATTTATTAAGCATGTAATATATCCCAGGCACTGTGCTAGGAACATGAAGTATCATAGTGAGCAGTTTTTACAAGGGGTGAATAAATTGTGTGTGCGTACTAAGTTACTTCAGTTGCATCTGACTCTTTGCAACCCTGTGGACTGTAGCCCGCCAAGCTCCTCTATCCATGAAAATTTTCAGGCAAGAAAACTGGCGTGGGTTACCATTTCCTCCTCCAGGGGATCTTCCCAACCCAGGGATTGAACCCACATCTCCTGAGTCTGCTGCATTGGCAGGTAGATTCTTTACCACTGAGCCGCATGGGAAGCCCCATTTTGAGTGCAATTTTTTAAAATGTTTTCAAAATATTTTAATCTATAATTTTTAAAAAAATCTATTTTCCTGTTGTTAAAAACTTAAGTTGATTCATTTTTATTGTTTTAAATAGCATTATAATGCTGATTGATTTCTTTATCAATACTTACATGATTTTCTGCTCATTTCTTTAGGGTGTTTCCTTCAGATGAATTCCTCGAAATAGAATTACTTGTTTATAGAGTAAACCATTTTCCCTGAGATAACTTTATTGCAAAGATGTTAATTGTAATATAAAATTTTTAAAATATGTATATAATACTTCTATAAGGAAAGTTGTAAAATTTAAATAAGGGCCAGTAAGAATTCTTAAATAATTATAGAGAGAATATTTTCCTATATCTAGTATTATAAAGGTGTCAGTTTCCTATAAATTAATTTTGTATATTTAATGCACTGAATAAAAAATCACAACAGCAGTTCTTTTAACGTCTTTCAGAATTATTGTAAAGTTTTTCTGGAAATATAAATGGGGGAAGGATGTAGCAAAGATTTTTTGAAAGAAAGAATTGAGATAGGGCATGGAAGAATTATAACAACCTTCGAAGTACTACTAAAATATTAAATTTCATTAAATACCACTAAAATATATTATAACACTGCAATAATTAAGATAGTGAAATAGTATAAAACTCACCAGCTGACTGTGTGGGTGCGTGTGTAATATCACCATTATTCATATATAACAGTCAAGCTCATTATTCACACATTCTACATTTGTGAGTGTTTCTGCTTGCTGAAACTTAGGTATAACCCCAAATCAGTATTCATGTCACTTTCACATTCATTTTGGGCATGCACAGAGCTAGCAGCAAGACGCTTGAGTCTCCCAGCCTGTGTTCCCAGCTGAGGTGTTAAAGAATACCCTGCTGTCTTTTGTAAGCTCTTCTGCTGTAGACATGTGTTCCTTTTATTGTGCCCCCCCCTTTTTTTTTTGCATTTAAAGTATTTTCCTTGGTAATTTTGCTATATAAAATGTCCCCAGAGCATAATGCCAGTAATAAAAAACTAAAATGGAGTGAATCGTATGTTAATAGTATATGAATTATCTCGATAATGATCTTAAAAAACTAAGGACAAATAACACATAAGTACCAGTTATATGGTAGAGAAAAACTTGATAAATTGAGCACTGAAAACAGAAGGAAAATGATAAGGGAAGAATATCAGTTGGCTTTGACTGTTCAAAATATAAGTTTCTAAATATTAATTACCAAAACCAAGTGCTACCATATAGGATAATTGGCAACATCTTTAATAAAAAATGAAAATCATTACATATTTTAAGACAGTAAGAAAAATGATAATTTGAAAAATGAGTAAAGAACAAGACTAAATGATTCTTTTCAGGAACAATAATAGCTGGTACCTAGCTAATAGAAATGTTCAACTTCATTAATAATCAAGGAAATGAAAATTAATACAGTGAAATAGTATTGTTTCCCTATTAAATTTGACAGATCTTCAGTTCAGTTCAGTCTCTCAGTCGTGTCCGATTCTTTGCGACCCCATGAATCGCAGCACGCCAGGCCTTCCTATGCATCACCATCTCCAGGAGTTCACTCAGACTCACGTCCATCGAGTCAGTGATGCCATCTAGCCATCTCATCCTCTGTCATCCCCTTCTCCTCCTGCCCCCAACCCCTCCCAGCATCAGATCTTTTCCAGTGAGTCAACTCTTTGCATGAGGTGGCCAAAGTACTGGAGTTTCAGCTTTAGCATCATTCCTTCCAAAGAAATCCCAGGGCTGATCTTTAGAATGGACTGGTTGGATCTCCTTGCAGTCCAAGGGACTCTCAAGAGTCTTCTCCAACACCACAGTTCAAAAGCATCAATTCTTCTGCGCTCAGCTTTCTTTATAGTCCAACTCTCACATCCGTACATGACCACTGGAAAAACCATAGCCTTGACTAGACAGACCTTTGTTGGCAAAGTAATGTCTCTGCTTTTTAATATGCTGTCTAGGTTGGTCATAACTTTCCTTCCAAGGAGTAAGTGTCTTTTAATTTCATGGCTGCAATCACCATCTGCAGTGATTTTGGAGCCCAGAAATACAAAGTCTGACACTGTTTCCACTGTTTCCCCATCTATTTCCCATGAAGTGATGGGACCGGATGCTATGATCTTCGTTTTCTGAATGTTGAGCTTTAAGCCAACTTTTTCACTCTCTTCTTTCAATTTCATCAAGAAGCTCTTTAGTTTTTCTTCACTTTCTGCCGTAAGGGTGGTGTCATCTGCATATCTGAGGTTATTGATATTTCTCCCGGCAATCTTGTTTCCAACTTGTGCTTCCTTCAGCTGAGCATTTCTCATGATACACTCTGCATATAAGTTAAATAAGCAGGGTGACAATATACAGCCTTGACGTGCTCCTTTTCCTATTTGGAACCAGTCTGTTGTTCCATGTCCACTTATGACTGTTGCCTCCTGACCTGCATACAGGTTTCTCAAGAGGCAGGTCAGGTGGGCTGGTATTCCCATCTCTTTCAGAATTTTCCACAGTTTATTGTGATCCACACAGTCAAAGGCTTGGGCATAGTCAATAAAGCAGAAATTGATGTTTTTCTGGAACTCTCTTGCTTTTTCCATGATCCAGCGGAGGTTGGCAATTTGATCTCTGGTTCTTCTTCCTTTTCTAAAACCAGCTTGAACATCTGGAAGTTCACGGTTCACATATTGCTGTAACCTGGCTTGGAGAATTTTGAGCATTACCTTACTAGCATGTGATGTGAGTGCAATTGTGCGGTAGTTTGAGCATTCTTTGGCATTGCCTTTCTTTGGGACTGGAATGAAAACTGACCTTTTCCAAAGTTTGGGTAGTACTGGTAAGAAAAAGTTTTTCCAGATGAAGCAATCTTTTGACACAGCAGTTAATATTTCTTGAAATTAGTCAAGAAGAAGAAATTTACTCAGAGATGTACAAAGATAATGATCCAAGTATTATTATTTATTATAGTGAAGAATTAGAAACAGTATATTTTTTAACAATATAAGATTGACTTAATGACTTATGATATAGTTATATATTTTAATATCACCTCTTAAAACTGTATTAAAAATGTAATATCCCCTTAGAGCTTTTAGATTCCTCTACTTAGTACCATCAAAGGAGATTGCAAGCATGCATAAATGATAAGTAAAACGTTACCCTGTGAAACTGTTAGTTGTTCAGTTGTGTCTGACTCTTTGTGACCCATTGAACTGTACACTTCCAGACCTCTCTGTCCATTGAATTCTGCAAGCAAGAATACTAGAGTGGGTAGCCATTCCGTTCTCCAGGGTATCTTTTGAACCTGGATCTCCTGCATTGCAGGCAGACTCTTTACCACCTGACCCACCAGGGGAGCTACTAGGAATTCTAGGAGATCCTTGGTGACTCTTAACATCTCTCCAATTGTATAAGTGATAATCTAAATTCTGCAGTTATAATTTCATTCCCCAGTAGAGAATTTGGGATTTGCTACCAGTTCAGTCGCTCAGTCGTGTCTGACTCTTTGCAACCCCATAGACTGGAGCATGTCAGGCCTTCCTGTCTGTCACCAACTCCCGGAATTTACTGAAACTCATGTCCATTGAGTCGGTGATGCCATCCAACCATCTAATACTTGGTCGTCCCCTTCTCAACCTGCCTTCCATCTTCCCAGCTTCAGGGTCTTTTCAAATCAGTCAGCTCTTCACATCAGGTTGCCAAAGTATTGGAGTTTCAGCTTCAACATCAGTCTTTCCACTGAGTATGCAGAACTAATTTTCTTTAGGATGGACTGGTTGGATCTCCTTGAAGTCCAGTGGAATCTCAAGAGTCGTCTCCAATGCTACAATTCAAAAGCATCAATTCTTCAGTGCTCAGCTTTCCTTATAGTCCAACTCTCACATCCATACATGACTACTGGAAAAACCGTAGCCTTGACTAGATGGACCTTTGTTGATGAAGTCATGTCTCTGCTTTTTAATATGCTGTCTAGGTTGGCCACAACTTTCCTTCCAAGGAGCAAGCGTCTTTTAATTTCATGGTTGCAATCACCATCTGCAGTGATTTTGGAGCCCCCAAAAATAAAGTCTGACACTGTTTCCACTGTTTCCCCATCTATTTGCTATGAAGTGATGGGACCAGATGCCATGATCTTCGTTTTCTGAATGTTGAGCTTTAAGCCAAATTTTCGCTCTCCTCTTTCACTTTCATCAAGAGGCTTTTTAGCTTCTCTTCACTTTCTGCCATAAGGGTGGTGTCATCTGTATATCTGAGGTTATTGATATTTCTCCTGGCATCTTGATTCCAGCTTGTGCTTCTTCCAGGGCAGCATTTCTCATGATGTACTCTGCATAGAAGTTAAATAAGCAGGGTGACAATATACAGCCTTGACGTACTCCTTTTCCTGTTTGGAACCAGTCTGTTGTTCCATGTCCAGTTCTAACTGTTGCTTTCTGACCTGACCTTGAGAAACACAGATTTCACAAGAGGTAGGCAGGTGGTCTAGTATTCCCATCTCTTTAATAATTTTCCAGACAGTTTGTGGTGGTCCACATAGTCAAAGGCTTTGACGTAGTCAGTAAAGTAGAAATAGATATTTTTCTGGAACTCTCTTGCTTTTTCAATAATCCAACGTATGTTGGCAATTTGATCTCTGGTTCCTCTGCCTTTTCTAAAACCGGCTTGAACATCTGGAAGTTTACGGTTCACATATTGCTGAAGCCTGGCTTGGAGAATTTTGAGCATTACTTTACTAGCGTGTGAGATGAGTGCAATTGTGCGGTTGTTTGAGCATTCTTTGGCATTGCCTTTCTTTGGGATTGGAATGAAAACTGACCTTTTCCAGTCTGTGGCCACAGCTGAGTTTTCCCAAGTTGCTGGCATATTGAGTGCAGCACTTTCACAGCATCATCTTCCAGGATTTGAAATAGCTCAACTGGAATTCCATCACCTCCACTAGCTTTCTTCGTAGTGATGCTTTCTAAGGCCCACTTGGCTTCGTATTTCAGGATGTCTGGCTCTAGGTGAGTGATCACACCATCATGATTATCTGGGTCATGAAGATCTTTGTGTAGTTCTTCCGTGTATTCTTGCTACCTCTTCTTAATATCTTCTGCTTCTGTTAGGTCCATACCATTTCTGTCCTTCATTGAGCCCATCTTTGCATGAAATGTTCCCTTGGTATTTCTAATTTTCTTGAAGAGATCTCTAGTCTTTCCCATTCTATTGTTTTCCTCTATTTCTTTGCGCTGATCACTGAGGAAGGCTTTCTTATCTCTCCTAGCTATTCTTTGGAACTCTGCATTCAAATGGGTATATCTTTCCTTTTCTCCTTTGCATTTTGTTTCTCTTCTTTTTGCAGCTATTTGTAAGGCCTCTTGAGACAGCCATTTTGCGATTTTGCCTTTTCAGAAAACGAAGATCATGGCATCCAGTCCCATCACTTCATGGGAAATAAGATGGGGAAACAGTGGAAACAGTGTCAGACTTTATTTTTTTGGGCTCCAAAATTACTGCAGATGGTGATTGTAGCCATGAAATTAAAAGATGCTTACTCCTTGGAAGGAAAGTCATGACTAACCTAGATAGCATATTCAAAAGCAGAGACATTACTTTGCCAACTAAGGTCCGTCTAGTCAAGGCTATGGTTTTTCCTGTGGTCATGTATGGTTGTGAGAGTTGGACTGTGAAGAAGCCTGAGTACCGAAGAATTGACGCTTTTGAACTGTGGTGTTGGAGAAGACTCTTGAGAGTCTCTTGTACTGCAAAGAGATCCAACCAGTCCATTCTGAAGGAGATCAACCCTGGGATTTCTTTGGAAGCAATGATGCTAAAGCTGAAACTCCAGTACTTTGGCCACCTCATGCAAAGAGTTGACTCATCGGAAAAGACTCTGATGCAGGAGGAGAAGGGGACGACAGAGGATGAGATGCTGGGATGGCATCGCTGACTTGATGCATGTGAGTCTGAGTGAACTCCGGGAGTTGGTGATGGACAGGGAGGCCTGGCGTGCTGCGATTCATGGGGTCGCAAAGAATCGGACATGACTGAGCGACTGAACTGAACTGAATTTATTTCTTTTTCTTGGAGATGGTCTTGATCCCTGCCTCCTGTACAATGTCACAAACCTCTGTCCATAGTTCTTCAGGCACTCTATCAGGTCTAATCCCTTGAATCTGTTTGTGACTTCCACTGTATAATGATAAGGGTTTTGATTTAGGTCAAAGCTGACTGGTTTAGTGGTTTTCCCCACTTTTTAAAATTTAGGTCTGAATTTGGAAATAAGGAGTTCATGATCGGAGCCACAATCAGCTCCCGGTCTTGTTTTTGCTGACTGTATAGAGGTTCTCCATCTTTGGCTGCAAAGAATTTAATCAATCTGATTTCAGTGTTGGCCATCTGGTGATGTCCATGTGTAGAGTCTTTTCTTGTGTTATTTGAAGAGGGTGTTTGCTATGACCAGTGCGTTCTCTTGGCAAAACTCTATTAGCCTTTGCCCTGCTTCATTCCGTACTCCAGTGACAAATTTGCCTGTTACTCCAGGTATTTATTGACTTCCTACTTTCGCGTTCTAGTCCTCTATAATGAAAAGGACATCTTTTTTTGGGTGTTAGTTCTAGAAGATTGTAGGTCTTTATAAAAACCATTCAGTTTCAGCTTCGGGCATAGAGTTGAATTACCTTGATATTGAATGATTTACTTTGGAAAGAACAGAGATTATTCTGTCATTTTTGATATTTCATCCAGGTACTACATTTTGGACTCTTGTTTTCTGACACTACTCCTTTTTTTCTATGGAATTCTTGCCCGCTGTAGTAGATACAATGGTCATCTGAGTTAAATTCACCCATTCCAGTCTATTTAAGTTGTCTGATTCCTAAAATATCAATCCTCACTCTTGCTGTCTCCAGTTTGACCACTTCCGGTATGCCTTGCAAGATTCACGGACCTAACGTTCCAGTTTCCTATACAATATTACTCTTTATAGCATCGGACTTTGCTGCTATCACCAGTCACATCCACAACTGTGTGCTGTTTTTGCTTTAGCTCCTTTTCTTCATTCTTTCTAGAGTTAGTTCTCCACTGATCTCCAGTAGCATATTGGGCACCTACCAACCTGGGGAGATCATGTTTCAGTATCCTATCTTCCTGCCTTTTCATACTGTTCATGGGGTTCTCAAGGCAAGAGTACTGAAGTGGTTTGCCATTTCCTTCTCCAGTCGACCACATTTTGTCAGAACTCTCCATCATGTTCTGTCCATCTTGGGTGGCCCTACACAGCACAGCTCATTTGGTTAGACAGGCTGTGGTCCATGTAATCAGATTGGTTAGTTTTCTGTGATTGTGGTTTTCAGTCTGTCTGCCCTCTGATGGAGAAGATTAAGAGGCTTATGGAAGCTTCCTGATGGGAGAGACTGACTGAGGGGGAAACTGGGTCTTGTTCTGATGGGCGGGGCCATGCTCAGTAAATCTTTAATCCAATTTTCTGCTGATGGGTGGAGCTGTGTTCCCTCCTTGTTATTTATCTGGACCCAAACTATGGTGGAGGTAATGAAGATAATGGTCACCTCCTCCGGAAGATCCTGTGCATGTACTGCTATACTCATTGCCCGCAACCCTGAAGCAGGCCACCACCGACCCACGCCTCTGCTGGACACTCCTGGACACTCCGGGAAGTCTGGGTCAGTCTTGTGGGGGTCACTGCTCATTTCTCCTGAGTCCTGGTGCACACAAGGTTCTGTTTTTGCCCTCCAAGAGTCTATTTCCCAGTCCTGTGCAAGTTCTGGCAGCTTTATGGTGGGGTCAATGGTGACCTCCTCTAAGAGGGCTTAGTACCCAAGTCTGCTGCACCCAGAGCCCCAGTCTGTGGCAGCCCACTGCAGACCTGTACCTCCATAGGAGACGCTCAAACACGGTTCTGACTCAGTTTCTGTGGGGACCCTGGGTCCTGGTGTGCACAAGGTTTGTTTGAGCCCTCTGAGCGTCTCTGGTGGGAATGGGGTTTGATTCTAAACATAAATTCGCCTCTCCTACTGTTTTTTGGCGGCTTCTCCTTTGCCCTTGGGCGTGGGGTATCTCCTCATAGCCGCTCCAGTGCCACACAGCTGCCACTCCAGCGCCTGCCGTCTTGCTGGGGTTTCTCTGACCTTGGATGTGGGGTATCTCCTCACGGCCACTTGAGCGAAGTGTAGCCGCAGCTCCTGAACTTGGACGTGGGGTATCTCCTCACCACCGGTCCAGTGCCATGCAGCCACCATTCCAGCGCCATGTGATTGCTACCAATTAAAGTGTGGATGTTTTATTTAGGAGGACCACTTTGAGGTTGTCATTTGAAGGTATATTGGGAGGCTGCTTTGGTCTCATGTCAGTTGAAAGGCGTTTGGTAACCAACTAGTCTTTTCATAACTCCTGAGCATCAGTTCTACCCTTACATGGAGTTGGAAAGGCAAATGTGGTTCACCGTAATATAAAATTTACATATTCAACTATATTTGTTCTGCAAAAATAGAAGTTTCATATTTGCAAACTAGGTTCTTATCAAGTAAGGGGATATGTAGTAGTAATCTGACATGGGTAAATCTGTGAATTTAAATGTTTTCATATTAAGGTCTTGTCTAATGTATTTTATGTTTTATGTAGAGAAAATTCTCATTTTAAGAGTTTTATGTCCAACATGTGTTTTTTGGAACTTTTTAATATATTATAAAAATCTTATTTAAAAGTTTTATTTTTTCTGCAACACAGAGAACTTCAGCTCAGAGAAAAGTCACCTAGGTTTCTAGGGAGGTAGAATGTCTTTCATCTTGCATGGAAAGCCTATTTGATTCTATTTTCCTCTGCACACACACAAAATTATTGATTTCTTTTATTTATATATAAATGATTAATTTTTTTCTGATACTGTATGAAATTTATTCAAAACAATTTTATTTTTACTCATAGGACTCAATATATTAATGATGCATACCAGGAAGTACTGGATCTACTATTGCCATTAAATCTTGAGGTGATGGTTGAGCGAAATTTATCATGGGAGTGGTTCCAGGAAGTTCCTTGTTTCAATGTAAATGCTCAGCTAAAGCCCATGGAGGTAACTTTTGAATACTTATTGATGTATCTTTTGTTGGTTAAAAATTATTGTTTGGGGACATAAGTCATTTTGTATGTACAAGTTATGTAAAAATACCTCGGTCAGAAAAGAGATAGTAGCTCATGTGTATAAACTAGAATGCATTGAATGTTGATATTTTCTTTCTTCGTAAAAAGATTTTTTTTCATTAAAAAAATTATTTTTTAATTGATGGATAATTACGTTACAGAATTTTGTTGTTTTCTGTCAAAACTCAACATGAATCACCCATAGGTATACATATATCCCCTCCCTTTGGAACTTCCCTCCCAATTCCCTTCGAATCCCATCCCTCTAGGTTGATACAGAGCCCCTGTTTGAGTTTCCTGAGCTATACAACAGATTCCTATTGGCGTAATGTAAGATCCATGTTACTCTTCCCATATATCTCACCTTCTTCTCCCCTCTCCCCATGTCCATGAGTCTATTTTCTATGTTTATTTCTCCATTCAGTTCAGTTCAGTTGCTCATTCATGTCCAACTCTTTGTGACCTCATGAACTGCAGCACACCAGGCCTCCCTGTCTATCACCAACTCCCGTAGCATACCCAAACTCATGTCCATTGAGTTGGTGATTATAATCCAACCATCTCATCCTCTGTGGTCCCCTTTTCCTCCTGCCCTCAATCTTTCCCAGCATCAGGGTCTTTTCCAATGAATTAGCTCTTCGCATCAGATGGCCAAAGTATTGGAGTCAGCTTCAACATCAGTCCTTCCAGTGAACACCCAGGACTTCTCTCCTTTAGGACGGACTGGCTGGATCTCCTTGCAGTCCAAGAGACTCTCAAGAGTCTTCTCCAACATCACAGTTCAAAAGCATCAATCCTATTGCGCTCAGCTTTCTTTATAGTACAACTCTCACATCCATACATGACCACTGGAAAAACCATAGGTTTGACTGCTGCTACGTCGCTTCAGTCGTGTCCGACTCTGTGTGACCCTATAGACGGCAGCCCACCAGGCTCCCCCGTCCCTGGGATTCTCCAGGCAAGAACACTGGAGTGGGTTGCCATTTCCTTCTCCAATGCATGAAAGGGAAAATTGAAAGTGAAGTCGCTCAGTCATGTCTGACTCTTGGCGACCCCATGGACTGCAGCCTACCAGGCTCCTCCATCCGTGGGATTTTCCAGGCAAGCGTACTGGAGTGGGTGGCCATTGCCTTCTCTAGCCTTGACTAGACCACTGGAAAAACCATAGCCTTGACTAGACGGACCTTTGTTGGCAAAGTAATGTCTCTGCTTTTGAGTATACTGTCTAGGTTGGTCATAACTTTCCTTCCAAGGAGTAAGCATCTTTTAATTTCATGGCTGTACTCACCATCTGCAGTGATTTTGGAGCCTAGAAAAACAAAGTCAGCCACAGTTTCCCCATCTATTTCCCATGAAGTGATGGCACCAGATGCCCTGATCTTGGTTTTCTAAATGTTGAGCTTTAACCCAACTTTTTCACTCTCCTCTTTCACTTTCATCAAGAGGCTCTTTAGTTCTTCTTCGCTTTCTGCCATAAGGGTGGTGTCATCTGTATACCTGTGCTTATTGGTATTTCTCTCGGGAATCTTGATTCCAGCTTGTGCTTCCTCCAGCCAAGCATTTCTCACAATGCACTCTGCGTATAAGTTAAATAAGCAGGGTGATAATATATAGCCTTGATGTACTCCTTTTCCTATCTGGAACCAGTCTGTTGTTCCATGTCCAGTTCTAACTGTTGCTTCCTGACCTGCATACAGGTTTCTCAAGAGGCAGGTCAGGTGGTCTGGTCTTCCTGTCTCTTTCAGAATTTTCCACAATTTACTGTGATCCACAGAGTCAAAGGCTTGGGCATAGTCAATAAAGGAGAAATAGATGTTTTTCTGGAACTCTTGATTTTTTGATGATCCAACAAATGTTGGTAATTTGATGTCTGGTCCCTCTGCCTTTTCTAAAACCAGCTTGAACCATGGTTCACATATTGCTGAAGCCTGGCTTGGAGAATTTTGAGCATTACTTTACTAGCGTGTGAGATGAGTGCAATTGTGTGGTAGTTTGACCATTCTTTGGCATTGCCTTTCTTTGGGATTGGAATGAAAATTGACCATTTCCAGTCTTGTGGCCTCTGCTGAGTTTTCCAAATTCGCTGGCATATTGAATGCAGCACTTTCACGGCATCATCTTTTAGAATTTGAAATAGCTCAATTGGAATTCCATCACCTCCACTAGCTTTTTTCGTAGTGATGCTTTCTAAGGCCCACTTGACTTCACATTCTAGGATGTCTGGCTCTAGGTGAGTGATCACACCATCGTGATTGTCTGGGTTGTGAAGATCTTTTTTGTACAGTTCTTCTGTGTATTCTTGCCACCTCTTCTTAATATCTTCTGCTTCTGTCAGGTCCATACCGTTTCTGTCCTTTATCAAGCCCATCTTTGCATGAAATGTTCCCTTGGTAGCTCTAATTTTCTTGAAGAGATCTCTAGTCTTTCCCATTCTGTTTTCCTCCATTTCTTTTCATTGATCACTAAGAAAGGCTTTCTTATCTCTCCTTGCTATTCTTTGGAACTCTGCATTCAGATCCTTATATCTTTCCTTTTCTCCTTTGCTTTTTGCTTCTCTTCTTTTCACAGCTATTTGTAAGGCCTCTTCAGACAGCCATTTTGCTTTTTTGCATTTCTTTTTCTTGGGAATGGTCTTGATCCCTGTCTCCTGTACAGTGTCACGAACCTCCGTCCATAGTTTATCAGGCACACTGTCTCTCAGATCTAGTTCCTTATATTTCTCACTTCCACTGTATACTCATAAGGGATTTGATTTAGGTCATACCTGAATGGTCTAGTGGTTTTCCCCACTTTCTTCAATTTAAGTCTGAATATGGCAATAAGGAGTTCATGGTCTGAGCCACATTCAGCTCCCGGTCTTGTTTTTGCTGACTGTATAGAGCTTCTTCATCTTTGGCTGCAAAGAATATAATGAATCTGATTTCAGTGTTGGCCATCTGGTGATGTCCATGTGTAGATTCTTCTCTTGTGTTGTTGGAAGAGGGTGTTTGCTATGACCAGTGCATTCTCTTGGCAAAACTCTGTTAGCCTTTGCCCTGTTTCATTCTGTACTCCAAGGCCAAATTTGCCTGTTACTCCAGGTGTTTCTTGACTTCCTACTTTTGCATTCCAGTCTCCTATAATGAAAAGGACATCTTTTTTATATGTTCGTTCTAGAAGGTCTTGTAGGTCTTCATAGAACTGTTCAACTTTGCTTCTTCAGCGTTCCTGGTCGGAGCATAGACCTGGATTACCATGATATTGAATGGTTTGCCTTGGAAAATAAATTGTTCAATATCGTTTTTCTACATATCCATATAAGGATATTTATCTTTCTCTTTCTGACTTACTTCACTCTGTATAATAGGTTCTAGGTTCATCCACCTCATTAGAACTGACTCAAATGTGTTCTTTTCTATGGCTGAGTAATATTCTATTGTGTATATGTACCACAACTTCTTTATCCATTCATCTGTCGATGGACATCTAGGTTGTCCATGTTCTAGCTATTGTGAAATATATGTGTCTTTTTCAGTTTTGGTTTCCTCAGGGTATGTGCCTAGGAGTGGGATTCCTGGGTCATATGGTGATTTTATTCCTAGTTTTTTTAAGGAATCCCTATACTGTCTTCCCTAGTGACTGTATTCATTTACAGTGCAAGAGTGTTCCCTTTTCTCCAAACCCTCTCCAGCAGTTACTGTAGATTTTTGATGATGGCTGTTCTGACCCGTGTGAGGTGATACCTCATTGTAGTTTTTATTTTTATTTCTCTAATAATGTGTGATGTTCAGCATCTTTTCATGTGTTAGTTAGCCGTCTGTATGTCTTCCTTGGAGAAAAGTCTGTTTAGGTCTTTCTGCCACTTTTTGATTGGGTTATTTGTTTTTCTAGCATTGAGTTGTATGAGCTGCTTGCATATTTTGAAAGCTAATCCTTTGTCAGTTTCATTTGCTTTTATTTTCTCCCATTCTGAGGGTTGTCTTTTACTTTGCTTATAGTTTCCTTTGCTGTGTAAAAGCTTTTAAGTTTAATCAGGTCCCACTTGTTTACATTTGTTTTTATTTCCATTACTCTAGTGGGTGGATCGGAGAAGGCAATGGCAACCCACTCCAGTACTCTTGCCTGGAAAATCCCATGGACGAAGGAGCCTGGTAGGCTGCAGTCCATGGGG
The DNA here is from genome assembly GCF_023091745.1 of Budorcas taxicolor. NCBI lineage: Eukaryota > Metazoa > Chordata > Mammalia > Artiodactyla > Bovidae > Budorcas > Budorcas taxicolor. The sequence goes on from NC_068917.1 coordinate 56,318,986, forward strand.
TCGCCAAGAGTCAGACATGACTGAACGACTTTACTTTCACTTTTCAATTTAATGCATTGGAGAAGGAAATGGTAACCCACTCCAGTGTTCTTGCCTGGGGAATCCCAGGGATGAGGGAGCCTGGTGGGCTGCCGTCTATGGGGTCGCACAGAGTCGGACATGACTGAAGTGACTTAGCAGCAGCAGCAGCAGCAGCAGTGGGTGGATCATAGGGGATCTTGCTTTGATTTATGTCATTGAGTGTTCTGTCTATATTTTGCTCTAAGGGTTTTGTAATTTCTGGTCTGAGGTTTAGGTCTTTAATCCATTTTGAGTTTTATCTTTGCGTATGGAGTTAGGAAGTGTTCTAATTTCATTTTTTTACATGTAGCTGTCCAGTTTTTCCAGCACCATTTATTGAAGAGTCTGTCTTTGCCCCCTTTTATATTCTTTCCTCCTTTGTCAAAAATAAGATACCCATAGGTGCATGGGTTTATTTCTGGGCTTTCTATCTTGTTCCATTGGTCTATGTTTCTGTTTTTGTGCCAGTACCATGCTATCTTTATGACGGTAGCTTTCACTTATGGTTTTCTCAGGGTGTATGCCCAGTAGTGGGATTGTTGGGTTATGAGATAGTTCTATTCCTAGTTTTTTAAGGAATCTCCATACTGTTCTCCATAGTGGCTGTATCAATTTACATTCCCACCAGCAGTGCAAGAGGATTCCCTTTTCTCCACACCCTGTCAAACACTTACTGTTTGTAGATTTTTTTGATGAGGAGTATTCTGACCAGTGTTAAGTGATATCTCATTGTAGTTTTAACTTGCATATCTCTAATAAATGAGTGATGTTGAGCATCTTTCTGTATGATTATTAGCCATTTGAATGTCTTCTGTGGAGAAATGTCTGTTTAGTTCATCTACCCATTTTTTGATTGGGTTTTTTGTTTTCCTGATGTTGACCTGTGTGAGCTGCTTTGTATATTCTGGAGATTAATCCTTTGTCAGTTTTGTTTGCTATTATTTTTCCCATTTTGAGGGTTATCTTTTAATCTTGATGATTGTTTCCTTTGCTGTGCAAAAGACTTTAAGTTTATTTAAGTCCCATTTGTTTATTTTTGTCTATTTCCATTACTGTAGGAGGTGGGACAAAGAGAATCTTGCTGTTATGTATGCTGAAGTGTGTACTGCCTGTGTTTTCGTCTAAGAGCTTTATAGTTTCTGGGCTTATGTTTAAGTCTTTAATCCATTTTGAATTCCTTTTTCTGTATGGTGTTAAAGTGTTCTGAATTTATTATTTTGTATTATTCCATATTTGTCAATTGAGGGGCTTACTAACCAAAAAAAATATAGAGTAGCTACATGGATACTTAAAGATGAAAGTTCCTTTTAAAGGCTTAAAACTAGTAGGCTAATTGCTGCATTCATAACAAAGTTTATCATTCGTAGCTTCTGATATTGATACTGGCATTTAATTTAGTTCTGTATTTCACAGGGTACTAAAGAATACATGGTCATTTAGAAAATGAAACATTCAGTTAATAGAATTATCTAATGTGTTAAAAGTTGGTTTTGCAGGGGTTTGAAATGAAACAGTTTTTCTTGTATAAAAATTTTTCACTACATGAAGTAGTAATGTTGAAATGGTCAAATCTTATTTTTTTAACAGTTCATTCTTAGTCAAGAAGATATAACGACCATTTTTAAAACATTATATGGCAACATATGGTATGAAGGTGATAGTGCTTCACATGAAGTAACAAAAGATCAGTCCAGCGTTACTAGTGGTGCTACTACTGCTTCACACCATCCAGCAGGTATGTCTTAACCTTAAATTAGCCCCCCTCTTCCTTCCTTCTGTCCTTCCTTTCATTCTCCCTAATTGTACGTTTGGGTAAAATAAGATTTATAAACCTTTTCTATCTAGCTAATCTTACTCAAGTAGTTCTGATTTATCTGTTAGTATTCATTCTGTTGATTTTTTTTCTTTGAATCAAATTTTTTTCTTGTTATCCTAACTCCCCTTAAGTTCCTATTTTTCAGTTTTCAAGTTTTCTCCTCATCCTTTCTCTTCTCCCTTGTTCCTAGTGAAGCATATGTTCCAATGGAATATTTCATATTAATATTAGAAGTATCAAAATATTAGCAGTCTCAAAAGAGGATGTTCATTAGTGATGGACTCCAGCAAATATTTAGAAGATACATGGATAAAATAGAGCAGAGGGAATTGTAACTCAGTAGAAGGCTGCATCCAATGTTGGATTTAATTTATTATGTAGAAACCTAACTAGGGTCTAAGTTCAATACCAGCACATAAAGAAATTGGGTTAATTAGAACTACTAGATGATTTTGCTTCACTAGAGTAAATTCTCCTCATTCTGGTATTTTGGGGGAACCCCAAGTCTCCCTACCTCAAACTGAAATCTGCTAGTTTACAAGATCCCTGCTTGCCAAGGCCTGACATATTGCACAGCTTTTCCAGTCAGAATCCCAGCAAAGAAACAACCTTGAAGTAAAGTGAAGTGAAGTCGCTCAGTCGTGTCCGACTCTTTGCGACCTCATAGACTGCAGCCTGCCAGGCTCCTCTGTCCATGGGATTTTCCAGGCAGTAGTACTGGAGTGGTTTGCCATTTCCTTCTCCAGGGGATCTTCCCAAACTAGGGCTCGAACCCAGGTCTCCTACATTGTAGACAGACGCTTTACCGTCTGAGCCACCAGGGAAGTCCCAGAAACAACCTTACATTTATTTATAACATTATAGGAATCATCATTCTTACTAGCTAGAATAACCAACCCAGTACTTTATAGTTAAATATTAATGGTCAGATATAAAGAAAATCATAAGAACCCAAGCATAAAAGCAGACAAGATAAACAGAGTAGTGTTTCTCTAATGAGACAAAAATAATTGAAGAAAAAAAAGGAGAATGTGAACAGAAAACTAACTCTAATTGATAAAAACATTATTCTAGGAGTATAAGAACTGAATCCTACCATCACTACCTTCTGTCTTCCTAAGATAAGAAAGAGTTCTTAAAAGAGAACTCTATAAAACTAAGTAAATATTGAAACAAATTCTTGGATATAAAGAATCTACCCAGCTTCAAGCTGATTGGATACTCTCCATGCAAACACATTTTCGTGAAATGTCAGAACAATAGAAGTAATATTGAAGAATACTAGGCTGCCTGTTAGGGCTTAGGAAAAAAAGTGAGTGGAATCAGATTCATCATGAGTGAAACTGGATGGGATGGGATTGATGGAGGATAAAAGACAGTGGGGTAATATTGGAAAATATATTTTTAAGGAAGATAATTTTGAAGTTAGGATTCCATATATGGTCAAACAGTCATCCAAATGTGAAAACAATTTTTAGATTTCCGGTGACTCTAAGTTTACTTTCTTTATACCCATTCAGGTACAGCTCATTTTATTGCACTTCATTTTTATTGTGTTTCTCAGACATTGCATTTTTTACAAATTTAAGGTTTGTGGCAACCCTGAGTCAAGAAAGTCTATCTGGGTGCCATTTTTCTAACAAAATTAGTTTTTAATTAAGGTATATATATTTTAAAAACATAATGCTATTGCATTATTATAGACTATAATATAGTATAAACATAACATTTTATATGCACTGGAAAACCGGTTTGTGTGACTTGCTTTGTTGTGGTATTCATTTTATTGTAGTAGTCTGGAACCAAACTTGCAGTGTCTGAGGTATGCTGGTAGTTTGAAAATATATTCTAGCAAAGCAAATAAGGAATCCAGGAAAGGGGAAAACATGGGATTCAAATACAGAGAACATTAAAAAGGAATCCCCAAATTATCTGTTACTGGGCTAGAAAGTGCTTGGTTTTCATTTAAAAAGCAATTTAGAATGTTTTAAGAAAAAAAGGACAAATGTCTTAAGAAAAATGACATAAATTCTATGTAACATGTAGAATGAGGTGTTAAGTCTGCCACATTAAGTAATATGGGAGAGGAAGACATGTTTTCTGTTCCGAAGAAGGGAGAAATATATACAGTACATTCTGTTGCAGAAGTGAAGTAAACTTTTGAGCCATTTTTAGAATGTGTGAAAAGACACTGTTTTTTTTTTTTTTTTCTTGAGAGATGCATGTGTTGTGTTGCAGCAACAGAGGGAGTAAAATGATGCCTAGCAGGTAAAGAATCCACCTGCAATGCAGGAGATGTGGATTTGATCCCTGTGTCTGGAAGATCCCCCAGAGAAGGAAATGGCAACCCATTCCAGTTATTCTTGCCTGGGAAATTCCATGGACAGAGGAAAGCCTGGCAGGCTACAATCCAGAGAGTCAAAAAGAGTTGGACATTACTGAGTGATTGAGCACACATTAGTCTCTTCGTTTAAAATACTGAGATTTTTCAGTCTCAATACTGAGATTTTTCAGTGTAGCAGTCTTGCATAATTGTGTTGAACTTCTTCCTAAGTATGTTTTTTTATGCTACTGCAAATATTTTTAAAAGTATATTTCTCAGTTGTTACTGATACAATTGATATTTGCATAGTAACCCTATATCTTTTTAAAAATGCTAAATTGATTTCTTAATTCTCGTAATTTGTTGGAGACTTCTTAGGGTTTTCTGTGTAGTCAATCATGCTGAGAAAGGCATTTTTACTTTCTACTGTGTAGAAATTATATATAAATAATTTTGTGATAATAAACTCTACAACTTACATGAGATGTAAAAATTTTTGGAAAAAGTCACCAAAACTGACATGGGATGAAATAGAAATAAGATGAGTAGTTCTGCATCTATTAAAAGAATTGAACTTCAGTGGTGAATTTTGTTAAACATTAAAGTAAGATACCAGTGTTAAACCTTTTGGAAAATACAGAAGGAGGGAATACTTCCTTAGTCATTTTATAAAGCAAGCATTAGCCTGATACCAAAAACCCAAATAAAAAATAAAAGCAACTTTGAGGAAAGAATATTGCACCTAATATCCCTAATGAACACAGGAATAAAAATTCTTAACAGCGTAGCATACTAAATCCAGCAATAAGCATAGAGGATTTGTCATTTGACTTAGACTTATCCTGAAATGCAGAGTTCATTTAACCCTCAAAAATCAATTAAGGTAATACCAAATTAAGAGAAAAAGGAGAAAAAATTATATCTCCTGAATAGATGCAGAAAAAGCATTTGATAAGTCACCTGTTTGTGATAAAAACTAGAAATATCTAAAAGGCATATTTAATGGTGAAGTGGAAAGTTTTCCACCTAAAATAGGAACAAAGCAAGAATGTCCACAATCACATTCCGATTCAACTAGTAATCACTGACAGAGCAATACAGCCAAGAGAAGGATTAATAGGTCTCAGAATCCATTTAATATGTACCATGTGTATATAATACCTTGCCCCAAAATATGAAATATAGAAAAGATTGAATTTTGGATCCTTTTGGTTAGTGGAACATTTAAAAAATGTCATCTAAAGCATCTTGTTTGGTTTTAGTTTTTTTGAAGTAAAATTTAAATACAAAACACGTATGCCAGGTACTCTGGTCTGCATTTTACACATGCTGTTTTCCTGAATTGCCAAAACAGACCCAGGGGTTAGTTCTTTTATTCTCATTTCACAAAAATTAAACCAAGAGTTTATTAAAAGTAAACCAGGAGTTTAATTTATACTCCCAGATTATTATGAAAAGAATGCTAACCCTGGAGTTAAGTGAGTTCAACATCTGAATTTTTTAATCTTTTTGAAAAATACTATATTATACCCATTTATTTAATAATTATGTTAAATTTACTTTAATTCTATTTTAATGAGTTCTACCATTCCTGATCTTTTTCTTTTATCCGCTAATTTTTCCAAGGAACAACTGTAGTGACAGCTGCTGTGGTAGAAGTACATTCACATGCTTCTCAAGTTAAGACAACACTAAATATGAGTTTCAGAACTGATTATCTCACCATGGTACTGTACAGTCCAGGTCCTAAACAGGTAAGCTGAAGAAGAAAAACTATATTTTTGCTGTTTCCTGTGTTTTGTTATATCTGTTCCTTTGAGAAAAATTGTTGCACTTTTCACGTTAATATTTAACTATTTGCCTTTTTAAATGTTTTCTTACATATAGCCTTTGATATGAAAAATGATATTTTAAAGTTAATATATGCCTTTCATTATGAGCTCTTGGAAATAGAGAATGTGGTATTTCATATCTTAAAATATATTTTAAATTTTTGTATAAAATTTGTATTGATTTCTTTTTTCTCAGACTTCCTTTACAGATATTCGTGATCCTTCCCTGATACTTGCTGAATTTAAGTTGGAGAATATTATAAGCACTTTAAAAATGTGTACAGATGACTCAACATTTTCTTCCTTCTCATTAAAAAACTGTATTTTAGATGATAAAAGGCCCCATATCAAGAAGGCAACTCCTAGGTAATAGTGTTTTAAATTTTTATTGAGCAATGGTTGGTATATTTTACAGAACTTGCTCTCAAAATTGCATTTTCTGCATGTATCCTGAAATCTTCAAAGCTTTAATGCAGTTGATTCCATAGTTCTCAGTCAACATTTTAAATGCCCTGTTTATGTGCTATTCTTGCTGAATGGTTGAATAGAAAATAAGAGTTAAATAGAAATAATCAGTGTAATTAAATTGGTTTTAAATTAATCTCTATTACCTGAATTATTAATCCATAAAATTGTAATGGGTAATATATGAAAATTTGTGGAAAAAATATGCTGAGATTTCAAAATTCTGACAATTTCTTAAGGATATACTTCCTATATTATGAAACAGTTGTGCTCCTGAAGTCTGTAAATTTATTATTTCTCTTATCTTACTAAGGGAAATGACTTCAAAACATTGGCTTGTTGTTGGTGAAAGCAATGAGAGACCTTTGAGTTTTATTGGTATATTTGATTATGTGCAGGACACTCACAGGAATTGTGATTGTGTTTTTCAGAATGATAGGACTGACAGTTGGGTTTGACAAAAAGGACATGATGGATGTAAGGTATAGGACAATCCGAGATGGTTGGGTGGCTGATATAGTCCTTCAAGAAATGTATATTTGTGCAAGTGTGGAATTTCTGCTGACAGTTGCAAATGTCTTTCTTGAGGCCTACACTACAGGCACTGCTATAGAAACCAATGTTCAAACATGGTCTGCTAAAGAAGAAGGTTAGTTATTGGCTAAAATATTCCATATCTGTTACTGAAGTGCTATAATAACACTTAGCTTGATTATCCTTCTAGATGATGAGGTTAAGTGGATCAGTAAGTTAGAAATCTTTATTTTTCAGAGGTAAGAGGAAAATTGAAATATGTTTTCTGATAAGATAGTTTCTGTATTTTTCAAGGCACAAGTAGATACTGTGGGTTCAACAATTATGAGACCAATGTTAAAATAAGTAATTATACTTCTTTGAAGACAATAATTTGCAAGATTTTCTTGGAAGGAGACAATAATGATACAATGACTCCTTTTCATAATTAAAGATAGTATTTTAACTTAAACTTGTCTTTTATTTATATGCTTATTTTTGCTTTCTGGCCAGGCCACTCAAGCAGGGATTGAACTCATGCTCCCTGCAGGGAAAGTGTAGAGTCTTAGCTACTGGACCCCACAGAGAAGTCCCTAAAGTTCTTTTATTCTTGCTACATTTATAATTTTCTGTTATCTTTTATATATTTCATTCCTTGTAGTGTAGTAGAAAGAGTGTCAAGCTAAGAGTTAGAAACTAGGTTTATTTTTAGCTCTGCTGTTAAATAGTAGGGATTCCCCCTCACATTTTAAAATATTCTAAAGGCTATGAGTTCTTTAAATCTTACAGTAGGAGAGTTGCAGTAAATTCTTTTGGGATCTAAGTATTTTTATTTTGCTTTTTACTTCAAATGGAGATATCATTTTCCTATAAATAATTTTTCATAATATAAAAAAGATTTACAGCTATTTTAAGACATTATCTGTGTTTTTATTTTAGTACCTAAACAGCAATCAGAAAAGTGGGAAATGAATATCACTATTAAAAATCCTGAAATTGTGTTTGTCGCTGATATGACAAGAAATGATGCTCCTGCCTTAGTCATTACAACACAGTGTGAAATATATTGGCTAGGTGACTTTGAAAATGATACAATGACTGCTGCCATTAAAGATCTCCAAGTGAGAGCATGCCCATTTCTTCCAGTCAAGAGAAAAGGAAAAATCACTACTGTGAGTTTTCTATTTATTTGTCAGCTTAATTGTAAACTGTTTTATATTTAGTGTGTATCACTTTAGGAAAGTAGCTACATACTCTCCAACCTTATTCTATAAAATACTTTTCTTTCATCTTGGAGAGCCTAATTTAGATTATTATTGCACCAGCTTTTAAACTCTCTTTTCATTTTTTCCATCTGTTCCTCATTGTTGTGTGTATTTATGGGAACAGTCACACTGAGAAGTTGATTTTATCTAAATACTTCTCAGTGAAGACTTTACTCTGACTTTCTTTCCATGTCAATTCCACACTGCTTTTAGGCGGTTAAGAGTTTGTACCAATTGTTTGTTGTGTTGTTTCAGTTTATTTTCATTTTTTCTCCTATCTAGACTTATTTTTCTCAGATGTGCTACTTGCTTTTCTCCCTATGGCTTATTTGAACCGTCAGTCATGTGCTCTGACATGCTTCCCATTTGTATTCTATTTTCTAGTATCCTCTTGGCCTTCTTCCTCTTCATAACTGATTAAAATTTGTTTCTTCAAAGACATCTTTTCAAGTTAACTGTCTGACTCCTGGTACTCTTATAAAATAAAATGCTTATGAAAATGTACCACAACTTCTTTATCCTTTTATCTGTCAATGGACATCTAGGTTGCTTCCATGTTCTAGCTATTGTAAATAGTGCTGCAATGAATAGTGGAACACATGTGTCTTTTTCACTTTTGGTTTCCTCAGGGTATGTGCCTAGGAGTGGAATTGCTGGGTCATATGGTGATTTTTTTCCTAGTTTTTTAAGAAATCTCCATACTGTCTTCCATAGTGGCTGTATCCATTTACATTCCCACCAACAGTGCAAGAGCATTTGTCTGTTGTAACCTTTTCTTTGTTTTTCTACTTTTGTTCATTTGATTCTTCTCTCTCTTTTTTTTTTTTTCTTATTATCTTGTCAAAGAACCAGCTTTTCATTTTATTAATCTTTACTGTTATGTCTTTCATTTCTTTTTCATTTATTTCTTGGACCTTTATTATTTCTTTCCTTCTACTAATTTTGGTTTTTTTTTGTTCTTCTTTTTCCATTTGTTTTAGGTGTAAAGTTAGGTTGTCTATTTGATATTTTTCTTGTTTCTTGAGGTAGGATTGTATTGCTATAAACGTCCCTCTTAGGACTGCTTTTGCTGCATCCCATTAGGTTTTAGAGTTGTCATGTTTACACTGTCATTTATTTCTAGAAGTTTTTTGATTTCCCTTTTGATTTCTTCAGTAACCTATTGGTTATTTAGAAACGTGTTGTTTACTCTCCATGTGTTTGTTTTTCTTACAGTTTTTTCTTGTAATTGATATCTAGTCTCATAGCGTTGCTGTCAGAGAAGATGCTTGATACGGTTTCAGTTCTCTTAAATTAACTGAGATTTGATTTGTGACCCAAGATGTGGTCTGTCCTGGAGAATGTTCCATGTGCACTTGAGAAGGTGTATTCTGCATTTGGATGGAATGTCCTGAAGATATCAATGAGATCCATCTCATCTAATGTATCATTTAAGACTTGTGTTTCTTTTTAATTTTCAGTTTTGATGATCTGTCCATTGGTGTGAGTGGGGTGTTCAAGTCTCCTACTGTTACTGTGCTACTGTCAATTTCTCCTTTTATGTCTGTTAGTGTTTCTCTTATGTACTGAGGTGCTCCTATGTTGGGTGCATAGATATTTACAGTTGTTATGTCTTCCTCTTGGGTCGATCCCTTGATCAGTCAATGTAGTGTCCTTCCTTATCTCTTGTAATCTTTATTTTAAGGTCTATTTTGTCTGATATGAGGACTGCTACTTCAGCTTTCTTCTGCTTTCCATTTGCAAGGAGTATATTTTCCGATCCTCTCACTTTCCGTCTATATGTGTCTTTAGGTCTGAAGCGGGTTTCTTGTAGACAGCGTATATATGTATCTTGTTTTTGTATCCATTCAGCCAATCTTAATTATTTTTTTTTAAACTTACTGTGTTTGTGGTCTTTTCCCAGAGTAAAAGGTTGAATTCTTTCTTCCTTTTGGTTTCTGCCCTCCTGTATTTGGTGCAGTGGTTTGTGTAAGCTTCCTAGAGGCTGAGATTTGTGATGAGTTTTTGTTCCTTCCTTTGTTTGCTTTTCCTCTGATGGGCAAGGGTGAGTGAGGTGGTAATCCTGTCTGCTGGTGATTGGGTTTGTATTTTTTTTGTTTGTTGTTTAGATGAGGCATCCTGCACAGGGTGTTACTGATGGTTGGGTGATGCCAGGTGTTGTACTTAAGTGGTTTCCTTTGTGTGAGTTCTCATTATTTGGTACTCCATAGGGTTAGTTCTCTGGTAGTCTAGGGTCTTGGAGTCAGTGTTTCCACTCCAGAGGCTCAGGGCTTGATCCCTGGTCAGGAAGGAAGATTCCACAAGTGGTTTGTATGGCATTAAGTAAAATTAAAAACAAATACCTCAAAATGAGAAACCAAAGATGAACCCCAGACAAATGGCAGTTACAAAATCAGGCAAATAATAATTAAAATGATGCAATATACATATACACCCATAAGCAAAGTCAAAACAGTTCAACAAAAATAAAGTACAGTGATTGACCTGGTGAACAAAGGAAATAAAAAATTATCTTTACCTGTTAAGAACAAAACTAACTAAAGCATAAACTGGAAAACAAAACTAAGCAAGGTGCCAGGTATGCAATAAAGCAAAGAAAAGAAAACTAACACATATATTGAGAGGAAAGGAAAGAAAGAATAGATATGCAAAGTTAAATACAGGTAGAGGAAGAAGATTTCTATACATTAAAGATTAACTGCAAGGGGAAAAGAACAGTAGGAAAGGCAAACAAATAAATAAATGTAGAGAAAAAAATAATAGGTTTAAAAAATTAAAATTATAAAAAAGAGCAAAGAAAAAGACATAAAGGAAGAAGAAAGAAAAAAGGAAAACAGAACTGCAAAATCCCAACACAGAGTCAGAGGTTTATAACAACAATAAGAAGTGTGACTGAATATACACATACGCATTACACCCGGAAGCAAAATCAAAACAGTCCAACAAAAGTAAAGTACAATAGATTGACCCTGTGAACAAAGGAAATCAAGAGTTATATCTACCAGTTAAGAACAAAACTAACTAAAGCAGAAACTGGAAAATGAAACTAAAGGAAGACGCAAGTTGGGGAATAAAGCTATGAAAGTAAAGCTAACAAATGTTTGACAGGAAAGAAAAGAAAGAATAAATATGCAAAGTTAAATACAGGTAGATGGAGAAGACTTATATACATTAAAGATTATCTGGAAGGGGAAAGGAACAGTATGAAAAGTAAACAAAGGAATAAATGTATAAAAAATAATAATAGGTTTAAAAAAATAAAATTAAAAAAGAAAATAAAAAGGAAAACTCACCAGAACTGCAAAAGCTCAGTGTAGAGGCAGAGGTTTATAACAATAAAAAATGTGTCTGAGGAGAAAAAAAAAATTCAAAAACTTAATTAGATTTCATAGTGCCAAAAAATTGACAACTACAACAGAGGGGCAAAAAAAACGAGAAAAGAATCCAGGGGAATCTATAGGACAAGTCAAACCATAAGAATAATGTTTTTCTTGAGCCACTGCTGTCAGAGTCCTTTCCTTGCTGAAGTTTGCAGTCCACCTCATCTCCCTTTTATGCCCTCCAAAACTGCTGATCTCCGGACCTGCTATGGGGGCAACTCAGATTCTAATCTGGTCCTACTCCTGTGTGTTCTTCTCTCCAATGTCCACAGCTATCAGAACCAGTGTGTTTCCTTTTGTGGGAGCTCTGAATGTCCTTTTATGTATTCCATGGACAGAGAGTCTGCCTCGTTGATCGTGTGGATTTAATCTGCAGTTTGTATAACTAGTGGGAAGGTTTTGCAGTCTTCTTTCTTAGCTACACTGCCCCTGGGTTTCAATTGTGGTTTTATTTCCATCTCTGCATGTGGGTTGTCCACTGGGGTTTGCTCCTGGGGCTGCCCTGGAGGACTTGGATTTGCCTCTGTGAGGGCCAGATGTGGGGAGTGGTGCAGCTGTTTAGTTTGCAAGAGTTCTGGCAGCACCAGGTACTCAGGGGAGTTGGCAGCTAGGGCAGCAGGAAATACAGTGCTCTAGAAGGGTATGGCAACCAGTATTGGCCAATACGCTCCAGTATTCTTGCCTGGAGAACCCCCCTGACAGAAGCCTGTCAGGCCACAGTCTACAGGTTCACAATGAGCTGGATACTACCGAAGCAACCCTCTGTGCGTAGATGCAAGACTTTTTTTGCCTGTGGCAACTCTGCCCCAGTGAGAGTTGAGCGAGAAGGTGACGCAGCTTCATGGCTTGTGGGGATCCTGGGCAGCACCAAGTGTGCAGGGACATGGACTGCCTCCACCACAGAAGTTATGGCCCTATCAGAGTCTTTTTTCGAGCCTCTTGTAGCTGGCAATTAGAAGGCCTCTTTGGCCAGTTTTTCCCATAGCTCCATCCATTCAGGCACTTAGAGGGCTCCTTTGCCTGGGATCCTTCTCTGTTGTTCAGCACGTCAGGCACATAGAGGGGCCCCCTTGGCTGGGGTCCTACCCATAGACCGGCATTTCAGGCACTTAAAAGGGGCACCTTGGGTGGGGTCCTACCCTGTAGTGCAGTGCATCAGGTGTTGGATGGGCCAGACTTTTTATCATTCAGGTGCCAATGCTTGCATGTGGGGAGAGAGAGGCTATAGTGATGGCTCCACCCTCTATGCGTGACTCAGTAGTATCACTTTGCTTCCATGGCTTCCTGGCTTTCCTCTACAGGCATTTTCCTTCACAGTCTCCTCCCTCACATCTCCTAAATCCGTCTCTCCACAGTGAACAGCAGCCCTCACACTGGGATTGCTCCATAGTATCTAGACTCCAGCTCCCAGCTGCTGCACCTTCCATGGGACCTGTGTCCCTGTCCAGAGTATGTATGGCTGTGGCAAGGACTGTCTGATTCTCATTCCATTTAGGCTGCCACAGATCAGCTGTTTCACTCTCAGCCTTAAATGTTTCTCCTCTGACTCAGACAGTTGCCCTGATGTGGGGATTGGACCCTTGCTTCAGTTTGCCCACCTGCCAAGGGAAGGTCCAGTCCTATGAACACTCCTGTTTTTCCCCCTAGTTCCTTTGTCCTACTGAGTTTTGGGTGGTCCTGTATTCTTTTTCACTGGTCAGGTACTCCTGTCCCCTCTTACCTGGTGTTCTGCATGCACTACTGTGTCTGAAGGTGTATTGCTGATGTATCCATGGAAAGAGATATACTCCATGTCCATCTACCCCTCCACCCTTTTGTTCCTCCTCCTAGATGATAGCTTTCTTTATTGTGTCTGCATATGACTTCTTTCGGTTTGGCAATATATTAAGTAAGTGTAGTCACACAGTTGTGTCCGACTCTTTGCGACCCCATGGACTATATAGCCCACCAGGCTCCTCCGTCCATGGGATTCTCCAGGCAAGAATACTGGAGTGGGTTGCCATTTCCTTCTCCAGGGGATCTTCCTGACCCAGGGATCAAACCTGGGTCTTTCGCATCACAGGCAAATGCTTTATCCTCTGAGCCATCAAGGAAGCCCAGGCAATATATTAACTAATAGACAAATAAGTTACCAATTTTTGACAGATGCACGCCTCACCACTATACACAATCACTAGTTTAACAGTGGTACAGGACTGAAAACTCAAAGCTTAAAAACCCATTCAGAAAATGAAAGAATAAAAAAAAAAGAAAAAGAATAGGAAACACTTTGTAGTCATTGCTTCATGAGAATTGAAATATCCTGCTGAATTGAATTGTGAAAACGTGAAGCTCCAACAATGGAGTAAGTTCCTTGGATAGCCCATGTTGGAGTCTTTGATTTTTGCTGTCTTGAAAGAGCATTGTTCTCATTTTCTCACGTGGCTCTGTCTCTCTCTCTTTTTAAACATTATCCATTATAGACATATGTAAAGTGACTATTGTCTTTTTCAGGATAAACATTGTTGTCACAGCTTGCTTTCTGTTAAGCTTACTACTTGGAGGTGATCTTAGCAGTTTTAATACTAAAAAACTCCTATATACCAGGTATTGGTCTCCTTGGCCATCCTTAGTTTGTTAACCATTTGGTGATTCCATATGTAAGTAGCTTTAATAACCAAAGCTATTATTTATTCATGGAGGGTTTTTTTTTTTATTTTTGCTGCAAAACTCTTGTTTTATTTACTAATCAGTCATTTGTATATCCTATCTTCATCCTGACAGTAAAGACTACTTTGACAGTGGATTCCTTTTTCTCTACATGATTGCCTGCATTTGTTTTTTTGATGATAGTCATTGTGACAGGTGTGAGGTGATAGCTAATTGTGGTTTTGATTTACATCTCTCTACTGATTAGCAATGTTGAACATCATTTCATATGCCTGTTGGTCATCTGCATGTCCTCTTTGGAAGAATGTCTGTTCAGTTCTGCTGCCCATCTTTAATTGGAGCATTTGGTAAAAAAAACAAAAATGATGTTGAGTTGTATGTTCAGTTCAGTCTCTCAGTCATGTCTAACTCTCTGCAACCCCATGAACCGCAGCAGGCCAGTCCTCCCTGTCCATCACCAACTCCTGGAGTCTACCCAAACCCATGTCCATTGAGCTGATGATGCCGTCCAACCATCTCATCCTCTGTCATCCCATTCTCCTCCCTCAATCTTTCCTAGCATCAGGGTCTTTTCCAGTGAGTCAGCTCTCCACATCAGGTAGCCAAAGTATTGGAGTTTCAGCTTCAACATCAGTCCCTCTAATGAACACCCAGGACTGATCTGCTTTAGGATGAACTGGTTGGATCTCCTTGCAGTCCAAGTGACTCTCAAGAGTCTTCTCTAACACGCAGTTCAAAAGCATCATTTCTTTGGCCCTCAGCTTTCTTTATAGTCCAACTCTCACATCCATACATGACCACTGGAAAAACAATAGCCTTGAGTAGATGGACCTTTGTTACCAAAATAATGTCTCTGCTTTTTAATATGCTGTCTAGGTTGGTCATAACTTTCCTTCCAAGGAGCAAGCGTCTTTTAATTTCATGGCTGCAGTCACCATCCGCAGTGATTTTGGAGCCCAGAAAAATAAAGTCACCCACTGTTTCTACTGTTTCCCCATCTATTTGCCATGAAGTGATGGGACCAGATGCCACGATCTTAGTTTTCTGAATGTTGAGCTTTAAGCCAACTTTTCCACTCTCCTCTTTCACTTTCATCAAGAGGCTCTTTGGTTCTTCTTCACTTCCTGCCATAAGGGTGGTATCATCTGCATATCTGAGGTTATTGATATTTCTCCCAGCAATCTTGATTCCAGCTTGTCCTTCCTCCAGCCCCACGTTTCTCATGATGTACTCTGCATATAAGTTAAATAAGCAGGGTGACAATATACAGCCTTGATGTACTCCTTTTCCTATTTGAAACCAGTCTGTTGTTCCATGTCCGGTTCTAACTGTTGTTTCCTGACCTGCATACAGATTTCTCAAGAGGCAGGTCAGGTGGTCTGGTATTCCCATCTCTTTCAGAATTTTCCGCAGTTTATTGTGATCCACACAGTCAAAGGCTTTGGCATAGTCAATAAAGCAGAAATAGATGTTTTCCTGGAACTCTCTTGCTTTTTCCATGATCCAGCGGATGTTGGCAATTTGATCTCTGGTTCCTCTGCCTTTTCTCAAACCAGCTTGAACATCTGGAAGTTCACGGTTCACATACTGTTGAAGCCTGGCTTGGCGAATTTTGAGCATTACTTTACTAGCGTGTGAGATGAGTGCAATTGTGCGGTAGTTTGAGCATTCTTTGGCATTGCCTTTCTTAAGAATTGGAATGAAAACTGACCTTTTCCAGTCCTGTGGCCACTGCTGAGTTTTCCAAATTTGCTGGCATATTGAGTGCAGCACTTTCACAGCATCATCTTCCAGGATTTGAAATAGCTCAACTGGAATTCCGTCACCTCCACTAGCTTTGTTTGTAGTGATGCTTTCTAAGGCCCACTTGACTTCACATTCCAGGATGTCTGGCTCTAGATGAGTGATCACACCATCGTGATTATCCGGGTCATGAAGATCTTTTTTGTACAGTTCTTCTGTGTATTCTTGCCACCTCTTCTTAATATCTTCTGCTTCTGTTAGGTCCGTACCATTTCTGTCCTGTATCGAGCCCATCTTTGCATGAAATGTTCCCTTGGTAGCTCTAATTTTCTTGAAGAGATCTCTAGTCTTTCCCATTCTGTTGTTTTCCTCTATTTCTTTGCATTGATTGCTGAAGAAGGCTTTCTTATCTCTTCTTGCTATTCTCTGGAACTCTGCATTCAGATGCTTATATCTTTCCTTTTCTCCTTTGCTGTTCGCCTCTCTTCTTTTCACAGCTATTTGTAAGACCTCCCCAGAGAGCCATTTTGCTTCTTTGCATTTCTTTTCCATGGGGATGATCTTGATCCCTGTCTCCTGTACAGTGTCACTAACCTCATTCCATAGTTCTTCAGGCACTCTATCTGTCAGATCTAGGCCCTTAAATCTATTTCTCACTTCCACTGTATACTCATAAGGGATTTGATTTAGGTCATACCTGAATGGTCTAGTGGTTTTCCCTACTTTCTTCAATTTAAGTCTGAATTTGGTAATAAGGAGTTCATGGTCTGAGCCAGTCAGCTCCTGGTCTTGTTTTTGTTGACTGTATAGAGCTTCTCCATCTTTGGCTGCAAAGAATATAATCAATCTGATTTCGGTGTTGATCATTTGGTGATGTCCATGTGTAGAGTCTTCTCTTGTGTTGTTGGAAGAGGGTGTTTGCTATGACCAGTGCATTATCTTGGCAAAACTCTATTAGTCTTTGCCCTGCTTCATTCCGCATTCCAAAGCCAGATTTGCCTGTTACTCCAGGTATTTCTTAACTTCCTACTTTTGCATTCCTCTCCCCTATAATGAAAAGGACATCTTTTTTTGGTGTTAGTTCTAAAAGGTCTTGTAGGTCTTCATAAAACCATTCAACTTCAGCTTCTTCAGCGTTGCTGGTTGGGGCATAGACTTGGATTACTGTGATATTGAATGATTTGGCTTGGAAATGTACAGAGATCATTCTGTCGTTTTTGAGATTGCATCCAAGTACTAAATTTTGGACTCTTTTTTGACCATGATGGCTACTCCATTTCTTCTAAGGGATTCCTGCCTGCAGTAGTAGATATAATGGTCATCCGAGTTAAATTCACCCCTTCCAGTCCATTTTAGTTCGCTGATTCCTAGAATGTCGACGTTCACTCTGGCCATCTCCTGTTTGACCGCTTCCAATTTGCCTTGATTCATGGACCTGACATTCCAGGTTCCTATGCAATATTGCTCTTTACAGCATTGGACCTTGCTTCTATCACCAGTCACATCCACGGCTGGGTATTGTTTTTGCTTTGGCTCCATCCCTTCATTCTTTCTGGAGTTATTTCTCCACTGATCTCCAGCAGCATATTGGGCACCTACTGACCTGGGGAGTACCTCTTTCAGTATCCTATCATTTTGCCTTTGCATACTGTTCATGGAGTTCTCAAGGCAAGAATACTGAAGTGGTTTGCCATTCCCTTCTCCAGTGGACCACATTCTGTCAGACCTCTCCACCATGACCTGCCCGTCTTGGGTGGCCCCCTGCGGGCATGGCTTAGTTTCATTGAGTTAGACAAGGCTTTGTTCCTAGTGTGATTAGATTGACTAGATTTCTGTGAGTATGGTTTCAGTGTGTCAGCCCTCTGATGCCCTCTTTCAACACCTACCATCTTACTTGGGTTTCTCTTACCTTGGGTGTGGGGTATCTCTTCACGGCTGCTCCAGCAAAGCATAGCCGCTGCTCCTTACCTTGGATGAGGGGTATCTCCTCCCACCACCCTTCCTGACCTTCATTGTGGGATGGCTCCTCTAGGCCCTCTTGAGCCTAGGCAGCCACCACTTCTTGGGCATGGGGTTGCTCCTCCCGGTTGCTGCCCTGGCCTCGGGTGTGGGGTTGCTCCTTCTGGCCCCCGCCCCTGGCCTCAGACATGGGGTGGCTCCTTTCGGCCGCTGCCCCTGGCATCGGACGCAGGGTATCTCCTCCTGGCCGTGGCCCCTGACCTCTGACGTGAGGTAGCTCCTCTCGGCCGTTCCTGTGCTGTCGCAGTCTGGCACTCTAGGCCGCTGCCCCTGACCTCGGACGTGGGGTAGCTCTCGGCCTATATAGGTTAACATATTTCATTTACTTTTATAATGGAAAAAAGTACCACGATAAAACTTTTATTTTAGTAACTCAATCTGTGGTTGAATCTTCAAATATAGAACCTGTGGATACAGAGGACTGACTGTACTTGGTCTTTTTTTTTTCTTGAGATAATGTTGACTTACAACATTATATAAGTTTCATGGGTACAGTATTATTTTTCTACTTCTGCATATACAACAGTATGTTCACCACCAAAAATTTAGTTTTTACCAGTAACCATACAGTTGACATCCTTGACTGCATTTTGTTCCTCATGCCTTCCCCTGTGTAATTTCCAATCTGTTATCTGTATCTATGCTGTTGTTTGATTTGTTCGTTTCTTGTTTTTTTCTTTTTTATATTACTTATGTAGGTGAAATCATGCAGTATTTTTCTTTCTCCATCTGACTCATTTCTCTTAGGTCCATCATACCCTCAAGGTCCATCCATATTGTTGCAAATAGCAAGGTTTCACCTTTTTATGCCTGAGTAGTATTCCCTTCTCATACAAACATATAGGAACACTCCACATTTTCATTATCTTTCATCTGTTGATAGGCACTCTAGGTTTTTTTCATACCTTGACTATTGTAGATAATGCTGCAATGAACATAGTGGGTGACATTAATCTTGTTGAATTAGTGCTTTTGTATTATTTGGATAAATACCCAGAAGTGAAACAGGTGAATCATATGATAGCTAGTCTTATTTTTTTGAGGACACTCCATACTGTTTTTCCACAGTAACTACACAAATCCCACATCTAGTGAATCTTCCTTCACATTCTTTCCAACTCTTATTTCTTGCGTTTTTCATAATAGCCATTACAACAGATATGAGGTGATATTTTATTTTGGTTTTGATTTGCATTTCCCTGATAAATAGTGATCTTGAACATCTTGTCATGTGCTTGTTGGCCTTCTGTCTTCTTTGGAAAAAAAAAAAATCTATTCAACTTCTCTTGCCATTTTTTAAAATTGTGCTGTTTGTTTCATTGTTGTTGAATATTGTGCCATTTTATCAATATACAAAGGAGTTGAGGATTCTTGGATTTTAGTATCTGCCATGGGTGGGAGGAAGCAGGTAGGGAACAGGTGTTTGTGTCCTGAAACCAGTCCCCAAGGGATACCAAGGGACTGCTATAAAATAGAATACAGAATACAAGTTTTGTGAATTTTTTGTATATTTAAGAAATTCTTTTTCTTTGTCAGTAGTGTTGCTAATATAAGTACTTTCTGTTTATTATAAATAATGAACGAGAGGATAAGAAAGGAATGTTTTATTGATTGACTTGTTATTGAAGTGGATTATTTTTACTAACTTGTTTATTTAGCATAGTTATCTCCTGTTGGATAAGTCTATAACTAAAAATATTTTAAGAATGTGTTAATTTAATAGTATTGATTTTTCTCTTCTAGGTTTTGCAACCCTGTGACTTGTTCTGTCAAGCTACTCAGATAAGTACAGATCCACAAGTACTTGAATTATCAGTAAAATCCCTGACACTGAAGGTAAGTTATAATGTAGTCATTCAGATCTTTAGTGCCCTTTTGAAAAAAACAATAAAACTTAGAAAGAAGCAATTATAGCAACAATTTTAATCATTAA
Source organism: Budorcas taxicolor (assembly GCF_023091745.1). Classification (NCBI taxonomy): domain Eukaryota; kingdom Metazoa; phylum Chordata; class Mammalia; order Artiodactyla; family Bovidae; genus Budorcas; species Budorcas taxicolor. Next base: position 56,338,984 of record NC_068917.1, read on the forward strand.
ATAAGCAGAAGGAAGCTGTTTAAAAATATTTTGACACATAATTTAAAAATGACAATTTACGTTTTATGATGAATGTTTTCATGTATTTTATTATTGGCAGTTGACTGCTTCTGTAGGTAGCTTGCTTACAGTATGTATAGTTGAAATTGGTCCGTTTAATATCAATATGTAAATATTTTACTATTGAAATTAGCTATGATAATAAAAAAAGATTTTGTAGGCAGCAAATTGTGTCTGTTTCTTGGTAGTAATATTACTTCAGTATTAATTCCTCTTGATCCTTCAGCAAATATATTTCATGTTCTTAGAAGTATGTAGTTTGGAAAGTGATTTTTGTGGTTTTTTTTTAATTACCTTGAAATTTTCTCCTTAGGTTTCACCAGTTATCATAAATACTGTGATTACCATAACTTCAGCACTTTATACTGCCAAGGAAACCATCCCAAAAGAAACTGCTTCTTCTACAGCACATTTATGGGAAAAGAAGGATACGAAAGATTTAAATATGTGGTTTCTTGAAGAACCAAATGAAGCTGTAAAAAGAGCTCCCATGCCTGAATTGGTACCCAAAGGAGAGATAATAAAAATGAACATTGATTCTATTTTTCTAGTTCTTGAGGCTGGAATTGGTCATAGAACAGTACCTATGCTATTGGCAAAATCACGTTTCTCAGGGGAAGGCAAAAACTGGAGCTCCTTAATAAATCTCCACTGTCAACTTGAGCTAGAAGTAAGCATATATAGTATTTTTCCAGGTTATGTAAGAAATACTGCTACATATGAACTATTTTGGAAATCTCATTTAAACATTTAAATTAAGTTTATCACAAATACAATGTTGATTCCCAAACTTTTGGGAAAAAGTATACCTATTTATGCCCTTGATATAGTTGTTTTTATGTGTACCTTACTTTTAGAGTAGACATCCATATTATGTTTCTATTTCAACTGATTTCATTCATCTTAAGGTGATTAAATTAAGAGACTTTTATTCAGTTCAGTCACTCAGTCATGTCCGACTCTTCATGACCCCATGGACCACAGCACACCAGGCCCCTCTGTCCATTACCAACTCCCAGAGTCTACTCAAACTCATGTCCATTGAGTCACTGATGCCATACAACGATCTCATCGTCTGTCATCCCCTTCTCCTCCTACCCTCAATCTTTCCCAGCATCAGGGTCTTTTCAAATGAGTCTCTTCACATCAAATGGCCAAAGTATTGTAGTTTCACCTTCACCATCAGTCTTTGCAATGAACACTCAAGACTGATCTCTTTTAGGATGGACTGGTTGGATCTCCTTGCAGTCCAAGGGACTCTCAAGAGTCTTCTCCAACACCACAGTTCAAAAGCATCAATTCTTTGGTGCTCAGCCTTCACAGTCCAACTCTCACATCCATACATGACTACTGGAAAAACCACAGCCTTGACTAGATGGACCTTTGTTACCAAAATAATGTCTCTGCTTTTTAATACGCTGTCTAGGTTGGTCATAACTTTCCTTCCAAGGAGCAAGTGTCTTTTAATTTCATAGCTGCAATCACCGTCCACAGTGATTTTGGAGCCCAGAAAAATAAAGTCAGCCACTGTTTCCCCATCTATTTGCCATGAAGTGATGGGACTGGATGCCATGATCTTAGTTTTTTGAATGTTGAGCTTTAAGCCATCTTTTCCACTCTCCTCTTTCACTTTCATCAAGAGGCTCTTTAGTTGTTCTTCACTTTCTGCCATAAGGGTGGTGTCATCTGCAAATCTGAGGTTATTGATATTTCTCCTGGCAATCTTGATTTCAGCTTGTGCTTCATCCAGCCTGGCATTTTCATGATGTACTCTGCATATAAGCTAAATAAGCAGGGTGACAATATACAGCCTTGATGTACTCCTTTTCCTATTTGAAACCAGTCTGTTGTTCCATGTCCGGTTCTAACTGTTGTTTCCTGACCTGCATACAGGTTTCTCAGGAGGCAGGTCAGGTGGTCTGGTATTCCCATCTCTTTCAGAATTTTCCACAGTTTATTGTGATCCACACAGTCAAAGGCTTTGGCATAGTCAATAAAGCAGAAATAGATGTTTTTCTGGAACTCTCTTGCTTTTTCGATGACCCAGCAGATGTTGGCAATTTGACCTCTGGTTCCTCTGCCTTTTCTCAAACCAGCTTGAACATCTGGAAGTTCACGGTTCACATATTGCTGAAGCGTGGCTTGGAGAATTTTGAGCATTATTTTACCAGCGTGTGAGATGAGTATAATTGTGTGGTAGCTTGAGCATTCTTTGGCATTGCCTTTCTTCGGGATTCGAATGAAAACTGACCTTTTCCAGTCCTGTGGCCCCTGCTGAGTTTTCCAAATTTGCTGGCATATTGAGTGCAGCACTTTCACAACGTCATCTTTTAGGATTTGAAATAGCTCAACTGGAATTCCATCACCTCCACTAGCTTTGTTTGTAGTGATGCTTCCTAAGGCCCACTTGATTTTGCATTACAAGATGGCTTGCTGTAGCTGAGTGATCACACCATCGTGATTACATGGGTCTTGAAGATCTTTTTTGTACAGTTCTTCTGTGTATTCTTGCCACCTCTTCTTAATACCTATTGCTTCTTTTAGGTCCATACCATAGATTGTTGAGTAGAAGTAAAATTGTTAATTTTAAAAATTAAGTATTCTTTTTTCCTTAAAGTAATAATAGAGTATTTCTTTTCTCTTTGGAAATAGTGACTTAAAAACATTAGAAGAATATGCTTTATATATTTATATAATGCAGATCTTCATCCTCTGGTGAGACTCCACCAAGGTCTTTCACACTTCTGTGAGAGTCCTTTAGTTATATGGAAGATACCTACTTTGAGCCAACATATATTATGCATCAGAATTTTTCTACATAGAATCTTCCCAGGGATACTTTGCTTTAAAGTATTTAGTTTTATGTTTAGTAGAAACTAATCTCATATTCTACTTCAGTCAATAAGTATGAAAATTTATAAGCCGCTACAATATTTGTGATGAGAGAGTTATATGCTAATAGAGGTGGGACTGACAGGCTTACGTTTCAAGTTTCCAAGTTTTAGCTAGAATTATCTATACTTTGTAGAGAATTTGATCTAAGATGGCCAGGAAGATCAGAGAATTCAAATACGTACATGCTTATTGAATCATATGTTACTTGTCTTCCCTTCAAAGGCTTTCTAAAAATTAGTGGAGGTAGACAGAACATGTTTTTAAAATTCCAGTTATGTTTGATAGATGAACACAGTTGTCACTGTTAAACCCAGCCTGAAAATCAAGGAAAGATGCTTAAAAGAGAGTTTTTTTCTGGAATAAATTGTGACGAGTAGACCATGAAGTTAGTCAGATGAGGAAATCATTGAGAAAGAATGTATAGGAAACTAATGGCATGTCGATGGTTTTCATACAGAAGAAATAGCACAGCCAAAAGGAATGGTGTGGGGAACAACACGGAAGATGATTTTAGAAAATACCAGAATGTTTTATTTAAAAAATTAAATTCTCTCTCTAGGTACATTATTACAATGAAATGTTTGGTGTGTGGGAGCCGTTGCTTGAACCCTTAGAAATTGATCAGACTGAGGATTTTAGACCATGGAATCTTGGAATCAAGGTATTTTTGATATCTGGGAATTTTTTTCAAATATTGAGGATGTCCACATCACACATACTTTAATTTTAATCACAGCAGAGTTCAGATATTTCATTATGAACCTTTCCACATGCTTCCTTGTTTGACCTCTGAATGTAATTTTCAAACCCAAGACTGTCGCCTCATGGGCTTCTAATATAAATATTGTGTACTAGACACAATATTATGTACTAGACACTGTCTTAAATAATCTACTTTTGCTTTAAACCTTAAAACAAACTTCTGAAGAAGATACAGTTTTAAACTTCATTTTGATATATGATAGAACTAAAACTGTTGAAGTTAAAGGACTTCCATAAAGTAATACCTTTAAATTTGAAGAGGTGGAATGCAATACTGGCTGCAAAGTCCCCACTTATAAACTATCATCTTAAAATACTTCTAGTATTTTCTTTTAGGTTATCTATCCCAAGTTTTCCTCGGTATCTGAAGAGTGTGTATATGAAAGAAAATACATTATTATTTACTTCAAATATAGTGTGAATTTATGTAATTATATAAATCAGAACCTTTAGATGGATGAAATTGTGCTTCTGAAGCAAGAGATTGTAGGATTATTAGCATATCTCCTCCCTAATAATGATTCTGTCAAATAATGGACAAATTTTCAGTGGCTTAAAGCCAGTTTAAGGAACAATGAGGGTGACTAGCTTGGTATTTCCAGCTTTTTGTATTAGACCAGTACATTTGATTTTGCTCATTTTAGATAAAGGATTTGGATAAAGGAATTTCCTTGGTGGTTGTTAGGTCAGGATACTTACAGGTAGTAGACTTGTGAATCTTAAAAAGAGGTAGGTAGTTTGATTCACAGGAGCCTAGGTCCTAGTGGCACTATTCTGCAACTATTGTTGGACTTTTTAAGTCCCTAGATCTCTGTTCTTTATACATAGCATTTATAACACCAGTAGGCTAACTTTTCTTGCCCTGAATTTCCACATGCTATGATGTATGTGCTTCTGATTTTTGTTCAGATGCTATATGCGTTTACTTATTAGGGTTTTATTTTCCCCTTCTAAATTATGTCTGCCATTTTAGTGTAACTAAGGAGGAGAACTTTTCTTCCAGTATTGCCTCTGTCCAGGTGGCATTAGTTGGGTGAACTCCCAGTAATTCCAGTAAGGCAGTGGAACTGATAAAATGTATTGCTTTCTCTAATGTAGTGGTTGAAATTTGTCTGATGTTTGTTTTTCCTTTGTAAAATGAGTTATGCCATGCTCCTGGAAATAAATTTTTCTCTTATTTCTATAATTTATTTGTCATTTTAGATGAAAAAGAAAGCCAAAAAGGCCATTGTTGAGTCAGGCACTGAAGAAGAAAATTACAGAGTACCAGAATATAAAACTGTCATCACTTTCTATTCAAAAGACCAGCTAAACATTACATTATCTAAATGTGGCCTTATAATGTTAAATAATTTAGCTGAGGTAAGAAAAGTTATTTGAAACTTTAATTTTGGGGTACTAGTCTGAGTTAACCCTTTGGTTAAAAAAAAGAAGTTTTTGTTAATTGTCATATATCTGTTAGTATTCTGCTTGTCATTTAGTTTTCTACATTTTCTTGTATTTATGATGACTCTTCCTTGCTAGGCATTTACAGAAGCTGCCACTGGATCTTCAGCTACCTTCATAAGGGATCTGGCACCTTTTATGATTTTAAATTCTCTTGGACTTAGTATTTCTGTTTCACCAAGTGAATCTTTTAGTGTACTCAACGTACCTATGGCAAAATCATATGTATTGAAAAATGAGGAGAGTTTAAGTATGGATTATATGCGAACTAAAGACAATGATCATTTCAATGCAATGACCAGCCTAAGCAGCAAACACTTCTTCATTCTTCTTAGTAAGTGATAAATTACCATCCTGGGGCTTTATTTTCTTTTAAATTGTATTTTATATCCCACTTTACTTACTGCTGGTATCTCACAGGTTTTTTATTTCCTTCCTAATGTGTTGCAAATTTTATTATTTCCTTTGCAGGGCATTGGTTGCTGTTGTCACTGTATTGCTATATTTCAAATTCTGGCTTTATTCACTACTTTATTTAGAGCATAATAATTTACTACTTTGGAGAAGAAAATTATTAGATCTCTTCTTCAGTCAGTATTTATAGACAATAACTATCAGTGGTTTTTTAACCACTTTTAGTATAACTCAGTAAAATTCCCACAGTTTTGCAACTGAATGAATTCAGAATAAGGTTTGAATTCAGCCAGTGGCACAAGATAATGATTTTGGGGTTTGTGAATGGTTTTTATCTTCTGCCTATTGAAGTAGTTTTTTTTTTTTTCTTTGTTCTTTATGTTTCTCAGAAGAGAGGTAAAAAGTAAAAGTAAATACATTGTAAAATTATCGTAGTATGTACTCATAGTATTCTTCAATGTATGTACATTGTAGTATGTACTCATTCTTCTCTTGGAAGGAGAAGGGAGCGAGAGAGGATGAGATTGATTGTATGGCATTATCAACTCAATGGACATGAATTTAAGCAAGCTCCGGGAAATAGTAAAGGACAGAGAAGCCTGGCATGCTGCGGTCCATGGAGTCACAAAGAGTTGGACATGACTAAATGACTGAATAACAAAACTCATTGTGAAGTTAAATATTAATTAGTCCCAAATCCTCACTCACAACACTTTATGACATTTTGACAATTAAGTAGTTATGGAAAGAGGGACATTAGAAAAGATACTTAGGCATGGAGGAGGGGTGCTAAAATTGATAGCTAGTGCTTTTTCCTAGTCAGTAGCTGATTCTTAACAGTGGCTAGGTTTCACATGTTTTCCCAACATTGTCTGTGAATTGTTCTCATCAATTGTACCTCTGTTTGCTTTTAAACTAACATTTTTATGGGATAGTAGGGGAGGCAGACAGGTTAGTTGCTCAGTCTTTGCAATCTCATGGACTGACTGTAGCCCACCAGTCTCCTCTGTCCATGGGATTCTCCAGGCAAGAATACTGGAGTGGGTTGCCACTTTCTTTTCTAGGGGAGAGGAATCTATAAATAGATAATTTACTCCCAATACAATAAATGTATATATTAGGTAAGGCTATATAAAATTGTAATCAAATCTTAGATATGACAAAGTGTCACAGCCTGTTGGAAAAATTAAAAACTGAAAACCGCAGCTACTTGGTAATTGCCGGTGACTGCCTGTTTTATTGTGATAACAAACCAAAGATCAGTATTCTTGTATTTTCTAGCAATTTTTCTCATCAGTCAGTTATTTTTAAAAGATTATGTTGTTGTCTTAGGTTTAACTTTTGGATGAGTTTTTTTCAGTTAAAAACTTTTTTTGTTAAAATACTTTGAAGGGTTTCAGTGAATGCTGTAGAAATGTATTGTGGATTCTTAAAACATCCCTTTGTATAGTTTTCAGTGATAATGTTTAAAAATTTAAGAAATTATCTGATGTTTCTGGCTTAAAATGTCTACCTAAAATTAATATATGATGATTTATGATCAATTTTAAATATGTATACTTAATTTAGCACCTGCTAACCACTCTACTGCTGATAAAATCCCTTTAACAAAAGTGGGACGACGACTGTACACCGTAAGACACAGAGAGTCTGGAGTTGAAAGATCAATTGTTTGTCAAATTGATGCAGTGGAAGGAAGTAAGAAGGTAACAATTCGCTCTCCAGTGCAGGTATGGAATGATTCACTTTTTTCTGAGGTCATATTTTGCATATTTATGTGCTATTAAAAAAAACTAAAGTAAACTACCACCAAAAGTATGCAAATTGTAATAGAAATACAGCTAATAGCAAAAAGAATAATCATTATCAGTAATTATACTACTCTAATATGAATGTTTGTTATATTTGAAGAATTTTGTTGAATATACGTCTCATAATTTTTATAGGACTATTTTGTAAGTTTTTTAATTTTGTGAAAACAAATGTATCAATATTTTGTTTTAGGTCTTTGTGGTATGTATTCTTTTGTTTTAATTACAGAAATTTTGTATACCTTTATTGAGGTAAAATGGATGTACAATAAACTGCATATATTTAAAGCTGATGAATTTTGACAAAAAATACACTTATGAAACTGTCATCACAATCCAAGTAATAAACATAATTATCACCCCAAATGTTTCCTCATCCTGTTTTCCCCCATTCCCATGCATCTGCTTAACATGTACTTGTGGTACATTAGTTATAAATTTTATATAAATGAATGAAGTACAGAATGGAGTCTGACCTCTGTCACTAAGGAAAATTTTGTACGTATCAGTTTTCATGTTGCACATAGTCACGTGTTGAGTTGTAATCTGTTCTATATATATACCACATGCTGTTTTTAATGAATTTTTGTATATGATATGATGTAAGTGTTGAGGTTCATTTTTTTCACTTGGCTATTCGTTCTGACCAAGATTATCGTTTTTCCATTAAATTACCTTGATACTTTTGTCAAAAATAAACTGACCATTATCTTTCTGTGTAAGGCCTCTAATCTGCTTCATTGGTCTATTTATGTCAGTACCATTCTGTCTTGATCACTACTTTATCCTCGGTCTTGAAATCAGGTAGTACAAGTTATCCCACTTTGTTCTTTTTCAAAGTTGTTTTGACTAGCCTAAGTCCTTTCCATTTCCATTTAAATTTTAGACTTGAGTTTTCAGTTTTTATTTAGAAACTTTTATGGAATTAGCATTTTTAATATTAATTTTTGACTTTTTTTCTTGCTAGTATAAGTACATTTGGTTTTTGTATTAACTAGTATAATGCAGCCTTACTGGATAATTTTTTTCTAGTAGCTTTTTTCTAGGTGTATAGATAGTTGCAATGCCTGCAGATAAAAACATTTTTCCGTCTTCCTTTCCAATCTTGGTGTTTATTGTCTTATTTTATTTTGTTTAGTTTATTGTACTAGGTACAATCTCCAATACAATTTGAATAGAAATTATGAAAGTGGATATTTTGTCTTATTCCCAGTCTTAGTGGAAAAGTATTTGGTCTTTCACCATTGAATGTGTTTTGAGCTGTAGCTTTTTTGTTCATGATCCTAGTTTACTGAGAGTTTTTATCAAAAATGAATGTTGGATTTTGTCAAATGATTTTCTGTCTTTACTGAGAGGAATTTTTAAAAAAAATTTTTGGTACATTATTTATTTTTTTTAATTGAAGGATAATTGCTTTACAGAATTTTGTGATTTTCTGTCATACATCAACAAGAATCAACCATAGGTACACCCATGTCCCCTCCCTCCCAAACCTCCTTCCCATCTCCCATCTCACCCCACCTTTCTAGAGTGTCACATAGCCCCCGTTTGAGTTCCCTGAGTCATACAGCAAATTCCCACTGGCTATCTATTTTACATATGGTATTGTAAATTTCCATGTTATTACTGAAAGGATCTTTTTAAAAAAAATTGTTAATATGATTAAATACCATTGATTATTTTTTAATTACTATATTAGATAATGATTGACCGTTAATGTTAAATCAACCCTGCATTCCCAGGATAAATCTCATTTACTCATGAAGTATTAACCTTCATGAAATACTGTTTGATTGATTTGCTAAATTCATGTTTAGAATTTTTATATTCTTGAGGTGTATTGGTTTAGAGTTTTCTGGTAGTGTTTTTATTACGTTAAGTTTTTAAACCACAATTTCACTTTAAGGGCTATTCATATTATCTGTCACTTTTTGAGTGAGCTCTTATAGTGATTATGTGTTGTTCCATGAAATTTGTCACTGAAGTATTTTTGCTTTGACTTCGAAGACTTTTATGTTTTATGTTATTTTCACTGGTTGTAGTAATTTAGATTGACAGTTATTTTTTCCATAGAATGTCATTCCACTGTCAACTGTATTACGTTGTTTCTGACCAGAGTGTGCTCTCTGTTCTTGTATGAAATGTGTAATTTTATTTTTATATAATTGTAAGATTTTTTTCCCCATTACCGGTTTGAAGCAATTTGGTTGTGATGAATCTTAGTCGAGTTTGTTTCATTTTTTTTGTACTTGAATTTATGCATTTATAGTTTTCATCAACTTTAGGAAAAAAATTTGCCATTGTATTCAAAAACTTTATTTCTGTCTTTCTCTTCTCTTCTTCATGGTTCACAGTAGGTTTATACTGATATTAGAGTGTTTAAACTTATGCTCTCTAATGCTCTGTTCACTTTTTCGTTCAGCTTTCCCCCACCCCCATGTTTCTGTTCTGATGTTAAGTTTCTATTGTGAAGTCTTTAAGTTTACATTTCTTTTCAGTGTCTCATTTGTCTTTAGTCAGTTCAGTTCAGTAGCTCAGTCGTGTCCGACTCTTTGTGACCCCATGAGTCGCAGCACGCCGGGCCTCCCTGTCCATCACCATCTCCCGGAGTTAACTCAGACTCACGTCCATCGAGTCCGTGATGCCATCCAGCCATCTCATCCTCGGTCGTCCCCTTCTCCTCCTACCTCCAATCCCTCCCAGCATCAGAGTCTTTTCCAATGAGTCAACTCTTTGCATGAGGTGGCCAAACTACTGGAGTTTCAGCTTTAGCATCATTCCTTCCAAAGAAATCCCAGGGTTGATCTCCTTCAGAATGGACTGGTTGGATCTCCTTGTAGTCCAAGGGACTCTCAAGAGTCTTCTCCAACACCACAGTTCAAAAGCATCAATTCTTCGGCACTCAGCCTTCTTCACAGTCCAACTCTCACATCCATACATGACCACGGGAAAAACCATAGCCTTGACTAGACGGACCTTAGTTGGCAAAGTACTGTCTCTGCTTTTGAATATACTATCTAGGTTGCTCATAACTTCTTCCAAGGAGTAAGCATCTTTTAATTTCATGGCTGCAGTCACCATCTGCAGTGATTTTGGAGCCCAAAAAAATAAAGTCTGACACTCTTTCCACTGTTTCCCCATCTATTTCCCATGAAGTGATGGGACCAATGCCATGATCTTCATTTTCTGAATGTTGAGCTTTAAGCCAACTTTTTCACTCTCCTCTTTCACTTTCATCAAGAGGCTTTTTAGCTCCTCTTCACTTTCTGCCATAAGGGTGGTGTCATCTCCATATCTGAGGTGATTGATATTTCTCCCGGCAATCTTGACTCCAGCTTGTGTTTCTTCCAGTCCAGCATTTCTCATGATGTACTCTGCATATAAGTTAAATAAGCAGGGTGACAATATACAGCCTCGAAGTACTCCTTTTCCTCTTTGGAACCAGTCTGTTGTTCCATGTCCAGTTCTAACTGTTGCTTCCTGACCTGCATACAGATTTCTCAAGAGGCAGGTCAGGTGGTCTGGTATTCCCATCTCTCAGAATTTTCCACAGTTGATTGTGATCCACATAGTCAAAGGCTTTGGCATAGTCAGTAAAGCAGAAATAGATGTTTTTCTGGAACTCTCTTGCTTTTTCCATAATCCAGCGGATGTTGGCAATTTGATGTCTGGTTCCTCTGCCTTTTCTAAAACCAGCTTGAGCATCAGGGAGTTCATGGTTTACATACTGCTGAAGCCTGGCTTGGAGAATTTTGAGCATTAATTTACTAGTGTGTGAGATGAGTGCAATTGTGCGGTAGTTTGAGCATTCTTTTGCATTGCCTTTCTTTGGAATTGGAATGAAAACTGACCTTTTCCAGTCCTGTGGCCACTGCTGAGTTTTCCAGATTTGTTGGCATATTGAGTGCAGCACTTTCACAGCATCATCTTCCAGGATTTGAAACAGCTCAAGTGGAATTCCATCACATCCACTAGCTTTGTTTGTAGTGATGCTTTCTAAGGCCCACTTGACTTCACATTCCAAGATGTCTGGCTCTAGATTAGTGATCACATCGTCATGATTATCTGGGTCATGAAGATCTTTTTTGTACAGTTCTTCCGTGTATTCTTGCCACCTCTTAATATCTTATGCTTCTGTTAGGTCCATACCATTTCTGTCCTGTATCGAGCCCATCTTGGCATGAAATGTTCTCTTGGTATCTCTAATTTTCTTCAAGAGATCTCTAGTCTTTCCCATTCTGTTGTTTTCCTCTATTTCTTTGCATTGATTGCTGAAGAAGGCTTTCTTATCTCTTCTTGCTATTCTCTGGAACTCTGCATTCAGATGCTTATATCTTTCCTTTTCTCCTTTGCTTTTCGCCTCTCTTCTTTTCACAGCAATTTGTAAGGCCTCCCCAGACAGCCATTTTGCTTTTTTGCATTTCTTTTCCATGGGGATGGTCTTGATCCCTGTCTCCTGTACAGTGTCACGAAGCTCATTCCATAGTTCATCAGGTACTCTGTCAGATCTAGGCCCTTAAATCTATTTCTCACTTCCACTGTATAATCATAAGGGATTTGATTTAGGTCATACCTGAATGGTCTAGTGGTTTTCCCTTCTTTCTTCAATTTAAGTCTGAATTTGTCATATTTTTATGTCTAGAAGTTTAATTTGCATTTTTATTTACAATTTCCATGTCTTTTTATATATCTTCAATCTTTCCCCTAACTTTTGAATATATTAAGTATAGTTATATAAGTGTTTTAATATTCTAGTCTACTAATTTTATCATGAGTATCATTTCTGATTTGTTTCATTTTATTAATTTCTGTTTTTATGGGTTATTTTTAAATTTTTGTGTGTCTAATAATTTTTTAACTGGATGCCTAAAATTGTGAATTTTACTTTGTCAGGTTCTTTAAATGTCTTTGTATTCCTTTATGTATTCTTGAGCTTAATTCTTCAATACAGTTATGTGAGTTAGAAAGTGATCCTCCTAATGCTTGTTTAAAAACGTTTTAGGTGAGGCTCAAGCAGTCTATAGTTTAGGGCTAATTTTGCCATTCTGAAGGGTAGAACCAATACCCTTTGTACTAAACAAGATTTTACCACTTTGGTTGGTGAGAAAAGGAGTTATGCATGAACAGCAGAGATTGTTCTGCCTCCCCCTTTCAAATGGATCTTTACTGAGCCTTGCTTAGCATACTCATGGGCATATGCCAGACACTGCTGAACTCTTAAAGTCTCAGGAGTCCCTTCTCTACAGCTCTCACCTCTCCATGCAGCTGTCTCCTCTCTCATATAATGTGCTGTTAGATTAAGCCTTATTGGCTTTCCCACATTCTTGTATCTCTCTCTTCAACTCAGACTGGGCGCTGTTTGATTTCTTCTCTGCACAGTAATCTAGAATTCTTACCACCTAGTAAAGACAGTAAGATGGAGTGACAGAATGGGGAGATAGTCTTAGGGCTTATCTTAGGATTTTTCTCTTCCTTTCCTTCTTTTTCTTCCTTCCTCCCTTTCCCAACCCTGGGTCTTTCTTTCCTGTGCTCTTTTGTCCACTGTTTAAAAACGATTACTTCCTGTGTATTTTTTAACCTCCTGTGTTTTATTTGTTTACTAGTATATTGGGAGGTTATATCTGGCCTATATTGTTCCATCAGAGTTGAAAACAGAGATTCTTTCTCTTATATTTGACTTACAATAATACATAATGTTAGTATGTCGCTCAGTCATGTCTGACTCTTTGTGACCCCATGGACTGTAACCCAGTGGGCTGCTGTGTCCATCGGATTCTCCAGGCAAAGATCCTGGAGTGAGTTGCCATTTCCTCCTCGAGGGGATCTTCCTGACCTGGGGGTCGAACCTGGGTCTCCTGCATTGCAAGCAGATTCTTTACTGTCTGAACCACCAGGAAAGCCCCGATATATTAGCATTTTAATTTTGATATATGTGTACAGTTTGAAGATGTCAGGCATGAAATTTACTCATACATCACGTTTCATATCTCTGGTAACATCGTCAGTTTGATGTTAAGTTGCTCACTCCTGTCTGACTCTGCAACCTCATGGACTGTAGCCCACAAGGCTCCTCTGTTCATGGGATATCCCAGGCAAGAATACTGGAGTGGGTTGCCATTTCCTCCTCCAGGGAATCTCCCTGACCCAGGGATTGAATCGGTGTTTCCTGCATTGCAGGCAGACTCTTTACCATCTGAGCCATCAGGGAAGCATTTCACACAATGAACTGTATTAAAAGATGACTGTTAGGCTGCTTTTATTATTGTTGATTACTTTTTAATTTTATTAAACAGTAAAATATTAATGTTTAATTTCTTATATGTACTTTCATATAAATGAAAATATATTCCTCTTCTTTCAAATAAGTAAACAGCTTATCTAGAAATAAAATATAATATAGTTAATTGTTTATGTATTTATCAGTTCTTAATTTGTATTCAGCATATTTATATTTTGATATGATTTTTAAAATAGAAAGATTTTAGTAAGATATAGAAATAATATAAGAAAATAGTGTTACTAACCAATGTGTCTTTATCTGTCCCAAAGACAAATACAAGTAGAATTTTATCTGATAATGTGTATTAATCAAAATAATGTTAATCATTTACATCACTATTGTATGCAACTCATTGGATGAGATACTCTTTACATACTTTTTCATTCAATGAGTGGTGTACAACAGTGATGTAAAAAAGTAGACATTTGCCAGACAGTGGCTTTTTTGCACTTTTCTCATATAGGCATCTAAAACTTTGATGTCATATTTTTCTTATTAATTTTTTCTACTGTGTTTGTCTAAAGGAAGAAGTTATTCCTGTATCACTGTCAAGAAGATGTTATCTTATTTTTTTCTAGGATTTTTAAAAGTTTTGTTTTTGAAATTCCTTTTCTCTAAAACTGTAGAAACTTTCTTTTTTATTTTTTAGCATGGATATTTGCATGTTTGAATTGTTTTTCTAATTTATATGAGGAAAATAAATATTGCCTGATAATTCCTTTTTTGGGATATTTAGATGGAATACTTATGTCTTTAGAGTCTTAGATTACTGATACTAAATGTTATTTTTTCTTTCCCAGATTAGAAATCATTTTTCAATACCACTTTCTGTTTATGGAGGAGACACATTATTGGGAACGGCTTCACCTGGAAGTGAATTTAACATACCCTTAGCATCTTACCGGTGATTTTGTTTTCTTTATCTTTTTGTTTGCCCTGTGGTCTCTTATAGACAGTTTATGATTTGGCAGTGATATCTATCTTTAAGTTATCAAACTGATGAAATTTATCTTATTAATATCTCTTAATTTATTTAAGTTTTGGCACTCTTAAAATTTTTAAAGTAATAATATTTAACTTAATATGCATAACATGTAAATTATCTTTACTTTTCCTAGTAAATACAAATTACATGCTTGCAATATAACTATCAGAGTCATAGTCATGTAGATTTTTAACAAATTTCTAACTGAACATGATTGGTGCCTTCTAGATTTTATTACACTATTATAAAGTGATTTTTGCTTATCAAGTGTTTTATAATTAATTTTTGAGAAATTTCTTTAGACAATGTGAAATATTTTGTCTTTTTATCTACATGCTCAAGCTCAGTTGCTAAACCATGTCCAACTCTTTGCAGCCCCATAGACTGTAGCCCTCTAGGCTTCTCTGTCCATGGAATTTTCTAGACAAGAATACTGGAATGGGTTGCCATTTCCTTCTCCAGGGGATTTTCCTGATCTGGGGATGAAACCCACATCTCCTGATTGGCAGGTGATTCTTTATCACTGAGCCATCTGGGAAGCTTTTATCTGCCTATCTATCTATTAATTGCTCATTGATAGTATTGTAATGTAAATAGAACTAGACAGTTCATTCTTGAACGCTATAGATGACCCTCATGCAGTCAAATACCCACATTCAGTTGTCCCTCAGTATTCAGTTCTTCTCACTCAAAAACCTCTTGCTGATTATCTGTCTCTCATGTTTTCTCTTTAGTTCTTAAACTTTTCCTTTAACTTTGCATGTTTCTGTAATTCAGCTCTGTCCTTCAGAAAGAAAGTTTTTGAGGAAAATTGTCACCTCTGCAAAATACTCTGTGGCCAGTCTAGAAAGAGTTAGAGTTTCACATGCTCAGCCTGCAGTGTACAGTTGTTTTTGTTTTTTGGTACCTATAGTTATCTTACAACCAGTAGTTATCTTTTCAATATTACATTTCCCATGTGACTGATATCTCTTTAAGAGGAAAGACTGACTGACTTGTGCATTTTCAATTTTGCCTCCTCATTGGTAAATAATGGGTCCAATAAATGTCTTGATAAACTGGATGTGAGTGTATTGGCATTAGTTTAATGTAGAGACAATTAAGCTTTTATTTTTAAGTGTTAGAAGTAAGAGTGAAAAAAAGAATGAAATATAGAGAATGTAGAAGTAAAAAAGGCTAAATCTGTAACTGATTTGACAGGTAACTCTGTGGGTCTAAGGAGGGGGTGGTGGTAAAAGAGTTTAATATTATTTTACAGTCCAGAGTGCCAATAGCTGAAAGTTCTTGAAAAAAAAAAAGACACACAGAGAGGTAGATGTGGAGGGTTCATAGTTCACTCTAGCAAATTTAAGGTACCATCAGACATCATTACAGAGTATGTATTAGATATGTAAAATTTGGGGGATGGAGCTTAAGAAAATAATGATAGCTAGAGATAATATTGACAGTTGTCACACAGTAAGGGATAGTGTCACAGTCACACTAATTATAGTTTTACAAGTATAAAAACATTTAAGTGTTTACACTTGGGCACACTTTAGACTTAAAAAATTATTAAACCCAAGTACAGTTGCAATGTAAACAAAGAATGTGATATTTAAGTATAAGATTTAATCGTAAGTGAAGTGCAGTCGCTCAGTTGTGTCTGACTCTTTGCAACTCCATTGACTGTAGCCTACCAGGCTTCTCTGTCCATGGTATTTTCCAGGCAAGAGTACCGGAGTGGGTTGCCACTTCCATCTCCAGGGGATCTTTCTGACCCAGGGATTGAACCAAGGTCTCCCACATTGCAGGCAGATACTTTACTCTCTGAGCCACCAGGGAAGCCACTGATCATATGTGACATCCAATACTTTTTATCACTGTCTTCTTGCAATCACTGCAATAACTTCTGTAATGCTGTCCAACATTTCAGTAAAGTTAAAGTGTTAGTTGCTTAGTCGTGTCCCAACTCTCTGCCCATGGTCTGTAGCCCACCAGGCTCCTTAGTCCATGGGATTCTCCAGGCAAGTATGCTGGAGTGGGTTGCTATTTCTTACTCCTGTAAATAAAGTTAAGTATCTATTGAAAGCCTTCATTTGATTAACCTTGAAAAGCTGGTGATTAATTTTTCGATAGAAATATATTTTTGGTTCATGAACTCAGTCATGGTACATACTTGGGACCACGTATCCAGGAAAGCCAACTTCTTTAAGTGTGTAAGTCCCATCTGTAGGTGTGTGTGTTGCATATATGACCTGTATGATACTGTATTTTCTGCAAGAAACCAGTTATGAGCTTGTAAACATACTTTTAAGACAGCAGGTTTATATGAAAAATACTTTCCTTTTGAAAGCCAAATAACTTCATTACTTTACAGAAAGTTAAAATGCAAGTATGCATCTGTATATCTGTCTTACCTATCTCTAAGAATGTGAAAATATAAAAATTTATAACAGTAGTATGGAGAAAGATAACATCACTGTTCTAAAGCTGCAATCAAATAATTTACATTTTCTTTTAAAGCATTTTAAAGCATATTGTTTAATCTTTTATGTAGATCACTACTTTCTCTGAAGCCAGAAGATGCAGACTATCAGATGTGTGAAGGAATTGACTTTGAAGAAATGATAAAACAAGATGGTACTTCTTTCAAGAAGAAATGTAGACCTATAAACCCTTCCAGGAAGCCATTTATCATTAATATAGTCCCAGAAAAAGATAATTTGACATATATGTCAGTGTATTCAGAAGACCATTGGGACTTACCATACATAATACATTTGTGGCCACCTATTCTACTCCGAAATCTTCTTCCTTACAAAATTGCTTATTACATAGAGGTATCCTGGTATTTTTTAATGCCTTCTTGTCTTTGATTTTGTAGCTTTAGTTATTTAAAATTATGAGTAATAAAGTAGTGTTTTAAAATTCTAATAAAAATTTTAGAACTGGTGAACAGACAGTATAGATTTTCTTCAAATGAAAATGTTTCAATGATGTTATATAAAAGAAGATTAAAAATTTTTTTCCATTGATTTACCTTAGAAATATGGTTACTAAGTTGGATATAATTTATATGTACAACTATGATATGCCATTTAAAAATCATGTGTGAAAGTACTAGATACTCCTGTAGAAAATTTTAGAAAATAGAGATAGACTGTCTGTAATCACATTATCTGAAGGTATCTTCTGGTGAATATATCATTTCAGTTCTAAAATATATTTTTCAATCTTTTCCATGCATGTATATTTTATATGTTTTTGAAAGATGGATACTAACTTTTCAAATAAGTATGAGAATTAGTATAAAAATAATAGTACTAGACTTAAAACCTGCTACATTATATTATTCTCATACCTTTAGGTTTCTGAAAGAATTTTATGCTTATAAAAATCCTTTTTCTTTTAAATACTCTTTGTTTTAAGAGATTACATCTGATTCCTTCCTGTTGCTATAATAGGAATCTCGCCATCTTAGGATTTTAAGTAAATATTCCATTTACCATTGCTTGTCATATGTAAGAAAGTAATTCTTCATTGAAATCTATTATTTGTTTTGTTGGAATCTGTTATTAATGATTGGAATTTACTATGTGTTTATATTTTTCTGTCAAACTATTTTTCGGAGTGAGGGAGTTAACACATCTGTGGTTTAAGAATATCTATTTTCCATATAGTTGGCAATTAAGATAGTAGTTAAGAATTACCTCTTTACTATCAGATAGATTTGAGACTGAATCTTAGCTCTATCTCTTACTAGCCCTGGGCCTTTAGGTGAGTTATATTATCTTTCTAAATCATTTGTCCTATCTTATAAAAGAGTGATGGTAATAAAACTTCATGACTGGGATATGGGGAAAATCAAATAATGTAGTAAAGCACTGCGCACAGGGCCTGACAGGCATATGGTTTCTACTGGTTAACCTCTCTAGCACCACCAGCACCACTATTCTGTTTTGTGGAACATGTCAGGTATTGATAAACTTAACATTGTTTTTGCCTTAAGTAATTTAAAGTCTTAAGATGAAGAGGTTCCTATGTTATAACAACAGGAGGGAACCAGATTAGAGATGCTAGGAAAACAGGTGCAATTCCCAGATGGGCTATCTGTTCCATTTTAGTAGAACTTTTAACTTGATGCCTTTAGGGATAACATTCTGTTTGCTAGTTTTCAAAAGAGATGATCAATTTTTAGAAAGGTAGTTTACTTGTGGTATGGAGAAGGGCTTAGAGGAGTTAAGAGCAGTTAGGAGACTTTTAAAAGGAGGAGTTACAGTGACATGAACTAAGGTAATGCAGGTGTGGATGTACAGAAATGAACAGTTTTGAGAGTTATGTCAGATGCAGTATAAAAACTTACTGGAAATGGGTTATGAGAGTTTGTTAAAAATCAAGAATGGGAGTTGGTAGGGATTGCTTATTTTGGATTACATACAGTTTTCATTATTTTGTACTTTTCACAACGAAAATCACTAGTATTAATAGATAAGACTTATTTTTACTAATTATAGTGTTTTATAGTCTTCATTATTGCCAGCAGAATTTCTCATTATATTATTTAATTTTATTTTCACAATAGTCCTTTGAAGTAGATCATTTAGACCTTTTATAGAAGTTTACACAGTTGACAGAATTAGAACTTGAACATAAGCCTTTTGACTTTTTCTGACAGAGGTATTTCAAAAGCATTTTGTAGAGCATTCAAAATCATTAAGTAGAATATTTTAGCATATTATTCCCAAGCATTAAAAATTGACTATATATTTTTTTTATTATAGGGGATTGAACATAGAGTTTTTACTCTCCATGAAGGCCGTTCAGCACAGCTTTGTACTGTACAGTTGGATAAAGCCAGGCTACATTTAAAATTACTTGACTATCTTAATCATGATTGGAAAAGTGAATATCATATAAAACCTAATCAACAAGATATTAGTTTCATCAGTTTTACTTGTGTTACAGAAATAGAAAAGACTGATTTAGATATTGCTGTCCATGTGACTTATAATACTGGGCAGACTGTTATGGCATTTCATAGTCCTTATTGGATGGTTAATAAAACTGGTCGAATGTTACAGTATAAAGCAGATGGAATTCATCGAAAGCATCCACCTAATTATAAAAAGCCAGTTCTCTTTTCATTTCAGCCAAAGCACTTTTTCAATAACAATAAGGTATGTGAAGTTTTTTTTTAAACTTTCATTCTTCTTTAGCTACTTTTCACTCCTTTTTGGTTTGTTTTGAAAAATAAAATATTATGAAACAGGTAGAAATAATATTTGTGAAATATTTGAGGTTAGAAAGATTGGAATTTAGTATTGGAAAAGTTTCAGTGCATTAATAATGTAACAGTAGTAGTAGTGTTGTTGGTCGCTCAGTCGTTTCCTACTCTTTGCGACCTCATGGACTGTGACCCGCCAGGGTCCTCTCTCCATGGGATTCTCCAGGCAAGAATACTGGAGTGGATTGCCATTCTCTTCTCTAGAATATAACATTAGTTTAGGCTAAAAAGCAAAAAAATATATCAACTTAGGTAGGAATTTTTAAAGGTACCTAAATACTAACATATTTGAAATATTTTTTTCTAGGTTCAGCTTATGGTAACTGATAGTGAATTGTCAGATCAATTTTCAATTGATACAGTTGGTAGTCATGGAGCTGTTAAATGTAAAGGCCCAAAAATGGAATATCAAGTGAGTTCATTCTATGCTCATCTGGAGACTTTTATTTAAGCTCTGTTAAGTAATTGATTTTTATAAGAATGTTATGATAATGAAATAGTTTTTGAAATGTTCCTTTTTTATCCCCATAGGTTGGTGTCACTATAGACCTTAGCAGTTTTAACATTACCAGAATTGTCACATTTACCCCCTTTTTTTTGATTAAAAACAAAAGCAAATATCATATATCAGTGGCTGAAGAGGGAAATGATAAATGGCTCTCTGTTGATTTGGAGCAGGTGGGTAAATGAATTTCAAAAAATCATTTTTGACTCTTTCGAATTTTATTTCTTCTTGAAGTTGGATACCTGAAATCACTGTGTAGTGTTTTATCTGTCCACCCCCACCTCCCAATTTTGTTTCAGTTCCATGAACATTTCGAGTATTTATTTGTACCAGAATAAACCAAATAAATGATTTATTTTAATTATTTAAGCTTGAGTATTGTCATCTAGGAATGCATTGCTTTGTAAAAGAGGTTGACACTAACTAGATGGGGTTAAATATAGCAGTAGAAGATGGGATAATGCAGCATCATTGCAGCAAATTGATGAAGGTAAATTGGTAAATTTATTCTCTTCAGGAAGATTTTAGAAATGCCTTTTTAGAGTAGATTGCTAACTACTTTAAAAAAACAGTAGTGTCTTAGGAATAAAGTTTTGATTCTGCTCTATCTGTAAGTTGTTAGGTGTGTGCCTGAAGTTAATAGAATATTTTACTTCTGAAGAAATTTTGTTCTAAGTATGTTATGATTATAAGAGAAGTATTTGCTATTTCTATTTTTTTATTTTTTTTAACTTTTTATTTTTACTTTATTTTACTTTATAATACTGTATTGGTTTTGCCATACATTGACATGAATCCACCACGGGTGTACATGCGATCCCAAACATGAACCCCCCTCCCACCTCCCTCCCCACAACATCCCTCCGGGTCATCTTTGAAGCTATCCTCTATAATCATTTATTATTCTTGAATTACATCCTTTAATTTATCATTTCCTTTTGAGCTGGTTGGCAGTAAATACCATCAGTTTCTGTTTATCCATCATCTTTCCTTTATGATAATTTTTCTTGATAATTCCTGTTTTTTGCAACATGTTGTAGCATTTACTATATTCTGGGTTCCATTTTTGTTGAGAATTCTGCTGTGATTCTGTCATTTCTTTGGAAGTTATCTTTTCCTCTCCTGCCTTCGTGGAGTTCTCTTTGTCTTTGTTCTGCAGTCTTACAGCTGTTTGTCTGCATGTGGGTTCTTTTTATATATCCTGCTTGAGATACTTTATTCCTAGGTCTATAGATTATTTCATACCTTATGTAAAATTTGCAGTGATAATGTTTTTAAATACTGCCATTCTTAAATACTCCTGTTTCTTTCTTCTGGATCTTTAATCAAATTTATTCTAGACCTTTATATTCTCTCTTCCATATATCTTACTATTTTTTTTTTACATTTTCTATCTGTATAACTCTTTCCTTTATTTTGGATAAATTCTGCCTATATAGTTTTCATAATTTACACTTTTAGTGTTTATATATCATACAGTGTGTGTGTATGTATGCTATTTGAACCTTCAACTGAGCTTTTTATTTGAATAGTTATATTTCTCATTTTTAGAAGTTGTATCTTTTTTCATGTTTACCTGTTCATTCATTTTTTTCAACAAATATTTATTGTGTACTCTTTACGTGCCATATTTTAACAAAACCACAAGTCCCTGTCCTGTATAGTTTACATTTCAATGGGAGCTTGGGGAACCATTAAATTGATAATGCCATAGTCAATTAGTAAAATACATCATATATTTAAAGGTGACAAGTCTAATAGAGAAAAAGGAAATAAGACAGGCTAAGAGGTATTTTGAGTTCTAATATGCAAGGAGTGGGGTGTAATTTTACATAATGTAGTCAAGGATGAGACTTGTTGAGGTCACATTTGAACAGATGTGGAAAAAATGTGCAGGGCTTCCCAGGTGGTGCAGTGGTAAAGAATCTGTCTGCCAATGCAGGAGACTTAAAGGATGCAGATTCGATCCCTGGGTTGGAAAGATCCCTTGGAGTAGGAAGTGGCAACCCACTCCAGTATTCTTGAGAGGAAAATTCCATGGACAGAGGAGTCTGGCAGGCTATAGGGACTCCCAAAGAGTCAGCCATGACTGAGCAAACACATACTGAAGAAAGTGTTAGAGGTACGCTTGTCAAGAGTGCAGCCGAGCTGGAAGCTCAGCTGCCAGGTACAGAAACAACTGATTCAGTTCAGTTCAGTTCAGTCACTCAGTTGTGTCCCGACTCTTTGCGACCCCATGAACCGCAGCACGCCAGTCCCCCCTGTCCATCAACAACTGCCGGAGTCTACCCAACCCATGTCCATCGAATCAATGATGCTATCCAGCCATCTCATCCTCTGTCATCCCCTTCTCCTCCTACCCTGTCTTTCCCAGAATCAGGGTCTTTTCAAATGAGTCAGGTCTTCGCATCAGGTACCCAAAGTATTGGAGTTTCAGCCTCAGCATCAGTCCTTCCAGTGAACACCCAGGACTGATCTCCTTTAGGATGGACTGGTTGGATCTGCTTGCAGTCCAAGGGACTCTCAAGAGTCTTCTCCAACACCACAGTTCAAAAGCATCAATTCTTCGGCGCTCTGCTTTCTTTATAGTCCAACACTCACATCCATACATGACCACTGGAAAAACCATAGCCTTGACTAGATGGACTTTTGTTGACAAAGTAATGTCTTTGCTTTTTAATATGCTGTCTAGGTCGGTCATAACTTTCCTTCCAAAGAGTAAGCGTCTTTTAATTTCATGGCTGCAATCACCATCTGCAGTGATTTTGGAGCAGAGAAAAATAAAGTCAGCCACCATTTCCACTGTTTCCCCATCTGTTTGCCACAAAGTGATGGGACCAGATGCCATGATCTTAGTTTTCGGAATGTTGAGCTTTAAGCTGATTAAGACAGGTCAAAGTAAAAGTGACAGTCAGGACTTTAATGACTTATTGCAGTAGTATAAGTAAGAGGCTAAAGTGAAGAACACACCAACTCCTTTTTTTCTCTTTTTCCTATGAAACAAACAGCAGTTGGTTAGGGTTGAGATGGATCAATGAGGGTAGTGTCATTGTCAGGGGAGCCCTGAACAAAAAGCTGGTACTGTTTTATGGATCTAGGGGATGTGAGAAAGCAAAGGAATGGGGCTAAGAGTGGAATAGTACTGAGTACCAAGTCAGAATAGAGAAAAAAATATTATCGTATCCCCCTCTTTCCTTAATAGAGATCTTGCAGAAGTTCCTGAGGAAGGCCACTGCCAAAAGCCCTGATAAAGAGGCCTGTGAATACAGGTGCCCATAGTAGGAATGCAGGTACTTGTAAGGGCATGACTAGAAATGGGGTTGAATTCTTGAGAATGAAGTGCACTGCATTCTGGCCATGCACCTAGTCTGGTGTGGGGAGGGCTGCTTTGCCCTGTGAAACCTGTCAAATAAAGATAAAGCCTTTATAATTGCCACTGGTATGACCTGAAAAGTTGCACATAGATTTTTAGCCAGGAGCTGGACCCCTCAGTTCATTTCAGTCAGTTAGTCATGTCCAATTCTGCGACCCCATGGACTACAGCACGCCAGGCTTCCCTGTCCATCACCAACTCCTGGAGCTTGCTCAAACTCATGTCCATCAAGTCAGTGATGCCATTCAACCATCTCATCCTCTGTTGTCCCCGTCCTCCTGCCTTCAGTCTTTTCCAGCATCTGGGTCTTTTCTAATGAGTCAGTTTTTCACATCAGGTGGCCAAAGTATTCGAGCTTCAGCTTCAGCATCAGTCCTTCCAATGAATATTCACGACTGATTTCCTTTAGGATGGACTAGTTTGATCTCCTTGGCAGTCCAAGGGACTCTCAAGGGTCTTCTCCAGCACCACAGTTCAAAAGCATCAATTCTTTGGTGCTCAGCTTTCTTTATAGTCCAACTCTCACATCCATACACGACTACTGGAAAAACCATAGTCTTGACTATGTGGACCTTTGTCGGCAAAGTAATGTCTCTGCCTTTTAATATGCTGTCTAGGTTTGTCTTAGCTTTTCTTCCAAGGAGCAAGTGTTTTTTAATTTCATGGCTGCAGTCACCATCTGCAGTGATTTTGGAGCCCAAGAAAATAAAGAAAATAAATTGCTGGACCCCTCAGCAATGTGGATATCTGGGGAAAGAGCAGTAAAGACAAAAGATTACCCAGGGTCAATAATCTAAAGTAAGAGAATATTTGGCATGGGGATAGCAAAAGAGGCCAGTATTATTGGAGAGGGAAAAGTAGAAGAGAACAAGACTTACCAATGATAAAAAGTAATTCTGTAGAACTTTGAGACCCATTACAAGGATTTTAACTTTTGCTCTGAGTGAAATGGAGAGGGCTGTTGGAGGGTTTGAACAGTGATTAAACACAGTAGGCTCTCAGCAAATATTTGTTGAATGAATATATGAATATTTTTGGCAAATGTTTCATGTGTCCTCATTTGAGTCCGTGGATTCTTAGTTTGTTGGATGTAGTGCATGTGTGCATGCTAAGGTGTTTGATTCAGTCATGTCCAACTCTTTGCAAACCTATGGACTGTAGCCTGCCAGGCTCCTCTGTATATGGGATTCTCCAGGCAAGAATACTGGAGTGGGTTGCCATGCCCTCCTCCAGGGGATCTTCCTGACCCAGGGATCCGACCTGTGTGTCTTACATCTACTGCCTTGGCAGGCAAGTTCTTTACCACTAGTACCACATAGAACTCTCCATATATCTAGATGCTAAGATTATAATTCCAGCTTTGTTTTACTGTATATATTTTTTAGGTATATCTTTTTCCATACTTTCATTTACAGTAGTTTTATG
The DNA here is from genome assembly GCF_023091745.1 of Budorcas taxicolor. Lineage (NCBI taxonomy): Eukaryota > Metazoa > Chordata > Mammalia > Artiodactyla > Bovidae > Budorcas > Budorcas taxicolor. Next base: position 56,364,206 of record NC_068917.1, read on the forward strand.
TCTTGATTTATATGTCAGTTGCAGATAAGATTATTAGCTCTTCTGTTTTTAAAAACCTAATCTATAGCATCTATCTTCTAATAGTTTCTGTTTACGGTAATTGCAATTATAAACACATAACAGGTTATTATTTTTTACTTTCTCTTTTGTCAATTTCAGCTTTTCTTAAGATAAATTTCTGTTCTAGTTTAAATTCTTCGCATTTTAATTTTGGCTTACAGTAGTCAACTTTAACATGCAATTTATGGTTATTAGCTATGTTGATAAACTTATATATGTATATAAAATTTTTTTTCCCACCATTAAAGACAAGTACTTTGGTACTTTCTCTAGTCTCAGGAGGTCGAGCAGGAAACTCTTTCAAAAGGTATAGCATATATTACTAAACATAAAACATACATTTTAAAGCCAAGTCTACCAGGAAGTAGCAAGGCTTGGGGGTGTTCAAAGAGCACATAATTTTTAGTTTTGTTAGTTCCTCCTGGGAAATATGCTTGGCTTAGTATTGTTACTGTTTTGAGTTTCCCAGGTAAGTTTCCCAGATGACTTTCCCAGATAAGTGTTGCAGGAAGCCCTGAGTGGGAACTTTCTCAGCCTCTTACAACCTTAACCATGTCCCATGTCTAGTTCCATTAATTACTTTTTATGACTGAATAAAACTGACTTTAACAAGCTAAGGCACTTGGCACTAACATCAAGGTTCTGCTACATTGCCCTCAGGTCATATGATGAGGATCTCATACATCTCATTGAATTATGTGGTTACCAGCCTGGTCAGAGCCTATCACACTAAGACTTGATTTACATAATAGTTTACAGACAAGGCTGGTTGACATTTCCTGTTCTTTTAGCTGTTTTGTTTCCAGCTCCTGTTGTTATCTTTGTAGGTGCGTTAACTCCTCCTATTCTGTTAGTTTGGCTTCCAGATCACTGATATCCAGGTTATTTCTTAAGATTTTGAGCCTGTTTTCTACTCTGAACTTTAAGACTTTAGATACTTCTCTTGGTTTTTGTTTTTGTTTTATCCTTATCTGACTTCCAAGACTCTGGATTTAGTATTTGTCCTGACTCAACATTTGTGTATACTTTGACTGTTGCTTAAATTACTGGTACCCACAGCCCAATTGTGATTTTTTCATAATAGAACATTCCCCTATTTTAAACTGATCACTTTGGCTCAGTTTACTTACTTTTCAGTCCGACTCTAGCTCTGGACCACATTAACATCTCTTCACAGCACTCTAATTATTTCAGCTCTTCAACTTACTACCCATTATTGTTTGTGTTCAAAGTGCCCACAAGTGGCGCCCCATCTCAAAATCAACAGTTTATAGCTAAGCAATACAGTAACCAAAGTAGTGTTGACAGAGGTTTATTTAAAACTATTTTAAGTCTACTCTGATGGGTTTATTAAAATGATAAAGGTCTTCATGGTGAAATCATTAAAAAAAAATAAGTATGTGTAATATGTGTTTTAGTGTGTCCCCTTTTGGCCTGAGGACGCTTCTAATAAACTTCTTATTCAAGTTGAAAGAAGTGAAAGCCCTCCCCAAAAGATACATTTTAATAAGGAAGAAAGTTGTATTTTACTGCGTCTAGACAATGAGGTAAGTGATTTTTGTGTGTATGTGATTAGAGAAGCTAATATATACTTACTCTTTTTAATAGTGATTTTTGTTTGTTTTACCAAAAATGAACAAACACTTCTCTTTGCAAAGGAAAAAAGATCTAAAAGGACACAAGAGACATAAACAATTTAATTGTTGCATAGGAAGTTATAGTGCCTGGAGTAAACCACATCTTGAATTTGACCCATCTATCTATGATAACTGAGAGTCATGGTTTTTTCTAAATCATAAAAACAAATGTATTAGCTATAGTTTTAAGAACAGTTTTATTATTAAGAATAGTTTTATTATTAAATGTTACTGGTTAATGTTCTTTGGAAATGATCACATTAGAGAATATTTTCTTTTCCTTTTTTCTAGCTTGGAGGTATTATAGCAGAAGTTAATTTGGCTGAGCATTCTACAGTTATTACATTTTCAGATTATCGTGATGGAGCCGCTACGTTTCTGTTAATAAATCACACCAAGAATGACATTGTTCAGTATAAGCAAAGGTAAGAGGATTATTACAGATACAGTATCCTCCGATTTTAGCAGAGTCTTAAGTGATAAAACTTTTTGATAATTTCATAAGAGTATGAAAACCAATAATGGCATTATGGCCATGTAAAACAATGTTCTTGTTAAAAAAAAATGTGTACTGAAATATATAGGTTTAAAACTGACTTGATATCTGTAATTTACTTTTTGAAAAGTTTTAATGTAATTGACATAAAACATGAATTTCAGTTGTCCAACCTAATGATTAAATGTTTGTATATATATTGTAAAATCATCACAGCTATAAGTCTAGTTAACATTCGTCACTGTATATCGAGAGGTTTTTTTTGCGTGTGTGTGATGAGAACTTTCAAGATTTACTCTCTTAGCAACTTTTGCATATAAAATAGAGTATTATTAACTATAGTCATCATGTTGTACCTCACATCCCCATGACTAATTTTAGAAATGTAAGTTAATACCTTTTGACCCCCTTTACTCATTTCATGTGTCCCTGCCCCTGCCTGTAGCTTCTACCAATCTATTCTCTATGTGTTTGGTTCTTTTGGTGGTTTTCTTTTTTTCTTGCTTTTTTAGATTTCACATTTAACTGAGATAATATGGTATTTGTCTTTCTCTCACTGGCTTATTTCACTTAGCATAATGCCATTAAAGTCCATCCATGTTGTTTCAGATGGCAAGATTTCCTTCTTTTCTATGGCTGAATGCTGTTTAATTCTATGTATATAGAATGAAATATTATATGTGTGTATACATATTTATATACATGCCCTTTTTTTTCATCCATTCATCAGTGGATGCTTAGGTTGTTTCCATGTCTTGGTGATTATATGTAATACTGCAGTAAGTACGCATATTTGTTTTGAATTAGTGTTTTCATTTCCTTTGAATAGATATCCAGTTGCTGGATCACATGTTCTGCTTTTAGTGTTTTGACAAGCCTCCATACTGTTTTCCGTAGTGGCTGCACCAGTTTACATTACCATTGACAATAAACAATACCTTTTTCCCCAAATCCTCACCAACATTTATTTTTTTCCTTATCTTTTTGATGATAACGATTCTAGTGTGGGATGATATCTCATTGTGGTTTTGATTTGCATTTCCTTGATGATTAGTGATATAATTTACTTTTAAATACTTCAAAAAAAAAAAAACTGAAGCAACTATGGCAAAAGCTTGATCAGTGCAGAATCTGGTGAGGAAATTGTCAGAGTCTATCATAAGCATTTTGTCTAGTTTTGAAATTTTTTTATTTTTAATGAACATAGTGTAAATATTGATTCTTCAGATTTTTTTTTTCAAACAGTAGATAACATTTTTCTTGCTGAGGCATATGGGAAAGTACCACTACGTTTTTAAGCTTTGCTAAAGACCATGTTTATATATTTATTTCAGGATTACTCATAACATCATTTGTTTCAGTATAATGTGATATCATATCCTCCTAGTACCACTACAGTTTACATAACCTTTTCCTCTATGGGTCCCAGGTTGTCTTGAATTTATTTTGTCTACTTTTTTAGTTTGTTTTCATGTCACTTACCAGTGGGCCCATGTTTATCAGTGCATTTCTGCTTTTTTTCCCCCTGCTAACTGTACAATTCTAATCATTGACTAAAATAAAATAGGCGTTGATTGAGTGAGAACCCCAGGTTGATCTAGCATATACCTGGAACTCCTCATTGCCCATCAGTTCTCTCATTTGTGGAATATGTTGAGAGAGAGGAGAGCCTGTTTTCTATGATTATCCATATTAAAAAAATAGTAAATTGTTTGATCAAAACTGGCTAAAGCAAATAGAAATGGCTTTCACTTATTTGCCCTTCAGTTCATTTACTTCAGCTACCCTTTCTCGAATTTTCACAAAGTTAAGACCTCCAGAAAATGATTTGAATGACTTATTTTCTCAATTCTCTCAAACATATTACATAACTGGTAACATTCTAAGATACATAGGAGCCAAGTTGATTCTTTATATACTGTGGATAATATAGGGCTGCTGCTGCTGTTGCTTCAGTCATGTCCAACTCTGTGCGACTCCATAGATGGCAGCCCACCAGCCTCCCCCATCCCTGGGATTCTCCAGGCAAGAACACTGGAGTGGGTTGCCATTTCCTTCTCCAATGCATGAAAGTAAAAAGTGAAAGTGAAGTCACTCAGTTGTGTCCGACTCTTAGCGACCTCATGGACTGCAGCCTAAGAGGCTCCTCGGTCCATGGGATTTTCCAAGCAAGAGTACTGGAGTGGGTTGCCTTGGCCTTCTCCGATAATATAGGGCATCATAGCTTAATTCTCTGACATCTGGTTGAGCCTGGCTAATGTTGAACAAGAGACTTTATTAGTCCTTTCTTTGGGCTTGACTTTGCACTCTTATTTATAGTCCATTTCAGATATGAAATGTTTAAAAATTTTACCTCCTGCATTGTTGCAATTATAAAAGTAAGGGATGTAAGAGAAACTAAAATGTGATCCTGTGTAGAAATTCTGAAACTGCAAAATTAGTCATAAAGGGCGTTTATAAAATTAACAATGTGCAAGAATGAACATGGGATTTAGATTTATAATTATTTAAAGAAGTGAAGTAAGGTTAAAGTTGCTCAGTCGTGTCTGACTCTTTGCAACCCCATCGACTATACAGTCCATGGAATTCTCCAGGCCAGAATACTGGAGTGGGTAGCTGTTCCCTTCTTCAGGGGATCTTCCCAACCGAGGGATTGAACCCAGATCTTCTGCATTGCAGGTGGATTCTTTACCAGCTGAGCCACAAGGGAAGCCCAGTTATTTGAAGAACTTCTTAAATCGAGAGCATGGAATTTTGGTTTAAAAGAGGATTGAATCCAGATCCCCAAATCTTTACTCCAGTGTAGCCTTCTATTGAGTTTCATGCTACCACCTTTTCCTAAATACTGTATTACATAAGAAGCTAACGTGACTCAAAGCTGACTTCATCTTTTGAACTGCAAAATCTCTTTGTCCTCTATATCCTTATCCCAGTAAATGACACTGTCATTCACCCTTGTGATTCTAGATTTCTCCTGCCTCACCATGCCATCCAGTTAAACTCTTATTTTTAAAAAAAAATTTTTCTCTTCTTGTCTACTCTCTTTTGTCTTTTCCGATAGCTACTCTCTCCAACATTTATTTCTTGAGTAGATTTTAAGTCTGATACTCTAGTCGTATCTCTACTAAATCCTCCAGAGGTAGGTTTCTAAAAATACTAAATAGGGGCATCCCAGGTGACTCAGTGGTAAAGAATCTGCCTGCCAGTGCAAGAGATGTGGATTCAATCCCTGGGTCCAGAATATCCCCTGGAGTAGGAAATTCCAACCCACTCCAGTATTCTTGCTTAGAAAATTCCATGGACAGACTGGGGGGCTGCAGTCCATAGGGTTGCAAAGAGTCAGACATGACTGCGTGAATGAACTCATGCACATGCGCGCACGCACACACACAAAATAAATACCAAAAGAATGAAATTTTAAAAAATAAATGAAAACACTAATGTAATCATGTCTCTGTCTTGTTTAAAGTTCTTTAGTGATTTTCCATTCTTTTAAAATGTTTGTATACTACTCTTCTAAACGTTTCTCTTTCTGTTGTCTCTTACCCTGACCTTAAGTCCAAGTGAAGTGTTTGTTTCCTGAATGCTCTGGGCTCTTCCATGTGTTATTACCATTCCAGTTGCTCCTTTCTGCTAGAAAAGCTTCATTTCCACGCAGTCCTTTCCATCACCTCCTTAGTCTGTATACCCAGTTTTCCACTGCATCTTTGCACACATATATTAAAGCGTTTGTCACATTGTATTGTCATTTTCTTGTGAAGTTACTACTTGTACATAGTTAATATTCTGAGGATTCTGGTTGCTTTTTATTTTCTTTGAATTCCCTGAGGTCAATTTGAGGTTAATTTTTTCATAAAGAATGTTCTGCAGTGAATGAAATAGACTTAAAGCATTTGTAAATATATTCAACCTAATTTATCTGAACAACACTGTTACATTTGCTATTGTTTCATAGAAAAGTAAGGAATATAGAACTTTTGTTTCCTCTGCCTTCCCTTCCCTTGGCTTTTTTGTTGTTGTTAGTGTGATTTTTGTTACTGTTGTTGTTGAATCTCTCAGTCATGTCCGACTCTTTGCGACCCCATGGACTGACTGTAGCATGCCAGGCTTCCTTGTCCTTCACTATATCCCAGAGTTTACTCAAACTTACATCCATTGAGTCGATGATGCCATCCAGCCATCCCATCTTCTGTCACTCCCTTTTCCTCCTTCCCTCAGTCTTTCCCAGCATTAGGGTCTTTTCCTATGAGTCAGCTCTTCGCAGCAGGTGGCCAAAGTATTGGAGCTTCAGTTTCAGCATCAGTCCTTCCAATGAATATTCAGGGTTGATTTCTTTTAGGATTGACTGGTTTGCTCTCCTTGCTGTCCAAGGGACTCTCAAGAGTCTTCTCTGACACTGCAGTTCAAAAGCATCAGTTCTTCAGGGCTCAGCCTTCTTTATGGTCCAACTCTCACATCCATACCTGACTACCAGAAAAACCATATCTTTCACTATATGAACCTTTGTCAGCAAAATGATATCTGCTTTTTAATACTCTGTCCTACATATAAAAATAGTATCACTAGATGTCCGTTTATTTTTTTTATATTCTGTAGAAAAACTGTGAAAAGCATAATCTTTGATACCAAAAATGTTGACATTTTGATTCAGTTCTTTTTTTTACTGTTGTTCTCCGTTTATATTTCTGAATCTCTTGTTTTTAACAGCTATTGCAAGCATGTAAATTTGCTTCAGAAACACAATTTTAAATGAATGCATGATATTCCATCATTTAGGTGCACTATAATTAAATGTTCCTCTATTGTTGAGAATTTGTTTCTATTTTATATGTTAAAAATCTCTTTTAGTAAAAATTTTTATCCTGTTTGTAACCCTTTTAAAGACTAATTATGATTCCTTGCCATACTTTTTTGTCATATAGATTATTTTCTTCTAATGATGATTTGGAAAATATAATTTCATTTCTCTTGCATATGGTTACTTTTTGTGTTCTTGAAGATTTTAATGCATTTAAAATTTTGAGAGTGAAACAGTATCCACTAATTTTCCATGAAAAATATAGAGTACTTTTTCATTTCCTTCAATTTCTCTTTCCAAATTCAGTTTCCTATGAATATAATTTGGGATTTTTGAGCCAGAGTAATATATGGTTAATTTTTCAAAACTATGTTATTGAAGATATTTGGATTGATTTATAATTGGATTTCCCTGGTAGCTCAGCTGGTAAAGAATCCATCTGCAATTAGGAAACCCTAGTTCGATTCCTGGGTCAGGAAGATATGCTGGAGAAGGGATAGGCTACCCACTCCAGTATTCTTGGATTTCCCTGGTGGCTCAGCTGGTTAAGATTCTGCCTGCAGTGCAGAAGACCTGTGTTTGATCCCTGGATTGGGACTATCCCCTGGAGATGGGAAAGACTACCTACTCCAGTATTCTCCATGGATTCTATAGTCCATGGGGTCGCAAAGAATTGGATACGACTGAGCAACTTTCACAATATTAACGAGTTAATTTATTTGACTGGTTTAGTTTAATGTTTTTGTACCACAGTTCTTAAAATTTTATTTTGACTCCTCTCTAGCTTGGTTGAAAAAAGTAAGGGTGTGTGGTAATATGTTATGCTATTGCTTATTTCAAAATGTCTTACTTTTGGAAATTAACAATTTGCCATACAATTTTAAGTCATAACTCTTGCCTCAAATTTGTGTAGGCATTGCTGCATTGTTTTCTGGCATTCAGTATTACAGAACAGAGTGAAAAAGTCTAATTTTTATTTCTCAGGGTAACTGTGATTTCCCTAGATCAGATTTAGGGATAGGCAGATTTCCCTCTATTTTCTTAAAATTTGACATTTTCCAAAGTCCTACATTCTGTGTTGGATGATATTGTTTCCATTCATTTAGGCTGATACCCAATGACGTCTAATCTGCAGAGTCAGCTTTTTCAGCTTAGAAAAGTTATATTGTATTATTTTTTTGGTTTGTAACTTCTCCATTTTCTTTTGGTGAATTGTTTTGTGAGTTGGTTGAGTTTCTTAGATTTATATCCTGTGTCTCATGGTTTTTAAAAATAATTGAACTGAATTTTGACACAGTAAAATTGATTCTTAGGAAAGTATTACCAGTTAAATTCTCTTAGATTTGGTACAGATAAGGTAAAGTAATTGAAATAATTTTCTTTCATAATTAATTAGTATTTAAAGTTGACAGAGTAGTTTCAGAAACCTGGAGAAATTTTTTAAATTAATTGTTGACAGTGTGAGGTCTTTGTTGCTTTGTGCAGTCTTTCACCAGTTGCAGCAAGCTTGAGCTACTCTTCCTTGAAGTGCTTCGGCTTCTCATTGTGGTGGCTTCCCTTCTTGTGGAGCATAGGCTCTAGGCTTCACAGTCCTTGTGGTGCGAGGACCCAGTAGTTGTGGTTCCCCAGCTCCAGAGCACAGGCTCAGTAGTCATACCTCATGGAGTTAGCTGCTCTGTGGCATCTGGGATCTTCCCAGACAGGGATCCATGTCTCCTGCATTGGCAGGTGGATTCTTTACCTCTGAGCCACCAGGGAAACCCAACCTGAGATATTTACCTCCTAACTAGGGCAAACATTTCCCTTGAAATATTCTCATTATTTTCTCAGAAAACCACTTTTTTGTTGTATAAGAAAAATTTCAGTCTACTTTACTCAGAACTATCATAGCTCTTAATTAATGGACTCAGAATTAATGAAGTATTATTTTAGATTCTTAATATATTTGTATACTTGCACTTAATTTACTGTATTTTTTTCCTATTTATGTCAGTTCCCTCAGTGAAATAGAAGATTCCCTCCCTCCTGGAAAAGCAGTATTTTATACATGGGCTGATCCAGTGGGCTCTAGAAAGCTGAAGTGGGAATGTGGAAAAAGCCACGGTGAAGTAACACAAAAGGATGTATGTACTGGGTTATTATGGTGTTCTTAGCAGCATTTTTTTTTTTTCAGCCTTACTAGTTTTGAGGCCTTTTTGTGTTTACACTTCTTAAACTCTGCTGAAGATTTTTAAAGCAATATTCAAGCTTTAACTTAACCAAAAATGTTTAAAACTGGAAGCAGTCTTATTTTTTCTACTTTCTTATTTGCTTCTATTATATTATAAAGGGTAAACTTAGATACTTTCAGCATTCAATTTATAAACAGATACAAATATATTATTGCATTAAAGGTCATCTAAGTCAGTGTTGCTTCTGTGAAGGACATTTAGGAATCTGGTAGCATATGGATTTATCTCTGATTGGCAGACTGTTGTTTTTTATAATAAAGTTAGGTATAAACATTCTCCAGTAACATATTAAATGACTTTCAGAAATTGTTTTATTAAAGTTTGATTGTCTTTCAAAATTTATCTTCATTTGTTCCCTATTCCAGTGTCTTTTTTCTTGCCACTAGTTATTTTTTCTTGTCAAATGAGTAAATGAATGAGTACTGAAAGTTTATTAATTTTTATGTCCTTTGTTTTTTATCTTTTGAGATGATTATATGCTTTTGGGGCTTTGTCTTACTTGATTGTTATTTCAAATATTAGGCCAGCCTTGTACTTTTGGAATTGACTTGCTGATGTTTTGTTCAAGACTTTTGCTTGTATTCATGAAAGAAGTTGGCCTGTCATTGTCTTGTCTTGTAATAATCTTACCAGATTTTAATATTAAGGTCATCCTGACTTCTAATACATGTTGGGAATTATCTACAATTTTTCTGTTTTCTGAAAGAGTTCATGTTAGACTGGTATGCTTTGTAGAATGTTTGGAATGTTTGCTATAGAGTTCACAAGTGAAACCTAGTCATCTTACCTGTAATAGTCTTTGTAAGAAAGTTTTAAAATTATGAATGCTACTTTTTGTTCATAGGGCAGTTCAGTTTTCTACATTTATTTGTGTGGTTTTGATAAGAGTTTTTCTAAGAATGCATTTATCTCATCTCAGTTTTCTAATATATTGATATAAATGTTTTTATCATATCCATATTTTTATCTTTTTAAGATTTATAGTGATGATTCTTCTCTTTGTTCCATTCCTAGTGTAGAATATTTGTGCCTTCATTCCTTTTTGCCCTAAGTTTTGCTGAGATTTTATTAGTTTAATTAGTTTCAGTTTAGTTTTGTCTGTCAGAAAACCATCAATTTGCCCTTTTGATGATCTCTTTTATACATTTGTTTTCATTTTCACCTATTTTTGCCTAATCTGTATTATATTCTTAAACTCTTGAGATAGATAATTGTATTAATCTGCTCAGGATGCTATAACAAAATACCTTAGCCTGGATGCCTTAAACAGTGGAGATTCATTTCTAGTGATACTGGAGGTGGGAAGCCTGAGATCAGAATGCCAGCATAGTCAAATTCTGGTGAACTTCATGAGGATGCTTCCTGGCTTGCAGATGACAGCCTTCTTGCTATGTCTTCACAGGGTGAAGAGAGAGGGGATGAGCTCTCTGGTGTTTCTTATAAGGAAAGGAATACTGGTGGATCAGAGCCCCATTTATACCCTTCTCCTCCCCCATGATGTCATTTAACCATGATGTCATTACCTCCACCATATAGTCATATTGGTGGCTGAGATTGTAACATATGAATGGGGAGAGGGGAGCAGCACAAATGAGTTCACAGCAGATACCTAGATCATTGCTTTTTAGATTTTCTTCACTTTTTATTTGAAGTCACTTAAAGTCACAAACTTCTTCCAAAAACAGTAGTAATTCTGTCTCACAAATTTGGCTATATATTAATTATTTTTTAGTTCAAAATATTTTCTGAATTTCATTGTGATTTATTTTTATGTTTTGGCTTCATGGTTACTTAGGTAATAACTTATTGAAAGTATTTTCTTTGTTTATTTATTTCTAACTTAATTCCACTGTGACCAGAGAACATACTCTGAATCAGTTCATTGAAATTTATTGAAATCGACTTTGTGGGCTTGTAATCAATTTTTGTAAATATTTTATGTGTATTTGAAAAATACATATTCTGCAGTTGGCATACATATATGACATACATATTGACATACATATATGTCAATTTGTTCAAGTTTTGTTGAGCTGTTTAGATCGTCTATCTTATTAAGTTTTTTGTTTGTGCTTGTTCTGTTGCGTGAGAATGGTGTCTGAAATCATGGATCTTTGCATACCTTTTTTGTTTTTTTTAATTTGGGCTCTTACATTTTGAAACTGTGATTCAGTTCAGTTCAGTCACTCAGTCGTGTCCAGCTCTTTGCGACCCCATGGATTGCAGCATGCCAGGCCTCCCTGTGCATCACCAACTTAACAGAGTTTACTCAAACTCATTTCCATTGAGTCGATGATGCCATCCAACCATCTCATTATCTGTCATCCCCTTCTCCTCCTGCCTTCAATCTTTCTAAGCATCAGGGTCTTTTCAAATGAGTCAGCTCTTTGCATCAGGTGGCCAAAGGATTGGAGTTTCAGCTTCAATATCAGTCCTTCCAATGAACATTTAGGACTGATTTCCTTTAGGATGGACTGGTTGGATCTCCTTGCAACTATGTGATTAGGTAGATATAAATTTAGAATTGTCTTTTTTTAAGCTGATTCTTATTAGTATATAATGTTGCAGTGCCCACCACAGTATCTTTTTAGGCTTAAATATTGAGACTTATAAAACTGTTATAGGCCACAGTTTGCAACTGCCTAACTGAGAGGATTATTTTTGTTGTTTAGTCGCTAAGTTGTGTCTGACTCTTCTGAGACCCCATGGACTGTATCCTGCCAGGCTCCTCTGTCCATGGGATTTTCCAGGCAAGAGTTGTTGACTAAAATATTATTCAAAACCTAAAAGTCTTGAGAGTTATGTTTTATTCGGCAGGAATTTTTAGGACTTCAACCCCAGGAGGCAGCATCTAAAGTATCCCTGAGAGAATTACTCTGTAAGAGCAAGGAGGTGTTGAGGGAGCCAAGATATATAAGAGTATTGCAACAAAGGACAGGTAGTCTGAACATCGAAAGATTATTGTTAATTTAAGAAAAGCAGATAAGTCAAGATAAGGCATTTAGCACTTTTCTGTGTATGGGAAGGTATAAGAGTCTGGGCTCACTGAACTCATTCTTTTGATATTCACCTCAGCTATCTGGGACTAGTATCCTGTGTTTTTATATTCTGAGTTCCCTCCGGGCTCGCCAGCTCATCCTAGACTTCAGCTGTAATTCTTGTTGACTGTGACCTCCTTTGTTTACTGATATCGCAGGCAGTATTCCACCTATCAGAATCTATAGCTGATTAGTTGCATTTGTCTGAAAATCTTTATTTTGCTCTGTTTTTAGTGAAGTATTTCTGCCAGATATCACATTTCAGTTTCGGCTTCTCTTTCCTCTTCCTCTTAGGAATTCACCATTGCATGAATGTTAGACTTCTCATCACGTCTCTTATGACTTCTATGTGTTGTTCTAAGAGACATGTTCTGTGCTGTCTCTCATGACTTTCATGTGCTGTTTAATCCTTTTCTCTCCTTCCTTCAGTATGAATATTTCCTTCTGACTTGTTTTTCACTATACTTCTCTTACTGTTGTTATGTCCCGTGTCCGAGTCCCCAAAACTGAGAGAATAAGACATCCACAGCAACGCAAAAGCATAAAGGGGTTTATTGCTAGCTCGAGCTAGGGCTCAAGTCTCATCCAGCGCAGTGGAGTCTAGACAAGAGCCCCGAGCTCTGAATCACATCTACTTTTATACAGACAGTTCTTTGTTCCTGTAACAGCATAGCTGATGGGTCAAACCGTAGGCACACCTCGCATCCCTATCCGGATTGGCTCAGGTCTGGCCGCGGGCGGGGGAGCTACGGGGATTTTTTTCTGATTGGTCGAGCTATACTGCCTGCGGGAGTTCCCAGTGCCTCAGCTTTCCTAGAGACTAAACTTCAGGCCTAGCCTGCCCCTTAGAGCCTGTCCTGGCTTCAGTTTGGTCCTAACACTGTGTCTAATCTCCTCTTAAAATCATCTGTTGAGTTCTTAATTTTAGTTATTGAAATATCAGTTCTAAGGTTTCTATTATAAAAGTTTTTTTTCCAAAATTCTCTATCTTGTTACATAATTTCTTGAATGTTCTGATCATAACTACTTTAAAGACTCTCTGACAGTTCCAATACCTAGATTTCTTCTGGATATTTTAAAATTTTCTCTTTTCTTGGTTTTCACTAAAATCCATTCTGTTTGCATGTTTATTTTTGACTCTGTGCTGAACATAATATATGAAAAATTTTAAAGATAATTTGAGACTCCATATGGTGTTCCCTAACTTCTCAGTATCTGCTTCTACTTTTTGAACTGACAGTTCTGAACTCTGAATACAAAGACCACTTTGTCTTTTGTGTTACTTTTTTTTTGTTTTGTTTCTTGATTTTATTTGTTTATTTGACTACACAGAGTTTTTGTTGTGGCATGAGGGATCTTTAGTTATAGCCTGCAAACTCTTAGTTCCAGCATGTGGGATCTAGTTCCCAGACCCTGGATCCAACCTGAGCCCCCTGCATTGGGAACACAGAGTCTTAGCCATTGGACCACCAGGGAAGTCCCACAAAGTTCGCTTTTATTGGCTTTCTTTCTCTCTCAGATCTTGGCACCATTAATTCATGCTATCTTGGAAGCTTTTCTGTCTTTTCAGACACATATTTTTCCTTTTTAGATGTTGTCCAACTTTTTGCTGTTAGCAAGAGGATTTGTCTCAGACCACCTAGTCGTCAGTTGCCAGAACAGAAACCCATGATATCTTTTTAAAATTAAGCTTGTTAGCATATGGGAGTATAATGGCATTTTGTGTATTGATTTTTTTTTTAAAATCCAGAAAATTCACTGAATTCTCTTATTAATCTTATTTGTTTTTTATTTTTCCACATGTACAATCATGACACTTAAAAATAGTGAGAGTTTTGTTTTCTCCTTTTCAGTCCTTTCATCTTTAATTTCTTTTTGCCTTACCGGACTGGCTTGCATCTCTATGTCCTGTTTAATAAAACTGATGTTTACATATATTTTTGCCTTATTTCTGGTCTCAAGTTATATGACATCAGCATTTAGCTTTAAGTATGATCTTTGCTGAAGTTTGGAGTGTGTTTGGGAAGTTTGATAAGAGGTTAAAGAACTTCTCATGTAGTCTTTGTTTGCCAGAATTTTTTATTATTCCTGAATATTGAATTTTGTAAAATGTTTTCTCTCACATTTTATTTGCTTAACATTCCTTTCTTACTTCATACATTCATCTTGGATCACTTTACTCTTGCTGGTATTTAATTCCTCCCGTAGAATTTGCTCGAGTGAATTTCTGTTGATGGTGATATTTAGTAGTTTTCATTTGTCTCAAGCATCTTTATTTCTTGTACTTTTCTTCCCTGAGGAACACTTTTGCTGAGTAAGGAGTTCTGAGTTCCGAGTTGTTTTCTCTTAGAATATTGATTGTACTTTTCCATTGTTTTCCCAGTGTTGCTCTTGTGAAGTCCAGTGTTGTTCAAATGTATTTGAGAGAGTTACCCATGATTGGCCTAACTTTATTTTTTAAATTCATGATTATTAGATTTATTTTAAAAAGAATTCATTTTAATATAAATATAAAAATAATAAGCTATTTAACCTGTTGATTAGTACCTTTGCATCAGTTCAGTGCAGTTCAGTCACTCAGTCGTGTCCGACTCTTTGTGACCCCATGGATTACAGCACGCCAGGCCTCGCTGTGCATCACCAACTCCTGGAGTTTACTCAGACTCACGTCCATCGAGTGGGAGATGCCATCCAGCCATCTCATCCTCTGTTGTCCTCTTCTCCTGCCTTCAGTCTTTCCCAGCATCAGGGTCTTTTCAAATGAGTCAGCTCTTTGCATCAGGTGGCCAAATTACTGGAGCTTCAGCTTCAATAAGTACTTTTGCATACTTATATCACAATGATAGTTGAAGTTTGCAAAGATAAACCTGTAATCCATTATAACATATTAGAAATATTTCAGAATTACTTAGAAATTAGCTTATTTACATCTTAATGTAGTTTTAGTATTATGTATTGTATTTTAGAGAATGTTATAAGTAACATGACTATAGTAACTTACTTTTAATTTTAGTGGATTATAACATGAATGTGTACTGTATATTATAATACCTTGTTTAATCAGCATGTTCACTTAACTAGGAAGTAATGGCTGACAGTTAACTATTAGAAGTTAATTATTTTAAATTCAAGACCCTGATATCAGCACAATGCTTATATACAAAGTCTTTCTGTAGTATTAACCCTGTAGTATTTGTGCTTTGTAGAGCATACAACTGGGGTGTCAACTATTCTTTTATCTTATTTAGTTCACCTCTGAAAAGGAATAGAAGTTTCTGACTAAACAACTTTTAATGCATAACACATTGATTAGTGTTGTAATAAGGCAGAGAAGATAAATTCTGTGTTACTAATTAGCCTACAAAGGAAGACTAATTAGATTTTACTATGATATTAAAAGTTTACCTGTCTTCCTGAATTCATAATGATTGTGGCAGAAACTTTCATTAACTAATTTGAATTATGTAAATTTCCAAATGTTACACAATTGTTAATTTATTTTATTCCTATGAAGGAGGTACCATTACTACTCTCATTTTTCAAATGTGGAATGTAGATTTCATGTTGGTTGGGACCAAACCCTAATTTTCTTATTTTTTTGATGATTTTATTTCAGGATATGATGACACCTATAAATTTGGGAAAAAAGACCATTTATTTAGTTTCATTTTTTGAAGGCTTACAACGCATAATTTTATTCACTGAAGATCCAAGAGTATTTAAAGTGACATATGAAAGTGAGAAAGCAGAGTTAGCAGAGCAAGAAATTGTGTTGGCATTACAAGATGTTGGGATTTCTCTTGTCAACAATTATACAAAGCAGGAAGTAGCCTATATTGGCATTACAAGGTTAGATGTATTAGAATTTGGATACATTTAAGTGTAAGTTCTTAATCATTAAGAATGGCGATTGTAAAGTCTAAAATGAATTAGTTTAAATTTTATTTTGACTATTCAGTGATACTAATCTAAGGTAATGCTAATTTAAAAGTGCTTTGATAACTTTTTTTGCCTTTCAAGGTAAAGATATACCAAAAATCAGATGTATAAATCTCTCATCATGTTATTTTCCCAACTCTGAAAATTAGAATTATTCAAATTATTAAAAGTATATTTTCTTTCTTTAACATGGCACAAGGAAATGTTTAATTGTTCATTACCACCTTTTTCTATGAGTTTGTTAATTTTAAAGTGTGTTTGATCTGCTATGCTGTGTTAGTTCATGTTACATAACATAGTGACTCAGTATTTCTGTTTATTACAGTGATCACAGTAAGTCTAATTACCACCTATGACCATACAAAAATTATTCGTTATTATTAACTGTATCCCCCACACTATAATTCTAATCACTTTCTACTTTGATTTTGGCACTTTAAGATCTAATAAGGTAATATTGTATTTACCATTTCCCACATAAGTCATCACCAGTAAAACTCTTTTCTTTCCTTTATGCACTTAATGTTTCTGTATGTAACTACTTGAAATTAGTATTTTTATCAGTTCAGTCAGTTCAGTTCAGTCGCTCAGTCGTGTCCGACTCTTTGCGACCCCATGAATCGCAGCACACCAGGCCTCCCTGTCCATCACCATCTCCCGGAGTTCACTCAGACTCACGTCCATCGAGTCAGTGATGCCATCCAGCCATCTCATCCTGGGTCGTCCCCTTCTCCTCCTGCCCCCAATCCCTCCCAGAATCATAGTCTTTTCCAATGAGTCAACTCTTCGCGTGAGGTGGCCAAAGTACTGGAGTTTCAGCTTTAGCATCATTCCTTCCAAAGAACACCCAGAGCTGATCTTCTTTAGAATGGACTGGTTGGATCTCCTTGCAGTCCAAGGGACTCTCAAGAGTCTTTTCCAACATCACAGTTCAAAAGCATCAGTTCTTCAGCGCTCAGCTTTCTTCACAGTCCAACTCTCACAGTACTGCCTAATTTGAGACTGTTGCTAGATTCCAGTTTGTATAATAAGGATAATGTTTTAATCCCTTGAATTAAACTCTCAGATACATAAAGGTCTATGATACAGATTTGAATTTGTTTTTCTATGTAAATTTGTCTAGAAATGTCTTGACATTCTAGAATGGTAACTTCTTGAATGGTAACTATGGTAACTATGCCATTTAAAAAGGCATATTAAAGGAAACTCCTGGGCAGTCTAGTGGTTAGTATTCAGCGCTTCCATTGGAGGGGCACAGATTCGATCCCTGGTCAGAGAACTAAGAACCTGTGTGCCAAGCAGTGCAGCCAAATCAATAAATAAGCATGTTAAAACTGTTTTCTTAGAAATTTTTATTGTTCTCAAAAAAATATTTTATTGCTGAAATAGAAAGTTCAAATAGACAACAGATTTTAAGCCTGTGAAACCTAATGTGCTATCTCCTATGCTAAATGATGTGAATGCAAAGGGAATTGATACATGATTTCTATCTTTCTGTTTATTAAGAGAACATAAATTTTAGAAGAAAGAGAACAAGAAATTTTAGAAAGAGTAAAATTAAATAATTTACATACTTAAACAGAATGGGTGAAGTGATTTTAGAATGTGGATAGGTTTTGTTTTTGAGGTGTGGAAACTGGAAGCTGTTCAGGAGCCTCTTCTCCCACCTTTGTGTGTGTTTGTTTTTGCTATGTGGCATGGCATGCAGGATCTTAATTACCTGACCAAAGATCAAACCTGCATCCCCTGCAGTGAAAGCATGGAGTCTTAACTACTGGACCACCGGGGAAGTCCCTAGAATGTGGGTAGATTTTTAAATTCTGTGTTTTAAGTCTTTCAGTGGTTTTTTAGTAAATAAGATTTGTTCCATTCACTCTCTCTCCTAGATTACTATTTCACACTTGGCATGCATGTGTCCTGTCAGACTCTTTGAGACCCCATGGACTGTAGCTTGCCAGGTTCCTCTCTCCATGGAATTTTGCCGGCAAGAATACTGCAGCGGGTTGCCATTTCTTCCCCAAGGATCTTCCCAACCCAGGGATTGAACCCACATCTTAAAGTCTCCGGCATTGGCAAGCAGATTGTTTATCCCTGAGCCAGACTGTTTGCGATCCCATGGACTATACAGTTCATGGAATTCTCCAGGCCAGAATAATGGAGTTGGTAGCCATTCCCTTCTTCAGGGGATCTTCCCAACCTAGAGCTCTATCCCAGGTCTCCCGCATTGCAGGGGGATTCTTTACCAGCTGAGCCACAAGGGAAGTCCATTTCACATTTTGGCTCTTTTTAAATCCCATTGTCTCTCAGCTCAGTGCCTTGAGTCTTACTTCACCAAGTAAACTGATACAGTCAAAAAGGAACTTCCAAAGACCCACTCCCAACATCTCAGCTTCCTATGCACCAGTATTTTTTACTTATATATTTCAGCAACATACTTCCCACTTATCATAGATATATTGTATGTGCTCCTATTTAAACATATTTTTCTTCTTTTGCACTATATCTCATTCAGTCTTGCCTCTTGAGACACTGACCTAGCAATCCTCTTCTTTCTGTGTCCTACTTCAATAATTTTTGGCTCCCTATTGAATTGTCCCAATAAGTTTAATATCTTTCAACTAAAAAAAAATCTCTTGAACCTACTTTCCCTGCTACCTACTGCACATTTCTTTGCTTTACTTTATAGCTGAACTCATTAGAAGTGTTATCTATTTCAAACAATATTTTCACTCTCTCCAGTTCTTTTTTTTACCCATTTTTTCTTTAACTGTTCTGAACAGGCTTTTGCTTTCAGTGTACCATAAAGCCGGTCTTAATAAGCTCACCAGAGACCTATGTTTTGCCAGGTGCATTGTACAACTACCAGTCTTCATGTTGCTTAAGTTTATAACATTCTAACATTCTACACAAATCCCTCCTTGACCCAGTTTCTTTGACTTTACTTCCAGGATAACTCACTGCCTTGGTTTTTCTTTCTGTTCCAGCATTCTTAGTCTCACTTCTTGGTGCCTTGTCATTTTCTCAACTGCTTAATATTGGGTATCTTGAGGCTCTCAGACCTGAGTCTGCTTCTCTTCTCTGTTTCAGTTTTATGATTTCAAATACCGTATATATGCAGAAAACTTCTTGAAGTGTATCTTCAGCTAGATTTTTGTTCTGAGTTCGGACAGACTTGTCTGTCCAGTTACTTACATAATATCTCTGCTTAGGTATCTAAGAGACTTCTTAAGCTTTATAGTATGTAAAACCAAACTCCCTCCTCTTTCTATCAAAACCTGCTTTCCCACTGGAGTTAATGACAACTACATTCTTCTAATGTCAAAATCTTTGGAATCATCTTTGATTTCTTTATCTTACCCCTAATTTATTTAACCTTACCCCCTCTAATCCATCTGAAAATATTGTTTTGGATCTTGCTTCAAAACACACATAGAATCTGACCACTTTGTAATGGTTCAGTCTTACCACCCTAGGCAGAACCATCACCATTTTTCTCCTGGCTTACTGCATTACATTCCTAACAAGTTTTCCTGTCCTAGTCTTCATCCTTTATTTTTTTTTCCTTGCTTCCCATCCCATCACACAGTTTATTCTTAAACCTTAAGTCAGATCATATTGCTGATTATCTTCTCACAATCATTCAGTGGGTTCTCATCTCTGAATAAAACTCAGTCTTTACCATATCCTCAAGGCTTTACATTGTTTTGCCTCTCATTATCTATCTTACTTCGTCTTCTACTCTTAATGTATTCCAAGCATGCCAGGCCCCCTTGCTCTTCCTGTGCTATGGCATGCTCTGCCTTGGGCTCTTTGCTCTAGCTTGTCTCTCTACCGGAAATATCCGCTGGATAACTACCCCATCTTCTTTAAGGCTGTTGAAATCTCACCTTCTTAATGACACCTCCATTGACCATTCTATTTTGATACTGCAACCCCCTCCACTTTGCATATCCCAGTACTCCAGATCCTCCTTAACCTATCTGCTGCTTCTTCTTTCAAAAGCCATTTTTACCTCCTAATATATTAAAATATGCTAATTTACTATTTAGTGTCAGTCTGTCTCTCCTCAGGTAAAAGAAGGTTCCAAAATGGCAGAAACTTTCCCTAAGAATATTGCTGCCACCTACAGTAGTGCCTGAATAAGAGTTTAATAAGTATTGGTTGAATGAATTCATGTTTTTAAACTTACAATGTGTTTGCTTACAACTAGAGATATTGCAAAAATTCACTGACGGTTTTGTAATTCATGTAATAAACCAGTTAAGATGAAACTGTTTATAAATTAGTACCATGATTTTTGCTTTCATATATAAGTTCTGATGTGGTTTGGGAGACAAAGCCCAAGAAGAAGGCAAGATGGAAGCCAATGAGTGTAAAGCACACTGAGAAGTTAGAGAAGGAATTTAAGGAATATGCTGAATCTTCACCGTCAGAAGATAAGGTTATTGAGTTGGACACTAACATTCTGGTAATATTTTTAAGTACTGATATGAAGTTTTAATTTCTATCTGTTACGATTAGATGACCCACGAGTTCATTTTTAAGGAAAGACAAGTTTGCTTACAAAACAATGAATCTTATTATACATACTTTATATAGACTTTTAAAGGAATAGTTCTCTGTCTTAAGATTCAGACTTCGTTAAGTGCTGATGATCTAAGTTATTTTGCTTTATTTTTAAAGTTATTTTTCTTATATTGCTTTATTTTTTGATGAATTTTACTGAAGTAAAAGTTAAAGAAATAAAGTAAAAAAATTATAGTTATATAAAAAGTGATAAAATCAAGTTACCAGGAGTATATGAATATTTTGTGAATATTATATGAATATTTGTGAGTTGTATGTATATGGGATATAAAGATCTCAATCAAAACCTTATCAAATATTTAGCCTACTATTTAAATTAATATTATCATAAAAGTTTTTTGGTACAGATTTCTAACTTTAGTCAGTTAATAAAGAGAAATTCTGTGGTTTTTTTTTTTTGTTGGGGGCGGTGGGCATATTTTTCAGGTTTGCTTCACACCTGGTGCTACTAACATGAAAATTCTGCAGCCACATGTAATAGCTATAAGAAGAAATTATCTTCCAGCATTAAAAGTAGAATATAGCACATCTGCACATCAGTCATCGTTTAGAATTCAAATTTATAGAATACAGGTAAGTTTGAAAACATGTTCAAATCATATTCTAAAGAAATATGGAAATACAATAAATGTATTCCCATAGTCTGTTTTGTCTGTAGTTTGTTGGACTAGAGTGTTTGATGCCTTCTCCTTCTTAAATTTTGTTATTCTAGTCATATTCTATAATTAACATATTAATATACTGACCTGTTTGTTTCTTAGATCCAAAACCAAATACATGGTGCTATATTTCCATTTGTGTTTTATCCCATTAAACCGCCCAAGTCCGTCACCTTGGATTCAGGTTTGTTTTTATTTTTAAATTGCCATAAAAATGGTTGTATTAGCTGTTTGATTTATTTTACTATAAAAGTATGAAGTTAAACCATTCTCAACCTCAGTTTCTATAGGATCATTGGAAAATTCCATGGTTTGAAAAAAGACCAGGAAGTACTCAACTAACTTCAATAAAACTGAGTGAATACTAAAGGAAAGATTGATTAGAAATGTATATATAATTTTTAGAGATATTAATTTCTTTAAAAGATTACAAATTTGTAAATTCCTGATTCGAAAGCCACTAGAACCTTTGAATAAAGGGATAAGACCGTGAAGTCTGTTTCCACAAAGTTGTCCTGATGATTCTAATGTATACCTCTGGTTTAAAATCACTGATTTAAAGGTTCAGTTAACCTAAAAGTGAATACAGATAATTAAAAAAAAACAATCCTGCAGTCTGAAATTAAGACTGTGGTAGATCTTACAAATATTAGTAATTTTAATTCATACTCATGATTTAATACATAATTTAAGTGTCCATTGTGATGTGTATTAAATTACAAGAAAATGCTTATCTTTTGTTTAAAGCATCATTAGATTAATCATATTTGTTAACATTTACAGCACCAAAACCCTTTACTGATGTCAGTATTGTCATGAGATCTGCAGGACATTCGCAGATATCACGTATTAAGTAAGTGTCTTAATATGTTTATTTTGTGTGCATTTAAAGCACAGTGTTTTGTTTAAATATGTGAGTTAATTGTACTCCTAAATAAATTTTAGATGAGTCAAAGATTTAAGTGTAAAATGTTAAATTAGAAAGGTCATAGAAAAAATCAATTATTTCATAATCTTGAGAAGTCAGAAGGCTTCAAATGAATTATACATAGATATTAATAATAGTCATTTCTAAATTATATGTTTTTTATTACTTTTTTATTTTCTCTGTTGTCTATTATTACTGCATACTGTTTTATAAACAAGAAAGAAAATAGTATATTCAAATTCAGTCACCACCCATTTCAAAAAACAGAACATTGACAGTAACATGCATCTATGTATCACTCCCATATTTCTTGTTTCCTCCACCCTATCACCAAGATAAATACTGTTTTTATTCCCTTTTAAAAATACTGGTTTCTTATTTATGTGTAGCTAAACATTATGCTTCTTACTTTGCCAAGTGTTGTGCTAATTAAATTTTTTCAAACTGTAAATATATGCCTTGGACTTGCTTTTTTAATTCAAATTTTTACTAAAATTAATTTATTTTGTTGTATATAGCTAGAGTTTATTTATTATCACTTGTATGTCATATCTCCTTCTGTTACTTTGTGCCAGTTATATATTTTCTCTTTGTAGGCATTTTCACATTTTGAGTTTGTTTCTATTATGAACAGTGTTGCCATTATGTTTTTAATCCATTCACCTAGAAAGTCCTAAGTCTCACTGTTTCAATATATGTCTTATATTTTTTCTTTTATAATTTTGTTAATTCAGTTAATCAATAATTTTTAAATGTTTTACCTTGTTTTACCTTGCTATTATAGGTATTTCAAAGTGTTAATCCAAGAAATGGATCTCAGGTTAGATCTTGGATTTGTCTATGCTGTATCAGAACTTATGACACCAGCTGAAGTCACTGAAAAAACAGAGGTGAGACTTAAAATAGTAGTATTGATTGGAAGAATTAGGGAAAGGGGGACTTTAGAAAACAATGATAACATTATACATTCTTAAATATATTAACGTGTTTTTAAAAATTTAAAAAAATTTATTCTGCTACCATGGTTCTACGTTGGTGGAAATCATATACTCAAATTATAGACGTTGGAAGCAAGACAGCTAACCTTTTGAAGATGAGGTAGCAAATAAGAGGAAAAGTTTTAAGCCAGTAAAAGAGGAAGAGGATAATCAGTCATGTTTACATCACTTATTTCTTCCTATTTTATTTTCCTGTGTTACTTTTGTGTTGATTGATAATTTAGAAGTTTGGATATGACCAGGATATTTGATGAGAAAAGGGATAAGGAAAATAAATATAATATGTTCTTTGTAACTGATAGAAAGAGGATAAAATTACAATTGTTAGGTGGATAAGAGATGTTTTATTTTTCAGCTGTTCTTTTAGAAAGAATTTTGAAGATAAAACAAACTACAGTTTACCTTTGAACAATGTGGGGGTGATGGGCACCAACCCTGTTCTCAGTTGAAAATCTGTGTATAATGTATATTTGGCCCTGTGCATACATAGTTCCTCTGTATCCAAGGGTCTGGATCCAAGGAGTCACACAACTGAGGATTGTATAGTACTGTAGTATTTAGTAGAGGGTGAGGGGAAGGGAACATGTATAAGTAGATCCTTGTACTTCAAATCTCTGTTGTTCAAGGGTCAGTTGTACACAAATAAAGACAAGGAAATTATACCTTTTGTCCTTTTAATAACAGTTCATCGAGCTATAGTTCACATACTATACATTTTACCCAATTAAATTGTATAGTTTAGTAGTTTTTAGTATATTCAGAATTATGCAACCATCACCACCGATTCTAGAACATTTTCTTCACCCTCGAAAGAAAACTGCCTTAGCGTTATGCAAACACTAATGTACTTTCTGTTTATGGATTTTCTTATTATAGATATTTAGTATAAATGGAATCATATACTATATAATGTTTTTTGATGTGTTTCCTTTGATTTAGCAGAATGCTTTCGAGGTTCATCCATGTTGTAGCATGTATCAGATTCCTTTTTATGGTCAAGTAATATTCTGCTATATAGATATACCACGTTTTGTTTATCCATTCATCAGTTAGTAGACATTAGAGTTGTTTGTAGTTTGGCTATTATGAATAATGCTGCTGTGAGTATTTTTGTACAAGTTTTTATGTGGACAAATGTTTTCAGTGGGAGAAGGCAATGGCAACCCACTCCCAGTACGCTTGCGTGGAAAATCCCATGGGAGGAGCTTGGTAGGCTGCAGTCCATGGGGTGGCTAAGAGATGGACATGACTAAGCGGCTTCACTTTCCTTTTTCACTTTCATGCATTGGAGAAGGAAATGGCAACCCACTCCAGTGTTCTTGCCTGGAGAATCCCAGAGATGGGGGAGCCTGGTGGGCTGCCGTCTATGGGATCGCACAGAGTTGGACAAGACTGAAGCGACTTAGCAGCAGCAGCATGTTTTCAGTTCTCTTGGGTATTTACCTAGGAGTGAAATTGCTAGGAAGTTGGTAGCTCTGTTTAATAATTTCAAGACTTCTAGACAATTGTCCATAGTTACTGCATCATTTTATACTCTTCAGCAGAATATATGAAGATTCTGATTTCAACAGATCTCACTAATACTTACTTGTAATTGTCTTTCCTTTTAATTCAAGCTATTCTAGTAGGTATGAAGTAGTATATATCACTATGGTTTTGATTTGCATTTATCTAATGAGTAATGATGTTGAATACTTTTGATTTGGTAATTTCTTAATTGAGTACTTGCATATCTGCAATGGAGAAATGTCTGTTCAGATTTTTTGCCTGTTATTTAATGGGTTTGTTTTTTAATTGAATTGTAAAAGTTCTGCATGTATTTTGAATGCAAGCCCCATCCATGTCTGATATATGATTTGCAAATATTTTCTCTAATTCTTCATGTTCTGTTTTACTTTCTATTTGTCTTTTGAAGCACAGAAGCTTTTGATGTTACTGAAGTCCAAAATATTTTTTCTTTTATTGCTCATGTATTTGGTGTCATTTCTAAGACTCCTTTACCAAATCCAAGGTTAAAAGATTTAGTCCTGTGTTCTAAGCATTTTAAACTTTAAGTTCTTAAAATTAGGTGTTTCATTCATATTGAGTTAATTTTTATATATGGTATAATTAAGAGTCTAACATCAGTAAATTTTGAAATTGAGAAGTATGGATATTGGTATTTAATTCTTTTTCAAGATTGTTTTGGCTATTTTGGATACCTTTGCAGTTCCATATGAATTTTAGAATCAGCTTGCCTTCTTCAGAGAAGTCAAGTAGGGTTCTGAAAGTGATTACACTGTATGTACAGATCAACTTGGAAGAGGTACCATCTTAACAGCATTAAGTCTTCCAACCCTTGAACATGGGATGTTTTCCATTTATGTAGATCTTCATTTTCTTTCAAGAGAGTTTTTATCATTTGAGTATATATTTTATACTTCTTTTTGCTATATTTGAATATTTTATTCTTTTTATAGTATTGTGAACAAAATTGTTATCATAATCTCATTTTTGTTTTTTCCATTGTAAATGTATTGGCTTAATACTTATACAGATATATTCCTTAAGTTTTTAATATTTTATATTCCTTTATAGGTTGAGCTTTTTCATAAAGACATAGAATCTTTCCAAGAAGAATATAAAATAGTCTCACTAGTAGATTCA
Source organism: Budorcas taxicolor (assembly GCF_023091745.1). Lineage (NCBI taxonomy): Eukaryota > Metazoa > Chordata > Mammalia > Artiodactyla > Bovidae > Budorcas > Budorcas taxicolor. The sequence continues at coordinate 56,390,223 of NC_068917.1, forward strand.
TCACAAGTCAGTCTCTATGAATACTTTCATATATCTCCTATCAAGGTAAGAGGAAAATAAAAGTCATTTTTACTATTCTTGGTAATCTAGTTAATAGCAAATTGATTTGATCAGTTTAGGGGAATATAGCATTTCAATTCTGTTCTTTGATAGTATATAAATTCTGCAACTTCACCATCCAAATGTAAGTTAGAAAGGAATGACACTTAATTTTTATACTCTTTTATCATGTGGAAGCCATCTATAGTATTTGTTTATATGTTTACATTTGACCTAACATTGTGTTCATTTACTATCAAAGTGTTGACTGATAATTTTCGAACTTTTATATATGATATTAAAGTTTCAAATAATGTTATAAAATAACCTTGATTTAAAAATTGAAGATTGAATGGAACTAAAAGTAAGTTCTTAACATAAAATTTCTATGAGTTGCATAATATCTGAAGAAGATTGCTGTATAACTGCATACACCATGGTGATCTTCTCTGTAGCTGAAAGACTAAAGAATCTGCCTGCAATGCAGGAAACTGAGGTTTGATCCCTGGGCCAGAAGATCCTCCGGAGAAGGGAATGGTAATCCACTCCAGTATTCTTGCCCGGAGAAATCCCGTGGAAAGAGGAGCCTGGTGGGCTACAGTCCATGGGATCATATTGTCAGACACAACTGAGTAACTTACACTGCATATACTATATATATGTATACACACACACACTCATATATATATGCATATAATATAAAAATGTCTTTAACTGGCTTCACCATGCTTCCCTGGTGGCTCAGATGGTAAAGTGTCTGCAGTGTGGGAGACCCAGGTTCGACCCATGGTTTTGGAAGATCCCCTGCAGAAGGAAATTGCAACCCATTCCAGTACTCTTGCCTGGAAAATTCCATGTACAGAAGAGCCTGGTAGGCTACAGCCCATGGGGTTGCAAAGAGTTGGGCACGACTGAGCTACTTCACTTTCTTTCACCATGATAACTTAATTCTAATAGTTGAAACATTCAACTTGGAGAAATTTTGGAGATATTTGAGTTATTTTCAACAACTTCAACTTCTAGATTGTTACTGTTATTAAAAATTTATAAAGATTAATATTTTCCTAGGTTTACCAAAGAATTGGATTGAGCTAAATAATATACATTACATTGTTGGATTTAAAATTTTTAAATGCGCTGTTTAGATTTTAAAATCCTTTAACATTCCACTTATTAATTATAATAAAATTAATATCTAGGTTATTTGAAATCTTATGTATGGTATAGTAAATTTAGAATGAGATTGCATTTTAAGAGTTATTATGAAGAAAGTGCTTTAAATATTTATCTCTTTATCTCTTTAGTTGCATTTAAGTGTTTCACTGAGTTCAGGCGGTGAAGAAGCGAAAGATTCAGAACAGCATGAAGGACTGATGGCAGTTCATTCTTTAAATCTTTTGCTGAAGAGTATTGGTGCCACTCTCACAGATGTACAAGATGTAGTTTTTAAGTATGTTTATAATTCAAATCTATTTATTGACAAAAAGTCCATTTTTATACTTACTTTAAAATTTTGTAAGTAAAAAAGTATGTAAATTACATTGCAGATCATAGGCTAAATATAATTTAATATATTGCCTTAACTATTAAATAGCAGAGTAATTATTAAATAATTTCCTCAATTCAGAGGGACAGAGACTTCCCTGGTGGTCCAGTGGTTAAAACTCCAAGCTCCTACCGTAGAGGGAGAGGGTTTGAATCCTGGTCCAGAGATTCCATACGCCACATGGCAGGGTCAAAAAAAGAAAAAAGAAAGAGGCCGTGCAAGTTTGTGTGTTATATAATGCCTTTTTTACTGAAGCAAGGAACTCTAAGAAGATGTATATACTCAAAGATGTGATGTGTAGTGCTTTTAAAGATGTTACTTTAAGTCCTATGGTATCAAAACTCTTTAAAGCATATATAACTAGGAGAAAATGAATACTATGATAGCAGAAATGAAGGAATCTGTTTAAATGGTACAGTCAAGAATTTATACTTTAATGAGTCATAATGTAAGCTATTGGAGTATCCGATCAGAGACTCAGAGTCTGAGTGGAGTCTATAGATGAGAATGACCTTTGCAGATAGCACCTAGAACTGTTATTAAGAATAGTAGTAAGAATCAGTGAGTCCAAAGAGGTAACTGTAAATCTAGATAAAAGTTAGGAAATAGTCAAAAAAACATAGGTTTGCAGACATGAAAAACTGGATGAGATTTCTAATCTTGCTGCTGTCCTATCCTTAGCATGAAGGAAAGGAAGTGTTAGTCACTCAGTTATGTCCGACTCTTTGTGACCCCATGGACTGTAGCCTTAGCATAAAACTTCCCAACTAGTGGATCCAGGTATATGCTGTGAACAGGTTATAAATAAAATGATGGTGAGGGCTCCCATGTGGCTCAGTGATAAAGAATCCCTCTGCCTAGGGAGGAGATGTGGGTTTGATCTCTGGGTTGGGAAGATCCTCTGGAGGAGGAAATGGCAACCTGCTAGTATTCTTGCCAGAAAAATCCCATGGACAGAGGAGTCTGGTGGGCCATAGTCCATGGAGTTGCAAGGAGTCGGACATGATGGAGCACACACACACAAACTTAGGGTGATTCTTCAGCTGTCAGCTAATCAGGGAAAACCTGCAGCAATTGAATCTTGGCCATTCTTGAGCAACTTGTATTTATCTCAGTGAATCAAGCTTTTTCTGTGAAGGCCATAGTAGGACAGAATTGAGAAATGAAGTATATGTTCATGAGTGAGACCCATATGCATTTTTATGTGTTTTTTGTTGTGTTTTCTTTTTAGGCTAGCGTTTTTTGAACTCAATTATCAGTTCCATACAACAGCTGAACTACAGTCTGAAGTAATAAGACACTATTCAAAGCAGGTTTGTCTGAGATTATTTTACAGAGAGATAGACTGATATAAAATAGTGAAACTACATATGTAATATATAATTTAGATTTGGCAAGTAAATGAATAGCCATTTTCAAAATTTTAGAACTTGGTTTTTCTCCTCAGGGTTGTGGAAAGAAATTAAGCCCAACTACCATTTCAGATTTTACCTTTACTTTTAGTCTTTGACAGAAATCTTCCTGGGTCAGTGTGAACTAGATATAAATCTTTAAATAATAATCAACTGAGTAACTCACTTCACCTACTTAAAAAATAGGTCAAGGGGAACTCTTTATTAGTAAGTAACTGAACACAGGATATTTTTAATGTAATTAAGTTGTTCAGTCAAGCTAGATATTTATTGGATTTTTCTCCATCTCTGAGGAGTCCTATATTTTATGGTATAACTGACAGAGCACTAGGATAACTGTTGTATGGTGGACAGATCACTGAGCATGACTTAAGAAATCTGGGTTTACATTATGGAGAACAGTGTGGAGATTCCTTAAAAATCTGGAAATAGAACTGCCATATGTCTCAGCAATCCCACTGCTGGGCATATACACCAAGAGAACCAGAACTGAACCCCAGTGTTCGTTGCAGCACTGTTTACAATAGCTAGGATATGGAAGCAACTTAGATGTCCATTGGCAGATGAATGGATAAGAAAGTTGTGGTACATATACACAATGGAATATTACTCAGCTATAAAAAGGGACACATTTGAGTCAGTTCTAATGAGGTGGATGAAACTGGCACCTATTATACAGAGTGAAGTAAGTCAGAAAGAAAAACACCAATATAGTATATTAATGCATATATATAGAATTTAGAAAGATGGTAAGCATGACCCTTATGCAAGACAGCAAAAGAGACACAGATGTAAAGAACAGACTTTTGGACTCTGTGGGAGAAGGCGAAGGTGGGATGATTTGAGAGAATAGCATTGAAACATGTGTATTACCATATGTGAAATAGATGACCAGTCCAAGTTTGATGCATGAAATGGCATTCAAAGCCAGTGCACTGGGACAGCCCAGGGGGATGGGATGAAGAGGGAGGAGGGTTTGGGACGGGGGGAACAGATGTACACCTGTGGCTGATTCATGTCAGTGTGTGGCAAAAACTGCTACAGTACTGTAAAGTAATTAGCCTCCAATTAAAATAAATAAGTTTTTTTAAAAAAGAAAGAAATCTGGGTTTGGATCTCAGTTTTACTGTTTATATGACTCAGCATCATTTGACCTGTGTGCTTCTATAGTCTATAAAATGGTGGCAGTAATAACAACTGTCACACATAGTTGTAAAAGTGAAAGTATTTTGAATATTCTAAAACTCTATGTAAATAGAGTCATATTATTTCTAATATTCTAATACCAAATTGCTTTTTTAAACTAAGACTAGTGATGAATAGGTGATATGGGATAGTTTGAAATTGCTGGTGAGAATGTTAGCCTGAAAAAAAACTAGATATGTGTACTAAATGTAAGGAAAAAAATATTAACTCGATTATCTGATTTGACTGATGTTTATATTTCATTTTTAGGCCATTAAACAGATGTATGTACTCATTCTTGGACTTGATGTTTTGGGAAATCCCTTTGGCTTGATAAGAGAATTTTCTGAAGGTGTAGAAGCATTTTTTTATGAACCTTACCAGGTAACATAGTTAATCTTGTACAATATATCACACTAATCCTCTTGAATAAATAATTCATTCCTTTAGCAGATACAAGTTGCTATATAAAACAGATGATCAGCAGGGTCCTACTGTATATATCACAGGGAAGTTTATTCAATATCCTGTAAAAAACCATAATGGGAAGAGTATGAAGAAGTATATACACACACACACAAGTGTATATAACTGAATCACTTTAGTGTATACTGGTAACCAACACATTGTAAATGAACTATACTTCGGTGCATCCCAATTGTTAACTTGAATTGTAGGTGCAAATAGATTTTTGAAAACAATAAAAGGACATAATTTTGAAACAGTGGTAAGAGGTTTTGCAAAATCTTGGAAGAAATGTTTACCTTTTCCTTCAAAACCTAAGACTTTACTAAGAAATACCAAATTTTAAGTGATCTGTTGGAATATTAAAAGTGGATAAAGTTTACGCTATAGTAGAATCAAGATTCCCATGGACATGCAGTCTTGCTTTGCACAGTGGTGTGTGACAGTAAAAATAACCATGTAAGCTGACAGTGTGTGAAACAATCTTGATATTCAGTGGCAGAAATTATGATTGGTCTATGTCCCTTAAAAATTCCTGTCAAAACATTAAAAACTCTCCCACTTTGACTTTTAAACATAGAGGAGAATGAAAAATAAAATACATTTGATATATATTTTGTACACTGTAATCTAAAACATTAGAAATACTAAGAATTAAAGTGTTTTTATTTCTTTTTCTGAAAATTTTTCCAGAGTCGTTTGTGATTACCTTCTCATATATAGCTTATAATCCATGTAAGCATCTTTTGTATACTTTGGTGAATAATCGTGTTCCTTTCTAAGTTTGGATCAACTTCCAGCACTTTATCCTTTGTACTTCAAAAGTCATGAAATATCTGAGCGTTCTGTTAATGTGAAGCTTTCTTCTGATGTCAGTTTCTCTAGGACATCTTTATTCTTTCTGTCACAACTACCTTCACTGTATATTTTAAAAAATTTTTACCTTTAAAAGTAACAGTAACTTTATTCATTGTTATTATATTTTGACCCTTTAGGGAGCCATCCAGGGTCCTGAAGAGTTCGTGGAAGGAATGGCACTGGGACTGAAAGCACTAGTTGGTGGAGCTGTTGGTAAGAAAGAATGCCCACCAAGGATCATTATGCTAGAAAGTAAGGATATGTTTGGTTTTTACTAAAGGTGTTATAATTTTGCCAGGTGGACTAGCTGGTGCTGCCTCCAAAATCACCAGTGCTATGGCTAAAGGGGTGGCAGCTATGACTATGGATGAAGACTACCAACAGAAGAGAAGAGAAGCCATGAACAAGCAACCAGCTGGTCTTAGAGAAGGCATCACTCGTGGAGGAAAAGGCTTAGTTTCTGTAAGAAATTTCCCATAGTTGTGAACATTTGAGGAATATCTTTGAAAGCCACATTCTATGAGAAAGGAAATAGAAAACTTGCATTCACTCAAATATTATTTGGATGTTAGAGGAGCAGTGGGGTTGTCATATATAAAAAAATATGTCAGCAGCCTTTAAAATACTCTGTTTAAATAAAATGTGTAGGAAATACATTAATTCTTGTGGTATCTAGAAAGCAGCATTCTGTATTTCTTTTGTAAGCCAGACTTGGTTCTTCAAAGTATCACATCAAATTATTGTAAATTTTCATTTGTGCTTTTCCTGTAGGGTTTTGTAAGTGGCATAACAGGAATTGTTACAAAACCAATCAAAGGTGAGTATAATAATTCTTTCGGGTGATATATATATTTCATGAATTGATTCCTTTTTTATTCTTAATCCAGTTGTCAAAAACTCTGTCTTTTTTCTTTCCAGGAGCTCAGAAAGAAGGAGCAACTGGTTTCTTTAAAGGTGTTGGGAAAGGTTTAGTTGGAGCAGTGACAAGGCCAACTGGAGGCATCATAGACATGGCTAGCAGTACATTTCAGGGAATAAAAAGGTAAATTCTCCTGATGTAAAATGCTTCACTCAAGAGAAATGAGGTAAATCTGTTTGACCCAGGGCACTTAGCTATGAACCCAATAATAACAGCAAGTTACATATGATCTTCCTAATTGCTTTTGATACTTTTTTGCATTGCATCATTTCATCTTCAGTTCTGCTTTATTCATCATTCATTCCCAGAAGCCTTGGGAGGAAATGTTTGGCAAATTCAGCTTTTTACTTTGATTGAAATACTTTACAATAATGTAATTCTATACATTAGTTATAAAATTAGCAAATGTAATACTCTAATTCCTTTTTTGAGAAGTAAAGAATGACTTTTTATATTCCTCGTTCAAACTCAGCTTGCATTCATATCTTCCTTTATGATTTCATTTGCTGTGAACTATCACATCTTTTCTGTTTCTCGTCACTTGTGCAAATAATTTTAAAACATGTTCTTTTTTCCTCCAAATTATATTTATTATAAGACTAAAATTTACTAGTTACATTATTGCTGCCTCTATTCTAGAAGTTTGTAACATATAAAACAATTGATTAAATTCATGCTAATGAATTTAACTTAAAAACCAAACTTACAAAGTTGGTGGGTGAATATCTCCCTGATCTTTTTCTTTTGTATTATCTTTCACTTCCTGTTCTATAGGAATAATCATTGTCATTAAATGAGCTGCTCCTTTTAAGTCGCTATTTCATACTATTCCCATGATGCAGTGTTTACTGTTTTAGTTTAAAGTTAAGATTAGAAAAAAGCCTCAGTTTCTTCTGCCTGTAACGTTGGTTTCACAACTATAATTATTGAATCATAGTCATCAGATAAACTCAAAAGTCAGTAAAAATAAGGAATTATACATGGTAATCAGAGAAGAAAAAGAAATAAAAGGAATCCAAATTGGAAAAGAAGTAAGACTGTCACTGTTTGCAGATGACATGATACTATACATGGAAAATCCTAAAGATGCTACCAGAAAACTGCTGGAGCTCATCAATGAATTTGGTAATATTGCAGGCTATAAAATTAATACACAGACATCTCTTGCATTCATATACACTAACAACAAAAAATCAGAAAGAGAAATCAAGGTAAAGTCCCGTTTACCATTACATCAAAAACAATAAAATATCTAGGAATAAATCTACCTAAGGAAACAAAAGACCTGTACTTTGAAAACTATAAGACACTGATGAAAGAAATCAAAGACCAGAAAAGAGATGGAAAGATAAACCAAGTTCTTGGATTGGAAAATAAATATTGTCAAAATAACTATACTGCTCAAGGCAATCTTCAGATTCAGTGAAATCCCTATGAAATTAATGCATTTTTCACAGAATTAGACTAGAAAAAATTTACAATTTGTGTGGAAGCACAGTTCAGTTCAGTCGCTCAGTCGTGTCCGACTCTTTGCAACCCCATGAATTGCAGCACGCCAGGCCTCCCTGTCCATCACCAACTCCCGGAGTTCAGTCAGACTCACGTCCATCGAGTCAGTGATGCCATCCAGCCATCTCATCCTCTGTCGTCCCCTTCTTCTCCTGCCCTCAATCCCTCCCAGCATCAAAGTCTTCTCCAATGAGTCAACTCTTCGCATGAAGTGGCCAAAGTACTGGAGTTTCAGCTTTAGCATCATTCCTTCCAAAGAAATCCCAGGGCTGATCTCCTTTAAGATGGACTGGATGGATCTCCTTGCAGTCCAAGGGACTCTCAAGAGTCTTCTCCAACACCACAGTTTAAAAGCATCAGTTCTTCAGCGCTCAGCCTTCTTCACAGTCAAACTCTCACATCCATACATGACCACTGGAAAAACCATAGCCTTGACTAGACAGACCTTAGTCGACAAAGTAATGTCTCTGCTTTTGAATATACTATCTAGGTTGCTCATAACTTTTCTTCCAAGGAGTAAGCGTCTTTTAATTTCATGGCTGCAGTCACCATCTGCAGTGATTTCGGAGCCCAAAAAAATAAAGTCTGACACTGTTTCCACTGTTTCCCCATCTATTTGCCATGAAATGATGGGACCGGATGCCATGATCTTCGTTTTCTGAATGTTGAGCTTTAAGCCAACTTTTTCACTCTCCTCTTTCACTTTCATCAAGAGGCTTTTTAGTTCCTCTTCACTTTCTGCCATAAGGGTGGTGTCATCTGCATATCTGAGGTTATTGGTATTTCTCCCGGCAATCTTGATTCCAGCTTGTGTTTCTTCCAGTCCAGCGTTTCTCATGATGTACTCTGCATAGAAGTTAAATAAGCAGGTTGACAGTATACAGCCTTGATGTACTCCTTTTCCTATTTGGAACCAGTCTGTTGTTCCGTGTCCAGTTCTAACTGTTGCTTCCTGACCTGCATACAGATTTCTCAAGAGGCAGGTCAGGTGGTCTGGTATTCCCATCTCTTTCAGAATTTTCCACAGTTGATTGTGATCCACATAGTCAAAGGCTTTGGCATAGTCAATAAAGCAGAAATAGATGTTTTCCTGGAACTCTCTTGCTTTTTCCATGATCCAGCGGATGTTGGCAATTTGATGTCTGGTTCCTCTGCCTTTTCTAAAACCAGCTTGAACATCAGGAAGTTCACAGTTCACGTATTGCTGAAGCCTGGCTTGGAGAATTTTGAGCATTACTTTACTAGCATGTGAGATGAGTGCAATTGTGCGGTAGTTTGAGCATTCTTTGGCATTGCCTTTCTTTGGGATTGGAATGAAAACTGACCTTTTCCAGTCCTGTGGCCACTGCTGAATTTTCCAAATTTGCTGGCATCTTGAGTGCAACACTTTCACAGCAGCATCTTTTAGGATTTAAAATAGCTCTACTGGAATTCCATCACCTCCACTAGCTTTGTTTGTAGTGATGCTTTTTAAGGTCCACTTGACTTCACATTCCAGGATGTCTGGCTCTAGATGAGTGATCACACCATCTTGATTATCCAGGTTGTGAAGATCTTTTTTGTACAGTTTTTCTGATAGCCCAGGCAATCCTGAATAAGAAAAACAACTGGAGGAATTGGGATCCCTGACTTCAGACTATACTACAAAGCTACAGTAATCATAACAGAATAGGACTGGAACAAAAACAGAGATACAGATCAACAGAACAGGGTAAAAAGTCCCTAGATAAACCCATGCACCTATGGTCACCCTATCTCTGATAAAGGAAGCAAGAATATACAATGGAAAAAAGTCTCCTCCATGAGTGGTTCCAGAAAAACTGAACAGCTGCATGTAAATGAATACAATTAGGACACTTCCTAACATGCTGCTGCTGCTAAGTCGTGTCAATCGTGTCCGACTCTGTGCAACCCCATAGATGGCAGCCCACCAGGCTCCCCCGTCCCTGGGATTCTCCAGGCAAGAACACTGGAGTGGGTTGCCATTTCTTTCTCCAATACATGAAAGTGAAAAGTGAATGTGAAGTCGCTCAGTCGTGTCTGACCCTCAGCGACCCCATGGACTGCAGCCTTCCAGGCTCCTCCATCCATGGGATTTTCCAGGCAAGAGTACTGGAGTGGGGTGCCATTGCCTTCTCTGTCCTAACATCATACATAAAAATAAACTCAGAATGTGTTAAATACCTAAATGTAAGACCAGATACTGTACTATAGGAAAAGGAGTACGTCAAGGCTGTATATTGTCACCCTGCTTATTTAACTTATATGCAGTTTATAAACTTACAAATTTAACTTATTTAATTTAACATCATGAGAAACACTGGGCTGAATGAAACACAAGCTGGAATTAAGATTGCTGTGAGAAATCTCAATAACCTCAGATATGTAGATGACACCACCCTATGGCAGAAAGTGAGAAAGAGCTAAACAGCCTCGTGATGAAAGTGGAAGAGGAGAGTGGAAAAGTTGGCTTAAAGCTCAACATTCAGAAAAGTAAGACCATGGCATCTGGTCCCATCACTTCATGGGAAATAGATGGGGAAACAGTGGCAGACTTTATTTTTTTGGGCTCCAAAATCACTGCAGATGGTGACTGCAGCCATGAAATTAAAAGATGCTTACTCCTTGGAAGGAAGGTTAAGACCAACCTAGACAGCATATTGAAAAGCAGAGATATTACTTTGCCAGCAAAGGTCCATCTACTCAAGGCTATTGTTTTTCTAGTAGTCATGTATGGATGTGAGAGTTGGACTCTAAAGCAAGCTGAGCACTGAAGAATTGATGCTTTTGAACTGTGGTGGTGGAGAAGACTCTTGATTGTCCCTTGGACTGCAAGGAGATCCATCCAGTTCATTCTAAAGGAGATCAGTCCTGGGTGTTCATTGGAAGGACTGATGTTGAAGCTGAAACTCCAATACTTCAGTTACCTGATGTAAAGAGCTGACTCATTTGAAAAGACCCTGATGCTGGGAAAGATCTGAAGGCGGAAGGAGGAGACACAACAGGATGAGATGGTTGGATGGCATCCCCAATTCAATGGACATGAGTTTGAATAAACTCTGGGAGTTGGTGATGGACAGAAAGGCCTGGCGTGCTGCAGTCCATGGGGTCGCGGAGTCAGACATGACTGAGCGACTGAACTGAACTAAACTGGAGACCAGATACTATAAAACTTTTAGAGAAAAACACAGGCAGAATACTCTGACATAATTCGCAGCAAGATCTTTTTTGATCCACCTCCTAGAGTAATGAAAATAAAAATAAAAACAAAAGTAAACAAATGGGACCTAATTAAACTTAAAAGCTTTTCCAGACCACCTGACCTGTCTCCTGAGAAATCTGTTGCGGGTCAAGAAGCAACACTTAGAATTGGATATGGAACAACAGACTGGTTCCAAATTGGGAAAGGAGTATGTCAAGGCTATATATTGTCATCCTGCTTATTTGAAGCCTAGCTTGGAGAATTTTGAGCATTGCTTTGCTAACTTGTGAAATGAATTCAGTTGTGCAGAAGTTTGAACATTCTTTGGCATTGACTTTCTTTAGGATGGAAAAGACCCTCATGCTGGGAGGGATTGGAAGCAGGAGGAGAAGGGGGCGACAGAGGATGAGATGGCTGGATGGCATCACCAACTCGATGGACATGAGTTTGAGTAAACTCCGGGAGTTGGTGATGGACAGGGAGGCCTGGCTTGCTGCCATTCATGGGGTCGCAAAGAGTTGGACACAACTGAACTGACTGAACTGAACTTCTTTGGAATGAAAACTGACAGTGGATTATTCTCCAAAATATACAGACAACTCATGCAGATCAATAGCAAAGAAACAAACAACCCAATCAAAAAAATGTGTGAAAGACCTAAACAGACATTTCGCAAAAGAAGACATAGTGATGGCTAAAAAAGCACATGGAAAGATGTCCGGTGTCACTGATTATTAATGCTAGAGAAATGCAGATCAGAACTACAGCCAGTCAGATTGGCCATCATCAATAAAATCTATAGACAATAAGTGCTGGAGAGGGTGTGGAGAAAAGCGAACCTTCCTACAAGTTGGTGACAATGTAATTAGTACAACCACTATGGAGAACAATATGGGAGTTCCTTAAAAAACTAAAAATAGAGCTAGCATATGATACAGCTGTCCCACTCAAGGGCATTTATATCTGGAGAAAACCATAATTCCAAAAGATACATGCCCCCCAAGTGTTCACTGAAGCACTGTTTACAATAGCCAGGATATGGAAGCAACCTAAATGTCCATCAACAGATGAATGAATAAAGAAGATGTGGTACAGATATACAATGGAATATTATTAGCCATAGAAAAGAAAAAAATAATGCCATTTGCAGTGATATGGATGAAGCTAGAGATTGTCAGAATGAGTGAAGTAAGTCAAAGACAAATATATGATATTGCATACGTGTGGAATCTACAAAAATGGTACAAATGAACTTATCTACAAAGCATAAATAGTTACAAATGTAGAAAACAAACTGGTTACCAGGGGTTAGGGAATGTGAAAATGAAAGTCGCTCAGTCGTGTCCAACTCTTGGCGACCCCATGCACTATATACAGTCCATGGAGTTCTCCAGGCCAGAATACTGGAGTGGGTAGCCGTTCCCTTCTCCAGGGGATCTTCCCAACCCAGTGATTGAACCCAGGTCTCCTGCACTACAGGCAGATTCTTCACCAGCTGAGCCACCAGGGAAGCCCGTAAATATTGGAATGGGTAGCCTATCCCTTTTCCAGAGGATCTTCCCAACCCATAAATTGAACCAGGGTCTCCTGCTTTGCAGGTGGTTTCTTTACCATCTGAGATACCAAGGAAGCCAAGGGGTAGGGAAGGGAGGGATAAATTGGGAGATTGGCTTTGACATATACACACTTTTATATGTAAAATAGATAATAGTAAGGACCTACTATATAGCACAGGGAACTCTACTCAGTACTCTGTCATGGCCTATATGGGGAAAGAATCTAAAAAAGAATGGATATATGTGTATGTGTAACTGATTCATTTTGCTGTACATCTGAAACTAACACAACTGTGTAAATGAACTATATTCTAATAGAAATTAATTCTAAATAAAATGTCCTTTGTGTCTAACAGGAATTTTTTAAGTCTAATTGTTTCTGATTTAGTAGAGCCATCTCAGCTCTCTTTTGGTAATTATTTACATTGTATATGTTTTTCCATCCTTTTACTTTCAATTTATCTGTGTCTTTGACTCTAAAATGAGCCTCTTATGGGCAGCATATAATTGGATCACATTTTTTATCCATTCTGCCAATTTTTGCTTTTACCTGGAGAATTGATCCATATGTATATGTTTATACTATGGATACATTCAGTTCAGTTCAGTCGCTCAGCTGTGTCCGACTCTTTGCAACCCCATGAATCACAGCACGCCAGGCCTCCCTGTCCATCACCAACTCCCAGAGTTCACTCAAACTCATGTCTATCGAGTTGGTGATGCCATCCAGCCATCTCATCCTCTGTCGTCCCCTTCTCTTCCTGCCCCCAATCCCTCCCAGCATCAGGGTTTTTTCCAATGAGTCAACTCTTCGCATGAGGTGGCCAAAGTATTGAAGTTTCAGCTTCAGCATCAGTCCTTCCAATGAACACCCAGGACTGATCTCCTTTAGGATGGACTGGATGGATCTCCTTGCAGTCCAAGGGACTCTGAAGAGTCTTCTCCAACACCACAGTTCAAAGGCATCAATTCTTCGGCACTCAGCTTTTTTCACAGTCCAACTCTCACATCCATACATGACCACTGGATATATTATATGCTCTTAATATTTATTGAATGGGTGAATATTTGTTGAATGCATGAATGATCAAATAAGTGAGTCAATCTCATGTATGTCCATACAGTCAAAAATGTTAACATATTACCAAATTCAGCAATGTGTGTATGTGTTTCAAACAGTACATATCAAGGCTCAGGAATGTGAAGGTATTTGAACACTGGAAAATCATGTAATGTGACTTAAAACATGAATAGATTGAAGGAGATAAACCACAGAATTACAGCAATGACCGGGGGGAAATTCCCTATTTAAATCCATTGCTCATTCAAGATTTCAGTAACAATGACCAAAAAAAAAAACTGTTAGGAAACTAAAAGTAGAAATTAACTTACTTGGCTTCACAAGAAGTGCCTTAAAAAAAAAAGTTGCTGATATCTATCCTTCATGAAGAACTCTTTGAAGCTTTCTTTTTAAAGGTTAGGAACAAGAGAAGGGTGCCTGAGTGCCATCTTTAGCATTGTGTTGGAGGAGCTAATAATGCAATATAGTAGGAAATAGGAAAAGCAAAAGAAATTAAAAGTCTTAAATCAGAAGAGAAAAAGCAGTACTCATATGCTGATTCTCTGATTCTCGTCTACAAAGAAAATCCAAGAGAATCTATACAAAAACTTCTTTACAGTTCTATATTTTTCTAGAAAACTTACACTATTTGTGTCAGAAGACAGATTTTAAAATGGAGAAGTGAGGTAATGGTCTCATTTAGTCCAAAAGATCTTTTTTAGTATTGATAGTTGCATTTTAAAGCATACTAGGAGTTTTTGAGTAATTTTTAAAGTCAAGTTATACATTTTCCCTCTAGAGCGACAGAGACTTCTGATGAAGTGGAGAGTCTGCGACCCCCTAGGTTCTTTAATGAAGATGGAGTTATCAGACCTTACAGGTTGAGGGATGGTACTGGAAATCAAATGTTACAGGTGGGTGAAGAAATAACTTATTAATTAAAATTAATTTAGTCATCAGTTTTTTTTTTTTTTAGGTAGCTATATATTGCTTTAAATATGTATTTGGATATTTGGGCTTTTATAGTTCTGCTTAATTTCATTTAAAGTTTCTTACATTTACTTAGGTTTTAAATGTGCTATGAGATCTTTTTTTTCTTTTTTACAGGCATCAAAAAGTTTGATATGAAAACAGTTAATGCATGACTTTGCAAGTGAAAGCCAACAATAGATTTTAGTCTTAAAATTTACAAACTACATACAACTGTTTCAGTATTTTGAATGCAAAGAAAAGCTTTTATATTGGTAACATTTTGTATAGAATTTTTAGCAGATCTGATCTTTTTATAGAATATTCTTAGTTCTGTACTGGATTTGCTAGATTTGTTGAAAGCCATTGTGCCTTACATTCCTTCTTAATTGATGGTGCTTATTTACCCAGTTTGACAGTTTCTGTTTAGGGTACTTCCTTCAAACCACTAATATTCCAGATATAATCCTCCTGTCCAGTTAGACAGTATAACAAAAAAATCATGACTACTGCTATTGTGAATTCTTGGGTTCTCCTTTTCTTTTGAAGTTGCTTAAATGACCATGACTCTTCCTCCTGCTCTGTGTTTGTATGGTCTATTTAAAACCCTGTGAAATTAATAAGCAACTCACATGAAAACCAGCATCTTTTAGTAAAGAAAGTTAGCTTTTGGAGCAATAGTAAGTTTGAAGGTGAAGTATTTTATCTGTTTATATAGCTTTTACTTTGTAAATTGGACTTTTTAAAATCTGGATTATGCTGTAGATGTTCACAAGAGGATATACCAATTTAAAGTCGTTTCTGTGGTTTAGATGTGTAATGCTAAATTAAATGATTTATTTTAAAACAAGGAGTCATTCTGTTGTACAGACTTGAAAATATTCATAGTAATAGTAAATTGTGGAGAGATACGGTTTTTCCTCTATAGCCTTGATATTTTAAATACTGTTACGTTTAAAGTGATCAGGGTAAAGATTTCAAATTTTAATATTTTACCCACTACATGCCCAGTATATAATTTTGGATTAAACATACTTCCATAAACTCTAAGCATTGTGTTAATATATGACATTTAGTTATGTGGTTTTACGTTGTGTTTACATTGTATTAAAATGTTTTTAAAGCATCAAAATAATTGCATGTTGGGATAAAACTGGCAATCTACTGAGAGATCGTGTTCTAAATAGCATGTTGACAGACTCTTAAGGATAGTATATCATTCCTTGGAAATGTAGAAATCCCCCATTGTTATACAGTTGAAATATACATACCTACTCAGTACCTGCCTTCCCTTATTAGAACATAATTAACATATTATTAATTCATTTTATTATACTGAATAGTTAATATTCAGTGAAGAGAATTTAGAGTGGTGAAGAGAGTTTAGACATACATCCTCATTATTAGAGAACAGATGAAAAGGAAGCCATGAGATACCAAAAGTTTCTCATGTTTGATTTCTTGATTTCAGTAACAAGTGAATTTGTCCTACACTTTTTTCCATTGATTGTTTTTGAAAGCTTTAAACTTTGGGATTTAAGGCCATGACTATTGACTGTATTTTTAAACATGCCTATTATTTTCAGAGGGGCAGTCTTAGTATTAATTGCTGAAAGAGCTGTTTAAATGACTAAAAATTCACGATCCTTGTCAGCCACTGCTTATTTTTCAGCAAGTGCAGTAAGCACTGTATTAGTCTGAATACCTATAGGAACTCACCAGATGTCTTGTGTGAATGTTTGGGTTTGGCATTATTCCCTCACAGGTGTAAGAAGTGGGTTGCTGTTTTAGCGGTAACAGTAATTTTTTGAATTAAAACTTTACTATTAGCAAATACTAATATACATAAATACCAGTACTGTTGTAAAGAAGTAGGTGACACATAGTCAGTATTTCAAATCTCATCTACCTCAATTTAACCTAAGTGATTTAACAATAATGCCCTTAGAAAGTATTTAGTACTTTCAGATGTTGGTCCTTTTATTTTCTGACTTTCTAAAAAGGGTGCTCTGTGTTTACTAAATTATATGTGCCTATGTTTGGTAACTAAATATGAGATACACTCTGATTGTATACCTTTCTGTCTAGAAGGTGACACATTATTATAGTACTTCCTAGTAATCTGTTAAAGTTGCCTACTAGAGAAAGAAAATAATTCTAACACAGTCATGGAATAATTTACTAATATCACCAAGTTATTTTATACATTAAATGTGCCAACCAGTGGAGTTTAGTTAAGTCTATTAGATTATGAAATATAATATCCATAATTACTACCCCACTTAGAGCTGAAGTCTAAGTGGGATAGTAATTATGGATATTATTGACTTCTTGAACATTTCATAATTGTACATGTTTTCCAAGCAGTTTGCCATACTTAACTAACCTTTGTGCTTCTTTTTTTCTTTACCATGCTTACAGAAAATTCAGGTCTACAGGGAGTGGATTGTTACTCACAGTAGAAGTAGTGATGATGATGATGATGATTAGATTCTGAAATGTTAAAATCTATATGTTCTTTGTAATTTTATTTGGGATGTTTCATTAACATGTTTTATATGATTACTACCATAATGCCTGTATGTCCATTTTTAGAGAGATAAAAGTACTTTTTCCTTTTAAAATGTTCTTTTGTTTTCAAAAACAAGAATTACTGCATTAAGCACCAAAAAATGTATTTTACAGCCAAAGTAGGGCATGCCGTATGTTACAGCATTTGCTTGTATGTATTTTATAGCTTTGCAATAACAGTTTGTCTTTAAGATTTAAAATTAGACAATTTTTAAAAATGTTCATTAGTTTCATTTTAAATTATCTGCTTGTTTGTTAGCAAAATGCTGTTTTTAATGTTCTCTGTAGATTTTATGGGCTGTATTATAATGTCATTGAGTTTTGAAAAAAAAGAAAAATAGTAGCCAGTCAATAATTTATGCTTATTCAGCATTTCAGAAGTATTTTGTCAAATTTCTTTTAATAGTAATAAACTTCTGTAACTTGAAGCGATACAAATTTGTTGTTCTATTCCAAAATCTAATAAGTTTAACTACTATTATAAGAAACATTCATGATTTGTTTTAAAGGTTATACAGTGAAATAATTTATAGTCTGAGAGTGAAAAATATGTTCTTTGGTTCTCCTTATAATTTCATTTTATTATGTATAGTTTTTGTGAAACAGTGAAAAAAGTTGGTTTTACAGTCATTTTAACTTACATATCCATGTGCTATATCCTTATTGTAAAATGTTATGAATTAACTCAGGACATTAGAAGAATTTTTATAGTAAGCATAGATATATGTATTTCTTTTGGGTAATATTGGAAAAATGTCATAATCTATGTTTCTGAAAGATCTATAAGGAAATCTGTTTTATGTTTTGTGTGCCAAAGGCTTTCTTTCAACCTAGATGAAAATTTTTGTTCTTTCTGTTATACCAGATGTACTTAAAAAGCACATCTTTTTAATGTACTCTCATTGTAGATCTGTCTAGAAAGTAGCAATTATTATAATGCTTCCTAGTTTTTAATACTCATTAAATAACTGAGTACTTAATGTACATCAGTTAATGACTGTTAATAGTATGATGTAAAATCCCTTATGACTGCTCTGCATTTGGATCAACAGAGGAACATTTACCTTATGTTAAGCATTTTGCTTATAATAAACATATCAGATTGTAGTAGATAATTGCCATAATTGTTCACCTTTTGGTTTGTTCAGCCAATAATTAATTGAGTCTCTTCTGATTCTTAGGTTTATCAAGATTTTATCTCTATAAATTATTATTCCCTATTTCTTAGAAAATGACTATTTCAGATTTTTGATACTGAGGTTACCAAAAAAAGAAGCTAAACATTTAGCTCTTGAAATTCTACCTGCCTAGCATTGATTCAAGAAATCAAGGTTATGTATGCTAGGACTGAGAAACACATGACTGTCAAAGAATTTACTTACTGTTTTCCTCAAAATATTATATTCTTATCTTTTAGAATAAGTAAATAAATTAAAACACTGAAACCATTAAAGTAGTCACTACTGGAATCAGAGACAGTTTGTATTTGTCAGCATCCACTGCTTTCTTACCCTTGCTCAAAATCAAAGCCTGCTGCTTCTCCTGGAAGCTGAAATAGAGTCTGTTGTTATGTATAGTATGTGCCTGAGGAAGGAAGGGTCTGGTTATTTCTTCATTGACTTCTTAGATCGCAGCTTTGCTAAGCATGAGGCCTTTCTAAAGGGGAAAATGCTAAACTGCTTATTTGCAAGACATTTACAACTGAGTTTCCTTTGATTGGTCTGTGACACTTAATTCTGTGGTACAGATTTCATAAAGGTCCATAAGAATTTATCTGGAAACAGTTCTGGATATTTCAGCAGTGCCTTACCATATTAATGAAAACTGGAGGTAGAATTACATTTACTTAAGATTTCCAGAATAGTAAAGAGATTTAAAATAATATTTTAAATTAACTTGAACACTTTGTTCATGTGGCCTTAGGGATTCATCCTTAAGGATTTAGCCCTTGGAAGTGACATATATTCTTTTAACAGTATAATTGCCCTTGTTCTTTCTGTTTTCTTGCCCCAGTGAAATACTCTTTTCAAACTTCTCTGCTGACCGGTATTAGTTATTTTTCTAGTTCTAAAAATATATTTATTGTTACTTTTATTTGAGAAAAACTCAAGACAGGATTGCTATATGGTTTCTTGATAGAGATATAGGACTTTGACAAAAATATCTTCTTATTCCTCATTAAATATATAGAAAATGAGTTCAATTTTGGAATTTTAAATAAAATGAACAATTATTTTGTTGATTAGTGGCTTTATAATTAATTAGAACTTTAAAACTGAGAGTTTCCATCTAATAAAGTCTAGTGAGAAAGTGAGTTTGAAAGATTGACTATGTAATACCATACCTTTCCATATCCTTTAACTTTATTTATATTCTAAATTTCTGTGCAGTCATTGCTTATGAATATAAAAGGAGATGGAGGGTTCTTCTGTCTTCTTCCTGAAGGGAATAATCATTTATTCTCTATTTCCTTTGTGTCTACTTTACATTTGAATAGCATAGTAAAAACTGACAGGAAGAAAAATTTATAAAAATCCTGAATTCGTGAATACCTATTACCATGGATAAATAATCTGCTTATAAAAACCTGTAAATGAAATTATTTAGTGTTCACATTGGTATAGATATAACAAATGAAGTCCAGAATAATATTACTGACTTGGAATATTCCTTATTAAAAAGGAAGTTGAAATTTTCAGTTTGCTCCTATTTTTAAAATGATCAGAATTTTATAAATTTTACCTTCTGAAATTGTTAAAAACACATATATCATTGTGCAGTGTTGAGTGTTGACTTCCAGGTCACATTATGAAAATTTACAGATGGAGCCATGTTAGATCTGTGACTAGGACATCAAAGTTCAACATGAAATATGAGCTGCTTTATTTTATGTCCCAAAGTCATGTACACTATCAAATGATGACTGCTGTAATAGCTGCTGTAGTAGTTTGTCTGATTTAAATCCTATGGTAAAATTTTGTTATACTCTCCTGTAGTGATGGAGGAGGACCAGAAACAACCATCCCAACTGTTTTTGATTACTTTTCTACTGTACCTTCAAGCCTCAGCTTTTTGTTTCCTTGCATATTAATAGTTTATTATAAAAGTCCAAAATATTAAAGATCCTATAGGGTCTAAACAAGATACACAGATTGTTCATTTAGGTCAAATAATAATTATGATGGATATGTAAAAAGAATTTTAGTTTTATTTATTATTCTATCCCTACAGCTTGGAAATAAATGGAGATCAATTAAAATGTATAGGTCATTAATTTAATCTTTCAGTGGATGAATATTCAGATTTATGAAGTGCAGTGAGTTCAAAGCATTCTATAGGAAACATTACAGAAAGTCCTGAATCAAAGAAGAATGAAATACATTATTTTAAGTAACAGAGACCATGATGGGGGAGCTAATTAGAATAATTTATAATGGTCATATGTAGGCATTTATGACTTGGTCTGTCTTAATGTGATAAACCATTTTTATGTCTATACTTATCTCTCAATCAGTATGATAAATTTAACACTTTATTTCATATCAACCAATATATAGGAATAGAGTACCTCCAAGTATTAGCTTTAAATGTTTAATAATTTTGTAAAACTGGTTTTTAATGTAGCCTTCTTCATTGCATATACATACTCTATACAGTGAAATGGTAACAGATATCTACTAAATATGCATTATGCTATATCTCTGAGTCTTAGAGATCCTTATTTATTTGAGCATTTATAATATAGTCATTGTGTTTTTATCAGCAGATAATTAGGATAGTATATATAATTCTTAATTGGGAATGCTATGGTTTTCTACTGTAAGTTATCATTTATGAATAACTTGTTACATATATTATGTCTACAAAGGTTTTTCTAATGTATTCAGTAGAACTTGGAGTTTCTTTGAATTAAAAGAATTTATAGAGACTCACACTCCTTCGAAAAAGGTAATTCCCTTTTGTGAATCACTTGATTTACGTTGGTTCTCAATCTACAATTTCAGTATTTTATAGAAGATGTGAAATTTTTAAAACTTAGATTATTTTCTTCATTGTTAAAGTAATATATGCTCAGTAAAGAAAAATAAGAATAGAAAAGAAAAAATTACCCTATCTCCCCACTGTATATTATAGTTTATTTCACTTTTAAATTTTATTTATTAATTATGGTTCAAATATATAAATTTCTGTTATATATTTTTGTTTTATTGTAAATTTTTATAAATTGAATCACTTTTTTAAGAATTATTTTTAATTTCTAAAGATGAAAAAAGTGATTCATTTCATCCCCAATGTAGGAAACCTAGTCTTTGTTTCTACAATATATTACAGCCAGCAGAACTTTTCTATATTTTTATATGTAGAAGATTTTTTTTGTTTATTAATAATCTCATAGATTATTTTATATTTGTTGCTGTTTTTTTTGAAGCTTTTTTTAATTGAAAATATTTTTACCTTTTGACTCTGCCTTTTTAAAAAATTTATCCCTTAAATAAATCTTCTTCTCTGAAAATTCAGTTATGTGTTTACATGTATGTATGATCCCTATGATTTTCATTGTGTATGAATATTGACAGCTGTGTTGTCCCATGGAGTTGCTAATTTTCAACCATTTCAGACATTTAAAAATTTTTTCTATGTTGTCTTTGAATCTCTTTTATCTCTTACAAAGATATCATGGTTGCCGTTATATAAGTTGTTATAGAAGGGAGGCTGTTTTTGTTTGTTGCATATTTCTTTTCTTTCAGAGATTACAGATGTTTATAAGTAGCTACAAACACTGCCTTAATAGCAGTTGGAAGATAACTGTCTTCAGCTGATGTGATCTTTCCCTTTACTTCGGGAGGAGAATTACAACTGATCTGGAAAAAAGGGCTTATCATAGGCAGTCAGATCACCAGAGTAGTGCTGAACACTCTTCCTGACTTCATCTGAAATTTTGAGTAAGTGGACAAGAACTAGGAGATAAAGGACCATTGGATCTTACTCCAGTTTTAACTCTTCCTCTCCAGAATCTTACTTCTGAATGGGATGAGAAAACAGAAGAGAGCCAAATTCTGTTCTCAAGGCAAATTAAAATTAGCGTCTCAGTTAAGGCAGATCCCCTGAAAAGACGACGACCTGTCCATTTGGATACAGTCCTCATACTTCATTTGTTAGTTGATCAGAACTCTCTTGGAGAGTCTTTTGACACATCATTGTTGAAAGCTTATGCTTTTGAACATTTAGTAGTGAACCCCACTAACTTATTTTTGGCTAGTGGAGTAACTTACCCCACTTAGAACATTCCAGAATTACATAAAAATATTGTGTGAATAGGACTTTGAAATTACGTCTTTTTCTGGAGGTGGTGGTTTCACTGAGGGGAGGTTCCAGTTTCCTCATTCCAGTGTACAATGAATTTTTAAATTATTTTTGAATCCAATGATTGAAGTGAAGCTAATTTGATTACTAAATTATTTTCAAAAGTTTGTCATTATTTCATCCTGTAAATTAAAAAAAAATAACTCATCAGTAGCAATTTATATTTGTGTGGGCTTGACAGTTTGCAAAGCTATTTAACATACATGATCATTCAGTCTTCACAAATTAGGAAAACAGCTCAGCTTGCTGAAGTGACATGTGCTAAATCACTCATCCTATAAATTTATAAATATATTAAGGAAGGATAAATATTATTAAAATAGGAAATGTAGTGCATTTAACTTTAAAAGAAATAGAAGTGTTATGCTTAAATAGGTTCAACTTGAGTCTTATTTTTGCTTACCAAGGATATGCAAATAAAGTTAAATTTCTACAATAAGTCCTAGTTGAAAAAGTTGCTGCTGCTGCTGCTGCTGCTAAGTCGCTTCAGTCGTGTCCGATTCTGTGCGACCCCATAGACTGCAGCCCATCAGGCTACCCCGTCCCTGGGATTCTCCAGGCAAGAACACTGGAGTGGGTTGCCATTTCCTTCTCCAATGCATGAAAGTGAAAAGTGAAAGTGAAGTCACTCAGTCATGTCTGACTCTTAGCGACCCCATGGACAGCAGCCTACCAGGCTCCTCCATCCATGGGATTTTCCAGGCAAGAGTACTGGAGTGAATTGAAAAGGTGGTTACTCTTTATTTAGCCAAAGGTGCTAAATTATAACCTGAGACTCAACCCACGATTTCTCTACTGATTATAAGAGTTCTACCTTACAATGTCCCCTGGTTATTTTCGACAGCATATAATTCTCATCATAAATTGAGCTTAGTAAAAGTTCATCCATATTTGTTTTTAGTGTGTGCTCTTAACAGTAACATTGTTAAAAGACTTTAGCATAAATTATGAAAAGTCTTTTTTATTAGCGAAATATCCTATGAAAGAAAAGTTGTTCTCCTGCCAAATGAAATAATTGATCTTCATAGAAAATTAGATTGGAGGCTGATTTCATTCATCTAAAGACAAGTTTTAAAGTCATTCATGAAAGGAAGCACCACAGATGGTTTTTTGTCAGTTGAGTCTTTAGTTGTAAATTCAAATGGAATTGATATCCTAGTTACTTCTGAGGATGATTCTGATGAACTGTAAACCAGTGAAAATTTACCACTGGAAAAAATCCTACAGGAAGCAATGTAGAAAATATGTATTCAGACATTCTGTGCATTTTGAATCTGAGTTAGTTGTTTCTTAGTCTTATTATCTTCCAAACAGATAATTATCCCTGGGTATTATTTGAAACTGAAGCATTGCAAGAGGCATGACACAGCTTGTGGACTATCTGAGTCCGTATTTCAATGAGCTGTTAAAATCGGATCCCACTGCATCTACTGGAATACATGTAGTTCTTCTATGTGAACACATTTTCACAGTAAAAATACTCGGAGGTGCAGTAGTACAATATGACTCAGTGCCTGGATGCTGGAACCATGTAAACCTGAGTTCAATACCAACCTTTTGTTTTTACTAGCTTTATAATCTTTTATTCTAGTCTGATCTTATATTCTAGACTATAAAATGGAGATCATTGTACTAACAGTACCTGGATACATAATACCTTGATGGTGTTGCTAGGATTAAAAGTTAGGTTGTGTATATGATTATTAGTACAGTGTCTAACAGGAACTCATTGTTATATTTTCATTATTCCAGATGAATAATAATTTTATGCTAGTTGTTGGTCATCATTATTCCTCATTTGTCTCCTCTTGGCCAAAATTATCATTAAATTTTGCCCTTTTTTTCTTTAAAGGTTAATAGAACAGTTAGAATGTTGTGACAATTTCCACACATTAATTGTACAGAAACAATAAAACCTCAGTAATTTGGACTGATACGATTATTTTAATACTTTAAAAGAAATGTTACTGTTTTCAAGTTTATATAGTGTCATGGGTCAGTAAATGTTTATATAGTATCATGAGTTAATAGATGTTGTTCAGTAGAGTTTCTGCTGGAAATGCATTAGAAAAACTTCTGTAACTATCTGCTTACACTAAGCCACTTTGTCTGGCTCTACTTCTAGATTGCATTAGGTCTGTTGATTAACAGTCTTCTGTTGTCAGTGCACATAATCAAGAGCTATTTCTGTCCTTTCTCCAGACTGTTTTAGTTGAACCAGTAGGTAACAATTCACATTTCTTAAGATAATACTTTCTTCTATTTGATTTTATGTCAAGTGTTATGCTCAGCTGTGTAAGGTGTTAGCATGGTTTATACTTTGGCTGACAGTCAAAATACCTTGTTTGCATGGGAGGAGACAAAGATATGGAGTGGGGGTGGTGAATTAAACAAAGCCTAATCCTCTTCAGATTTGATGATACAGTCAATGAGATTTAGTTAAAAAAAAAATTGCCTCACACAATAAGCTAAATATCTCTTCATTGTGTTTGTATCTATTCTATTATATATATATATATGTATGCATGTATGTATGTATGAAATCACTGAGCTTTCAGGTAATGAATGTCTGCTATATTTGCCCATGAAGCTTAGTTGAATAACTTGTTCTTCCTGGTTGTAGCCCTCATGTCTCTTACACTTGAAGTGAATTGATAAATTCTTTTTTATCCCTAAGTTTTATCATATTACTCTAAGGAAGTTATACTTACTGGCTTTCTCAGTAGATGATGAATAAGTAGATGAACAAGTCATCTTGAACAAGTAGAAGACTTGTTCATCTACTTATTTACTTCTTAAATAATTGAGAAATGGCAGCATTTAGCATTTTAATTTTATGTTTACTTCCCTGAATTTTGTCATTTTTAAAGTAAACTTAATTTTTTTAGTACAATCTGTTCGTAAACCTTTCACTTTTCCCCCTCATTATCTCCTAACCAAATTAGCCAATCTGTAAAACCATTTATTGGTTATCCAGTAGATTTTCTTGCTCAATAGCATTTTATCTTTTTTTCATCTAGATATGTTTCATTTTCCGTTTACCACTCATGTGAAGTGAAAGTCACTCAGTCATGTCTGACTCTTTACGACCCCATGGACTATAAAGTCCATGGAATTCTCTAGGCCAGAATACTGGAGTGGGTCGCCTTTCCCTTCTCCAGAGGATCTTCCCAACCCAGGGATAGAACCCAGGTCTCCCACATTGCAGGTGAATTCTTTACCAGCTGAGCCACAAGGGAATCTCAAGAATACTGGAATGGGTAACCTATCCCTTCTCCAGTGGATCTTCTCGACTCAGGAATCCAACCGGGGTCTCCTGCATTGCAGGTGGATTCTTTACCAACTGAGCTATCTTAATATATGTATATATTATATAATGTATGAGCTATATATATATATGTATAATACATGAGCTACCTTAATATATGTAATATATGTATCTTGATATATACATCTATGAAACTCCTCTTCTTAAAAAGTCAGATAGTAATCAGATTTTGGTTTTGTTTTTTGCTTAACTGTATTCTTATCTTTACCTAATTTTCTTAAATATATTTATACTGAATATTATCACCTTGTATTTGGGATTTAAAGCCTTCCATGTTAATGAGTTGTTCGTATCATCTGCCTTTTCATATTTTGGTTTTTTCTTTCGGAAATGTTTTTGTTACAGAACTCTGCTACTTCATAGCATTTGGATGGTTTGAAAGTACTAGCTCTGTTTTCTATATTACTGTAGTTGTTAGGTATGTTCTTTTTCTAAAGTACTGGAACTTATCTGGCAGGAAATACGGATATTAGTGGAGAGTAACTGATACAACTGTCTATCCAGTTCCTACTTTTTGTGTGTTTCTAATGTTTAATCAATTTGGTTTGGGTTTTTTTTTTTTTTTTAATCTAGCAAACTAAGGTTTACATACACATCTTTCCTATTGTAAAAGGAACCCTTACCACTAACCATATATTTTAATAGTTACCTGTAGGTTCTGACAATTATATACAACAAATGCAGTTTCCTTAGTGTTTCTGTTTATTTTGTTAAGAAAATATTTAAATGATGATGGATAATTCATATATTCTATTGATGAGTAAGGCAAAAAATGCTTTTCTTTTAACACGATAGTATATAGATGAAACAAACATGTCTAAAGTACTGGCAGTGAAACCTCAGACGAACTCATTGATATTTCTGCCAAACTTTGGTCTTCATGCAAATACTACATGTGATTCCTAGTCCTGGTATTGCTAATTCTTCATTTATTTTAAAGGATATCACAAATTATTTTAGGAAAAACATTAATACCTAACATCTATTTAGAGTAGAATAAGATAGGGTATTAATATTATACTGTTGGAACCCTGTTAACCTAAAAAAAATTAAGCCAGTCTGAGCTGCTTTAGCAGCCTTCCGTGGCAACAGCCAGCATCTAGAGATATTGAAGACATTTTTGAGGTCACGGAAACATGTGACATGGTGTAGTGAAAAGCGTTGAAATTAGAAATAAAGAAACCACTTTTTCTGAGCTCCCTTTCATAACTTACATGTCTGAAGTACTGACCAAGTGACCCCAAGCAAGTCAGTTAACTGTAATCTTAACCTAATAACACAGGGTTGTCATGAGGATTAGATAAGAAGGACACTTAAATGACCCTTGGTTTCTTCATGTATACAAGGAAGAGATTAGTTTGGATGAACAATAATATTCCTTCAGGTCAAATTCCAGATTTTCAAAATAATACAAATGATGTTTAGAAAAGTATAAAGGTTCATATGTCGTGAGTTTATAGAGTCAAATAATTTTATCAGGAAGTTGTGACCAAAGGCATGACATTTGTAGATTCTTTACAGCATGATGAAAGATGATTAGCTATCACATTCTCTCCTATCCATCTATGGGATTTAGTTCCAAAATTGTCACTTCTGCTTATTAATCCTGTTGTTCTTCCATAGTTACATGTTTTAATGGAGACTGACCAGTAAAATTTTGCTGCATGTTGAGTTATCTTTGATGTTTATTCAAATACATTCAAATTCTACATGTTTCAAAGCAGTTTGACCACTCATGTTTCAAGTTTTGCATTTGAGATTTTTGATGAACTCCAAAAAGCATTGCATGAATTACTTTTTATTAGCTTTCTTTTTATCAGATTTTATTGTGACTGTTGAAAGTGGTTTAATTATTTAAATGTACAGATCAGATTGGAACTGAAAAGTGAAAGGTGATGAAAAGAAATTAAGTTGAAATACCCAAGCCTAATATTGAAATAAAAGTTGCTTAGAATTGAACCATTAGATTTTATTTGAAGATTGTAATCTATTAATGGGGTTTATAGACTCTTGGCTTCTATTAGTAGTGCTATTTTTGAGGAAATAAACATTTGTATTCTGTATTTTAAAACTTAGCCATATAGAACAAAAGAAAATAAATACTTGCAAGCTTTTTTTCTTCCAATACCATAAAACTGAAACAAAGGATGTAAAATTATAAATAAAAGCTTCCCTTGTGCCTCCATCCCCATCATTATCCTTCCTAAGCCCAGAGAAAAATGTTGTGAACAGATTTGGTGTGTTACCACCAACCCTTAGAGAAATTATTTGTTTTTATGCAAATGTATGTGTTTCTGCTCCCCTCATACATTCTCAGTAACTTAATTTCTTTTCAGATAGTATGTCTTGCCCAATTTTCAGTATCAGTACACACTCATCTACCTTTTATTACCCTTGTAAGCAGGTTGTTTCTTTTTCATGATTGTATAGTGTCCTGTTGTATGCCTATACTGTAATTTATTTAAACAGTCTCCTGTTTTTGAAAATTTAGGTTTTTTGCATTTAACACAATGTTACCATGAAGATTCCTATATATATTTCTTGGCATGGCTTTGCATAAGATAAATCATAGCAGTGGAATTTCTAACTCAAAGGATAACATTTATTTGACTTGAATTTTCTTGATTTTGAGTTAGGTTAAACATTTTCTCGTGTTTATTGTCAGATTTTGTGTTTTGTTGAATGACCTGGTTGTATCCTTACACATTTTCCTATAGACTGACTCCTTTTTCTTCCATTGGTTTATTCATATTGCTAGAATTCTGTATGTTATTAGTTTTTTATCACTGTATTAACAGATATTTTCCTAATTTATCCTTTGATTTTTATTTTATTTCTATTTGCTTACTGTTTTGCTATTCATTGGTGTTT
Organism: Budorcas taxicolor; assembly: GCF_023091745.1. Lineage (NCBI taxonomy): Eukaryota > Metazoa > Chordata > Mammalia > Artiodactyla > Bovidae > Budorcas > Budorcas taxicolor. The sequence goes on from NC_068917.1 coordinate 56,419,077, forward strand.
AATTTCCACGTACTTAACAGTTCTTATGGACTTTGTGTTTTACATTTAGACCTTTACTGTAAAATCATAAAAGTTATTTTATTCTAGTACTTTTGTAATTTCATTTTGTGTAGTTAAATTAGTGATACATGTGGAATTAATTTGGTGGAAAGAGAGAAACAGAGATCTAGCTTTAGCCAGCAAGTTGCTTGAAGCATCATTTATTTGGAATTGCATGTTTTTGCCCAATAATTTGAAATGTCTTGATTTAATAAATACCTATGTTTGGATATATAGGATTTTGTAAAATCCTGTTGCATTTTGGTCAGTTTCTGGAATCTGTATGCTTTCTGTTGATATGTCTGTATATAACTTCCACTAGCACCAGACTTTCATGCCTGCAACTTTATAAACTGTATTAATGTCAGCTAGGGTAGTTCTTATTCTCCTTTCATATTTTATATTATCACTTATTTTCATATAAATCTTATTATAATTTTGTCAAATCACTTTTTCCCCATCTCAAAACAAATTAACAAATGCCATCTTGGAATCACATTAAGAGTTCATGTATAAAAATAGGATAGAAGAGTAAAATCTTTATTACAATGAATTTTTATATCCAAGAATAAGACATGGATTTTCATTTTCAAATTTTCTGTTATTCTCCTTAATAGAGTGTTACAGCTTTTATCATGTAAATTCTGCATATTATTTATTAAATTTAATGTATAAACATTTATCTTTTTATTACCTTTGTAAACAGGTTTGTTTTCCTTCCATTTTTCAAATTGATTACTGTGTTTTAAAGTAAAATTAACTGGATTTTGTCGTTGGGTTTTCCAGATACTCTTATCTGCAAGTAATTTCCACTCTTCCTCTCTAATATTTGATACTTCTTTTTAAAATAATTTCTAATTTCTTAAAATATGACCCACTTTACCACTAGTTTTGCAAATTTATTTGCATAATTTATATGTTATTAATTTTTCTGAATCTGTGGTTATGTCCCTTTTTCATTTCAACTCAAGGAATTGAAGTTTAAATGGCCCTACTCACTACAGTAAATAGTAAAGTTACTCTTTTCCTCAATATTATGATCTTTGAAGTTAGAAAATGCTTCCATGCAGTTAATTTGTATGTTTTATCCTGCTTTTTTTTTAACTTCTTTAATAAAAATGTCTATTGTATCAGCCTTCTAAAGCAGCCTTACTATGAAGTCACTTGTTAGCTTTCTTCTAAATTGCATAATTTTAGTTTTTTTATATAGCCTCATGGAATACAGTTTTCTAGAATCTTTATATCCTCTTTTGGAATTTCTTCAAGAGATTTAACATTTTTATCTAAATTCTCAAGGAATCTTAGTCACAGTTACATTGCTTGCCTTTAATAAATAATAGTCTAGCCTGATATACATTTTAAATAGCCAGAGTAATTCCATTTTCAGAGCACATTATATTGAGAATATTAAGTCTATTTTGTTTATGTAGTTAACTTTATATTTTGTGAGACAAAGAATTGTTGATCACGTCATGTACAGATAATGTTTCAGCAGTCTTAAAAGAGAAAGTCTAGTCCGTGGACTGGTTCTGGGGTTTCCTGTCTTTCCAGAAATAATTTTCTTCCTAATTTTGAATGAATTGTGAGATTGACAAAGAAAAGCATGTTTGTAAGGCAGATATGACAATTATAGGGAAGAGGCAAAGTGGGAGCTAATAGTAGTTTATATGATGCATATGTTTAAATATGTATTAGTGTTTACATGTGTTTTTGTACAGACATGATCAAATACTAATCTGTTTTCCAAGACAGAGTTAATGTGATTGTTTAATACTAACTTCAATAGGTTTCACTTCAGTTCAGTTCAGTCGCTCAGTCATGTCCAACTCTTTGCGACCCCATGAACTGCAGCATGCCAGGCTTCCCTGTCCATCACCAACTCCCGGAGTTTACCCAGACTCATGTCCATTGAGTCGGTGATGCCATCCAACCATCTCATCCTCTGTCGTTCCCCTTCTCTTCCTGCCCCTAATCCCTCCCACCATCAGGGTCTTTTCACTTAAACTTTGTAAAATAACAGTATCTTCTAAAACTAGCAATAAACGCCAGTATAGCTGCAGTTGAGTAATCTTGAATAAAGTAGTACAAAAAGGGCTTTTTAAGAAGGAGCAGCAATGATTTTGTGAATATTCAACTTTCTGACAATATGTTTACTGTGTAAGTGTGTTAATGAGTTTGCCCTCTTGAGAAGCGTTTTTAGAGGATCAGTAAAGCATTATTTGTATTAGAATAGGATATTATCAACTTTCTCATTCTCTCACCTTTCTTTTTCAGGTCATTGAAAACGGAAGATTTGCAAAATACAAATATTTTACCCATGTCATGATCAATAAGACAGACATGTTAATGATTACCAAAAGGTAACCTCCTTTCTCTAGAATAATTTGATAACAGGTTAATTGACAATCACTCATGAAGTGAAGCAGTTGTTATTCACATCTTATTCCACATATTTAACACTGATTCATAGTAACTATGGGGCTTCCCTGGTGGCTCAGTTAAAAAATCTGTCTGTAATGTGGGAGACCTGGTTTCAATCCCTGGATCAGGAAAATCACCTGGAGAAGGGAATGGCAACCCACTCCATTACTCTTGCCTGGAGAGTCTCATGGACAGAAGAGCCTGGTGAGCTACAGTCCATAGAGTCACAAAGAGATGCAACTAACACCTCACTTCATAGTAACTCTGATTCTCTTGCTCTGCAAGCCTCGTGCCTAAAACTGTACATGCATACAAATAAATGCATAACCATGCACAAGCATGACTTTAAGTACTTTTATTTGTTTCAACCAATTAAGTGGATATAGAAATTTCCCATAAAACTATGCTCTAAAGGGTGGGTAATACCATTCCTTTCACCTCTCTGAAAAAGTGTACAATTTCAGGTTACCCCAGAAGTCAGTAATCTTCTGGTGGTATCTGATCATTAGAATATATAGAGAGACTCACTCACATAGATGGGTGTACCATTGGAGACAGATTAGCTTTTACAGCCATATGTTCACATTGACCTGTAGACAGTAGAGGGAAAAATAAAAACATACAGTGACATAGCCTTGGAACAACAAGTGTTCATAGGAGTTATTGTTGATATTATGAAACCTGGGGAAAGAATAAGCAAGTGCAGTTTTAAGATGGATTTCTGGATGGTAGGGAGTGAAAATGTAGCTGAGGAGGAGAAATACAACTAAATAGAAAGGAGTGGCCTACTGATTGATGTGGGTTTGTTCACTGCCAAAAGGGTGAATTTATATAAGCATCTTGTTGGTTCAAGTTGATTATTGAACTTAGCAATCATTTTTAATGTTTTTAATCCTAATAATTTCTGAGCCCCAAATTTATAACACTATCTTAATTTTCTTGTTTAAAGAATAACATAAAGTAGAAAACTCACAGTATTTAGAAGGTATAGATGTGAGAGCCAATATTCTTTCCATCTCAGGTACTAGTCCCTCTTTTCCTAGAGGCAGCTTGCTTTTGTTTGTTTTGTGTCCTTGAAATATTCTATGCCTGGGCAAGCAAAAATCTGCCTCTAAAAGCATATGTCTGCCTGTATAGGCATGTTGTGGCTGTTGTTCAGTTGCTAAGCAATGTTTGATTCTTTGTGACCCCATGGACTACAGCACGCCAGGCTCCTCTGTCCTTCACTATCTCCCAGAGTTTGCCCAAATTCATGTCCATTGAGTTGATGATGCTATCTAACCATCTCATCCCCTGCCAGCTCCTTTTCCTTCTGCCTTCAATCTTTCCCAGCATCAGAATCTTTTCCAGTGAGTCAGCTATTTGCATCAGCCAAAAGTTTGGAGCTTTAGTTTCAGCATCAATCCTTCTAGTGAATGTTTAGGGTTGATTTCCGTTAGGATTGACTGGTTTGATCTCCTTGCTGTCCAAGGGACTCTCAAGTCTTCTCCAGCACCACAATCTGAAAGCATCAAGTTTTCGGCACTCAGCCTTTTTTATGGTCCAACTCTCAAATCTGTCCATGACCATAGCTTTGACTGTATTGACTTTTGTTGGCACAGTGATGTCTCTGCTTTTTTATTTGCTGTCTAGGTTAGTCATACTTTTCATTCCAAGGAGCAAGCATCTTTTAATTTCTGCAGTCACCATCTGAGTGATTCTGGAGCCCCCCAAAATAACATCTGCCACTGCTTCCACTATTTCCCTTTTTATTTGCCATGAAGTGATGGGACCGTATGCCCTTATCTTAGTTTTTTGTATAGGCATACACATACATATCTTAATATAAATGGGAATCTATTATACCACCATTCTGTACCTTAATTCTTTACTTAAGGCCTATGTCTTAAAGAGTATTCCATGTCAGCATATGGGGAGCTTTCTTAATTTGTAAATGACTGCCTAGTATTCATTTAGAAATATGTACTACAATGTACACCTAAGTTGTTTCTGAACTTTTTATTTAAAGACAAGTGCTTCAGTCATTTTTGTTCATAGCAGCATTCAGTCATGTTTTATTAACCCTTCTCCCCATTGACTAAGGGAAGGGTGACTCATCAGAGTTAAACAAGAGTCATTTGCTAAGTTTATTATTTCTACATCTTGCAACATTTTAGAAATAACTTTCTTCTCAACATAGTGGACCTCTTTAAATGTGGTCATATAAACCTTGACAGTAAGTGTAATGAGTTAGTTTATTGAAAAATGATATTTATATTTAGGGTGTACTTTCTTTCCAAGTTTTGCATGTGAAGATAAAGGATCTTTGAATCAGGAGAGGAAATACTAAGTATCTGCAATAAAATTAGCTTAGCTTTGGTTTTTCACATGGTTGTAGATATTCTGGAAGACCAGTGGGTCTATTCCAACAGTCTCTATATTCCGATTGGTGAAAAAGGGATCAGAGACAGAAGATGGAGATGAAAGAAAGAAATCTTGATTAGCTGTCTTTTTTTTCCATTCTAGCCATGTATCACCTGTTTCTTTAATTCAGTCCCTTAACTTAAAGTATATGCCACTTAGAGAAACCTCTGATTGTACCTACAATTGATGTTTCAGCCAGAAAGACGACTTGGGGAAGAAAGGCCTTTGAAGGAAGAATTCAATAGAACTATTATAAACAGAATTATTTGCATCTCTTGATTTCTTTCCTCAAAATAATTGGGGAGAACAAGAATTACTTTCAAAAATCACTTTCTGATAAAGTTTGGTAAATATATTTTATGGAGCGTTAGCAACAAAAACATTTTTTCCTAAAGCACTAATTCCATGGAAGTTCTACAAAATATTGCTTGGTAACTGTTTCTGTTAACTTTTTCCTATTTCTTAATAAATTTCTAATATATTTCCCTTTATAAGTACTTTATTTTTTCTAATATAAGTATGTCATGCTATACATTCCCTACTAAACATTGCTATAAATTTCATGTTTTCATTCTCATTTAGTTCAGTTATTTTCTAATTTCCTTTGAGATTCTTTGACCCATGTATCTTTATTTTTTAGAAGGATTCTGTTAAGTAAACATTTGGAAGTATCCTTATTTCTGTTGCTTGTTTTCTGGTTTAATTTCATTAAACATACTGAGAACATGTTTTATTTCAGTTCCCTTAAATTCATTATAGTCTTTTATGACCTCGAATGTGGTGTCTCTTAGTGAATGTTCTACATGCCCTTTCAAAAAAGGTGTATACTGCTTTATTATATTATTGGATGTAAATCCTTCAGTTTTTAAAGTGGATTCTTTTTTCTCTTTTTGAGTGGTGTATTGTTTGTAACAAAAGGAACATTTGGACAGCTTACTTGTGAGTGGCAATATAGTTTTGATGAGTTTACCAAAGAGCCATTCATTGTTCATGAGAGAAGACTGCGCATCGAAGCAAAGGTATGTTGAATAGAATTTTTTTAACACTTGGTGCTGAAAACAACACATTAAAATAGTCTTGACCTCTGTAATGTTTCTACCTCTTGTATAGATGTGGCTTTATCTTCGTATGGTTATTCGTTGCACCTGCTTCCTTACTCAGGCTTAAAGAAACTTAGGCCAAGAAGAAATGCACTTTTGTCCTCTCACATTGACAACATTTGTGGGCCCTCATTTCATACTCAGTAACAGAACTGTACCTTCCTCGTTGCTATCTAAGGCAATAAAGTGAGATATTTGTATATCTCAGAATCCCTGGCAGTTGCCTGCAGAATGTTTTTCCCTGAAATCCTCACTAAGGGACACTTAAGAAGTTTTCACTGTAACAGCCTGTGTCAATAGTTCTTTTATCTTTTTATAGATATTACCTTCCTAATTCAATTGTAATCTTCTTGAATGCAGAGACCATTTCTCTGATTTGTAGCAGCTAGTGCAGTACCTGGTACTTGGATGTTGATATAAAATACAGAAAATTGCTAGTCATTTGGTAAATCATCAAGAGTCTCAATATCCATTGTAAGTTGTATTGACTACTCTCAGTACTATAGGTGATACAAAGAAATATAAGATGATATATTTGACCCCAAGGTATTTACTAGATACCTATGTGGAGAAGGAAATGGTAACCCACTCCAGTATTCTTGCCTGGAGAATCCCATGGACGGAGAAGCCTGGTAGGTACAGTCCATGGGGTTGCAAAGAGTTGGACACGACTGAGCGACTTTTCTTTCTTTCTTTCTTTCTTTCTTTCTTTATGTGGAGGGCCACTTTGGGAGTGGCTATATTAATCCAGAAATACGTGATTCAGGCCAAGTTAGTTTTGTTCATTGTTATTTTTGTTTGGTTTGGTTTTGAGGGTTTTAATTAGTTCATATAACTGAGAAGTCGAAGTCTATATCTTGTACCTTAATTATGCTCTAATGACATCATTAGTATTTATTCTCTCCCTTTCCTCTCCTCCTTCATTCTGTCCATCATTCCCACCCCCATCTCTAGGTTCTACTTTCTTCAGTGTGGGCTTCATTCTCAAGCAGTCTATCCTTTGGTGACACTGTGACCAGGAGAAGTTCCAGGCTCATATCCTACTAGCTCAGCACAATGAAAGCTTCTCAGTGGTCCTGGGCCACCTTTGATCACCTGCTTATTCCTAAACCAATCACGTTAGCCAGTTGGCCAGGGGAGGGTCATGGGATCAGTATGGTGCTACCAAGAAGGAAGGGTCAGCTCTATATGAAGTTCTAGCAGTAAGACATGGTGAGAAGTAGTTACCCAGAGGTGATTCAAGAAATTGTTACTGGAAGAAGGGGCATTGGACACAGTCAGAAACAACAGATTTCTTCTGGGCTAGCCTACAGAACAGAACTGTGCCTAGGTCCTATGTTTAACTAGTGAAGACCATTAGTTCAATCTTACCATTCATTTCAAAGACATGGGGCAGCTCTTAAGTAGACTGGATGTTAGTTTCTTAGCATCTTAGTCCATTTTACCCAGTGAGAATTTCTCTGATTCACTCAGAAAACGAAAGACCCTGTGGCCACTTAGGAAATAATGAGTAGCCACATGTCAGTAGGTGCCCAATATGCTACTGGAGATCAGTGGAGAACTAATTCCAGAAAGAATGAAGAGATGGAGCTAAAGCAAAAACAACACCCAGTTATGGATGTGATTGGTGATGGAAGTAAAGTCTGATGCTATAAAGAGCAATATTGCATAGGAACCTGGAATGTTAGGTCCATGAATCAAGGCAAATTGGAAGTGGTCAAACATGAGATGGCAAGGGTGAACATCAACATTTTAGGAATCAGCAAACTGAAATGGACTGGAATGGGTGAATTTAACTCAGATGGCCATTATATCTACTACTGTGGGCAAGAATCCCTTAGGAGAAATGGAGTAGTCCTCAGAGTCAACAGAAGAGTTTGAAATGCAGTACGTGGATGCAGTCTCAAAAATGACAGAATGATCTCTGTTTGTTTCCAAGACAAACCAATCAATATCACAGTAATCCAAGTCTATGCCCCAACCAGTAATGCTGAAGAAGCTGAAGTTGAACAGTTCTGTGAAGACCTACAAGATCATCTAGAACTAACACCGCAAAAAGATGTTCTTTTCATTATAGGGGACTGGAATGCAAAAGCAGGAAGTCAAGAAATACCTAGAGTAACAGGCAAATTTGGCCTTGGAGTACAGAATGAAGCAGGGCTAAGGCTAATAGAGGTCTGCCAAGAGAACGCACTGGTCATAGCAAACACCCTCTTCCAACAAAACAGGAGAAGACTCTACACATGGACATCACCAGATGGTCAGTACTGAAATCAGATTGATTATATTCTTTGCAGCCAAAGATGGAGAAGCCCTATATAGTCAGCAAAAACAAGACCAGGAGCTGACTGAAGCTCAGATCATGAACTCCTTACTGCCAAATTCAGACTTAAATTGACGAAACTGGGAAAATCACTAGACCATTCAGGTATGACCTAAATCAAATCCCTTGTGACTATACAGTGGAAGTGACAGATAGATTCAAGGGATTAGACCTGATGGACAGAGTGCCTGAAGAACTATGGACAGAGGTTTGTGACATTGTACAGGAGGCAGTGATCAAGACCATCCCCAAGAAAAAGAAATGGAAAAAGGCAAAATGGTTGTCTGAGGAGGCCTTACATACAGCTACGAAAAGAAGAGACGCTAAAGACAAAGGAAAAAAGGAAAGATATACCCATTTGAATGCAGAGTTCCAAAGAATAGCAAGAAGAGATAAGAAAGCCTTCCTCAGTGATCAGTGCAAAGAAATAGAGGAAAACAGTAGAATGGGAAAGACTAGAGATAAGAAAATTAGAGATACCATGGGAACATTTCATGCAAAGATGGGCTCAATAAAGGACAGAAATGATATATGGACCTGACAGAAACAGAAGATATTAAGAAGAGGTGGAAGAATACACCGAAGAACTGTACAAAAAAGATCTTCATGACTCAGATAATCATGATGGTGTGATCACTCACTTAGAGCCAGACATCCTGGAATGTGAAGTCAAGTGGGCCTTAGAAAGCATCACTATGAACAAAGCTAGTGGAGGTGATGGAATCCAGTTGAGCTATTTCAAATCCTAAACGATGATGTTGTGAAAGTGCTGCACTCAATATGCCAGCAAATTTGGAAAACTCAGCTGTGGCCACAGGACTGGAAAAGGTCAGTTTTCATTCCAATCCCAAAGAAAGGCAATGCCAAAGAATGTTCAAACTACTGCACAACTGCACTCATCTCACACACTAGTAAAGTAATGCTCAAAATTCTCCAAGCCAGGCTTCAACAGTACGTGAACCATGAACTTCCAGATATTCTACCTGGTTTTAGAAAAGGCAGAGCAACCAGAGATCAAATTTCCAACATCCATTGGATTATCAAAAGAGCAAGAGAGTTCCAGAAAAACATGTATTTCTGCTTTATTGACTATGCCAAAGCCTTTGACTGTGCGGATCACAACAAACTGGAAAATTCTGAAAGAGATGGGGATACCAGACAACCTGACCTGCTTCCTGAGAAATCTATATGCAGGTCAAGATGCAACAGGTAGGACTGGACATGGAACAACAGACTGGTTCCAAATCGAGAAAGGAGTAATCGAGGCTATATATTGTCACCCTGCTTATTGCATGAGAAATGCTGGACTGGATGAAGCACAAGCTGGAATCAAGATTGCTGGGAGAAATATCAATAACCTTAGGTATGCAGATGACCACCCTTATGGCAGAAAGTGAAGAAGAGCTAAAGAGACTTGATAAAATGGAAAAAGTTGGTTAAAACTCAACATTCAGAAAACTAAGATCATGGCATCTGGTCCCATCACTTCATGGCAAATAGATGGGGAAACAGTGGAAACAGTGACAGAATTTACTTTTGGGGCCCCAAAATCCCTGCAGATGGTGATTGTAGCCATGAAATTAAAAGATGCTTGCTCGTTGGAAGAAAAGTTGTGACCAACGTAGACAGTTTATTAAAAAGCAGAGACATTACTTTGTCAACAAAGATCCATTTGGTCAAAGCTATGGTTTTTCCACTAGTCATGTATGGATGTGAGAGTTGGACTGTGAAGAAGGCTGAGCGCCGAAGAATTGATGCTTTTGAACTGTGGTGTTGGAGAAGACTCTTGAGAGTCCCTTGGACTGCAAGGACATCCAACCAGTCCATCCTAAAGGAAATCAGTCCTGAATATTCACTGGAAGGACTGATGTTGAAGCTGAAACTCCAATACTTTGGCCACCTGATGCGAAGAACTGACTCATTTGAAAAGACCCTGATGCTGGGAAAGACTGAAGGCAGAAGGAGAAGGAGATGCGGCAGAATGAGATGGTTGGGAGGCATCACCGACTCAATGGACATGAGTTTGAGTAAACTCCAGAGTTGGTGATGGACAGGGAGGCCTGGCATGCTGAAGTCCATGGGGTTGCAAAGAGTCAGACACGACTGAGCGACTCACCTGAGTGACTGTTAGGCTCTGCTTTAGCCCATATTGCATTTTTCGGCTTTTTTTGTTTTATTTACAAGGATAAACTTCTTATCTCCATGATTTCTTCCTCTTCCACTAATATCAGCAATCATCCTTTTTTTTTAATAGAAGAATCTGATTTCTTCTGAAGTCTATATGCCTGTTTAGTCTAATTACTTAATAGAAATTGTTAGACTAGTAATATACTGCTTCTTCTATGTCCTTACCCATGGTTAATAGAAGTAGTCACCACCCCTCTCTCTCCTTAATAATCCCATTCTTTCTATTTGTCCCTCTAAAACTTAACATCCACCACCATCCGACAATTCTTCTCCGACAAGTACTGAACAGAATACTGAAAGAGTCAAAAAAAAAATTGGAGGACAGTCACATAACACCGACTGTGATTTCTTTGATTCTGAAGCTACATTTTTATTGCATTCTTTAAATAAAAGGAATTGCATTGGTTTAAAATGTCAAAAGTTACAGAAACACAAATACACATGCACATAATTATATACCACATGTATATGTATTCACACACGTGTGTACATTATTTTTCAGCTGATTATCAGGAGTCCATGGCCAGAAATCAAGAACTATTGAGAGAGGGAGAACAGTGGCACTGCTTCTAGATGTATCTCCTTCCTATCCTCTGTGCCAACCTGTTACGGCTTTATAAAGCAATTGAAATCTCACCTAAAATTTTTTGTCGTAGATTTTGTGATAATTGATGGGTTAGAATTTTTTTGTTTGTTTGTATTTAATTCTTCTTGATTTCTCATTCTTGGCTTTTTTTTTTAATGGCATTTCTTTATTTGTATTTCTGCAACTAGATTTCCATTTTAATGAGGTACTTACTCTGTTTATAGGAACGGGTGAAGTCTGTATTCCATGCCAGAGAGTTTGGAAAAATAGTTAACTTCAGAACCCCAGAGGATGCAAGGGTAAATATAGTCAATCTTTTACTTAAACACATAGCAGCTTCTCATTTCAAAGCCATGTAAGTTGTACTGATAATAGTCTTTAAGGCAGATAAGTTGTGTTATTTTTTAATTTTATGTTGTGTTTTGATGATTTTAATATATGTAACTGTGTGATATTTCCCCCAAATTATTTTTTTCATTAGATTGAATTCACAAACCTACTTGTTTTTGAAATCAAATTGCTCTCTTACTTTAAATCCTAACTGTAATATTTGCCAAAAAATAGAAGCCAACAAACAAAAGAAATTAATTCACTCTAATGCTCATCTACCAGTCCAGCAGTGAAAGTATAGTGCCACACTGTTTATTTCTCTACTGTGTAGCTGTAATGATTTTTTATAATTTAATTACTGTAGCCTTGCACAAGGAAAAAGAGCCATGCCTGTAGTCAGAAAATCTGATTTTTAAATACTGGTTCTGTTCCTTCTTGACTGTAGGACCTTGGGGAAGACAGTTAGCCTCAGTTTTCCCAAAATGTGAATTAGGTGAATTGAAAAGCACTCTACATACTTTAGGGATTATGGCAATTAAAAGTATGTGCACTGTCAAGAAAAGGAAGACAAATTAATTATCTACCTCATTGGTCACAACTTAGATGCTATTCCTGACACTGAATTGTACTCACTGTATTGTGAAACTTACAAATAAGAACACATGGCTTCTTTGCTGAATCCCTGGGCCCCAGGCCTCTCTGTGTTGGTCCTGGCTGGTTACCATGACTATTTACCAGTTCACTTCTCACACCTGGAGGTCAAAGCAGGAACCTCTTTCACCCATACATGTGTGCCTTGTATCATTTAGCAAGTGCTGTGCCATTTTCTATGCAGACATTGTGATATAAGAGAACACTGACATACTAACATAGAAAACTGGAAAGGGGACACGTTAGAAAGAATGATAAAATGACTGGAGCCTCAGTATGCATGTTGCCTGGAACAGGGAGACAGTGTAAAGCATGATGATAATATGACTTGCAGGCCATCTTCATGTTGCTGAAGGCGACATTACCTTCAGTTTCTCTGTAATAAGTTTTCTGTTTAATCTCTGTCACCATATTATTTTATCTCAGAAAGTTCTTTTTAATCTCCCTGCTCAGCCAGAAACATCCAGAAAAAGCTGCTGAGCCTAGTTCTCTTTCTCTACTTATCTTAGAGCTGTTCCCACTAGGTTCTTCTTAAATAAAAAAGCACAAATATATCTGCTTAAGATTTTCATAATGGAAAAACCCCAGTTATCACTGACTCCATGGCTTTTATTTGCCATATAGGCCAAATGATAATAAACTTTATCGGCAGAAAGTTTCCCATTTCATTTCATTTGCATTTTGAAATTTCAGATCCTTTGAAAATAGAAAATATGTCATGAAAGCACCTGTTAATATGCTCAAGAATGTTGCTATGCTACTACTTACTGTAGAATTACATGTATTATTCCTACTCTGTCAGAACCCAATGTACAGAATGATGAAGGTTTGTGATACAGAATTGGCATAGGTTGGCAGGAATTCTGCATGGATGATTTTTACACTATGCCAGAGTTATTCAATCCAGCTGTCAAATTACCCTTCTCTCTTGGGAGGGTTCATTTTACTTTTCTTATCCTGAAGATGAACATCTAAGTCCAAAGACCTTAGAATGGTATTATTACTAATACCATTTGTTAAATCAAACCCAGTACCATTGTTCCTGAGTCACCTGGACTATTTAAGTGAATGAATGATCTCTCCTACATAGTGAATTTAGTTCTTGGCTGTATCAGTATACGCCTGACTAAACTGAAGATAACTTCTAGATTTTCACTCATTACATTTTGTCATTGCAAGTTCACTGAAGTTAAGTAAATGTTGCTTCATTTCCCCACAACAGTGGATCCTCAGAAAGCTAGAAGAAGCAAGAGAACCTTCCCCGAACCTCTGACAGAGACCACTGCCTGAAGATGTACAGCAATAAATCATTACAGTTTCTACCTTGTACCTTCCGAAACCTGTTTGGGAAGTGCAGTACAGAAGTAATTTCAAGTACTTTTTTTAAAAATTCAGAATCAAGTAAAACCAGCTACATGAGTCAACTATTTCAACTCTTTGAGGATCTATTTAGTTTTCTAATTTGAATCATGTATCCGGTTAAATTCTGATTACTTTATAAAAGAAGTATTTCTTTTATGAATCTTAAGTATTTGCTCCAGGTGATACTCTGTAATGATGGAGAAATTGCACATATTTAGCCTGAATTTAATGGAGCTAAATTGAATATTCCTAGTTCACATTTTAAAGTTCTATCATGTTTACGTCAAACTCCCTGAATGAATGATAAGTAGATGATGAAATCAGACATTGCCTTAGTGCTATCAAGATAACTTTGGTGGTAGTTTCTTTAGAAACATGAAGTTCATTTTACAGATAAATATTTTAGTATGACTTTCCTTATTTTTTTAAATAAAGGGTAGATTTAAATTACTATTTGAAGTACATAGCATGACTATGAAAAATAATCTTTTTTATTTTATATGATACAAATTGACAAATACCCCTTTCAAGCCTCATCTTAAGAAAGGCTTGAAGAAATGAGTGTCATACCTGAACAGAGAAAGTCCCTCTCAAAACTTTAAAGCCTTAGAAATACTTCCTCAAGCCAGCATCTTGAGATCTACTTGGTTTCCCAAGGTTATATTTTTAATAGATTGCTGACCTTAAAGGAAAATTCCTGAGGCCTTAACAATACCAGCTTCCTATTCACTGGTAGTATGAAATAAAATTTTACTGTCTTAATACAAGTTATGCTTCAGAACAGATAGCCCCTTTATGTACAAATGTAGGATAAATATGTATACCCTAAAATCTAACCTAATACCTTATTCTGTTGGCAATAAATTGAGAATTTCTGATTTGCTTTGTCTTATTCAAATGAGAATCATCACTCTTTGTAAGTGTATAGCTCATCCAAACAAAAACCATGGGCAGCAAATTATAAAAATGTCATGGGGGTTTTTTCCCTTGGTTTTTACCCAAGATCCTTGTACCTTTATAGTAATGAGAGTTTTCAAGTGAAAGAGGATAAATACATGATTGTAAACCATGAGGAGAACAATGCAGTATCTTATTTATTGAATAAGAGAGTATTTGATGCATGTTGTACATGCCACCAAATTACTATAAACTGTTTTTAGAATTGGAGACTGTATAAGAACTTAATGGTTGTGTAATTCTCATATTCCTTGAACCCTGGATTTATTGTAAAAGCTAAAATAAACAGCATGCCAGACTGTAATTGTATTTCTTCCTGACCAAATCTTGCTACTAAATACTACTGATTTTCCTCTGATTATAAAAACACATTGTTTATTAATAATAGTTCCTTCAGGATTTTTTTTCTTTGCTGAACATAAATTTAATCACAAGATGACAAGTTTTGAATCTCATGATAGTGCATGTTCCCTTGATGGCCTTTGTTCAAAGTAACATATACTTTTTGTCTTTTGCTGAACTCCGCCAATTTTGCATACATTAGAATTAAACCTAAGAATAGAGGTAGTCAGAAATCCTTGTCCTCATCTGAAATGTTGCTTTACTGGAGTTCTAGTCAGTGTCATTAGCCAAGTGCCTCATTACCTACTCCAGTTTCATGGTTTTATTCTCAGAAAGAATAGAGACCCATCACTCTTTGGATATCCCATTGGTAAAGGGGAAAAGTCTTAATAGTGTAAGGAGAGAAATCCTTCTGGTATCCTCTGGAGGCCAGCCAGAGTGGGTCTTGTCACTAGTACACATGCAAAGCCAGTGTGCCCGTTTTTCCTGTTCCCATGCCAATGAGAACCTAGAAATATCTTTTCTTATTCTTTCTCCCCCATCAGTCATCTGTCCATCAACACCTCCAGTCCGTTCCTGTCTCTGGAATAGAAAGACCCACAGTTTCAAAAGCAATAGTTTTATCAGTTGTCTTAGAAGCTTTTTTTCATCTAAATTAAAGAACATAAGTAAATCACTAGATAATTGGGTCAGTCTTTTTATCATAACATTTTACAATTTACAGTTATATGTTTGATTTCTGTAGTCTTTTTCTTGAATATTACAGAGTTCATAATCTTGGTATTTAAAAAGTAACCTACCTTAAATTATATTTAACTATGTTTAGTGCTTCTCAGCTTGAGAACTTTAAACTTGTCTTCGTTGTTTGGGAGTTGCTGTGGAAAGGGGTCCTGAGTATTCTGTCCTTCATCTCTTTCTATTATGTGTTAGCTGTTGCCCTATACCCTTCATGTATCCTGATCTGTGATTATGTATGAAGCTAAGGGCAGAGTGTCTGTTCCTAGCCAACTCGCCTCCAGAAAACTATAATCACTAAACAGAGCAACTTTGATTTCGGATACAGAAAGAAGCCTGTAATTGCTTCACATTTACAAAATACCCTGTGAACCAAAGAGCGTGTGCGCTTCGGCAGTGGCTTCCCAACTACAGTGTGTATACTGGCTGCTCCTTCCCTGGTGTTAGCAAGACCTTGCAATTTTTCCCAGGCTCACTTCAGTGCAACTGCATTATTTCCTGGTCCCTAAATAATCATGATTAGCTGTGGCAGTCCTTCCCTGTCCCTCTCTCTGCCATAATCCTAATCAATCCCCAAACTATCCTGTGGCCTCCAAAGAAGATTTTCTGAAACTTATTTGTCAATTCTATCATAATTATCTCCATCATTTCTTCCAACAGTAGTAGTAATAATACCGTCCCAGTGAGTATACACATACCTAACTCATCTCTTAGAAATATCCTGTGAAGTAGTATCCTGTTACTGTCTGGTAAAAAGTTAAAGATGCTACTTAGTGCTGAATTTTATGAACCTTATTTATTCACTCATCAATGACCAGTTTTTGTTGGTACTTTTCAGGCCCCAGTATTAAAAAGATAGCCACAAGGTACTGGCTTAGTTTGCCTGTAGGAACTGAAAGTTTGCCGAATACACTGAAGGTAGAAGTAGCTGTTTGGAAATGGACGTATTCATAACCCGTAGCCCCAGCCACCATAGGTCAGAGAAAGCTGTTTGGATTCCAGGGCCATTGCTTTTACCTTCTCTCAAGGTCAGCTAAAATCCTCAAGGATGGTGTTTTTCAAACTGTAGGTCTTAACCCATTAGTGAGCCATGCAATCAGTTCAAGAGCAGCATATTTTCTTAATGGAACAGAAAAGAAAAGAGCTTTGCAGGTAACAAGGTTAAATATTGTTTTAGTTAAATAATTAAATAATCTATATACTGTGTATACTGGGTCACAAAATGTAATTTCTTACTGTGAATTGCAGTCTGGGGAGGAGGAACCTGAAAGCCACTGCTGTAGGAGGCATGTAGCATTCAGTGATTGTTGAAACAGTCCGGATCGTGCCAAGCCTTACTTTACCTTGGGTAAGGCGCAACAGACCCACAACTCAGGGAGTCTTTAGGTTGTGAGCACTGTCTTTTTCTATTGAGGGAGAAGATAGGATAGCTCTTATTTTGGAAATATTTTCCTTTTCTGGTATATATCAGATACCTGTGTAATATGTCCCACCAAGTATCAGTGGTCTAGAAAAAGCATAGAAAATTTAGGTCCACAAACAGCTCCCAAAAAAGATCACAGAATATCCTTTAATTTAGTGTATTTCCTTCTTTCTCCCACTAAGCATTTTACTAGGATTGGGCACAGAAGTTCTCCTTTTAAGGATATTGACTTTGCTCCATCTACCTGCCATCTGAGTCACCAAACGGACAAAGGCAAATGGGGAGCTGATTCATAGGTCACAATCTTTTAGGGCCAAAATACTTATTCTCTGTAGAGTGCCAGAAAATGCCAACACTTTTTAGCTGAAAATAATCGAATTTCCTAATTTATGTAGGATTCAAGTAGAAAATACAGATAACTTGATTCTTTTTGCAAGATTCAACACAAAACTTGTTGAATCTGGTTTTCTTTGGTGCTACCCAGTATCACTGATCGCACTTTTGCATACCCTAAATGAGAACCATCCGCCCTCCTGCCCAATCCTTTGAAATATGCTTTTGAAATTATACCTTACTAATAGTGCTGTACCTAATCAAGCTAGCACTGATTGGTTAAACTTTTTAGGATTCTTATAATCTTGATCTTTGATCATTGCCCCAAACAGCTATCAGTGCAGACCTTTTCTCCTGTTTTGTTTCTCTCTACCCCAGTTGGTGTAAAGTAGTATTTGTTCCAGGGCTATCAAAGGCCAGCACAAGGACTGAGAAGACACTGGATCCTACTCTTTTGCAAACCATCACGTTTCTTTAATTGAAACTGTTTTTTACTTTATTTCCTGTTTTGTAAAAATAAATTGTCCCATGTAATTTTTTAAAAAAAATGTTTCACTTTAGAATTACAGATTGGTTTTTTTTTAAAAACATTATTGCATTTTCCAAAAAATTTATAATTTTGGTTACCCAGTGAGCCATGTAAGATGTGAAACTTCAGATTTTATAAGTTGATACTCATATATTTTTAAAGTTTTTATCACTTTACACAAAGTCATTTGTATTATAGTTTAGCAACTGCTGTGATGTCTGTCAACCTGAAAATCCCTGTCACTGAGCACCATTCGCATTCATTTACTGTTGCTTTGATACCTTTAATAATGGGCTCCTTCTCTTGAAGTCCTTGTAACAGGAAACCCTATGAGAATGTTATAATAAAAAGTCCAGTCGTCAGAAGTGTACTTAAAAGAGATCATGTTGGAAAAATCCAACATTTCTTCTTATGCAGTCATACCACTAGCATTCCATTGGCCACCCAAAAGTTTCCAACTCGAAAGCTGAAGAACATTCAAGTAAAAATGTAGGCTACATTGAAATGTTCTCATTGTCAGTTTTATACCTGCATTCACAGACTGTTAGAAATTGTATCTGGGACTTGTTGCAAGGTCAGAATGTTAAGACTTTTAAAATGGTTCTCTGTATGTGAATATGTATTTTACATATAAAATTGAATTTTTCAGGGAATGTGCACTTTAAAAATATTTCCTTACTAATGTTTGTATTGACCAAATAGCCTTTGCTTCTTTGGAATGCTTATTCTTTAGTGAAAATATGCTTCTTGATGATGATAGTATTTTAAATGTCTATTTCTGATTCAGTGCAATATTTCCTTGTACTTATGTCTGACCCAGTTGCCTATTATACAGTCCTTGCCTTGATTTTGTGTGTTCTGATGAGATAATTAATTTATAAACACAAAAATTATAGTGAAGTTCTTGAAATTGAACTTAGTCTTTTTCCTCCTGAAAATTGGTTTGCCATGCTCACTAATGACTTTTTCTAAGTAATGATTTCTTGCTATTGGTAGAATTGAATTGCTTGGTCACATGACTGCCCGGTTTAACTCTGTGTACCTCTTTCAAATAAATTGAGTAAAATAAAAATTTCTGATCTTCAGCCTGCCTCTGTTTTTTAGTTACTGGATAGAAGTAGAAACATTACCATTAAGTCCTCTCTCACCTATCTAAACTCTGCCCTCTTTGCGTCCTAATAAATCTGGATAACTAAAAGATTGCCCAAGGTCCTGGTTTTGCAGTCAAAACTGACAGCTTTCCAGCCTAGCATGATCACTGCTGACTAAGAGCTTGAGTGGTAATACCTTCCTGATTCGTAAGCACCAAGACTGTGCCGCCCAGCCTCAGAAAACTTCAAACAGCTCATTTCCATCCAAGGTAAGTAAGGATTATATTTTGAAAGGAGGGCTAAGAGAGAGAATTTCCTACTTGCAGAATTAATATTGACAGAAATAAGTAATTCGCTTCTAATATGAAGTGTTCAGCCTTTTTATGACTTGTTACTGATACTTAAGTGACTCAAAGCCATTTTCTTATGTGCTTTGTCAGCCAAAGATAAAAATAATAACCGAGTGCTAGAAAGTGCTTAAAAACAAAATTCCTCATTGTTTAATTGCCCTGGTAACTGATTCTCTTAAGCGCTTTTCACATGTTAATTGGATGATCAGAAGCGGTTCCTGACCTTTAGAGCATGGTGCCCAACCCCCACCTCAGGTTGTTTTGCTTTTTGTTTGTTTCATTTCTAGATATCCTTGACAGCGACTTCTCCATTCTTTGGGGTATGTTTTTTCTTTAGGTATTTTGTTGTTTATTGATTAATTTTTACTTTGTATTAAAATATACTTGATTTATATGTTTTATGTATGCAACATAGTAATGCAATGTTTTTTAATTTTTATTTTATATTGGAGTATAGTTGATTTACAGTGCTATGTTAGTTTCAGGTATATGGCTAAAGAATTCAGTTATATAGATGTCCATTCTATTTTTGATTCTTGTCCAGTATAGGTTATTATAGAATATCGAGTAGCATTCCCTGTGCTATATAGTTGGTCTTTGTTGATTATCTATTTTATATATAATAGTGTATATGTTATTCCTAAACTCCTAATTTATCCCTACCTTCCACATTTACCCTTTGGTAGCCAGAAGTTTGTTTTTGAAGACTGGGAGTCTCTTTATGTTTTGTAAAGAAGTTCATGTATATCTTTTTTTTTTTTTTTTTTTTTTTTTTAAGATTCCACATGTAAGTGATATCTTAGGATATTTGTCTTTCTGTCTGACTTCACTTAGTATTATAATCTTTAGGTCCATCTATGTTCCTGCAAATTGCATTGTTTCATTCTTTTTTTGGCTTAGTAATATTCCATTGTATATAAGTACCATGTCTTCTTTACCCATTCCCTTGTGATGGACATTTAGGTTGCTTAGATGTCTTGGCTATTGTAAACTATGCTGCTATGAACATTGGGGTGCATGTATCTTTTCAGTTATGGTTTTCCCTGGATATATGCCCAGGAATTACATTGGTGGATCCTATGGTAGTTGCATTGTTTATATGTACTGCATCTTTATTCACTCATCTTTTGATGGACATTTAGTTTGCTTCTATGTCCTGGCTACTGTAAATAGTGCTGCAGTGAACACTGGAGTGCATGTATCTCTTCAAAGTATGGTTTTCTATGGGTATATGCCTAGGAGTATGATTGCTGGGTCGTACGGTAATCCTATTTTTAGTTTTTTAAGGAAACTCCATAACATTCTCCATAATGATTGTACCAATTCACATTCCCGCCAGAAGTGTAGGAGACTTCCCTTTTCTCCACACCCTCTCCGGCATTTATCATATACATTTTTGATGATGGCCATGCTGACTGGTATGAGGTAGTACCTCATTGTAGCTTTGATTTGCATTTCTCTAGTAATTAGTGATGTTGAGCATCTTTTCATGTGCTTTCTGGCCATCTGTATGTCTTCCTTTGAGAAATATCTACTTAGGTCTTCTGCCCATTTTTTGATTTGGGTTGTTCATTTTTTTGTTGTTGAACTGCATGAGCTGCTTATATATTTTAGAGATTAATCCCTTGTTGGTCACTTCATTTACAAATATTTTCTGCCATTCTGTTGATTGTCTTTTCATTTTGTTTATGATTTTCTTTGCTATGCAAAAAGCTTTTCAGTTTAATTAGGTCCCATTTGTTTATTTTTGTTTTTATTTTCATTGCTCTAGGAAATGGATCAAAAAGCATCTTGCTGTGATTTATGTCATAGACACTTTCCCTTTCTCCTCTTCTTCTGGAGAAGAAGAATTTTATCCCAGGGGTCTCTGAGCCTGTCCTCATTTCTTCTCATCCTGTTTTCTTTATTCTGCTCCTCAGCTATTGCCACCATTTTATGTGCCAACTGACTTATTCGTTCTTCTGCTTAAGTTATTCTGCTGTTGATTCCTGCTAGTATATTTTCATATTTTGGTTATTGTTCATCTCTGTTTATTTGTTCTGTAAGTCTCCTGCTGCTGCTGCTGCTGCTGCTGCTAAGTTGCTTCAGTCGTGTCCGACTCTCTGCGACCCCCATAGACGGCAGCCCACCAGGCTCCCGTGTCCCTGGGATTCTTCAGACAAGAATACTGGAGTGGGTTGCCATTTCCTCCTCCAATGCATGAAAGTCTCCTAGCTCTTTGTTAAACATTTCTCATGTCATCTTGGTCTGTGCCTCCGCTCTTTTTCTGTGATCTTGTGTCCTCTGCACTATCATTACTGAGTTGTTATTCATTTAGATTGCCTGTCTCCTCTTGTTTGTTCTTCTGGTTCTTTATCTTGTTCCTTCATCTTGAACATTCTTCTCTTCCATTTCATTGTGTGTGACTTTCTGTGTTTGTGGTTTCCTCTCCTCAGGCAGCAGGATCATAGTTCGTCTTGCTTCAGATGTCTTCTGCCCCCTGGTGGGTGAGGTTGGTCCAGGGGCTAGTGCAGGCTTCCTGGTGGGAAGGACTGGTGCCTGCCCCTTGGTGGGTAGAGCTAGGTCTTGTCCCTTTAGTGGGCAGAACCATGTCAAGGGGTGTGTTTAGAGGTGGCTGTGAGACTTTGACTTTTCACTTTCATGCATCGGAGAAGGAAGTGGCAACACACTCCAGTATTCTTGCCTGGAGAATCCCAGGGACGGTGGAGCCTGGTGGGCTGCCATCTATGGGGTCGCACAGTCGGACACGACTGAAGCGACTTAGTAGTAGTAGTAGTAGTAGTGAGCTCAGTACAACTTTAACAGCCTGTCTGCTGATGATTGGAGCTGTGTTCTCTACCATTGCTGGTGGTTTGGCTTGAGGCATCCTGGCCCTGGAGCCTACAGGCTTTTGGGTGGGGCCAGGTCTTGGTGCCAAAATGACTACCTCTGGGAGAGCTCACGTTGATCAGTATTCCCTGGGCCTTCACTCCCAGTGTCCTTGCCCCCATAGTGAGCCACAGTTGACCCCCCAAACCCCAGGAGACCCTCCAGTACCCACAGGTAAATCTAGCCCAGGCTTCTGTGGAGTCACTGCTTTGTGCTGGGTCCCAGTGCATGTGAAATCTGTGCACCCTCTCAGAGTGGAGTTTCTGTTGCCCCCAGTCCTGTGGAGTTCCTGCACAGTAGGCGGTCCTACTGACCTATAAAACAAAACTCAGTGCTCTGGGGGCTCCTACTCCTGTCAGACCCTCAGATTGGAGCAGCTGATGTGGGGCTCAGAGCTCTCACTCCTGTGGGAGAAGCTCTGCTGTATAAATATTTTCCAGTTTGTGGGTCACCTTCCCAGTGGATATGGGGTTTGGTGATTTGGGGTGTGCAGGTGCAGTGGCCTAGGCACGCTCCCAGTAGGGCGGGGGCAGCAGTCGGCCCCTGCTTATGTGTGCCCATGCACCCCTGGGACAGCAGGGCAGTGACTGGCACCCACTCCTGGGTTTCTTAGTGATGGTGGCAGCATGCATGCTGGCAGGACGGCATGGGCAGCACTGGCACCTGCTCCTATGTCTCCCATTCTTTGTTCTCTGATGCAAAATGGTCTTGGCTATTCCCGGAATGTTACTATTCCAGATTACATTTTGATATCATTGTCAGGCTCCACAAAAACTGTTGCGTTTGCCTTCATTTCTTGAATGAAGGTTAGCTTTTAAAGCTTAATGCCTCAAAAAGGAGGATGAAGGGGAGCAGAATATGCCATCCCCAAGTATGCCTCTTTAGCAAAGGGATTATTTTGAGCAGGTTATTTTCAAGAAAAGCTCTAAAAATCTAGTAGAAATTACTCATTTGCAGGAGACATTTACATTTATGAGATAAACTTTTATTTGTAAGGGTGTGTTTCCTAATCTGTACCAGAAAGAGAAAGATGACTCTAAATCACAAGAAACTATTATCAATGGAGAAGATACCCAGCTATGTTTTTCCTGGTAACTTCTCATAACTAGCCTTCTCCCAACATTCTTCTGGTGTCTTTAGCTGAAAAAGGTATTTAAGGTGATGGCCTGGGGCCACTGAGGGAGTTACTCAGTTTTCCAGGGTGTCTCACGTGTAAATAGGAGGTATATATGTTGTTTTCTATTTTTCTCCTGTTAATCTGTCTTTTTTATTATAGGGATGGGGTCTCAACTAAGAACCTAGAATGGTAGGGGGGTAATCTTTCTTCCTCACTTGACAGTTTGGTGACCCATGATGGGACCTGCTGAAACTGTACTTCCTTCGGAGCCTGAAGACGGGAACCTGGAGAACCGGCAGAAGCCAGCAGAGTAGGAATTCTTAGGAAGTAAGCTCTCTCAGATCTCTGTCTATAAGGCTCAGTTGAGAGAGGAAGAGGAACTTGCACCTTATTCTTTCCTTTCCAAATTTAGATTTACAGAAGAAAATATTCGTGTGCATTAGTTCCTTGAGTATAAAGACTCTGGCAGAGATTTTGTTGTAAGTACTCTTTTCTGTTGATCCCTTTCCCTTCCAGAGATGGTCACTGACTTACATTGTCTGTCTTTTGTGTCATTTTTCATAAGGAGAACTGCAGTCAAGATAAGGTTTTCTTCCATCTTGTTCTTTGTCTTGAGAGCTTGGCTTTTCGACTGGAAAACTATCTCTAGTCATCACCAGCTGGAAGATGCTAGTATCGACTTGTACCTGGCAGCCACACAGTAGGATGGAGATTTGAAACACACAGTGACAGGTAGCATTCTCACTGTGTAGCTCTCAGGAGAATTTGTCTGAAGGGGCCCCAGTCCATACGGGGCCAACCTTTGTTTGCATGTCAACCTTTGTTGTCTTGTTAGTGGTGGAAAAGTCCTGTTCTACTAGTGTCTACCTGGTATTACAGATTAGCAGATTTGTGACTAGAGGTATTTCATGTTCTCATAGAAAAACCCGAGAGATTGTTTTCAGTACATCATTCTTCCCTGTGACAAAGAGGGTCTTTAATTTCTTAGGGCTAACTCTGGGAGTGAACTTTCTAGATCTTATCTTTTGCATCCCCTTAGGGCACATCTCTTGCACCCACAGTTAAGCCATGAAAAGGTTTATTGATTTGCTATTGAGATTAATATAATACCATTGAAGATCCTACTCATCAATGGCCAGATGATGGATCTGTTGAATTGGAAAAACTTTTGTACTTGAAAATAATTTTAGAGAGCTCTTATTCTAAAGAATTGTCATATTGGTACCTATGGGAAGATAAAGTTGAAAAGAGAACACAAAGGAATATCGTGTCTAGCCTTTGTGCTTAGATGCTCAGTTGTGTCCAATTCTTTGCGACCCCATGGACTGTAGCCTGCCAGTCACCTCTGTCCATAGGGATTCTCCAGGCAAGAACACTGGAGTGGGTTCCCATGCCCTCCTCCAGGGGATCTTCCCAACCCAGGATCAAACCCAGGTTTCTCACACTGCAGACAGATTCTTTACCAGCTGAGCCACCAGTCTGGGGTTTAGTGCAATTTGTCTTTGTAAAGTCTGTATAAAGCATTCAATACAGAGGCCTCTGAATGCGCTCCTTGAGTGTACAATCCAACTTTGAACAACTTTTGCTTCTATCAACCCCTGAACACTAACCTTTAACTCTTTAACAAGATCAAGTTTAAAAGCCCCTTTTGCCTACACTTTCAGAAGTTCCTACCAGATTTTGAAAAGAGTTAGGATCAATGGCCATTCACAACCTCACTCACAAGGACCTTTTTAAAAATTAAAAATAAATAAAAGAGAGTATTTTTATTTTCTTATTTGGCTGTGCCAGGTGTTAGTTGCTGCATGTGGGATCTTTGTGGTGGTATGTGGGGTCTAGTTCCCTGACCAGGGATCAAACCCAGACACTCTACATTGGGAGCAGAGTCTTAACTGCTAGACCACCAAGGAGGTCCCACAGGACCTTGGTTGGATATTTAAAGGTATTCTTCTAATTTATAATTATACCGCAATTATCAGACAAGCCAGATAGCCCCCTAGTAGATGGACCTCCCAACTGCACCCCAAGGAAACGACCAGAATTTCTCCCAAGCTGTCATGCAGATGATCAAGAAATGGATCAGCTGGAGGTCAGTCTTAAGGGGTTGATAGAAGCAAAAGTTGTTCAAAGTTGGATTGTACACTCAAGGAGCACATTCAGAGGCCTCTGTATTGAATGCTTTATACAGACTTTACAAAGACAAATTGTACCAAACCCTAAAGCTCCAGGACATAGGAGTCTTTATTTCCTTCTTAGTTGGAATGGAAATCTTCTCCTTGGCAAAAAGGGAGTGATTGTAGACAGAAAAATGATACTTCAGTAAATAACATACTCTTATGGGTATAAGGTTCTAGTAGTATTAATTGTCTGTCTGTTTCCTTTTTTACCTATAAATTAGACGGGATCCTGAATTATTCTACTTTCCTCAAATAATCTGGCTACATCTCTTCAAACTGTTTCCAGTTTTCTTCCACTCTTTTGACTCGGAATCAAAGTCAAATTGTTATCACATTCCTAGAAATCTAATGTGCTTAGATGCTCAGTTGTGTCCAAGACTTTGCAACCCAATGGACTGTAGCCTGCCAGGCTCCTCTGTCCATGGGATTCCCCCTGGAAGATACTAGAGTGGGGTGCCATTTCCTCCTCCAGAGGATCTTTGCAACCCAAGGATCAAACCTAAGTCTCATATCTCCTTCATTGGCAGGCAGATTCTTTATCATTAGCACCACCTGGGAAGCCTGGTAAGAAATCTGATATGCCCTTATATATTAATAATACCATCATTTGTAGTTTTCTTAAAATGTCATAGAAATTAACCATATTTCTTTGCCAACTGACAAAGGCTCATCAGTTTTTTAATCATGACTACTTTTAAGTTGTCGTTTATGAAAGTTATTGTTTTGCTTTTACAAAAGTATTTCCCAAGTCCTACAAACTGAATGTTAAGTGGATTGATATAAACTTCAGAGAAACAGCCCAAAGGGCTCATGTTTAGATCATCTTTGTGCCTGGTGCTCAGTGGGCCACTCAGGAAGTTTACCTGAATATGTGATGACATCAGAGGCATTCAAACTTGGAAGATGCTTCAGCTCCAACATCTAGAGATCTGATCGGCGGCCTTCAGGACTCAGGCTGAGTTTATAATTTGCCCCAACCACTAACTTTTGTTTTTCTTTTGTTTCCATAGACATGCTTGTTAGTAAGTACCTAATTGCTTACACCATGTAAGGCTAACTTCGGGATCCCACCTCAACACTAGCTCCTGAAATGAGACAGCTGTTCAACTGAACTGACCTACTCTCAAGACTAAGAGGTTGGTTCAAAGAAATTTAATAGTCTATCAACTTAGCTTCTGGACTATAAAACTTCACTGAACTTTTAAAGACAGGACTGAAGGGGAACAGAATATGTGACCCAAATATATATTTCTTTAGTATAAGAATTACTTAGAGCTGATTTTTTAAATTTATTTATTTATTTTAGGTTCTTTTCCCATATAGGTCATTACAGAGTACTGAGTAGAGCTCCCTGTGCTATATGGTGGGTTATTAGCTATCTATTTTATATATAGTGTATATGTGTCAATCCCAATCTCTCAATTCATCCCCCGCTCGTTGATAACCATAAGTTTGTTTTCTACAAATACAAAAGTATTTCCCAAAGTCCTGCAAACTGAATGTTAAGTGGATTGCTATAAACTTCAGAGAAACAGCCCAAAGGGCTCATGTTTAGATCACCTTCGTGCCTGGTGCTCTGTGGGCCACTCAGGAAGTTTACCTGAACATCTGATAACATCAGAGGCACTTAAACTTGGACGATGCTTCAGCTCCAACATCTAGAAATCTATGACTCTATTTCTGGTTTGTAAATAAGTTCATTTTTACCATTTATTTAGATTCCACATATAAGTGATAACATCTATTTGTCCTTCTCTGACTTCACTCAGTGTGATAATCTCTAGGTCGATCTATGTTGCTGCAGGTGGCGCTAGTTTGTTCATTTCTGTGGCCGAGTGATACTCCGTGGTGTGTAGGTATCACATCTTCTTCATCCATTCATCTGTTGATGGACATTTAGGCCATTGCTGTGTCTTGGTTATTGTGAATGGTGTTGCTGTGAACATTGGGGTGCATATTATCTTCAAATTTTGGTTTTCTCTGGATATATGCTCAGGAGTAGGATTGCTGGATCTTAATGGTAGTTCTATTTTTAATTTTCTGGGGAACCTCTGTTCGGTTCTCCATAGCAGCTGCACTGATTTACATTCCCACCAACCGTGTTTGAGAGTTCCCTTTTCTCCACACCCTCTCCAGCATTTATTGTTTGTAGATTTTTCGATGATGGCCCTTCTGACCGGTGTGAAAAAGTACCTCATTGTAGTTCTGATTATTTTCATTTCTCTACTAATTAATGATGTTGAGCATCTTTTCATGTGCTTTTGGTGATTGTTTTTAAGAAACAAGAGACACAGGAAAAGCTATGAAAATCTAGTAGAAGTTACCCTTTTGTAAGGGAAATATACATTTATTTTAAGGAACTCTCCATTTTAAATGTGTCTCCTTCTCTGTTCCTAACAGGGTGATTCTAAATGACAGACTATCAATGTAGAAGGTGTCCCTCTTAACTCAGCTAAACAACTTTACCCTTTTTTATTGTGCTTTACCTATTAATCTCCCATAAGTGACCTTCCCTTCTCTTCCATCTTTCTTGCATCTTCAGCTGAAGAAAGTATTTAAGGTGATGGCTTGAGTCATTTTAGGAGAGTTAAACTCAGTTTTCCAGAATATCTCCCATGTATACAGGAGGATACATGGTGTTAGACTTATATTATTTTATTATTAGAGGGGTGCGGTCTCAGCCAAGAACCTAGAAAGGTGGAAGGAAAATTATTTTTCCTTCCCTATAGGGACATTTAGAAAGTTTCTGAGTTATTAAAGTCACAGCATTTTTCTCTTTAGGAGCAGAACTATCAATCAACCATGAGCTCAAAGAAACATAATCCAGTGCTAATGGCATAATGGTATATTCTTAGCCTCCTCAGAAAAGCACAACATACGTGGTTCAAACAGCAAATCTGTGGTAGCCATCAGAACTCTGGCAGAGGTTACAGTACATTCGTTACACAATTTGGGCTTTTAGCTGTTTCATAAGTTTATAAGGCCTGGTCATCTACATTGGAATATATATATATATATGTGTAAGTTTTCACCACACATTTTTCACCAACACAACTTAATACTATCTAGAGCCCACAGTAATTAAATTGTGGCAAAACTAAATTAGAGGTACTGATACAATCATTAATTTGACTTAGGAAGTTAACATGAAGAAGACCAAACTTCAAAAACAAAATCTTTGGTTGCATGTTGAATACTTCAGCATGAAGAGAGGAAAACAATGACAATATTTAATTTTTAAAAAAGGTTACCCATCTAATACTAGAGGTCTCAAAGCAGGATCCATAAATTGACAGGCTCCTCTGTTATGTGATTTTTCTAATGGCTACTGGCACACACACTTCAATTAAAAAAAAAACCATAAATCACAGTGGCTTTTTAGACTTTTGTAGAATACCAAATTCAAAAATTATACAAAAATCTTACAGATTAAAGTTAAGAAAAGAAATGTAAAAGCAAGACTTTGAAAAAGTTTTGCTGAATTCAAACGTCTTACAAGCTCCATCACCCATCGTTGTCCCCGTGGCTGCATGATGGACTTGGCGCCACCAAGTGGGCTGAGCTGGGTGATGTTAGAGCACTTGCAAATAAAACAAATCTGGTTTTCTGGCCCAGGTGAGGGGTGCACAGCAGCTTTTAAACCAGGTTGAATTCCCTCAGGTTTAGTTGTAGAATTGTGTCTTTCACAGCAGCAAACACAAAGCGGATATTCTCTGTGTCTGTAGCACACGTGAAGTGGGAATAGATGACTTTCTCTTTGTCAGGATTCTGATCTTGATAAAGCTTCAGGATGAAATCTCTGGCAGCTTTGACATCTTGCTTTGGTCCTGTCAAGAGGGCAGTCAGAATCAAAAAGAAAGATACCAGCTCACCACCAGGCCCTCTCAAAAGTCATATTCAGTGTATTCTTGTTTGTTTTTATTGGGAATCCTTCTTTGAGCCATCTTATTTCTAGAGACCTTTTTACTTGGGGCATTATTTTATTATGAACTTGCAGAAGGGTATTTTAAGTGTCCATTGGTATCTAAAAATCATACTTGAAGGAGATCTGTTGAAAAATAGTGACCTAATTTAATTTTCTGATTTGGACCATTTTTGAAGAGGTAATTACTCTTTAAAAAACTGATTTCTTTGGCTGCACCAGATCTTAGTTACAGCATGCGGGATCTAGTTCCCTCTCCACTGTGAGCACAGAGTCTTAGCCAGTGGAGCACCAGGAAGTCCCTGAAGAGGCAGTTCTTAAGTAGAGGAGGGAAAAGAGAGAATATGGGGCCTAACACAGCTAAGGTCCCAAGTCTGATTGTGAAGCTTGAAAGCTGTATGCTACATTATCAATGTGGTTAATAAAAGCAAAAAGGAGAGCGTTTAAACACCACTTGTCTAAATATCAGTATCACACTTAGTAATGTTTCTGCACCAGAGTTAATTAGTGACAGGGTCCAAACCCTCTCTCTACCTTGGAGAAGTCATAAAGATAACTTCCGTGTCCACCCTGTCTGGTGAAGGGGCTGCCACATTTTGGCACTAGAAGTGCAGAGAAGAGTCAGGCAGTCTCTGCCCTCAGGGTCTGCTGGGACAAGACAGCTGAAGGTGGAGAGAGCAAGGCAAGCCCAGGCCCCCAGGGGAGCCTGAGGAGGTGCACCTGCTGTGGAAGGAGGTGGGGTGAGGATCAGAAGGCCTTCCCAAAGGAGGAGGTGCCCGATTTGGGCCTCAGAGAACAAAGCAGAATTAGCAAGGGAGTTGGCAGTACATCCCAGGCAGTAGAAGAGGCATGTGCAGAGGTGCTGAGGGGAAAACACGCTGATGTGACTGGAGCTTCCATTCAGGAGTGAGGGATGGTAAGAAAGTCCATTAGAGGCAGATCAAGGAGGCCCAGATAAGCTATGCTGAGAACTCTGAACTGGTGTCAGGGAGGTCGGGGCCACAGGATGGACACTTACTTACCAGTGTATTCTGGAAAATAGCTAATTAGATGAGAGTACATGATTTTCTCTTCCAAAAGATCCTTCTTGTTTAAGAACAGAATCACTGATGAGTTCAGAAACCAGGGGTAGGTGATGATAGTTTTAAATAAGGCTTTACTCTCTTCCATGCGGTTCTAAATGAAAAACAAGAGATTTAGGATAAACTAGGAAGAAAAACAATAATTTTGGAACAGCATGCTGAATCACTGCTTCCATCCATCTGTCCTCTTACCCAGCTGTCCTCTTACCCAGCTGTCCTCTCCAGGTCGCTGGCCTTGCTCAGGCTGGGGAGGGTGTGGCAGGTGGTCCCTGCTTCTATTTCCCTCATCCTCACCCTCCCATTAATCACCCTCTTCTGGAATTCCTCTCGTGCAAATTCTTCTCTGGCCCACAAACACATAAGGATATAAGAAAGGCTCTTGTGTAACTTGGAAAAGGAAGGTTGCAACCCAGAGTTGACACAAGTTTTCTGTGTATAACTACTGGGATTACCAAGTGGGGGGATCCTTCAGAACTACAGACCTGAGATGCCCTTTCACTGGGTGTTGGCTTCCAGACTGGGCATCGGGAGTCCAATGACAATGAGGAAGGAGGGCTCTTCTGGCAGAGCCACCGCCCTCAGGGACGCTGGTGGAGAGGAGAACTAACTGCTGAGCACCTGCCCTGCACCATGTTTGACAGGTGGGTAACACAGCCAACACTCTCCAAGGGAACGGGTCCCCGTTTTATGGGGAGCATACTGTTCACAAGGATGTAAATGCTTTCCCAGGACTGTACAATAGCATGATCCAGTGGAAGCTATGTAGACAGACAGTAATAACTTCTGAACATTAGACACTGGCAAGAAAATATTAAATGAAAGTAGATAGGGCATGTATAAATCTTCTCTGGTGACAATAATCTAGCATTCTGCCCTCTCCCAAGTATTTCTAACAAGAAAGAAACCCTTTCCTTCCTTCCTTCCTTGCTTTAGACTAAGAAACACAGCCCTCCTGCTACAGAGGGACACTCCCTAAATTTCTGTTCCTATGACTCCCAATGCCTGGGCCCATTCTCCCACTTAGTACATTTTTGGGGATCAGTTCTGGAATCTGTCACCAGGAAGGTAAGGTTTCACTTGTTTTTAAAGCTTCTTTAGCATTAATTATGGTCTTATCAATAATTAGCTCCAAGGAACTACAACAATCCTATATACCATAGTGAGTGGATTCAAGACATATCTCCAGCCAGGACAGAAAAGTCTGGAGTGGCAACCACTTCATTTTCCCCCAGATACCTAGGATTTTTCAGAGAGGAGAAAGTAATTTCTAAGCACATCAGGCTAAGGTACTCATCCCTGGCTCACCTGACTAATCTTCCCTGAGAAACGTTCTAAGTAATTCCTAAGACAAGTTTGGAGCTAATTTTTCATATTGATAACTCAATGCCTTTGCTTTAAAAAAAATAAATAAATAAAACTCTCCACTGGGAGAGCTGGGTGTCAGCCAAGATTTCTATTCTTCTTTGCACAATGACACTAGTAAATGGGCTAATCCACACTAATTAGCTAATGTAACTGTGCTCCTCAGAGAAAAGTCTGCTTTCAAGAAATACAAGATAGAATTTGTTCATAATTATTGTCTAATCCTGGACAGAATTCTTTATTGATTTTCTTTCATTCCCTACAGGCAAGAGGTATTTCTAAAAGGTCAAGAGGTCTGGTGCAAAAGGTAGGGGAAAAGACGGTGATTATCACACAGAAAATAGCCCTAACCTCACAAAGAAGGGGCCAGGATGGTTCTCTTCACTTTCCTGGCAGATCCAGTTAATGGAATTTAACGAGCCAGTGCCATGGCAGCTCTGCAGAGGGCACCAGATGCCTGACTGGGGTGGATCAGTGGCAGCTGCCCTGAGCAAGTCCCGAGGAAGTGAAGGTCAGATGCTGCCCCCAGACAGCACCAAGCATCTGGTACCACTCCCCCAGCCAGCTTAGCTCAGGACCTAATTTGAGAGCACCATGGAGGCTGGGAAGCCTGTCCTCAGGTAAGTCTATTAGAAATAATGTTGTTCAACTTTGGCTGTATATGCGCATCCCTGGGGGGCTTAGTGAAGATAGCCCCCAACTCTAAACCAGGAAATAAGAATCTCAACAATAGGGTCCTAAAGATGTTTTTAAAGAAGAAAAAACCCTTCCACTATGCAGCCAAGGCTGAGACCCATGTTTTTGAGTGGCTCCACCCTTCATGAAGACTAGATGGCCAAGGTCAGGCCACACATAGTTGTTCTTTAAGGTCCCCTGGGAATTTCAGTGTCCATCCAAGTGTGAGAGTCAGGATTCTAGGTCAGTGATTCTCAGATTACCTGGGATCTTCTTGAGGATCCTGCTTTATTTGGCCTGGAGTGATTCGGAAGGTGTGTATTCCTAACAAGCACCCAGGTCATGCTAGGACTGCCAGCCCACAGGCTACACTTCAGGAGTGAGGCGACTTAACCTAAGGGATAGGGCCTGATGCCAGAGTGGGCTGGCTTCTTGCAAACTGCAGAAATAGGTTTCTGTTTTCCACAGCTAACCAGACTCCCCACCCAGCATACCTCATTGTCACACTCAGCCAGCACCTGGTCATATTCACTCAGAGCAACCAAAAAAATAATGGAGGTGACACTCTCAAAGCAGTGAATCCATTTCCGTCTTTCCGATCGTTGGCCACCAACATCCACCATCCTGTTCAATAGAATAAACATAGGACTCTCTGGGGGGAAAACACATGGAAATCAGCACTCTTTAGGGTCCTCAATAATCGTTAGGAATAAAAAGGGATCCTCAGATTAAAATGCTTGAGCACTGCTGCTTTAGGCAATGAGGAACCACTGGATGTTTCCTAGCAAAGGAGGCAACAGAATGTAAGTGAAGTTACTGAAGATGCACGCAGAGGTCACTCAGATGGAGCCTGCTTGAGGATACTGGTTAGGGAGCTGCTGCAGTAGTCCAGGCAGAAGTTCAGGCATCACTTGGGTGGTGCCCAAACCATCCCAGAGTGCCAGGATACCAGGCAGAAAGGCAGGCAGGCTTTTGGACTACTCGCCACCTCTTGTTTCCTGGCCCCTCCAGTTAATCCAGAGATTCTTTGTGCATTAGCTGAATGCTACCCCTTCCCTAGAAAGACCTGCAGGTGCCCTCTGTCTGATGTGGAGACCCAAAGCCTTAACCTGTGTCTTTGGGACAAGTTCAGGGTGTCATAGCCCAAGGATCAGTCACAAGCTCGAATGTTCCAGGGCTCGGGCAGTTTACAGAAGTGAGTTCGGGGACCTCTCTCAGGTAGCAAAGGATACACTTTAAGCGTGCTGTGCTGGGCCTGTCTAAAGGGAGGTTTTGGAAGGGTTAAGCAGAAATTGATTCTGAAAAGGTTTAGATAAAGTAATGGGCATGTGCTCAGAGAGATGCCAAGTATCAGGGGGCTAGACCAGAGGGTTCCTCCAGCTTGACAGCACTCCAGCAGCACAAGATTCAGGGTGGACAGGGCAGGACTGTACTCGTGCTGTCTCCAGACAACCATGTGTAACAAGTGTTAGGAGGGACAAGGGAACAAACGGATATAAAAGTGCTTTGAAATTTGCAATGATAAATCTTGGAGCTGAGAATAGAAGGGAAGAGAAATATTCAACTTCACGGAAAAGACCCCAGTATTGCCAATCTGTGGGTTACAGAAATATACATCTGTGTGTGTGTGTGTGTGTTACACACGAGAAGCATTCCAGACATCAGTAGGGAATCTCTTCTTCTCTAAAGGGAATAGAAAGGTGTGTTTGTATCCATTGTACAACTTGAGACCAACCACAATTCTTATACCCTGTGATGGCGAAGGCCATTGTTGCTCTAAGAGATATAAGCCCTTTTAGCAATAACACATTGAAGAATCCATCTGGGGACTTCCAAGCCTGGAGAGACAGATCCTTAATGGACCATGTCAAGGAGACAGACTTACCGAAAGATGATGTTTTCCAGGTCAAACGGATACTCAATGATGCCAGTGGTGGGCACTCGGACACGAAGCACATCCTGCTGTGTTGGCACGAATGATGGCATGGCGATCCGGTCAATGTCCGTCAGGTAACTGATGTTAGAGAGCAAAATGCTGACAAGGGGGAAATGCCCCACCCAGAAAGTCACCTCAACTCCCAGCCACCCCCACTCATTCATGGATTCATCAGTGACTTTCCTGAGAAGCAACCCTCCAGCCCTCCTAAAACTGTGTGGAGAGTTTGGGTCAGAGGCTTTGGTGAGCCTGCTGAGACTCAAGTTTGCAGCTCTGGTCTTTCCTGGTTCTCAGCTGCATCAATCTGCTGGGGAGGGAGCCAGCCAGGCCACGGGGGCAAGAGACGGCACCTGGCTCTCTGACATTTCATCTGTTCTCCTCTCACAGGCCCTCCTCCAAGAACATTGTAGAAGGTAGATGCTGTGCTTGGACACTTTACTTTGCTCAATAAATCAGAGTAAAGGAAAATATAAAAGCATAAATGAGGCCAATGGGAAGTCCTCTCAAAAAGTTCCTTGTTATACTGGGAAACTGAACATCTCCTAAAATAACCCCAAACTTGTCTTGGATTATTTGGGGCCATATATTACAGCCCAGGCTTAAGACAAGTCTCTTTTTCTGTGGTAAAACAAGAAGACACTTCTTTTTTAATGTTAAGGCCTTTGAAAAAGGCACTTTTGAGTAAATAACTGAGGCCCTGGCCAGTGGCAGTGCTGATGACTTGGAGCCCCCTGCACATGGAGGTGGCCCCACCTTTTCCCGCACCCACCACACAGGGAGCGCTCACCTAGGTGTGCCGGGGCTGGAACCACCAGGGCAGCCTTCTGTGACCACAGCCCCAGGGCTTATCGCCATGGACTTCTGGTGCTTTAATTTATGCCTGTCAGGCTTCCTTGGGGCTCAGATGGTAAATAATGTGCCCGCAATGCGGGAGACCCAGGTTCAATCCCTGGGTCGGGAAGATCCCCTGGAGAAGGAAATGGCAACCTACTCCAGTATTCTGGCCTGGAAAATCCATGACAGAGGAGCCTGCTGGGCCACAGTCTGTGAGGTCGCAAAGAGTTGGGCATGACTGAGCGAATCTCTGTGTCATCCCACCAGAGCCTGTGCTCCTTCAGGGCAGAAAGCACCAGTTGTACCTACAGCCCTTTCCTCCATGCCCGGCACAGAGCAGACACACATCAAATACCTCTCCAAAGAAGCAGACAGTGGCAGCAGAGCAGGTGATCACCACTGACCTGGACCACGGAAGCGTCTGGGGTCTCTCACCTGTGCCAGGTTTGAGAGTTCCCTTTTTTCTGTACAGCCCTGTCCACCATGCCAGTCACTCTCCACACTCTTCTCCATGCACTTGCCCCAGTTGTCAGCCCCGACTGAATTCTACAGCAGGCCTAGTGGGTCTTTCCCAAGCTGATCCATATCAAGAGCCCTAGCCATTCCCCAGGGCCTTCCCGGAAGCCAGTGACACAGGCTGGACCAGGGAGGACTCAGGGGTGCCCTGGCTCCCAGCTGTCAAAGGCTGGCTGCCCTCCTTTCTGCCCTGCTGTCTTATGTGCTGATCTAACGACTTACTGGGGTTACTTTTAGTTCCTTTTCCTGCTTTGCTGCTGTGTCGTACTAACCTGGATTCATGTCATTCAGCACTCAGCCTGGAACAAACACCAGAGGAAGGCCAGTGAAATTAAGGAGGTAAGATTCTGGTTTCCTTTCCTGCCCTCTGGCTTGTCAGGATGGGTGAATTACCCACACCACTTTGGAGGGTGATGGCAGCACATAAAGGGAAGGGGATGGGTCTTGGGAAAGAATTCCAAAGCCCTCAGAGGGTGGAAGTGACCCAGAGCAAGAGGGAAGGAGCTGAGCTGTAGAAGCAGGAATCCTCACCCCTTCAAAGGACCATGATCCAACTATTTGCCCAGTGATCTGGGCAGAGGCATTGTCTTGGGGAATTCTTAAAATCAAATTCTGTGATCTCTGTGGGATCATCTGCATGCAGAACTATCTACTTCTTTTTACCCTAACAGATTACTGATTACTCATTCACAAGGAGTTAATGAACAAAGAGCTCCCAAACTGAGCTGCCGTCCATGACTCATTTTGTCCACTTGAGGGCAGCACCAGGTCAGCCACGGATGGGTGTACTGCACTGCTGGGTCTAAATTCTTGATTTTAGGGCAATTGGACCTGCTGTTGCCAGTCAGGAAACCAGGAAGCAGAGGGATATGGAGAGGGGAAAGGATAAACCAGAAGCAGTTGTAGTCCTGGTTTAAATCATATAACTTCAGCACCCCAAATGAGATCAGTCCCACCAAGGAAAGCCCACAATTGACTTAGCCTCTCAGTGAAAAGGACAGAGGCTTAAAACTAGATGAGGAAAGGTAGGTATGGGCAAGGAGGGCTATCTAGGGGGCTCCTTAGGGGGACTGAATTTAGGAGGTGGGAAGCGAGGCATCAAAATGCAGAGGAGCAGAGGGAGGCCGTGCTGTGGCTGAGTGCCTGCATTTTAGCAGGTAGCTCATTTCTCCCTGGTAAGAAGCTCCTGTGAAGTGTGGCCGCAGCCCGGGGCTCTGTACTCACTATTTGGCAGAGTCTGACAGTTGGTACTCCCGCCTGCGATCGTAGCACTCCTGGATTCCAGGATCCTGCCACAGCTGCTTGATGGCCTCCACCTGGTCCCTGGAGAGCGTGGTCACCTTGTCTACTTCCACTTCTCTGATTAGCTGGGCATTTTCCTGCTCAGAGGGAAAAGAACCTTTCATTAGGCCAAGGAAAGGAAACCATCATGTTGGTGACGTAAGGTCAAGACTTGCACCTGTCTGTGTATCAGGGAAGATCTCCCCTAGGTGCCGGGGTGTGGTGGGTACCCTCCAGAAGAGCTCCTCACAGTAAAGTCACTCAGCTGCAGCCCCACTGGGTGGAGATGATGCGGCTGCTTAGCTCAGTGGAGAGAGCCATGAAGAGCCCCAGACCTGTGGCCTTTGGTCCCAGCAGTACCTGGGGGTCAGTGTCACCAGCGTTTAACACCCAACTGTGCATGGAGAAACACTGGAATGATTGATTATCATTCTACCAACCAACATTACTTCCTAATTAGCATGCAACTTGTTTGAATATTTGCACAGCCCATAGAACAATTTAAAAAACAACAGTATTGTTAGTGGCATACCAAGGGTAGGGTAAGCGGGTCCACTCCAGTGCAGGAAAGAAGGGAGTGCATTGTCATCTTCAGAGAACTGAAAAATCACACCCCAGCCATTAATCATGAGTCTGCTTTCTCTTTCCTTTATTTTTTAAAGATGTTTTAATTGACCTTATTTTTTAGAGTAGTTTTAAGTTCACAGCAAAACTGAGGAAAGTACAGAGTTCTCCTGCTTTTTATTATCTTGCATCACTAATAAAACTCTTTCCTACTGGGTGGGCCACACCTACTATACCCCTGACCCCATGCCACTGACTGCTCTAATACCATTACTTTATTATTACAGTAAGTGTTAATATCATTATTGCTGTAATTACTACAGCAGTTATCACTTATTACACTCACTGGGTACCCAGGGCTCTGCATGTATCATCTCATCTGATCAACAGAAGGCAAACAAGAGGCCAGAAATTTTCCCAAACCTTAGCAAATTAAAGTAGTAAGATTGACCTGCATCCACAGCACATCCCTGCTTTGGCCTGAGAGACTCAGCATCCCATCCTTGGCTGCAAGTTGCAGCAAACAAGAGTTCTGCTGTGGGAGACAGGAGCCTGCCCTCTTCACTGAATTTCAGGGCAATTCACTGGCAGCTGGGAGTCAGCAAAACATCTTTTGGCAGCTGTGGTCTCTTTAAGTATATACTGCACCTCTTGAAAAGTCACTCTTTTCTTGCATTTTTTATCAGGAAGCCCAACAGAAGGCTAGAGGAACGGAAGAACTTATAGATTCACTTGACTTGTAAAACCCAGAACCATGATTAAATCAACATGGCTTTGCCCTCTGTCCATCAAGAGTGAATATAATCTTCTCCCAGACTGTGGTAGCCTCAGGCAGGTAGAGGATCCCCTTTGTAGAGTCTCAAACAAGGTCTATGCAGGATGGGTGAGCAGAAAGAACCTGGGCTGAAAAATCAAGACCCTGACCTCTAAGTAGTTCAGTGGGATTTAAGGAACCCAATAAGTTCCCTGCCTCAGCATCATCATTTGTAAGAGGAGCCAGTGATTTTCATGGGAACCTGATTTATAAAGTATCACCCAAATGTAAGCAGAACTAGCCTTATTATTGCAATGCATGCCTAATAAATATTTCTTGTCTGCCCAAACAGAACACAGTGACAGCCCCTAATCCAGGAGTTCTAGTTCTGCCTGCTGGCACATTGTGTGTCACATGCTGTATTCTCAACCAGAGAGAGCAATGAATGGAGACCATAGGCCGTGCCTGTATGGAGCAGAAGGGCTTCGCCCACTTCTTCCCTCCACTTGCCACTCGCCCACCTCCCACATAGGAGCACATGATCTCCACTGGAGAATGCGGATGGTGGAGCTTCCCAGGATACCCCATTTGCCCGCGCCAGTGTTTGGGTCTTCTAGTAGATAAAAAGTGGCTCCCAGTAAATTAGCACAGAGGAATGCAGCCTTCTACATAAGCTCTGGGGCGGGAGGAATTTAGGGAAAAGACATTGACCTGGGATTTCAGGTAACCAAGAGAATTCAGCCTGGTGAGAAAGGCATATTGTTTGTTCAGCCAAGGGATGAGATTTGGGGGACATCTTGCTTAAAAGAAGAGAATAGAGGCTCCATAGAAACCCAACAATTGGGACTTTAGAACTAACTAGACTTAGCCACCTAGGACTCCATGTTCAGAGGTTTTCCTGTCCATCTTTGTCTCCTCCTGGTTAGCTCTACCTGTCTGGATCATTTTTTTTTTAAGTTCCTATTTAAGACTTGGAAAAAGGTGGGAAACATGGTAGAACAAATTCTTCTCTGCCTTTCAAGATTGCCTAAACATCCATGCTCTCCTACTTAACCTTATCATCCATCCTCACTCCTTCCACATGTGTTCATACTTATACCCACACATGCACATGTAACTCACACATATGCTTTTTCCTGGAAATATCTGAAAGAAAACTGCAGCCTCAGTGCAGTTTCCTAAAACCAAACATACATAATCACATTGTATAATCATATATAATGATCAACAGCAGGAAATTAACAGTGATACAATATTGTAGTCTAATCCTCAGACCTTATCTAAAGTTTGGCAGTTGTCCCATAAATGCCCTTCATTGGCCTGATCTAGACTCATGTATCGCGTTTAGTCAGCTGTCTCTTTAGTCTCCATTTACCTGGAAAGACTGTAGTCAAAGGAGCTGTTTGTGTCACTCTGATCAAGAATGACCTGACAAGGGGAGAGTCCCCTAGTGGTCTAGTGGTTAGGATCCTGCGCTTCCACTGCCAGAGCCCAGGTTCAATCCCTGGTTGGGGGGCAGGGTAGGGGCACTAAGATCCTGCAAGCTGCATGGTGCAGCCAAGAAAGAATGCTCTGACAAGGATGTGTTCTTCAGTCACAAGTCATCATGAAGATGGCTGGTGGAGTGGCACAGCTGAGCCCCAGAGAATGTTCCAGGGGCAAATATTATAAAGGGCAGAGAGGAATGAGAAAAAGGGTGCCCTGGTTTTTAAGATATCAGATGAATGACTTTTGCACATTAACAATGTGTGTTTTTAAAAAAGTGAAGTTCTGTTGCCACAAAGACAGAAACATAGATCAATGGAACAAAATAGAAAGCCCAGAGATAAATCCACATACCTGTGGACACCTTATCTTTGACAAAGGAGGCAAGAATATACAATGGAGAAAAGACAATCTCTTTGGCAAGTGGTGCTGGGAAAACTGGTTAACCACTTGTAAAAGAATGAAACTAGAACACTTTCTAACACCATACACAAAAATAAACTCAAAATGGATTAAAATTTAAACGTAAGACCAGCAACTATAAAACTAGAGGAAAACAGGCAAAACACTCTGACATAAATCATAGCAGGATTCTCTATGATCCAACTCCCAGAATACTGGAAATAAAAGAAAAACAAATCGGACCTAATTAAACTTAAAAGCTTTCGCACAATAAAGGAAACTATAAGCAAGGTGAAAAGATAGCCTTCAGAACGGGAGAAAATAATAGCAAATGAAGCAACTGACAAAGAATTAAGCTCAAAAATATACAAGCAACTCCTGCAGCTCAATTCCAGAAAAATAAACAACCCAATAAAAAAATGGGCCACAGAACTAAACAGACATTTCTCCAAAGAAGACATACAGATGGCTAACAAACACATGAAAAAATGCTCAACATCACTCATTATCAGAGAAATGCAAATCAAAACCACAATGAGGTACTGTCTCACGTCAGTCAGAATGGCTGCTATCAAAAAATCTCCAAACAATAAATGCTGGAGAGGGTGTGGAGAAAAAGGAACCCTCTTACACTGTTGGTGGGAATGCAAACTAGTACAGCCACTATGGAGAACAGTGTGGAGATTCCTTAAAAAAAAAACTGGAAATAGAACTGCCATACGACCCAGCAATCCCACTGCTGGGCATACACACCGAGGAAACCAGAATTGAAAGAGACACGTGTACCCCAGTGTTTATTGCAGCACTGTTTACAATGCCAGGACATGGAAGCAACCTAGATGTCCATCCACAGACGAATGGATAAGAAAGCTGTGGTACATATACACAATGAAGTATTACTCAGCCATTGAAAAGAATGCATTTGAATCATTCCTAACGAGGTGGATGAAACTGGAGCCTATTATACAGAGTGAAGTAAGTCAGAAAGAAAAACACCAATACAGTATATTAACGCATATATATGGAATTTAGAAAGATGGTAACGATGACTCTATATGCAAGACAGCAAAAGAGACACAGATGTAAAGAAGAGACTTTTGGACTCTGGGAGAAGGTGAGGCTGGGATGATTTGAGAGAATAGCATTGAAACAAGTATAATATCATATGTGAAACAGATCACCAGTCCAGGTTCAATGCATGAGACAGGCGCTCAGAACTGGTGCACTGGGATGACCCTGAGGAATGGGATGGGGAGGGAGGCGGGTTCAGGATGAGGGACACATGTACACCCATGGCTGACTCATGTCAATGTATGGCAAAAACCACTACAATATTCTAAAGTAATTTGCCTCCAATTAATTAATTTAAAAAAATTAAGTGAAGTTTTGGGCAGATTTCCCTCTGACCTGGCTAAATAGTGTTATACACAGAGTGTGAGCATTTTTACGTTACTGTTCAAACCACCTCTGCAGTGCACACCATCTAGATCAGGGGGGCCTTATTTAATGGGGAAGTTTTGTGTCGTGTAGTTGGACTTTCTGGAAAGAGGGAAGAAATGTTCTCAGAGGGTCAGAGTTAGGGAAATGTTAGGATTTGGGTGGGAGACAGGCTGAGTCTGAGGTAGCTGGTATCTTAAGTAAAGAAACTAGGAAGCCAATAAATAAAGTGGGTCTGTAGTTCATGCAAAAGCCCTAGGCTAGGGGAACACATTGATTTGAAATTGCCTAATTCATACATTTCTTTGAAAAGAAAAATCACAAAAGAGTAAATATTATTGGGGCAAATTCAGCAGATACAGAAACATGACCAGTTTCTCAAACACTGAGTTCATATCTGGCTTTTCCCCTTTTCCTTTCTCAAACAAAACCACCATTTTCACTGCTCTGAAGAAAGAAGAACACTGAAAACAGATGTCCTACATGTGCGTTTCACTCAGAAATTCCCAGGGTGACAGTGGAAGGAGCTGCTTATGAAGTGGTGCCTTGCTGACTTCACACGAGGATGGCTGGCTGCCCAGGTGACAGTCCCCATCGAGCCCAGCGGGCAGCCCCATTCTTCCTAGGTCCTCGCAGGGGCAGCGCCTGTACCATTAATCACCCAGCACTGCAGGCCCCCGAGCCTGCTCACTCACTAGGGAAGATCGTCCCCTCCTTCGTCAGGACACCAGAGTTCCTGTTCTTTCATCAGATACTTAAGTGCTTTCACTGAAATCTGTATTCATTAACACAAGCCTAGATGAGAAAAGCCTAAGTGCACGGTATTTCAAGAGCCTACTGTCATTTGTAGTGCCTATGAACCTCAAAAGCTTTCTAAAAACAAATGAGATTACAATAAAGTGTACAATTAAAAATGAAAGTTCTCTGTAACATAGTATTTCTGACTGACAAAATCACCCCTCCTTGTTTTAACATTTTACATCAAGATCCAGAACTATACTACATGTTCTATTAAACAAAAATTATGAAATAAAAACTTCAGTGTTCCATAATGATCAGCTTTGAAAGCATTTCAACAATTGCATACTAAAGAAAATGCTGGTGAATTATGCTAGAGAAAGGAATTTTTTTTTTTTCTATAAAAAACAACTTCTGCTCTGATAAACGAAGACTGGGAAATATGGATCAACTCTTCCACTAAGGACAGCTAGAAATGGTGGACAAAATATTTCAAAAGTATGCTTGAAAATACCAGGGAACTAATGAATAAGTAACTGCTGGGCCAGAATGTAGGGAAGAATGGCATCCAAGGGGTTGAAACAGCATTTAGGAAACCTTCCTCCCTGAGGCTCAGCTTGCTCTTGAAGGAGCATTTGTGGGGTTGAGCAGCTCCCTTTTCAACATCACAGGACTAGGGTGGCTGGGATTGAAGGGTTTAGCAAGAGCAAAAGGCCCTTAGAAGCCCTCTGGCTTTGGGTTGGGATCCAAGGTGT
Organism: Budorcas taxicolor; assembly: GCF_023091745.1. Classification (NCBI taxonomy): domain Eukaryota; kingdom Metazoa; phylum Chordata; class Mammalia; order Artiodactyla; family Bovidae; genus Budorcas; species Budorcas taxicolor. Next base: position 56,462,144 of record NC_068917.1, read on the forward strand.
AGCTCTTAGGGAGTTTCAACTCAGCTTGGAATCACCATGATCTCAGAAACTTGAGCATCTCCAGACACCTGACAGAAGAAAAGGAGATTTCTTTTTGAAGAGAACATCTTCCTCACCCTCAAAGTATTTTTTCATGAGTGTCCAGCACACTCACAAAAATAATCAAGCTTAAGAAGATAAGACAACTGGAAAAAGAGGCGACAAGTAAAAAGATGCCAAGATACCTTCCTCCAACCCATAGGAAGGCGGAATCTATTGTCATAAAAATGGACTTTAAGGTCTAACTTGTCAATTATACCTCAATAAAGCTGAGGGTGGGGGCAGACTTTTAAAGTATAACTGGAGATAGATTTCAAATGACGAAAAGATTCAGAAAGATATAACAGTACTAAAGTTCTATGCCACTAATGATATAGGCTTAAAATATACAGGAACAAAATCTCTTAGACCTAAGTGGTAAAACAGACAAAGTTTCATCTTACAGGAAATTGAAACACACATCTCTCAGTAACTGACAGAATAAACAAAAATTCAGTAAAGATATATACAGTTCAAATGTCATGATCAGCAATTTGACTTTATGGACACATGTTGCTTAGTCACTAAGTTGTGTCCGACTCTCTGCGGCCCCATGGACCGTAGCCTGCCAGGCTCCTCTGTCCATGTAATTCTCCAGGCAAGAATACTGGAGTGATTTGCTATGCCCTCCTCCAGGGGATCTTCGCCACCCAGGGATCAAACCTGCATTTCCTGCATCTCCAGCATTGGCAGATGGGTTATTTACCATTGAGCCACCTGGGAAGCTCCATGGATGTATGTAGAGCTCTATATTTAAAATAACTATAGAAGATAGACTTTTCACAAGCACACCTAGAATATTTACCAAAATGGCCATTTATTGGAGATTACACATTTAAAAAATTGGTTTTCTAAATTCTTTTGATCAATTCCAATTTCTTTAGCAACTCAGCTTCAACAGGAATGCACTTTTGCATTAGCCATTGCTGTCCACCCCCACTCAAGGTACAGGCATCTGAATAGGTAACCACGGGGCTAAAGCTGCCTAGATTCTCCCGTAGAAAAGCAGTCTTCTACCACACTCAGAATGGGAAGTAAGTTTTTTTAACCCAATTCAAGATTAAAAGAAACCTTTATTTCTACTCCAACCTTTGCCCTCTTTCTCCTTATCTTCTCTCCAACAAAAATAAATAAGAGAATTCACTAGCCACCAACTGTTGGCATGAAAGGCCAAGCAAGTTACTTTATCTCTTCGAGTCAGTCTAAACTTCAGTGGGTTTAACTTAAAAGATTTCTTTTCAAAGAGTCCTGCCATAAATTACTCTGGCACAAACATCCAAAGCTACAGTGAGTGCTAAATAATGCAGCTAAGACATCGAAGCTCTGGCCCTATACCATGTCAACCTGGAGAAGCTGTCATGACACTTCCCAGCAGTCCTTCCCTGTATGATTCTGGGTTTGGATGGGCTGTAAGAGAAATTTGAAGGGGAGGCGGGAGAAGCCGGTGCTCATGTTCTGAAGGTCAGAGCTCCACTTTAAGGGGCACACACCCCCTACACACACGCGCACACACACGTACACACATTGTGGCTAGTCTTCTGGTCAACTTCACTTTTGGAGAAAGGCAGCAGCTGGGCCCTCAGCACCCTACTTGGACCTTTTCCTTCAGCTTGTCCACATCGTGGGGCAGACGGACATGCAGGTTCACGGCAAAGGATGCCAGTTTCTGCTGCAAATCCCCTGCACCGTCAACACAGATGTGAGAAGTAGGTGCAGGTTCCAGTTTATCCCCCCATGGAGATAAACTGCCTTTGTTGGTTCCCATTCATCTTTGCTCTGCCTCTTCCACATCCAGTTTTTCTCCCTGATGACCAGCCCTGCTGACCAGACACCAGCTATGCAGAGGCAATAGCCTTCGGACACCGTCACAGCTCTAACAGCCACATACAGTGCAATCCCTACAACAAATCCATTATTCCTCATTGCCCTCTGACTTCCTGACCAAGCCAGGAATCCTCTATTCTGGCCTATTCAATTCTGTTTAGGGGCAAAAATTCCCTATAGTCTTAGGTCTGGGTGATGGTAACAAGTCAGGCCTCAGCTGCAGTGACCTAAACGTCTCAAACTCAGTAAGAGGCTGGCAGCCAGACTACCATCATTCAGTGCACAGCAGCACACGCCTGCTCCACGCTAGACCCGGGCTGGTTTCTGGGAACGTGAAGACCGTGGCCCTGCCCTCGAGGATCCCAGAATTACACCAATGCCTTCTGGAATAACTATTAATTCATCAGATCCACACACAGATGCTAAGAGATCAAAGAAGACATTTCAACTGGGGATGAGTGAGAGGATGCGCTAAGATTCCCACCAGAAGTGGCCAGATGCTTATTAAGGAGAAGGGCTGTGTCTGCCCTTCCCATATTCGTGAATGTGGATTCCTGACTGCTGGTTAGAGGCGGCACCGTGAATGTGCCGGAAGCAGACCAGTTCTTTATCACCTTTCCCATAACAGTCCTTCCCCTGAGATGCTCTGAAAAGTACCCAAACTCCCTCAGGTCCCAGGGTAGCTGAATATATTTAAGGTGTAATTTACCAACAGCATCCAGTAACCCCTCCAAAGTATATATATTGGACCAATGGAAACTGCCTCTCAGAAAATCATTTGTTTCAGCCCAGTTTAACTGCACGTGCCCAGTGATCACATAATATGGTCATGTTACGTAGCAAGATAGGATGTTCTATCCTTATCATCATCTTCCTCTCTCTCCCTCCTGTAGTTGAGAGTTTTTAGTTTTTTAAGCATGCCAAAATTGGGTTATGAGAAACAGGTCAAAGAAGCAAGAGGAACATGTGTCTTTTGTGTTTCTGCCTCTGCAGAATCTGCTGGGGGGACTGGAGCTTCTATGCAGGACACACCCAGGTCCTCCCCACATAAAACCGAATGACTGCAGCCAGGGCCCAGATGGTGGGAAGACCAGGACTTACAGAGAAAGACAGGAGCAGAAAAAGAAGAGAGGCCATTGAAGCAGTGCTGTGGGGTGGGTTGGGAGCTCCTACAGCAAAAGATAGCTCCCAACCCTCCACCACCCATCTCGAAGAGAAAACAACAAATGCCTTGCTCACCTTGCTGGTTTCCTATAGCATCACAATCAGCAGTAAGAAATCTTAAGTCTCTCTTTGATACTGGATTATATTTGTGGTCCTTCCAGAAAATAGGGCATAATAAAGGCTTACAGACACAAAAAGCACTGGCAAGTTCTCAATTTCAGAATATGCTGGATCCAAATATTGTAGTTGGTTATTTGGAGTTCAAAGTGTTTTCCCACTAGCAGACTGCTATGGGTCCACCAATCCAGTTTTATTTTTCTACTGAACACATAGGTCGGGCTCTATTTCTTGGTCTCCCTTGTAGTCACATAACTTGTGTTCTGAGTGATGGGATTTGGGTTGGCGTGATGCGCACCACTACCAGGGCTGACTTTCCAAGCCTCCCACACAATCCTTCACTCTGTCTTTTCCCATTTCTTAGCTGAAAGGACAGAACGATGAGGGCTGGGAGGAAGGAAGCCTCCGGGCTCAAGGGACCTGGATCCCTCACAGGCTGTGCACAGCACAGCCCATTTCCCAGCAGCTCCCATGGAATTGAGATGGATGTGGCCTAGAAATAAACACTGATTTTGCTAGGTCACTAAAGATTTGATGTTGATCTACTCTAGAGGCTATCAAAGTTTATGCATCCATAGAGAGAGAGGAGTAATGTGAGAATGGAGAAGTCCAGAGCTAGCACCAAGAAACCCATGTGAACCAGCACAGAGACAAACCAATGAGCTGAAGGCATGGACCATAGCCGGGATACAAGGGTTAGTGTGGATCATGCATGATTTTTTAAAAATCACTCACCTCTGACTTCATTTCTGCCATCCTCCCAGCCTACCTCCCAGTGGATCTCTCTTCAAGGCCCCAGATTCTCAGAACCAAACAGCATGACTACTTTCTATACACACAATTTCCAAAACCTTCTCACCCCATTTCTCTCCCATCAAACACTGCAGGTTCCCTAGGCAGGAGGTTGTCAAGCCTGCAGAGAATAGTTCTGAGCAGTTATTTTTCAGTGTCTTTCCTTTATCTGAGCCCAAATATTGTAATATCAGAGAGAGCAAGCTTATGGTCTCAGTTTCAGTATGTGGATTGACAACACACACAGGTTTACTTTACACTCCTTCCCAGTCCAGTATACAGCAAGGGTGGTAGTGGGGAGGACTCTTTCATGCAGTTATCCAGGGACCCAGGCTTCCTCCATCAAGTGGCTTCAACTCCCAGGCCCACACTAGATCCTCTGCACCCAGCAGGCGGGTGGAGGAAGAGAACTTGGAGCAGTAGGCAAGACGTTTTATGGGGCAGGTCTGAACACGGCAGACATGCAGTTCATGGGCTAGAACTCGTCACACGACACCATCTAACTGCAAAGGAGCCTAGGGGATGTGGTCCTCCTGTGCTCAGGTGGAAAGTGACATGAGATTTGGTCAACACATAGCATTGTCTCTGCCACTCACAGACTCCCTCTTTGTCACAGAGATCGTTAAGGTCTGCAAGGTGCCCGTGTGTGCTTTTGTATGAACCAAGGTCAACACCATATGGGCCAGGCCCAGCTCTCTGCCTCTTCTTGTAAATGAAGTTCTATTAGGACATAGCCACACCCTGTCACACTGTTGGGCTGATGGCACAGCTACAAAGGCAGTGTCATGTTGTTGCAACAGAGTCTTTATGGTCCACAAAACCAAATGCTCGCTGACCCATAACAGATAATGTTTGCCGGTCCTGGTAGAGATGGATAATTCCTAAGTGCATCTAAGGAGGACTGTGCTTCAGCCTCCACTCCCTCCTTCATTCAATCAGTGGCCACATCACTATGAATCACCCACTCTTTGCCAGACCCAATGCTTGGGATGAATCTACAACTATGAAAAAAACATTGTCTTTATCCTAGAGTTTCTTGTCTGTATGGGAATGATGGTAATAGGCAAATTGGACATAGAAGGATCCTCTAAAATATATATATATTTATTTATTTATTTAAATTAGTGTAAAAAGCAAGATAATTCCACCTAAGTAAATTTCCCCAAGAGTTCAAAATTTTCCAAGGGCAACGCCCAGAACTAATTTGGATTGTGAACCTTCCTGCCCTGAGACTGAAAGGATACAATAAAATTAAACAAAAACACCACCCAGTGGAAAAAGCTGGAGTTGTTTCTGATACAGACTCCTTTTCACAACATTTAGAGAATGTTCCTCCTTCTTTACTTCCTTAAGCAGACAATAAAATAGATTTTATTCTGCCCGTTTCCCAAGGTGCCATATTACATTCTTTGTTGTTTTTTTTAAGTCTATGTTGTGTCCCAGACCAGACGTTTCCAGAGACCCTGATATCCAAGACAAGTAGGCTGGCCCTGGAGTAGGTACAAGTCCCCATGTTCTTCCTGGGGCACTGCAGACATTCAAGAGATGCCATCGGAGGAGGGGGAGATCTCTTTAAGGCAGCTCCAAAAAAGATTCTCTCTCCTACTCATGTAAAACAGGTTTTCTATTCAAAGGCAAAGGGAAGGAAATGCTAGATTCAACAGTTAGTTCAGTAACACCAGCCAGGCAGGTACGTCCAAGACTGGACTGAAGAACAAACATTAAGGAATGAAATTCTCCCCTTGACATGGAGCCAAAGCTGCATCTGGGCATCACTCTCTTTCCAAGCCATCTTAGGCTCAGGCAAAATTCTAGAAATCCCTTCTGTGTCCCTCAGAGTGATTCAGACCCCCACCCCCAAACACAAGATCACAAGCAGGCACCTCCAAAAGATGGTATCAACCCAGACTATTTTCCCTCCCTGATGACACATTCATCAGTAATCCTGGGAGCTCCAGACCTCAGGTTATTCCATCTCAGGTCAATTGTGCCAACATTGTCCAAAGCCACTCAGCTACCCTTCCAAGCAATGACATGAGATTCTTTGCATTAACTGGGGAAATAAGGAAAACTGTTGGGGTCAATGCAAAGTACCTTATCCTTAAGCATCACACAGTAATACAGACGCTTAACCAAGTTCCATATTTCTTGCCCAAAACTACCAACCGAGAAATCAGCTGAACACATCGAGGTGGTAGATATTTGTGTAAAGGACTGGATGTGGTCCCTTAAGGTCAACTGAGTGGATTGTGTGCTTACTACATGCTAGATGTCACGCTGGGTCCCTCAGAAGGTGGATATAAATCTACAGACCCTGACCTGAGTCACAGTCCAGGAAGAGACGAAAACCAGCACATCTGACCACAACCCCGTTTGATCCAGAATTCCTTGAAAATATCCCTGTCCTGCCAGTGGGTGAGGGACTGACATCTAGTCAAGCAGCAGTCTCAGATAGGACCTCATCACCTAGTCGCTCAGTGTGTCTGACTCTTTGCAACCCCATATGGACTGTAACCCACTGGGCTCCTCTGTCCCTGGGATTCTCCAGGCAAGATTACTGGAGTGGGTTGTCAATTCCTTTTCCAGGGGATCTTCCTGACCCAGGGATCAAATCTGGGTCTCCCACACTACAGGCAAATTCTTTACCATCTGAGCCACGAGGGAAGCTTCCAGATGGGGCCTCAGTATTGGCTAAAGTCACCTACTCACTGGACATGGAAGCATAGAGATGTGACTTTAAGCAGCAGCAAAGAAGATCTGCACTCCAGAACCTGGTGGAGGATTTATCAGTAATCTCCCTGCTGTCTCTTATTAAATGTTGAAACAAATCATATTTATGGATATTTTTTTCTGAAGTACACACCGTCTAGCATACCTTTGTAAAGGATTTCTCAGAAGGCTATATTATACAGACCATGACTCTACAAAAAGTTATGGGTACACACAAAAAAGTTTGTCCAATTAAGTTTAGGACAAGGTCTGAAACAGTCACCCACTTTTTTTTTAAACTGCAGGACTTCTGAGAAGTTAGAGTGTGTGTGTGTGTGTGTGTGTGTGTGTGTGTGCGCGCGCGCGCGCGCGTGCACACGCATGCACGCATGCACATGTGCACACGTGTGGGTCTCACATGAATCCCAAGGGGGCAGGGATTTTGGTCTCTTTTTCTCATCGATGTACCCCAAGTGCTCAAAGCAGTGGCTGGCACACCTATATTGCTGGAATGAATAAATGAATGTGTGAAAATCATTACCTTTAGTCAATACTGACAGAATATATTAAATCAAGGGACAATGTGTGTTAATAGGATACAACAGTGCCTGAAATTATATAACTGTGCACACTCGATTCTTAAACATTTGATCACTGGAATGTTTCACGAGAACATTTGACATGAGAATGGATATATGCATGCTAGGGGAAAAATCCCTGAAACCACAGCATGACTCCCATTCACAAATGCAGCATTTAGTGACAATTTACTCAAGGTCAGCAGTGAAAAGCCTGCAGCAACAAACAGAACCACAACAAACTGAATAACATTAAGTAAAGATGCCTAAACGAAGCACAGACTCTTCCATGGGCCTGCCTATTGCGAATTTCCAAAGAGATTTAGGATATACAACATGCCAAACTAACATAGCTAAAGCAGCAGTCATTTTCTCATAGGGTCTTACTGGCTCAGACCCCGGCAGATTCCATTGCCCGTGAAAGTCAGAAGCTCTTCCACATTTTCTGCTAATCTCCAAGGGTTATGTCTTCATGGTTCAACATCTATACTTAGTTGCTCAGGCACAAAGCTCAGCTTCTCCATCCCTCACCCAGAGCATCCAACTGTTCACCACCTTGGTTTGCACAAGACAGGGTTGCCCCGTGCAGCTCCCTACCACCTCAGAGACTCCGCCCCTCAATTCCTTTTCCACCTACTCAGCCCACTCTTCTGCAGCTCTGCAGTTAAGAGGCTCCGAATTCCTTACCGTTTCTTATAAGAGTGACTTCCCCTTTCCTCTAATATTCAGCTGAAAGGGAGAAGAGCTCAGATTCTACCCCACATCTACAAGTTCAAGCCTACTTTGTGGATCCCCTTCGCTTTCGGATGGCCCACCATCCAGTCTCCCTCTGGCAACAGTGGTCCTGGGTCAGGGAAAGCTATCCTGTGGGTCCCGGCAGGTCTGATTCAGGGGTCCTGCTCTCTGGTGGCTCAGGCCATTCCCACTTGGCACAGACCGTCACCTGGAGCAGAAGTTATATGACAGCAGTGGACACAGAGGAAAGGAAGAGATTACATTCTTTTATTTGGGGAGCAAGAGCCTCATCAAGGATTTTCTTGGTAGTGAGAGCCCAGGAGTTCTGGGTTTCTGCCCATTCTGTGACTGTTTTTTCAGCCTTCTCCTTGATTCCATGACCTCCATTATAGCTTTCCATAACTCTCTTAGGCACACATAGGCCAGCTCGGTCCTGTTGCTCACAACCTAAGAACCTGACCCTGTCCCACCAGAAGAACAAAGGCCTTCTCTCTGATGTGAACAGCTAGAGTCTTCAGAAGAAGACTTTTTTTCATGGCACATCTTGTAACATCTCCCTCTATTAATATTATATTAAATTCAGCTTGGAAATAACCCTAGATGTTCTAGGCTTTATTTCTGAATCTATCCAAAGGCTATGTAGACTTCAGCCATATTATCTGAATTAGTTTCCCACTGCTGCATGAAAAACTGCCACACACTTAGCAGCTAAAAACAATCTCTTACTCCATTGCACTCCAGAGAGAAGAAATCCAGCTCCACCCACCAGAACTCCAACACAAGCCTCCCTAACCAAGAAACCTTGACAAGCCACTGATACAACCCCACCCACAGTGAGGAAGCTCCATAATAAAGAGAAGTCCACAAATTCCCAGAATATAGAAAGGCCACCCCAAACGCAGCAATATAACCAAGATGAAGAGACAGAGGAATACTCAGCAGGTAAAGGAACAGGAGAAATGCCCACCAAACCAAACAAAAGAGGAAGAGATAGGGAATCTACCTGAGAAAGAATTCCGAATATTGATAGTGAAAATGATCCAAAATCTTGAAATAAAAATGGAGTCACAGATAAATAGCCTGGAGACAAGGATTGAGAAGATGCAAGAAAGGTTTAACAAGGACCTAGAAGAAATAAAAAAGAGTCAATATATAATGAATAATGCAATAAATGAGATCAGAAACACTCTGAAGGCACCAAATAGTAGAATAACGAAGGCAGAAGATAGGATTAGTGAAATAGAAGATAGAATGGTAAAAATAAATGAATCAGAGAGGAAAAAAGAAAAATGAATTAAAAGAAATGAGGACAATCTCAGAGACCTCCAGGACAATATGAAATGCTCCAACATTCGAATTATAGGAGTCCCAGAAGAAGAAGAGAAAAAGAAAGACCATGAGAAAATCCTTGAGGAGATAATAGTTGAAAACTTCCCTAAAATGGGGAAGGAAATAATCACCCAAGTCTAAGAAACCCAGAGAGTTCCAAACAGGATAAACCCAAGGCAAAACACCGCAAGACACATATTAATCAAATTAACAAAGACCAAACACAAAGAACAAATATTAAAAGCAGCAAGGGAAAAACAACAAATAACACACAAGGGGATTCCCATAAGGAGAACAGCTGATCTTTCAATAGAAACTCTTCAGGCCAGGAGGGAATGGCAAGACATACTTAAAGTGATGAAAGAAAATAACCTACAGCCCAGGTTACTGTACGCAGCAAGGATCTCATTCAAATACAAAGGAGAAATCAAAAGCTTTACAGACAAGCAAAAGCTGAGAGAATTCAGCACCACCAAACCAGCTCTCCAACAAATTCTAAAGGATATTCTCTAGACAGGAAATACAAAAAGGGTGTATAAACCCGAACCCAAAACAATAAACTAAATGGCAACGGGATCATACTTATCAATAATTACCTTAAATGTAAATGGGCTGAATGCCCCAACCAAAAGACAAAAACTGGCTGAATGGATACAAAAACAAGACCCCTATATATGTTGCCTACAAGAGACCCACCTCAAAACAAGGGACACATACAGACTGAAAGTGAAGGCCTGGAAAAAGATATTCCATGCAAATAGAGACCAAAAGAAAGCAGGAGTGGCAATACTCATATCTGATAAAATAGACTTTAAAACAAAGTCTGTGAAAAGAGACAAAGAAGGACACTGCATAATGATCAAAGGATCAATCCAAGAAGAAGATATAACAATTATAAATATATATGCACCCAACATAGGAGCACCGCAATATGTAAGACAAATGCTAACAAGTATGAAAGGGGAAATTAACAATAACACAAAAATAGTGGGAGACTTTAATACCCCACTCACACCTATGGACAGATCAACTAAACAGAAAATTAACAAAGAAATGCAAACTTTAAATGATACAATAGACCAGTTAGACCTAATTGATATCTATAGGACATTTCACCCCAAAACAATGAATTTCACCTTTTTCTCAAGTGCTCACAGAACCTTCTCCAGGATAAATCACATCCTGGGCCATAAATCTAACCTTGATAAATTTAAAAAAATACAAATCGTTCCAAGCATCTTTTCTGACCATAATGTATTAAGATTAGATCTCAATTACAGGAGAAAAACTATTAAAAATTCCAACATATGCAGGCTGAACAACACGCTTCTGAATAACCAACATATCAAAGAAGAAATCAAAAAAGAAATCAAAATATGCATAGAAGCAAATGAAAATGAAAACACAACAACCCAAAACCTGTGGGACACTATAAAAGCAGTGCTAAGAGGAAAGTTCATAGCAATACAGGCATACCTCAAGAAACAAGAAAAAAGTCAAATAAATAACCTAACTCTACACCTAAAGCAACTAGAAAAGGAAGAAATGGAGAACCCCAGAGCTAGTAGAAGGAAAGAAATCTTAAAAATTAGGGTAGAATAAATGCAAAAGAAACAAAAGAGACCATAGCAAAAATCAACAAAGCCAAAAGCTGGTTCTTTGAAAGGATAAATAAAGTTGACAAACCATTAGCCAGACTCATCAAGAAACAAAGGGAGAAAAATCAAATCAATAAAATTAGAAATGAAAATGGAGAGATCACAACAGACAACACAGAAATACAAAGGAGCATAAGAGACTACTATCAGCAACTATATGCCAATAAAATGGACAACTTGGAAGAAATGGACAAATTCTTAGAAAAGTACAACTTTTCAAAACTGAACCAAGAAGAAATAGAAAATCTTAACAGACCCATCACAAGCACGGAAATTGAAACTGTAATCAGAAATCTTCCAGCAAACAAAAGCCCAGGTCCAGACAGCTTCACAGCTGAATTCTACCAAAAATTTAGAGAAGAGCTAACACCTATCCTACTCAAACTCTTCCAGAAAACTGTGGAAGAAGGTAAACTTCCAAACTCATTCTATGAGGCCACCATCACCCTAATACCAAAACCTGACAAAGATGCCACAAAAAAAGAAAACTACAGGCCAATATCACTGATGAACATAGATGCAAAAATCCTCAACAAAAGCAATCAGAATCCAACAACACATTAAAAAAGATCATACACCATGACCAAGTGGGCTTTATCCCAGGGATGCAAGGATTCTTCAATATCTGCAAATCAATCAATGTAATTCACCACATTAACAAATTGAAAAATAAAAGCCATATGATTATCTCAATAGATGCAGAGAAGGCCTTTGACAAAATTCAACATCCATGTATGATAAAAACTCTCCAGAAAGCAGGAACAGAAGGAACATACCTCAACATAATAAAAGCTATACATGACAAACCCACAGCAAACATTATCCTCAACGGTGAAAAATTGAAAGCATTTCCCCTAAAGTCAGGAACAAGACAAGGGTGCCCACTTTCACCGCTACTATTCAAAATAGTTCTGGAAATACAGCATGCTTGGGGCTGGTGCACGGGGATGACCCAGGGAGATGTTATGGGGTGGGAGGTGGGAGGGGGGGTTCATGTTTGGGAGCGCATGTACACCCGTGGTGGATTCATGTCAATGTATGGCAAAACCAATACAGTATTGTAAAGTAAAATAAAGTAAAAATAAAAATTTATAAAAAAAAACAAAAACAAAAACAAAATAGTTCTGGAAGTTTTGGCCACGGCAATCAGAGCAGAAAAAGAAATAAAAGGAATCCAAATTGGAAAAGAAGTAGTAAAACTCTCACTGTTTGCAGATGATATGATCCTCTACATAGAAAACCCTAAAGACTCCACCAGAAAATTACCAGAGCTAATCAATGAATATACTAAAGTTGCAGGATATAAAATCAACACACAGAAATCCCTTGCATTCCTATACACTAATAATGAGAAAGTAGAAAAAGAAATTAAGGAAACAATTCCATTCACCATTGCAACGAAAAGAATAAAATACTTAGGAATATATCTACCTAAAGAAACTAAAGACCTATATATAGAAAACTATAAAACACTGATGAAAGAAATCAAAGAGGACACTAATAGATGGAGAAATATACCATGTTCATGGATCGGAAGAATCAGTATAGTGAAAATGAGTATACTATCCAAAGCAATCTACAGATTCAATGCAATCCCTATCAAGCTACCAGCGGTATTTTTCACAGAACTAGAACAAATAATTTCAAGATTTGTATGGAAATACAAAAAACTCGAATAGCCAAAGCAATCTTGACAAAGAAGAATGGAACTGGAGGAATCAACTTGCCTGACTTCAGGCTGTACTACAAAGCCACAGTCATCAAGACAGTATGATACTGGCACAAAGACAGAAATATAGATCAATGGAACAAAATAGAAAGCCCAGAGATAAATTCACACACATATGGACACCTTATCTTTGACAAAGGAGGCAAGAATATACAATGAAGTAAAGACAATCTCTTTAACAAGTGGTGCTGGGAAAACTGGTCAACCACTTGTAAAAGAATGAAACTAGATCACTTTCTAACACCGCACACAAAAATAAACTCAAAATGGATTAAAGATCTAAATGTAAGACCAGAAACTATAAAATTCCTAGAGGAGAACATAGGCAAAACACTCTCCGATATAAATCACAGCAGGATCCTCTATGATCCACCTCCCAGAATTCTGGAAATAAAAGAAAAAATAAACAAATTGGATCTAATTAAAATTAAAAGCTTCTGCACAACAAAGGAAAATATAAGCAAGGTGAAAAGACAGCCTTCAGAATGGGAGAAAATAACAGCAAATGAAGCAACTGACAAACAACTAATCTCAAAAATATACAAGCAACTTATGCAGCTCAATTCCAGAAAAATAAACGACCCAATCAAAAAATGGGCCAAAGAACTAAATAGACATTTCTCCAAAGAAGACATACGGATGGCTAACAAACACATGAAAAGATGCTCAACATCACTCATTATTAGAGAAATGCAAATCAAAACCACAATGAGGTACCACTTCACACCAGTCAGAATGGCTGCGATCCAAAAGTCTGCAAGCAATAAATGCTGGCGAGGGTGTGGAGAAAAGGGAACCCTCTTACATTCTTGGTGGGAATGCAAACTAGTACAGCCACTATGGAGAACAGTGTGGAGATTCCTTAAAAAATTGCAAATAGAACTGCCTTATGACCCAGCAATTCCACTGCTGGGCATATACACTGAGGAAACCAGAATAGAAAGAGACACATGTACCCCAATGTTCATCGCAGCACTGTTTATAATAGCCAGGACATGGAAACAACCTCGATGTGCATCAGCAGAAGAATGGATAAGAAAGCTGTGGTACATATACACAATGGAGTATTACTCAGCCATTAAAAAGAATACACTTGAATCAGTTCTAATGAGATGGATGAAACTGGATCCGATTATACAGAGTGAAGTGAGCCAGAAGGAAAAACACCAATACAGTATACTAACACATATATATGGAATTTAGAAAGATGGTAATGATGACCCTGTATGCAAGACAGCAAAAGAGACACAGATGTGTAGAGCGGACTTTTGGACTCTGAGGGAGAGGGTGGGATGATTTGGGAGAATGGCATTGAAACATGTATACTATCATGTAAGAAACGAATCGCCAGTCTATGCTCAATGCAGGATACAGGATGCTTGGGGCTGGTGCACAGGGATGATCCAGAGAGAGAATATGGGGTGGGAGGTGGGAGGGGAGTTCGTGTTTGGGAACGCATGTACCCCTGTGGTGGATTCATGTCAATGTATGACAAAACCAATACAGTATTGTAAAGTAAAATAAAGTAAAAATTAAAATTAAAAAAATAAAATAATAACAATCTCTTGTTACTATCTCGCAGTTTCTGTGGGTCAGAACCCAGGCATAGGGTGACTGAGTTTTCTGCTTAGGGTCTCATAAGACTGAAATAACATGTTTGCTGGGCTGCGTGGTCATCTGGAGCTCAGGATGCCCACCCAAGTTCATTTAAGTTGTTGGCAGAATTCAGTTCCTTGTGATGACAGAAGTGAGGTCCTAATTTTCTTGATGGCTGCCCCCTGAAAGTCACTCTCAGCTCCTTGGGGGTTGTCTCAGGTCCCAGCCACGTGGCCCTCTCACAGCATGGCAGCCACTTCAAGGCCAGCAGGACAATATCCCTGCCTCTAGGACTTCCAATAGGCTGATCTGGGCAGGCCACCCAGGGCAATCTTCCCTTAGATTAACTTAAACTCATCAGGGGGGTCTCCCCGGTGGCACAGTGGTAAAAAAAATCTGCATGCCAATGCAGGAGACATGGGTTTGATCCCTGAGTCAGGAAGATCCCTTATGCTGGGGAGCAACTAAGCTTGTGTGCTGCAACCACTGATCCTGTGCTCTAGAGCCTGTAAGCTGCAACTACTGAGCCCGTGGGCTGCAACTGCTGAGGCCCACACACCTAGAGCCTGCGCTCTGCAATGAGGAGTCACCACAATGAGCAGCCTAAGCACCACAACTAGAGGGGAGCCACTGCTTACTGCAACTGGGGAAAGGCCCTCGCAGCAACAATGACCCAGCACAGCCGCAAACGAAGAAACAAAATCCCTTAAACAGTCAGCTCATTGAGGACGCCTTCTACCTGCCGCATGGCGTACTCTAATCATGGGGGTGACATCTATCGTGGTCCTGCCCACACTCAAGGGGAGGGGATTATGAAGGTGCGTACACCAGGGGTGTGAATCTTGGGGCCCGTCTGAGAATTCTGCCTACCACATGGGCTTATTCACAGTTCTGGGGAGCACAACTGCTGTTTACTTTTCCCTCAGCTTATAATAAAGGAGTACCCATGATATCTTATATAGGAATTAAGACACATTTTTGGAATTAAGAACCAAGAACATAGATAAACAACAAAGTCCTACTGCATAGCATAAGGAACTATATTTAGATGTCTTATAATAACCAATCAGGGAAAAGAACTTGAAAAAGAACATGTATGTGTATGTATCTCACTTTGCTCTCTATCAGAAACTAACAACACTGTAAATCAACTATATCAATAATTTAAAAAAGAGCCAAGAATAATCGAGATTCCTTGAGGGAATGGTAGGTTTTGCCTTGTGGTCCATGGGAATCATATATGTGAACCTGATTCTTCTTTCACTTCAGCTAATGGGAACCTCAGAGATAAATATATGGCAAAGTCTAAGTAACTCAGTAGAAGTTGATAAGGACTCATGTCCTGAAACACCTGTGTTCTAATATTCCCCCAGTCTCACTCTTGTATCTCAAACTTTTTCTGGCATCGAGTTTTTTTTAAGATATATATTCTTATCAGCAGTTTCCCCTGTGTTACATAAGGAAATAGGGCATAAATACAAATGAACTTATACATAAATACAAATAACATCAATACTAGTATAAACTGAGCCTTTATTGTGACCCCCTTATATAAGCATTATTTCATTTGATCATTACAATAAACTTATGAAATTTGATACTTTGAATATCCTGATTTAATAAGTAAATAAGCCAAAGCTTAGAGAGAAGAGATGGTAGACTAGCCATTCAAGTCCACAGTGCCTGCGTGCAGGGTGCCTGGCCCCAAAGTCTATACAGTCAACCACCATGCTCAGCTGATGTACAACATTTACATTTTAAAGGGAGGAAGGAGTCGGGGTAGTGGTTGCCTAAAACCCTCCAGACTAGACAGGATTACCCTAGGTATTAGGAGAGCCAGAATTATTTCCCTCACCCCCTGCCTGCCAACGGCTCTTCTCCAAGGTAAAATGAAGTGTTTCAGAATATACAGCATTCAATAGGCAAGCCCTTCTCAAAAAAAGGAAGAAAAGGGCCTTCAGAGATGAAAGAGGATCTTGGAAATAAGTAAGCTTCTTCCACAGTGAGCTGCAAACAACTGTAAAAGACTATATAACACCAAGCCTCCAGCGCGACGTGACTGTTTCCACACAGAAGACTTTCAGGTATTTACCATGCAACTGAGAATACATGTGTTCTTCTTAACACAGAATATGGGAAACCAGAATTAGAAATGTGCATTCTGAAGACCACCACTGGCGCCAGTCCACATAACCTTTCCTCTAAAGAATATCATTTATACAAGACAAATAAAATGAAATACAATCAGACAGATTGTCGTTAGTGGTTTATATAAAAATCAGTATCAATGTGATGTTCAAAGAAAATAAGCTTCACTGATTAGTCTCCATGCTTATCAAAACCCAGACAGCAATGAGTAGGGAATCTGGCAACATGGTTCACACCACTGTGACCCAAGGCGCCACCTAGTGACGGCTTCTCTGATTGCATCTGCTGACAGTAGACTCGGTGCTTGCTTTATAGTCATCAAGTTTTGGTATATCACGTGGTCAGATTTTTACCTTGGAGTCTATCTCACAGTTACTATATATGGAATGCTGCCGCTAAGTCGCCTCAGTCGTGTCCAACTCTGTGCGACCCCAGAGACGACAGCCCAGCAGGCTTCCCCGTCCCTGGGATTCTCCAGGCAAGAACACTGGAGTGGGTTGCCATTTCCTTCTCCAATGCATGAAAGTGAAAAGGGAAAGTGAAGTTGCTCAGTCATATCGACTCTTAGTGACCCCACGGACTGCAACCCACCAGGCTCCTCCGTCCATGGGATTTTCCAGGCAAGAGTACTGGAGTGGTGTGCCATTGCCTTCTCCATATATGAAACAGACCCAGACATTCTCACTCTTTGATAGGAAAGTTTAGTGAATAGGAGTGAGAGAGAGGGTTTGAGAGTTAATAATTTAGTAGAAGGCACATCCTTGTTGCTACTTTCCAGGTCAGTAGAATATTAACCACTTGGAGGACAGGGCTCTATAAATTCAAATTTTATTGGTATGTCCTTTGAAGTGTACAAAAATTGACGAGAGGTTGTCTTCATTAGCTGTAAGGAAACGAGTGGCAATGGGACTGAGGCGAGCTGTCCATGTTCCAAGCTGTCCATGTGACTTCCTCGATGCTCTAATAGCCAGCTCCGGGCAGCTGACAGGCAAGGCCCTACCAGTGCGTGAAAAAGCGCCCAAGACCACAGCCAGTTCCCATGGCATCCAAGGAGCTGTGTGAGGTCGTCCTACTCCCTGCGCTGAATTTAACACCATATTTCCCACTGGTGCACCTTTCATTTCAAACGCACCATCTATCTGGGCTATAGACAGTCCACCCTGTAAATTGTCAAAACCATGCTCCAATGCCCTGCATCTAGTTCTGAATAGTCCTCCCTCCACACTGAACTTACATTTCTGGAGGAAAAAAAAAAAAACAACAACCTGCCACACAACTCCCAGTGAGTCATCCAAAAACATTCCTTGCTCTGGGGTGGTTTTTCCTTTCTTTCTTCCCTTTTTTACGTTTTCGGTGTTTCACTTTTTCCGTTCTTTTCACTAGCTCAAAAAACTCTTAAACACACCACAACAAATATTTGGGTCACAGCTTATTTTAATGATGTGCTTTTGAAATGGTGGTTTTAATCCTGGATGCATATTAGGTTGTTGTTTCCCTCTTGCAGTGAAAACCCACAAGCATTTCTGCCTGGGAGCAGCATTAAGAAGAGCAGGGCACCCCAGATTTCCTGAGGAATCCCTTATCCTCGGCTCTGAGGAGCCTCTTCTAGCACCCTGGCCCTGCAGTTCTCAGAGAGTATGTCCTGAGCTCTGCCTAGATAGGGATGTGGGGATAGGGTGACTGCCTCTGGGGGCACCAGGCTGGCCCATACTGTCCTCTGTCGTCTACTACCCACTTCCTGTAGGTGGAATCAGATCCACGTGGACAGCTCTGAAGGGAGAAGAGGGTTCTCCCAGGAACTCCATGTGGCCTGAGGGGTATTTGGAAGCCGTGAATGCTTTGCCCTGGTGGCATTCGTGACACTGCAGAGTCGGGGGCTAGAGGTGGGCTGATCACATGTCTGCAGTGTTCCTGCTGGGTCGTGGGCTGGTGGAAAGAGAACCCACCACAACCACAGACGGTTGTCCTACGTCCGGATTTAATTAGCCCAGATATCAAAGTTTCATCAGAATGTGATTATCAAATGAAAATAGGGGACAGCTAGTGAAGTTTGATTTTCAGACACACAACAAATCCTCTTTTCATCTAAGCATGCTCATGTATTTGGGAAGAACTTGTGCTCAAGCACCCTTTCAATTTACTGTAGTAAAGACATTAAAGAAATTCGGGTGCTTCTGTATGTAAACTGTTTATCAATTTCAGGGCTTCTCCCTGGTTTTGGAAGCAAATGTGGCA
Source organism: Budorcas taxicolor (assembly GCF_023091745.1). NCBI lineage: Eukaryota > Metazoa > Chordata > Mammalia > Artiodactyla > Bovidae > Budorcas > Budorcas taxicolor. Next base: position 56,480,836 of record NC_068917.1, read on the forward strand.
TTAGCAAGGCTACCTCCTCTAGGGGAAAAAGTAGAACTCAGTACCCATTTGCTTCTGAATGGTGTCTCTGCCCTGCTTTCCCGTGTTCCGGAAAGTCCACTTATCTGTAGAACAAGCTGGAGAGGATCAACTTTTTCATCCCCTCCCCAAGACCCCGGGCAGGCTCCTCACAGGATCCTTCTGCCGCCGACAGTCAGAACTTATGTCCCCACCACGGCCCTCCACCCCTCACAAGTGATAGGAAGGAACATGCCCAACAATGGACTTAACGCCCTGAACTGTGTTCTTGGAGATGGTTACAGTGGTACATTTCACGCTGTGTATATTTCACCACAATTTCAGAAAAGAAAAAGTAGGGACTAAGAGCTCTTACTTCAGGATGGCCTGAATGCTGCCTGCAGAATTCAGCCAAAGTGACATCTTGCCTCACCACCTGCTATTTGCCTCCACATGCTCTTTCCTGCACCTGCACACAAACCCCGGCCTTTTCTGCCCCCTAGATGTGACCCCAGGTGCTCCCTCCCTGCGCACCATCTCTGGCCTGAGGAAATCTCCCTTCCCTCAGCCTCTATCTCCAAGGTTCCATCCGCAAACCCTTTCCTGAGCACTCCCCATCCCTGTCAATCCACCTTGCAGGAGAGGCTGTGCCATGATTTTTCCTGCTGTTAATGAAATACTAGCAGTGCCTGATCCCTCAGCAATTTCCATTTGCTTTTTTTCCAAATGTCAAATCAGCTTCTCAGTCACCAAGCACAAAAATGTATCCTTATTCAACCCCAAACTCCCCCGACTTACAGGTACAAAGCTTTCTCACAACCCATGGGGCCCACAAAGTGCCTCTTTATCCTCCTGGCACCTCACAATGCCCTCTGCCAGGCCTTTCCATGCTCTGCCCCGTTCCCCTTCCACACAGTGGCCAGAGCTGAGGTGACCTGCCCATGGGACACCTGTGATCCTGGGAGGCTCCTGGAGCCACACGGGGAGTCCTCTGCAGCACCTGCATCTCTGTGCCAGGAGTGCTCCCGGCACTTCTCCTGAACAAGCTCATTTTCTTCTCTGCTTTGGTTTCCCTCCCTACAAACCCATCAGAAAGCTCTTCCCCACCCTAGTGAGTTGAATAGTATCTCCACCAAATTTATGTCTACCTCAGATTTGACTTTATTTGGAAGTAGTGCCTCTGTAGATGTAATTAAGAATCAAGATAAGATCACACTGGATTAGTGGGTGCTCTAACTCCAGTTAGAGGACCTTATAAGAGAGAAGCACACACCAAGATGCAGGGAAAAAGGGGCAGGATTGCCTGATAATCTGCCAGTCAAGGACCAGCAGGAAGCTGGGAGGAGACATGGTGACGGGTTCTCCCTCAGAGAGGTCAGAAGGAGCAATCCTGCCAAGTCCTTGATTCCTGACTGCTGGCTCTTTCCCTGGCCCGGGGCTCAGCCAGCTCAATATTTCTTCTCTGCAAGCCCCCTGTGCCCAAGTCTAGTGACTAGACTGCGGTGATGGCAGTGTTCCCCGGTAGTATGGTTCCTGTCATCAGCTCTCTCTTGGAATAATGAAATGGAATCTCTCTAGAGGTCCCTAAGTTCGGTCAGGAAAGACTCAGTTCACCCTTTCTGCAGCCCCCCTTAGCCTTTTAGGGCTCAGAGACCATGAGTAGCTTCAAACTTCCACCAGGATCCACAGATCCCCAGACACCAAATTCTTCCTCCAGCCCTGCTGTCCTTGGGCCTCCCCACTGGACTCTGATGGTCTCTCAGGCTCCTCTTGTTGGGGAGGACCAATGGAGGGGATGACGGAGGATGAGGTGGTTGGATGGCATCACTGACTCACTGGAAATGAGTTTGAGTAAGCTCCGGGAGTTGGTGACGGACAGGGAAGCCTGGCGTGCTGCAGTCCATGGGGTTGCAATGAGTCTGATACGACTGAGCGACTGAACTGAACTGAATGGAGTTCCCTCATCGGGTAAGGTCATTGTGACTTCAGCCTCACCTCCACCCCATGGTCCTCTGGTGGCAGCAACTCAGGTGCATTAAACAGCTTGGAGAGGGAAGCACAGGTAAGAGAACAGGGTTTGGAAAGCCAAGTCCTTGATTCTCTGCTGCTAATACAAACCATTTCAGGATAGAGCTGTATTGGCATTCTTTTAGATTTTAGAACAAATGGCAGTAGAACATGGGAATCAAAAAACTCCCAGGCCAATGCACAGCCTCACTTGTTCTCTGGATGAAAAAATATCCTGGATCTTCATCATAATCAGACACCCCAACAGAATATCCAGAACAACTGCCACCAATTTGGACAATGCCAATAACTCTCCTCTCCAGATACCCAAGAGCCAGGCTAATGAAAACAGTGTGGAATCCATTGATGCCATTTCAAAAAGAAAAGAAGAGGCTGCATTATAGGCAGACTGGTCACTTCCCAGACAGATGCTGACCTTTGCTTTAGAAAATCTCTCCATGCAACAGAGGGCAGGACCATGGCCAAGGGATTAAATCTCCGAAAACGGACCTTTATCCTTAACCTTTAGTTTCTAACTCCAGTCAAATATTTCTGTTATTTAGAAAGTGTGATTAGGTTTTAGATAAGCTTTATTGTTTCCCTTCAGCAGAGAACATTTCCAGTTTTTTCACTAATATCAAGGATGGACGTGGGTGTGCTGTGCTCAGTTGCGTCTGACTCTTTGCGACCCCAGGCCATCAGGGAAGTCCCACCGATATCAAAAGCAACTAGAAATGTCTCAAAAACGATTATTTGGTTTCCATTTCAGGAGGGGTGCTGGTAGAATAATACCCGATTCAACAGGCCGAGATCCCACGAGCCCTGAGTAATGCCAGGACATCTCAGGAGCTGGGAGCATCTTGGAAGCCTGACAGAACCAGTCTAAGTAAACAGCTAAAATTCAGGAGAAACGCTGGAGTCGTTCTGGCTTCATACGAGTGAAAGTGCATACGCAGGTTCCTCTCTTTTATACAACTGCTTTTTATATCAGCAACAAGAAGAAAGAAAAAGAAATGTGTAATTATATTGTCTTTTCTCATTACCTATGCAATTACCTTTACTGAAACTCTTCTTTTCCCTGTGGATTTGAATTACTGGTGCCCCTACCTTTCCAGCTGAACCTCCTTTAGTATTTTTTTTAAGGAAGGCCTGCTAATCATGAATTCTCTGCTTTGTTTTTCCTTTCGAAATCTGGGAATGTCTCTCTCTCTTTTTTCCCCCCGCTGCATTGCACCATGTGGGATCTTAGTTCCCTGACTAGGGATTGAACCTGTGCCCCCCCTGCATTGGAAGTATACAGTCTTAACCACTGGACAGCCAGGAAAGTCCATCTCTTTCTTTCTTTTTTTTTATTTTAACCATATATAATTCACATGCCATACAATTCATCCACTGAAAATCTGCAATTCAGGGTTTTTTTGAATAGTCAAGGAGCTGTGCAACCACTGTCATAACCGATTTTAGAACATTTTTTTATCACCTTTAAAAAGAAACCCTACATTCCCCAAAGGATACATTGAAATATTAACCCCTAGTAACATGTGAATGTGACCTTATTTGGTTATGTCTATAGATGTAACCAAGTTGAGACCATTAGGGTGGGCCCTAATAAATATGATTAGTATCCTTATAAGAAGAGGGGAATTTGGAGACTGATATACACAGAGAGGAGAATGCATGGGAAGCCAGACACAGACGGACGATGGGGACAGCAACTGGAGCTTCGCGGCCACAGTGAAGGAGTGCCTGGGGCCACCAGAGGCAGAAAATCAAAGAAGGATCTTCTTCTAGAGTCTGTGGAGAAAACATGGCCTACCAACACCTTGACGTTGGACTTCTAGCCTCCAGAACTGTGAGAGAATAATTTCTCTTGCTTTAAACCACCCAGTTTGTCGGTATTTTTTCGTTACACTAGCCACAGGAAACTAATACACGCTCATTCCCCATTCCCTCTGGAACTTCCCAAGCTAGGCAACCAATATACTCTCTGTCTCTATGGATTTGTCTGTTCTGGAAATTTTATAGAGTGGAATCATACAATATGTGGTCTTTGTGACTGACTTCTTTCACTTAGCAGAGTGTTTCCAAGGTTGACCCACACTGTAGCATGCTTCAGGATGCCATCTCTGTTCACTGCCTCACACGTCTCCATTGTATGACTATATCACATAGATCCTCTTAACATTTGCTGGGCATGTGGATTTTGCACCCTTTCTGGCTGGTTATGAATCATGTTGCTATTAACATTCATGTACAATGTTTTGTGTGGCCTGTGCCTTCATTACTCTTGTGTAAAGACCTAGGAGTTTAACTTTTTGAGGAATTGTCAAACTGTTTCCAAAGCAGCTGCTCCAGTTTTTAAATTTCCACTCACAATGTGGAGGATTACCATCATTTCTGGATGGCAGCTTTCAGGTTGACAGTTTTTTTCCTTTGAGCACTATGCATGCACGATAGCCTTCCAGACCCCTTGAAAGTGAAGTGAAAGTTGCTCAGTTGTGGCCAACTCTTTGTGACCCCAAGGACTATACAGTCCATGGACTTCTCCAGGCCAGAATACTGGCGTGGGTGGCCTTTCCCTGCTCCAGGGAATCTTCCCAACCCAGGGATCGAACCCAGGTCTCCCACATTGCAGGCAGATTCTCTACCAGCTGAGCCACCAGGGAAGCCCAAGAATACTGAGTGGGTAGCCTACCCCTTCTCCAGTGGATCTTCCTGACCTAGGCATTGAGCTATGGTCTCCAAATTGCAGGTGGATTCTTTACCAACTGAGCTATCACAGAAGCCCTCTAGACCCTTTGGGGTATAATCTCAGGAAGGGTTTTCTTAGTTGGCTCTCTCTTTTCAACCTGCCACTTTGCTTACCACTCTAATATCACTGAGCTATCAGCATCTCTGTAACTGCTCACCACCAAGACTTCCATTGTTTCTGGCAATGACCTTCAGCATGAATTTCTCTGTGCTCTATTCCAAGTAACGACCATCCTCTTTGGAGGAAATGTCATTTTCACATCCTGCCTCTCCTTTGGGATAGAACCTTGTACCAGAGTTAGGGGAAAGGACAATGATTCACTTCTCCTGGGGCAAAACCTCTGCTCTGCTTGGGAACTGATAATCTTTGGTCTTCTTTTCTTCGCCCATCTGTCATGGAAAGTCCACCGTACAAGCAGGCCTGGGAGGGGACGGTTGAGGCCCCAGTGTCTTCAGCCTTTTATTCCTGGGACAGAGGCCCCGCCACATGAGTGAGAGCTGAGTGGGGAAAGGGAGCCCAGACCTCTCATTCATACTTGCCAGAGAGAGCACCTCCACACACAGGACTGGAGAGGATACAGTCAGGCTGACCCTCCCAGAGCAAAACCACCAACCTGGGCTAGGAGCTGGGGATGCAGGGTGGGCAGTGGGGAGACCAGGAGCTGCGTCTTGCATCTTCTCAGCCACACTCTCTTGGGACAGAGCTTTCATCACATGGAGCAAGGAGAAGAGGTGTGAGAACAGGCCATGGTTCCAATGCTACCAACTCTCAATAGTTACTGAGATATTTTTTTGAAAAAAAAAAAAAAAAAGTTTCTGTATTTGCTGGATGCTTTCCGGACAATTTCCACAGACTTTAAACAGTTGTTACAATTTTCACGAATTCAATGGTTTTGTTGGAGAAAGGGTCTACCAAGCTCCTCACACCACCATCCTGAAGGTCTGAAAACCTCTCTTGTATTCAGACATATGGACGTTAATTGAGTTCTCTTTTTCACCACCCTCTAGCACATCCTCCATGGTCTAAAGTGACTATTCTGTCTTTGTTCCATGTTAGCTATGTGGGGTAGACAGTCCCAGTCTTCAGAAATATTTCAAGTGCTTTTCTCTTTCCAGGAGCATGGAATGATTATCTTTTCCTGCCCTCCTTGAAGTTGGGTGTGACCTTGCAATCTCTGGCCAAAGACATGTGAGACTTTTGTCACTTCCAAAAAGAATCATTTGCTTGGAATTAATTGCTTAATTGCTGCTATGTTTCTCTATTTTCTCTCTCTTCTGTTGTAACACACCTTGGAGCAATGGCATCATAAGATGGGGAAGCCTCTGTTATTGTGGGTCCTGAGTGAGGATCCTGTGAAGCAGAGCCTTCACTCCACTGCTTGGACATGTGATATAAGCAAAAAAAAAAGAAAAAAGTGGATATTCTAAGCCACTGAGATTTGGGAACCGTTCTCTGCTCACCACATCCTAGCCTATCCTGATTGATAGGAATACTCTTCTTGTTAAAACTTCAATCACATGCAGTATATTTTTTTCTAAATTTCAGAAGATCCTGGTTAGTGTTAATTTAATCCATTGGTACGTGTATGGAATCCAAGCTTCTTAGCAAGTCCACAAGGTCTGTGCTCTGGTCATCTATTGGTCTCCACTCCTTTGAGGACGCATTAGCTCCCCTTTCCTCTCTTGCTACGTCTAATTGCATGAGACTCCCACCCTCATACTAGCCACCTGTCCACTTCCTTCACATGTTACCACCATCCACCATCCTAGACTTAGCCTTTTTCTAGGCCTGGGATGCCTAGGAAGGAAAGATGGAGTGAAGAGAGAGAATAAGTAAGATACTGCATTCACATGTAAGTTGTTATGAAAGTAAGAGGTCTCAAAGACAGTCTTAAGACAAACTGTGTTTTTAGAAAGAACTTCTCAAATTATTTTCAAGCATGTGTTACAGTTTTATTTCAAACACTCTGAAAAGATTGACAGTAAGAAAAAAAAGTAGTATGATCAAAGATTATTAGTCAGTTGGGTAGACAAACGCTAACTTCCCAATTCTTAATCATTTAAGAGTAACAGAGAATTGTTCAAGCATTTAATCAGGAATGCAAATTACTTCCCAGAAGGAGGTTGAGAATTACATCATGCTGAAAGTTCTATTGCAGACCTGTTTTGGACAATTTTTCTTTCTCAGGAGGCTTACGGGCAAGAGGCAATATTGCTCAGAGGCAATCCTGGCTTGATTAGTTGTTTCACTCATCAATTTCCTTTTTAGAATTATAAGGCATTCCTGTATTTTGTTTTCATGTATTCAAACATTTATTGAATACCAACCAGATGACTAGATGTTGCTGTTATAAAGATAAAAAGAAAGTCTTTGCTCCGCACAGAGTCCCCACCCTTTGGAGGGAGACAGACATGTATGTATACACAGTATTGTGTAAAAAACCCCAAAGCTATGTTCAGGGGGCTCCAGGTATATACACCATATAAGATATATGTCCACAAAAAAACCTGCTGATGAATGTTCATGACAGCATTTTCCATAATAGCCAAAAAGTAGAAACAACTCAAATACCCTTCAGTTGAAAATTTCATAAACAAAATGTTGTATATCCATACAACAGAAACATGAATGAATCTTGAAAGCACTGTGCTAAGTGAACGAAGATAGTCACCAAAGGTCACATACTGCATGATTCTATCTATGTGAAATGTCCCAATAGGCAAATCTATGAAGAGAAAAAGTGGGTTAGTTGTTGTTTAGGACTGGGCAGTATCGAGGGGAATGGCAAGGGGCAGAGTGGGGAGTGAAGTGAAAGTCACTCAGTCGTGTCTGACTCTTTGCGACCCCATGGACAATACAGTCCAGGGAATTCTCCAGGCCAGAATATTGGAGTGGGTAGCTGTTTCCTTCTCCAGGGGATCTTCCCAACCCAGGGATCGAACCCAGGTCTCCCTCATTGCAGGTGGATTCTTTACCAGCTGAGCCACAAGGGAAGTTTGATGGGCATACGGTTTCTTTTATGGGAGGCAAAAATTTTCTAAAAAACATTTAATCATACACTAAAATGTATAATTTAGATGGTGATTTGTTTAGTATGTACAATATATCTTAATAAAGGTGTAAAATTTCTAAAAAGTAATTTAGAAAGAAGAGCTAGAAGAGAGAAAATACAGACATCTGAATTCAGGACCATAGGAAAGATATTTGAAGCAATAACTAAGACTGCTTAATGGTGAAGGTACCTTAGTTACTTATGTATGGTCCTCCTCCTTTAGGTGTTCAGATCTAAATTCAAGGCATTGGCACCCCAATGCTCACAGCAGCACTATTTATAAAAACCAAGATATGGAAGCAACCTGACTTCCATCAACAGGTGAATGCATAAAGAGGATGTGGTGTCACAATATTGTAATTAGCCTCCAATTAAAATAAATTAATTAATTAAAAATAATCTCAAAAGAAATAGGATGTAGTGCCTATATATCCACTGGAATACGACTCAGCCATAAAAGAGAATGAAATAATGCCATTTGCAGAACATGGATGGACCTAGAGATTATCATACTAAGTGAAGTAAGTCAGACAAAGAGAGACAAATACTGCATGGTATCACTTATACGTGGAATCTGACAACACACTAGTGACTATAACAAAAAGAAGCAGACTTACAGATACAGAGAACAAACTAGTGGTTACCAGTGGGGAGGGAAAGGGAAATACAGGGAGAGGGAGTTAAGAGGTAGAAACTACCAGGCATAAAATAAGCTACAAAGATAAACTGCGTAACACAGGAAACATGGCCAGTATGTTATAATAACTATAAATGGAATATAACCTTTAAAAACTGTGAATCACTATATTGTACACCTGTAACTTCTATAATGTGTGTGTGTGTGTTAGTTGCTCAGTTATGTCCAATTCTTTGCAACCCCATGGACTATAGCCTACCAGGCTCCTTTGCCCATGGAATTCTCCAGGCAAGACTACTATAATATCATACAGCAACTATACTTCAATAAAAGAAACTGTTTAAAAAATAAAATGGACCAATTTACTTTCAGGTAATTAACTACGGCAAGGGTCAACAATTCCTCTATTCCACTATAGGCATACCTCCTTTTATTATGTTCTGCCTTATTGTGCCTCACAAATAATGCCTTTTAAATAAATTGATGGTTTATGGCAATTCTGTAACAATCAAGTCCATTGGTGCCATTTTCTGACTATTTGCTTACTTTGTGTCTCTGTGTCACATTTTGATAATTCTTGCAATATTTCAAACTTTTCATTATCACTATATTTGTTACACTGATCTGTGATCAGTGATCCAACTTGATGTTATAACTGTATTGTAACTGTTTTGGGGTGCCACAAACTGCATCCATATTTAAACAGTAAACTTAATTGACAGGGGCTGTGTGTGTTCTCACTACTCCACTGACCAGCCATTCCACATCTCTTTTCCTCTCCTTAGGCCCTTCTATTCCCTGAGACACAACAGTATTACAATTAGGCCAATTAATAACCCTACAATGGCCTTCAAGTGTGCAAGTGAAAGAGTTACACATCTCTTACTTCAAATTAAAGGCTAGAAATGATGAAGCTCAGTGAGGAAGGCAGGTCAAAAGCTGAGACAGGCGAAGAGCTAGACCTCTTGCACCAAACACTTAGCCAAGTTGTGAATGAAAGAAGGACTTGAAGAAAATATAAGTTGTGTACTGCAACTAAGACTCAGCGCAGCCAAATAAATTTAAAAAAAAATTGTCACAGCCACCCCAACCTTCAGCAAACACCACCCTGATGAGTCAGCAGCTATCAACATCAGGCAACACCCTCCACCAGCAAAAAAGATGACTAAAGGATCAGATGATGGTTAGCATTTTTTGAGATTTTGAGATTAGCTTTCTTTTGAGATTATTTTTTAATTAATTAATTTATTTTAATTGGAGGCTAATTACAATATTGTGACACCACATCCTCTTTATGCATTCATAAAGAAAGTATTTTTATATTAAGGTATGTCTTTTAGACATAATACTATTGCACACTTAAGAGTACAGTACAAAAATAACTTTTATATGCACTGGGAAACCTCAAAATTTGTATGAATCACTTTATTGTGATATCCACTGTATTGCAGTGGTCTAGAACCAAACCGGCAGTGTCTCTGAGGCATACCTGTAGTTCTCAAGGTGTGCTTTGTACTAGCAGCATCTGCTTCAACTGAGAACTTGTCAGAAAACCGAATTCTTCTGCCCCACCCCAATCTCTGGAATCAAAACCTCTGAAGGTAGGATCCAGCCATCTATATAATAAGTGCTCCAGGTGATTCTGAAGCACACCCACGTTTGAGAAGTGTTTCAGTTCTTCAAAAAGGTAGGAGTGCCACTTGCCTGAGAGTTGTCTGTGTTGATGACAGCCCAGAAGCAAGAGTGAGACAATTTACCTGCTTTGCTTACCATCACCGTAGTGATGGGAAGTCATTATAATCATGAAAAAACAAAATGAGAAAAGGGTTTGACCTGGATGATGAAGTACTGCTATAAACCCTCCTCTTCAGTGTAGCTTTACAAGGGAATTTGGTCACCTGATAATCACCCGTACCTATAGTCAGGTTGGTTTTTATAAACATAAGCAGAAACATAATGCTCTTATTAAGAAAATTTTGGTCACTAGACTCAGAATTTGAAAAGGCTTATTACGTTGATGACAGTTCTTGCAACATTAAAGCAAATGAAAATAGCCATACTTAAGTATTTATTTGCATAATCTCAAACATATTCTGGGGCTGAATCTCAGATCCTAGCAGTAGCTCTGAATCTTCAGTAACAGAGGGGACAGAGTGGAGGATCCTGGCCTTGGGGGTAGTGAATAGTCTGAGTCCAATGACAGGACTGAGAATTGAATATGGGAACTTATTTTCCTCTCTGTCCCCCTCTTTTTCTGACTCCCAGCACTCTTCCTCATTTTTTCCCTAGCACCCTCCCCAGGGCAGGATCAGGTTGAGGTAAGAGAATTTGGGGTACACAGTTAAAGGGGACGTGACATGCTCTCTCAGGTCCCTACACAGCTCCCGTGGCCTAGGATCACGTGGCTTCCCTTGTCCCCTAAAGGCACCTGAAGAAGAGAGCCGCATGGGGCCCTGGAAGCCACTCAGCATGCTGGACAGGAGACTCTAGGGAACCGGGTACCCAGAGATGATCTAAAGCAGGGTACCGGCTCTAGGTGGGCATGATCCTTCTGCCTCTTAAATCCTTGCAGGAGCAGGCCCAAGTGGAGCCCTCCAGCTTGAGTCTTTGAGAATTACACTGGTTTGGTAGAAACGCACATGACAAAGAAAAGAGATGCTTCACACCCTAGAAGTAATTTGGGAAATAGGAATTCAAACAGTAGTATAGCTTGGAAGGGTTTAAGCAGGGGAGAGATGTGGTCAGAATGCTTTAGAAATGAAATAATCTGATCCTACATGTAGCATCCAACTTACTGGTGAAATGATCTCGATTTTAGATTTTCTAACATACTGAAATGGCTAAATTATAACAACCAAAATATCTATTTCGGTACTTTCAAATTGCAGAAGAAAACAAGTATACCGAAAACCAGCATTGCCATCTTTAGTAAAAGGAGGGAGTCTCTTGGAGAGTAGGAAACACACTCTTCACCTCTGGTGGCCACAGAGCTCAGCATGGGAGCTGGCTCATCCTTGCCTTTCACATGAACAAAATCAGAAGAACAGTTCACCCACAGAACAGGGAAGTTCACACACAAAGAAATGGGGCTCAGACTCAACAGAGACTCAATTGAGATCAAAGAAGAACTTTCTAAGGTCCTTGGGTTGCTACACAGTGAATAGGTTGCCTTAGAGAAGTTAGAAAAACACACAAAACTCCTTCCCCCCGCCAAAAAAGAAAAACAAAAAACACTGAAATGTGGCAAGAGCAACTAATTACTCAAGAACAAATTCTTGTCACCCGCCAGAGTACAGAGTCATCAGGAGGAAACTTCTTAATTAGTTAGCCTCTGTGCCACAGTGATTGGAGATAGCATGTTCAAGATGGCAGAAGCACAATAAGAATGTAGTCTGGATCCTGAGTCACCTCTTGCTGGAAAGTTGCCTGACAGAGTACATGAATATTGTATAAATAAGACATAAACTTCTGTTGGGTCCAGTCACTAAGATTTGAGAATCTTTTGTTATAGCAGCTAATATTACTTTCCTTGACGATATAGCAAATATGGCCAACAGGTTTTGACAAAGTGGGCACAAAGGTATCTACTTTATTCTCTACAATTTGCTACCTACTTAGAATATTTCATAGTAAATAAGAAACCAGGATGCTCCATATCTTTAGAAACTATAAGAAATCCACTACAGGTCACAGTTTGGGAAAAAGAAGCAAATGGGAAGGAGAAAGTATACACAAGGTATTTCAACTATATATAATGCTTTATTTCTTAAAAAACAAGTTGTTCTGAGATAACTTAGCTGAATACAAAAGAAAGGCTGCTTGTTCCACTAAACAACAATAAATCATATTTTTAAATTAGCTTTCTCCCCAGGGAGAATAATGTTTCATGGAAGGGATGGAGAAAGTTTATGATACCAAGGCGACCTTGGACTTGCTCTACACAACTGGACCCAAGGCAATCAGGAGTGATGTCCGTGACACCTTCTGCATTGGCAAGTGCTGGGGGCGGGGTTGTGGCATATCTACACTGCTGCTGGAATCTTTGATTGTACCCTCTGAAGATGAATAAATAAGGAAGGAATTTGCTGTTTTTCCTTCCTTTGGCAAACAATGACATTTCACATCATGATAGTGGAAAAATACTCTTTTTGAAACAGTTGACTTTTAGGAAACTTCTGTCATCTGCCTGCATGGTCAAAGTATGAACAATGGCAGGGTTACTTTCCCCTTGATTGATTTATCTAAAGCCACAGGTATAAGAGTCAAGTCCTCACAGGTTCTTTAACTACTTTTTACTATGTCCCTTCAAGAAGAGCTTTGTCCCAGAATGCCCTGCTTATCTAGAGCTCAGATCCACAATTATTTAAGATCTACAAACTGCTGATATGTTCCCAAGCAGCCCCGGAACAGGAGTGGCTGAGACAAGGGGAAGGGGTCTCCCCTGGGAGAGGGATCAACACCACGAAAAACCACATGAGTTCCTGTGATCTCACTGCTGGTGCTGGGAGGGTGGGCCTGGGTCCATTTTCCTTCCATGATTTCACTCTTAATAGGGACAAACATTCAGTTGCAGTGATCCATTCAAGGAAATAAAACTACCGAACAACTGGCATCCACCTCTGGCATCAGAGGCTTGCTTTTCCATTTAGCAAACTGACGGAGAACCCTCTAAGCAGTGCTGCGGGAGTACAGAGCAGACAGCGCAGTAGCAGAGGTGTGTCCTGGATCTGCCCCCAAAAAAGGCACTAATTTGTATGGCAGGTTCCTGGGCACATTCTTTCAGCCACGGAGTGGAATCAGAGCTGTTTTCATGGAGGAAGTGACATTTGAACCAGACCTTAGAGAAACAATCAATCTGTTCAGGAAAGGTCAAGGTTATTGAAAATCAGCAGAGTGCTTACTGTGGGTTGGGATTTATCTCCATTTTATGCTCCAATCATGGTATGCTTTGTGTTTTTAATGGAATATTTCAAGCAAACAGAAAGGTACAAAGAGTAATATAACAAATGATATTGTATCTGCTTTCCTGCTTTGTCAAATCATAACATTGTTTGGTAGTTGCTTTAGGTCTTAATATCACATAGAAGTTTCCTAGGTAGCCCTCTACTTTGTATTCTTCTCTTTCTCTCCATAGATACAACACTCATTTCTCTAATTTGAATTTTGTATCCTCTGCTTCTTATTTCCCCTCCAAGACAGATGCCTTTCATGGACTCTTTATTCTTTCCCATGAATGTTAGAAGAGCTCTCCACCCAGGATTTCACTGAATGAAGCTGGCTTGAAGGCTCAAGCACTCTGGCTTTGTCTCAAACTCCAACTCTTTCCAGAACATCATGTGAGGCTTAAAACCTAAGAGGTTGAGGGGAAAAAAGACCTGGATCTGATGTGCCCTTTGGCTTCTTGCTTGTCCAGAAGCTAACTGGGGCCTGATGTAGGCACTCAGAAATCACACCTCTAAGGAGACAAAGACCACACTAGGCCAACAGTCAGAAATCCTGATTTCAAACTGGAGTTCCTCCAGCTCCTAGCAATGTGACCATGAGCAGGACACTTAGCCTCTCTGAGCCCATTTATTTACCTTTAAAACAAATATACCACATGCCCGAGCTGCAAACCTCCTGGGGCTGAGTCTGTGTACCTTTGGTGTGCTTTCTTGGCACCTTGTACAAAGAGTCGGACATGACTGAGTGACTAACACTTGGCACCTTGTACAGTAGAAGCCCTGCTGTATATTTCACAACTATGTATTGTGCTTTTTCATTTTGGGGATTTTTTTGTGCGTATGAAATAGTGTCTCTGTATTTTTTAAAATTGAACTATAACTGATTAGCAATATTGTGTTAGTTTCAGGTATACAACAAAATGATTCAGAATATGTGTGCATGCAAAGTGGCTTCAGTCACATCTGACTCTTTGAGATCCCATGGACTACTACTGTAGCCCGCCAGGGTCCTCTGACCATGGGATTCTCCAGGCAAGAATACTGGAGTGGGTTGCCATGCCCTTCTCCAGGAGATCTTCCCAACCCAGGGATTGAACCTGCATCTCTTATGTCTCCTGCACTGGCAGGTGGGTTCTTTACCACTAGCATCACCTGGGAAGCCCATTCAGATATATATATATATATGTGTGTGTATATATGTGTGTGTATATATATGCATATTCTTTTTTAGATTCTTTTTCATGATAGATTATTATAAGATATTGAATATAGTTCCTGGTACTATACAGTAAATCCTTGTTGGTTATCTGTTTTATATATAGTAGTATATATCTGTTAATTTTATACTCCTAATTTATCCCTCTCCTCTTTCCCTTTTATAAACATAAGTTTGTTTTCTACGTCTATAATACAACAGCTGAGATTACTAGTTCGTGGCCCTGAGGGAATGCCATAGCGTCAGTGAGTCTTGATTTTGGTCTCAAAGCCCTGGGATTCCCCCAGACTGAGGTGGCATGAGCTCGGCTCTGCCCCAGTGTAGTGACCAACGCCGGAGACACTGATGGGCTTGTCTAGTCCTCCTGGCTTTGCATGGTATACCTCCTAGGATCACATGTTGAAGGACAGACCATAGGCCATGAGTGGATCTGTCCTTTCACTCCTTCGCCTCCACCCTCATCCCCATTCTATCAAACTTGCTGAAATAAAAGTGTCCAGAACACTGGATAAGACATACAAGAACCCAGAAACTGGTAGAGAAATGTTTACAGCTGGGAGGAATTACATGAGCAGGATTTTCTGGCACCTTGGCCTGAAGTGAGAGGGCAAATGTCAAGCATATTCTAGATTCAGTTCAGTTCAGTTGCTCAGTCATGTCCAACTCTTTGCGACCCCATGAACCACAGCACGCCAGGCCTCCCTGTCCATCACCAACTCCCAGAGACCACCCAAACCCATGTCCATTGAGTCAGTGATGCCATCTAACCATCTTATCCTCTGTCGTCCCCTTCTCCTCCTGCCCTCAATCTTTCCCAGCCTCAGGGTCTTTTCAAATGAGTCAGCTCTTTGCATCAGGTGGCCAAAGTATTAGAGTTTCAGCTTCAACGTCATTTCTTCCAATGAACACCCAGGACTGATCTCCTTTAGGATGGACTGGTTGGATCTCCTTGCAGTCCAAGGGACTCTCAAGAGTCTTCTCCAACAGCACAGTTCAAAAGCATCAATTCTTTGGTGCTCAGCTTTTTCTTTTTTCCATCTGTTTTTATTTTTTAATTTTTTAAAAATTCATTTAATTGGAGGCTAATTTCTTTACAATATTGTATTGGTTCTGCCATACATTGACATGAATCTGCCACAGGTGTACATGTGTTCCCCATCCTGAACCCCTCCCACCTCCTTCCCCATCCCATCCCTCTGGGTCATCCCAGCTCCGAGCACCCTGTATCATGCATTGAACCTGGACTGGCGATTCGTTTCACATATGATAATATATATGTTTCAATGCCATGCTCCCACCCTCACCCTCTCCCACAGAGTCCAAAAGGCTGTTCTATACATCTGTGTCTCTTTTGCTCACATACAGGGTTATTGTTACCATCTTTCTAAATCCCATATATATGCATTGGTATACTGAATTGATGTTTCTCTTTCTGGCTTACTTCACTCTGTATAATAGGCTCTAGTTTCATCCACCTCATTAGAACTGTTTCAAATGTATTCTTTTTAATGGCTGAGTAATAATCCATTGTGTATATGTACCACAGCTTTCTTATCCATTCATCTGCTAATGGACATCTAGGTTGCTTCCATGTCCTGGCTATTATAAACAGTGCTGCGATGAACACTGGGGTACATGTATCTTTCAATTCTGGTTTCCTCGGTGTATATGCCCAGCAGTAGGATTGCTGGGTCATATGGCAGTTCTATTTCCAGTTTTTTAAGGAATCTCCATATTCCATTATGCTCTCCATAGTGGCTGTACTAGTTAGCATTCCCACCAACAGTGTAAGAGGGTTCCCTTTTCTCCACACCCTCTCCAGCATTTATTGCTTGTAGACTTTTGCATAGCAGCCATTCTGACTGGTGTGAAATGGTACCTCATTGTGGTCTTGATTTGCATTTCTCTGATAATGAGTGATGTTGAGCATCTTTTTGTGTGTTTGTTAGCCATCCGTATGTCTTCTTTGGAGAAATGTCTATTTAGTTCTTTGGCCCATTTTTTGATTGGGTCATTTATTTTTCTGGAATTGAGCTGCAGGAGTTGCTTGTGAATTTTTGAGATTGTCAGTTGCTTCATTTGCTATTATTTTCTCCCATTCTGAAGGCTGTCTTTTCACCTTGCTTATAGTTTCCTTTGTTGTGCAGAAGCTTTTAATTTTAATTAGGTCCCATTTGTTTATTTTTGCTTTTATTTCCAATATTCTGGTAGGTGGGTCATAGAGGATCCTGCTGTGATTTATGTCGGAGAGTGTTTTGCCTATGTTCTCCTCTAGGAGTTTTATAGTTTCTGGCCTTATGTTTAGATCTTTAATCCATTTTGAGTTTATTTTTGTGTATGGTATTAGAAAGCGTTCTAGTTTCATTCTTTTACAAGTGGTTGACTAGTTTTCCCAGCACTGCTTGTTAAAGAGATTGTCTTTTCTCCATTGTATATTCTTGCCTGCTTTGTTGAAGATAAGGTGTCCATAGGTGCATGGATTTATCTCTGGGCTTTCCATTTTGTTCCATTGATCTATATTTCTGTCTTTGTGCCACTACCATACTGTCTCGATGACTGTGGCTTTGTAGTAGAGCCTGAAGTCAGGTAGGTTGATTCCTCCAGTTCCATTCTTCTTTCTCAAGATTGCTTTGGCTAGTCAAGGTTTTTTGTATTTCCATACAAACTGTGAAATTATTTGTTCTAGTTCTGTGAAAAATACCCTTGGTAGCTTGATAGGGATTGCACTGAATCTCTAGATTGCTTTGGGTAGCATCCTCATTTTCACTATATTGATTCTTCCAATCCATGAACACGGTATATTTCTCCATCTATTTTTGTGTCCTCTTTGATTTCTTTCACCAGTGTTTTATAGTTTTCTATATATAGGTCTTTTGTTTCTTTAGGTAGATATATTCTTAAGTTTTTTTTTTTTTTTCATTGCAATGGTGAATGGAATTGTTTCCTTAATTTCTCTTTCTGTTTTCTCAGCTTTCGTTATAGTCCAACTCTCACATCCATACATGGCCACTGGAAAAACCATAGCCTTGACTAGATGGACCTTTGTTGGCAAAGTAATGTCTCTGCTTTTGAATATGCTGTCTAGGTTGGTCATGACTTTCCTTCCAAGGAGTAAGCATCTTCTAATTTCATGGCTGCAATCACCATCTGCAGTGATTTTGGAGCCCAGAAAAATAAAGTCAGCCACTGTTTCCACTGTTTCCCCATCTATTTGCCATGAATATTCTAGATTGGAAAGAGTAATAAGCAAAATGCTACTATGTGGGGAATTCCACAAACATAAGAGAAATATAAGATGGTATTAAGGAAAGGGTATGTAACTTAACCATGTGCTTACCTCCAAGTCTTTAGCCTTCACACCTTCAAGCACTGTCATCAGACCACTGCTCTGTTAAATAATATTTGTATTGCTCCTTGACTTCAAAAGCTCATTCCATTTATCATAATTATAAAAAGTTCACTGTAAATTCTTCAATTATTAATTCCAGAAGGAGAATTAAAGAAATATAAAAACATCACTACCACAAGAGATGTCCACTGTCAACATCTTGGTAAATCTCCTGTAGTCTTTTATAATTTATACATAACTTTTCAAACAAATTCATGACTGTGTTGCAGAGAACTGACTATTGTGTTTTTTTCCATTTAGACTGCGTAAATCTTATGTTATTAAGTAGACAGAAATTTTTAGAATGTTTTTACCATAAAGCAAGAAACAGGCTTCCCTGATGGCTCACCAATAAAGAATTTGCCTGCAAATACAGGAGATGCGGAAAACACAGGTTCGATTCCTGGGTCAGAAAGATCACTTGGAGGAGGAAATGGCAACCCATACCAGTATTCTTGCCTGGGAAACCCCAAGGACAGAGGAGCCTGGTGAGCTATAGTCCATGGCATTGCAAAAGCATTGTATACAAATGAGTGACAGAGACAGAAAGCAAGACGTGTACAAAAAGAGCTATATAACATTTATCTGCATTAAAAAAATAAGAATAAGGAAAATAAAATGAACATTCTGGAATATGATTCTTGCCAACTACATAGTATTTAACCCATGGATGTGTCATAATTTAGTCTTTCTCTTATTAAATATTTAGGATCTAGGCTCTTTGTGCCAATCTCTGATTATTCCTATAGGATGAATTTTGGGGAGTGAACCTACACTGAGTGGAAGAGTATATTACTATTTATATATTCAAACTTTTTATGTTGATATAATTGTAGATTCATATGTGTTTATAAATAAAACAATACAGAGAGGTCTCAACACTAATACAGTCAAGATACAGAACATCTCCAGTTATCATAAAGATCCCATATGTTGTTCTTTCATAGCCACAGCTTTCATCCTGGCTCCATTCCATTCTGATGACTACTAATCTTTTTTCTTTTTCTGTAAGTATATTATTTTAAGAATATTACACAAGCAGAATCATATAGCATGTAACCTTTTAGGATTGACTTTACTCACCCAGCATAGCAACAGTTCCTTCTTATTTATCGCAGAGTAGCATTCCACGGTATAGAGGCACCACAGTTTAACCATCCACCTTTGAGAAAGGCATCTGGGTTGTTTCCAGTTTGGAGCTACTACAAATACAGTGGCTATGAACATTCGTGTACAGGCTTCTGTGTGAACACAGTTTTGATTTCTCTGGGATAAATGTCCAGGAGTGCAATTACCAGGTCATATGGTCATACTAATTTGTTTAAGACAACTGCCAAACTCTTCTCTGGGGTGGCTGTACCATTTTACCTTCCCACCAGCAGTGTATGAGTGACCTAGTTTCTCCACCTTTCCCCCAGGATTTGGTGTTTTCACTACTTTTTATTTTAACTATTCTGATGAGACAGCTCATTGTGATTTTAATTTGCTTTTCCCTGATGGCTAATGATGTTGAACATCATTTCATGGGTTTATTTGTCATCTATATATCTTCTTCAGTGAAATGTCTCCTTATGTCTTTTGTCTATTTTATAATTGGATTGCTTTTTTTTTTAGTGCTGAGTTTTGAGAGGTTTTTTATATATATTCTAGTTCGAGTCTTTTATTGGATATAGGGTTTGAAAATATTTTCTCCCTGTGTTTAGGTTATGTTTTCATTCTTTTAACATGATGTTAAAGTCTACTTTCTCTCTGTTATTCAGATTATATGTAATTTCCATTAGACTATTTTCCAGTTCATGGCTTCTTCCTCCATCTCATCCATGCTGCTATTAAGCTCATCACTGAGTATTTTGTTTTGGTTATTGTATTCTGTAGCTTTAATTCCCATTTGCTTCTTCTTTATATCTTTATTTTTGTTGTTGAATCTTTCTCTCTAGCATGTTTGTAATTGCTCATGTATTTTGACCTTGGCTGCTCTAAATCTTATCATTATAATACTAACATCTCAGCCACTTTGGTGTTGACATGTATTATCTTCTTCGTTCAATTTGAGATCTTCCAAATACTTGGCATGATGAATGATTTTCAATTAATCTGAACATTTTGGATATTATATTTTGAGACTCTGAATTCTGTTTTACCCTGCTCCAGTAGTGGAGGAGGACAGGGCTGCTTGATAATGCATGGTTAGGATGGGAATCCTGGCTCCTTCCTGACCTCTATGGATACTTCTCTGCTGGGAGAGGTAGGAGAGCCTCATTGCACCACCAACACCACCACTGGGAAGGGCGAACTTGTTATTCTTTGTATTAACCATGCCTTTCATTTTATGAAGCTTTGACATCAGGAGCCTTGCTGACCCAGGAGGAATGGCCCTTCCACAGTTAGGCAATCCCTAGAAAAAATAAATGACTTCCCTGTGAGAGCACCTTTCAAATAAAAACCAACCGATTCAGAGTCCAAACCTACAACCACCTCCTATATTGGGCTCTTGTATGTTGGGACCCTGTTCCTCTGACCTAAATACCCAGAACCAGGTTATTAGGTAACTCAGGACAACCCCTTAAGTCCAGTGAAAGTGTTAATCACTCAGTCGTGTCTGACTTTGCAATCTCATGGACTATAGTGCATCAGGCTCCTCTGGCCATGGAATTTTCCAGGTAAGAATACTGGAGTGGGCTGCCATTCCCTTCTCCAGGGGATTTTCTTGATCCAGGGGTCTAACTTGGGTCTCCTACATTGCAGGCAGATTCTTTACTCTTTGAGCCACCAGGGAAGCCCAACAGTGCAGAGCTTGCTGCAATTATTCAAACTCATCAATCTTAGGTCTATGTACCCTGCCTCATCCATTCTTTGGCATGGAAACCACAATAAAGAGTCTTGCCAAATTTCCTCCTGCTCCTTCTGCATCTGACACACCCCAGTGATTCCCTATGTGGCCCTGAGTGGTGTGCTGTGCCTCCTGTTTTGAGAGAACTGTCATGATCAACTTCTCCCTTCATGAGTCATTTCTGAATCTTCATGTCTTGCCACATCTGGTTAAAATAAATCTTAGCTACCCTGAAAACACTGGTGGGCCATGATAAAAGTCTTGAACCTTCACTTGGCCTGATATGACATCAACCCAGTGGGAGAGGTGGGGCCCCTCGTTACCTCCCTAGGGGAAGTAAGTTCTAGCTCTGTCTAACACTGTTCCAGCAGAGGGGTTGAGGCATGTTGTTAGAGCCTGGTGATGATAGATGTCTTGGTTCCCTTCTGACATTTTGCTGGCATGAGTGGGATGAACCAGTTTTTTGTGGTATTTGGCTGGAGTAGAGTGGTTATTGCTTAGAAGTTTTCTGTCTTGCTAGGCTGCCTTTTCTGGTCTCTAAGCTAGAAAGAGTAGCCTTGCAGGGTGACTTTTCATCTGTGCCTGTTGTGTTGCAAAGTTACTGGCATCTCCAGACCCACGTCTGGACTATATGATGTAATACAGAAACTCAGGGAACTCTGCACTGTATTCTTCCTGGGGTCCTGAGGTCTCTGCCAGTCTTCCTTCTTCTCTCTACCTTTCAGAGTCTTCTTATGTTTGTTTTATATATAACATTCAAGCCTTTCATTTGTACTTAACAGGACGAATAGGGAAAAGTATATCTACTCCAGTTTTCTGGAAGCAGAAGACTCCATTTCTTTCTTTTTTAAAAAATTGGATTACAAGTGCTTTACAATATTATGTTAGTTTCTGCTGTAAATGAAGTGAATCAGCTATATGTATACATATATCCCCTCCCGCTTGCACATCCCTCTCACCACCCCTATCCCATCTCTCTAGGTCATCACAGACCACTGAGCTGGGCTTCCTGTGCTATATGGCAGGTTCCCAAGAGCCATTTATTTTACACATGGTAGTGCATTTAATGTATAAACATGGCGGGACCTGTTTTGAATGCCAGTCTTCATGAGTTAACCAACTGTTTCCAGTGGGGTGTGATGAATACCAGTCCTCATGGGTTGACCCTCAAGGAGTTTTAGGGAGAGATAAAGCTGTAAAAGGTAAGGAACCTGGATAGGAGGCTCTCAGTAAACGCTTTCATGCTGAGTAAACCATTTCTATGCAACAATTTCAAAAGCTTCAACTGAACTTCTCATAGAAATACAGAAGAAATTGCTAAGTAAAAATTGACTTCAGGAAATACATAATGTTAATATCCCTCCCATTTCCCCACTCCTTCGGACATGAACTATTAATATGTGCTTGGACAGATTTCTAAAAATGTTTTGTGGAATATAACAAATATCTAACTTGACTGAGCACACGAAGACACTGACATCCTTACACAGGCCAGAACACACGGATTCCAGGGGAGAAGCAATGGATGGCTTGCACACAAAGTTGCCTCCAGGGAGAACGCTGTCACCCCTCTTCTCATCCTGGCCCCAAATTACCCATTCCAACAACTTTCATCACCCACTTTTGTTAAGTTTCCATCTAAGAACTGAAAATTTAAACAACTCCCATCACAGCGGACTGAAGCTATGAGTAATGGAAACAAATCTTTTCACTGTCTTCCATCAAAAATTCTTTGCAAGGGCCCTTATAAACACTGTCATTTTTTAAAGGCCTTAAATATTTGATCACACACTTGAGACTATACAAACCGGAGTGTTGTTTCATGAAGCCTGCTTTCACAGGGAACCTACTTCCCGTAGGCCTTCAGCCTGCAAGGCAACCTTGTCAGGACCACACAGAGCTCTTGTGAAGGCCAAGTGCCAGGAATATTTACAAAGGAAAAAGCTCCTGAGAAGACTCATTACCTGTGATCAAGATAGGTCTTAGGATGCCTGTTTCAGAGTGTCTCCACTACCATTCCACCATCTCTCTTAGAAATCAGAATACTCCAATAGCAGGAAAATCAGCTTGTTTGAGCATTCAGTAAGGAAGAAAAAGAATCTCATGTTTAAGTATGCTTACCCAACTTGTACACAAAAGGCCAAATGGTTTGCTGGGGTGAGAAAGAGGTTAGGTCTCCAAAGGAAGTTCTTTCCCCAACTTGAAAGAGAGATTTGGTTCTCTTCCAAAGGCAGGAGAACCTTTGAAAAATAAATCAATTCCTCGTTTCAAGAACAACCATGTAGAGCATGTCTGCCAGATCAAATGCCACGTCTGAGAAAATGTCACCATCAAAGCCAAATGCAGCAACTGAACTCCCCACACAGGATAAAAATCTTATCGGAATTCATAAAAAACATCTGTCTTTCTCTCTATGTTCACTGAGTCTAACCTTCTGTACTATTTCTTGTCTAAGTAAACATACAAAGCATTTACTCCAAAAGTCAGCAAACCAGATTCTTTTAAAAAAAATTAAAAAAAAAAATTAATTGGCTCCTCTCCTCCCAATTCTTACTTCTACTATACCTCACTTTTATTTAGTGGGGTTTTTCATGTGAAAACTTTAAATGTTGAAACACTCTCTCATTCTCTTTCTCTCTCCTCATCCCTCTCACTCTCCCTTTCCTTTCTCTTTTTAATCTCTATCAACACCACCATAGCATCACCAATTTAATGGACTTGAGTTTGAATGAACTCTGGGAGATAGTCGACAGAGGAGCAGTCCATGGGGTCACAAAGAGTTGGACACAATTTAGCAACTGAATAACACAAACACCACCATGACCTTAATCTCACCCTCCCTGCTTAGTAAGGAAGAAAGGAAAACAGGTCCAGAAAATACTTTTAGCACTGCTAGTAATCTGAACATGTGAATTTTATACTTTAGTGTTTAAAATGATTTGTGGTGTTTGTTAGTATGATAAATCTGAAATTCTTGCTCACTGAAGGATAGAGCCAATTAGTAAATATGTAGGTATTCTTGGGAATCAGAGTTGTTACTGTGGAAGAAAGGGGATAAATATGAACTGAGGTGAGGTTGGGGAAATGTGGTATTAGATTTAAATTGGAGACTAATGAAGAATATGTCTAAATATATTTGCATGTGTGTGTATAAGTACTAGGTATGTGTGCATATACGTGAGTGTGTGTTTGCTTTCCTAGCTCTATCTACTCAAAGTGTGAGAAGCGAATGATGACTAAATGATGAGCTCACTAAGCGTCCCAATCTTGGCTTCTGACTACAGTCCCCCTGTAATTGCAATCAGGGAGAGATGGCTGTGTCCAAGAGGGAACAGGAGGAGCTTGAAGGGCTTCCTGGTGGCCAATTTCCAGTATCAGAAAGAGTAATAATGATAATATATCAAAACAAAAAAGAGTAAACAAGAATCTAATGAGGGGATTTTGTGATAAAATATGCATAAACATTAAACATTAAATTTGGAGAAGGAAACGGCAATCCACTTCAGTATTATTGCCTGGAAAATCCCACGGACAGAGGAGCCTGGTAGGCTACAGTCCATGGGGTCACAAAGAGTCGGACACAACTGAGCAACTTCACTTTCACAAACATTAAATTTACCATCTTAACTTTTTAACTGTACAGTTCTGCAGAATCAAATACATTGACCTTGTTGTGTAGCCATCATCCATCACCAGAATTTTCTCATCTTTGAAAACCAAAACTCTGTATCTATTAAACAATAACTCCTCATTCTTGCCTCCCCCCAGCCCTGGCAAAAACCATTCTACTCTGTGTCTATACATTTGATCACCCCATGTACCTCATATAAGGGGAATCAAACAGTATTTGTGTCAGTTTATTTTACTCAGCATAACATGTTCCACATTCACCTATGCTGTAGCATGTATCAGAATTCCATTTTTTTTAAGGTGGCATGATATCCATTGAACATATATGTCACCTGTTTTTAATCCACTCATCTGTAGATGGACATGTATGTTGTTCCCACCTCTTGGCTGTAGTGAATGATCCTGGCATGAACACACAAGTGTATGCCTCTGCTTCCAGTTCTTCTGGGGATACACTCAGATATGGAATTGCTGGGTCATGTGATAATTCTGTTTAATAATGGATGGCATCACTGACTCAGTGGACATAAGCAAGCTCCAGGAGCTGGTGATGGACAGGGAAGTCTGGCATGCTGCAGTCCATGGGGGTCACAAAGAGTTGGATGTAACTGAGTGACTGAACTAAACTGTAAAGAGGGAGACGCATACTTTCTCTACTGAAAGCTACTAGTTAATAAATGGAAGAAATATGACCATTAAAAAATCATCATTTTGTATTCATTTGTGAAATTGATCTTACTTGCAAAGATCACCAGTGGATACTAATAAGTGGAGAACAGGATGTCCACACAGTGGTTAAGTGTCACTCTTCAAATTACTTATTAATCTCAAGGTGAGAGACACCTTCACAATGGTGAGATCTGACAGGAACCATGCTACCCAAGTGATCAAAGCTTAGCATCAACAATAGCAGGACAAACTGGGATTAAGTAGCTCTTAAAGTGCCCAGACTTTATTTTTCGGGGCTCCAAAATCACTGCAGATGGTGACTGCAGCCATGAAATTAAAAGATGCTTACTCCTCGGAAGGAAAGTTATGACCAACCTAGATAGCATATTCAAAAGCAGAGACATTACTTTGCCAACTAAGGTCCGTCTAGTCACGGCTATGGTTTTTCCAGTGGTCATGTATGGATTTGAGAGTTGGACTGTGAAGAAAGCTGAGCGCCAAAGAATGGATGCTTTTGAAGTGTGGTGTTGTAGAAGACTCTTGAGAGTCCCTTGGACTGCAAGGAGATCCAACCAGTCCATTCGAAAGGAGATCAGCCCTGGGTGTTCTTTGGAAGGAATGATTCTAAGGCTGAAACTCCAATACTTTGGCCACCTCATGCGAAGAGTTGACTCATTGGAAAAGACTCTGATGCTGGGAGGGATTGGGGGCAGGAGGAAAAGGGGACGACAGAGGATGAGATGGCTGGATGGCATCACCGACTCGATGGACATGAGTTGAGTGAACTCCGGGAGATGGTGATGGACAGGGAGGCCTGGCGTGCTGCGATTCATGGGGTTGCAAAGAGTCGGACACGACTGAGCGACTGAACTGAACTGAAAGTACCCAATGGCAAGGACACATCACCACATAGTATTCTTTCTTTTCTAGTAACAATTTTGTTTAGATACAATTCACATACCATACACATATCATATACAACTTAAAGTGCACAATTCAATAGTAATGTTTAGTTACATTTGCAGAATTGTGCATCCATCACTACAATTTTTAAAATATTTTAACCACCTCCCAAAGAAACCACATACCCCTTAGCAGTCACTTTCTATTTCCCCCAATTCCTCCAGCCCTGCATAACCACAAATCTCTCTCTCTCTGGATTTGCCTATTCTGGAAATTTCATATGAATTGAATTCTATAAAATATGACATTTTGTGACTGGCTTCTTTCATATAGCATAATGTTTCTCAGGCTTGTTGTAGCATGCATCAGTACCTCGTTCCTTTTTATTACCAAACGATATTCCATTGTATGGATATGCCACCTTTTATTATCCATTTGTGTTGTCTCCCCTATTATGAATAGTGCTGCTACGAACATGTATTTACAGGGTTTTGTGTGAAGCTATGTTTTCAATTCTGTTGGGTATTTACCTAAGAGAGGAGTTGCTGGGTCATATGGAACTCTCTTTTAACTTTCTGAGGAGCTGCCTGACTCTCTCTCAAAGTGACTGCATCTTTACACTCCTACCTGTGGTGTTTGGGGTTTCCTCTATATTTTTTTTCTTGCAAAATATTTAAATCTAATGAGAAAACAAAAATATAAATCCTGATTGCAGGACATTCTATAAGGTAATTGGCCAAAACTCTTTAAACAAGCAATATCACTTGAGACATAAATTAGAAGATAGAGGATAGCGTAATTTAAATGAAAATAAGGATGACTGCTAAATGCAATTCCTGATTCTTTCCTAGATTAAAAATAGAGGCTGTAAAGGGCATATTGGGGCATATGGAGACATCTGGATATGTACTTTTTTACTATGTAATATTAAAGCTACAAAGTGAACTTCCCTGGATATGCTAAAGCGATTGTGGTTCTGTGGGAGAATGCTCTGGCTCTGAGCAGACACTGGTTGGAGTACTTAAGGGTGACATCACAATGCCTACAGCTGACTTTTACTGACATAAAGAGAGAGAGAGTGAGTGTGAGTGTGTATGTGTGTGTGTGTGGCTCTGAGCAGACACTGGCTGGAGTACTTAAGGGTGACATCACAATGCCTACTGGCTGGAGTACTTAAGGGTGACATCACAATGCCTACTGGCTGGAGTACTTAAGGGTGACATCACAATGCCTACAGCTGACTTTTACTTACATAAAGTGTGTGTGTGTGTGTGTGTGTGTGTACACACATGAGCAAGAAATACAGAGAGGGACAGAAGGAAGGGAGAGAATCACAAGATACCAACAACTAACAGTGGGTACATAAGTGTTCATTGTGCTATTCTTTCAACATTGTTTTCCAGCTGTGAAATTTTTCTTTAAAAAAATTGAGAGGAACTGTTGCTTGAAAAGCAGAAAAATAAAATAATGCCCCAATCTATATAAAGCATGAATTGAAAAATAAAGAGACAGTACTTTATAGATGCCTCTTCAATTTATGATCTTCACAACTGAGAAGGTGGTTTCTCAAACATCAGAACCTCACACAAAGCCTCTAGTTTAGATCCCTACTAGATTGACATGAAACAGAACCCTATGGGATTCTTCCCAGTCCTCACTTGCCTTAGGCACAGCGTTTAATCTCTTTAGACTTCAATTACCTAAGCCAAATAGAAAAGATCTTGAGTTGACCTAGAGGATACTTGAGGGTTCTTTCAAGCTCTGAAAATCCTACTTCCTGAGTGGGATTCAGGATGAATCTCCCTTTGAATATATTCTCATTGGGTTGACACTTTAGGGCTTTTGCTTCACCAGAACTGATGAAATAAGAACTTTATTTCAATATTAGTCAAGAATGTTTAATCACATTTAAACAGATAAGCCTGAGCACAGTGAGAATATCCTTCAGTCCTTATGCCAAAGCACACTGCTCTCAGATGGGTCCTTGTCACACATTTGAGTTTGATTCCCAGTCAGTGGCCTCTGGGCATCTCACTAAGGAGCAGCCTCCAAAATGCCCCTGGGACAGCCAGGGAGACAGAGAAGCAATGTTTCCTTTGGCCTTTTCTATATCAGGCTCCTAGGATATAATTAGGAGGTAGCTCCAGAGCAGACAGAAGTACAAAAGTTGAAAAGTGTCCACAGAGAGAAAAGGGAGAGAATGAGCAGACATCTTGTCTGGAGATGCTCTAAGATTCAAAGATTATGCGATAAGTGATGATGGAGTCCAGCCCTTGGATTCAAATATTATGTGATAAGTGATGAAGCAGCCCAGCCTTTTGGGGCCAAGGAAGAAGGTCTCAAAACCAGCCAAAGTCAGGAAGGCACCAAATTATCTCCATATTATGGGAGTTGAAACTCAAGCTCTAAGACTGCAGGGCACCAGACATTTTCTTGTCTCAGAAAGAAAAAAAAAAGTTTATTTTTTAAGGCAGAAAAGAATAGAGGTTGAAAGAATTTTCCCAAGCTGACCACAACCTTATGAAATCCTAGAGTGTCCTCACTGCGCTATTCTCTAGTTCTAAGATGGATCCTTCATGCCTCTACAGTTCAAAAATGTAAAGATCCATCAGTCCAGTCCCTCCTTTTAAAACAAGGAAGGAAGCTTAGGGTGGACCACTAACTTGTCCAAATTATCCAGCTAATTAGCTGGACACAATTTCAATTCCTGCTTTGCTCCCTTACTCGTAGAGCCCAACAATGTCAAAGGGTCCCTAAAGTTGGACAAAAAGCAGAAGATCCATGTTCTCTGTGCAGGTGCCCTGTGCCAGCTCACTAAGGCACTGGGAGGCAGGGACTGCTCTTCACTGAGACAGAGAGCTTGGAGGTGCATCAAGTATGTGTGCTTTGGGGGGAGATGAGCGAGATCATGGGTTTCCCTGGTGGCTCAGTGGTCAAGAATCTGCCTGCAATGCAGAAGCTGCAGGAGATGTGGGTTTGATCCCTCAGTCAAGAAAACCCCCTGGAGGAGGGCATGGCAACCCACTTCAATATTCTTGCCTGGAGAAGTCCATGGACAGAGGAGCCTGGTGGGCTACAGGCCGCAGGAATGCAAAGAGTCAGACATGACTGAAGCAGCTTAGCATGCAGAAAGAGATCATGTTCACAGCCCTCTTCTTACTCCTCCTGTGATTTTTCCAGTTGAATTAAACTGTACTCATGAGCAGGTCTCGAGGTCTGAATAGATCGGGGTGAAATGGGTTAAAATACATAACTGCACTTGAGATGCAATCCAGGCAGAATGTCAAAGCCAGAAGGAACCCCACTTATGCCACTATCAGAATATATTCTTCAGATTTTATTTGATCTTTCCTAACTCTCTGGCATTGGTTCGAAGGTCACTGTTATGTTTTGATTATTCCAATTTGCAAAACAAATTTGAAATCATTTCTGGCTTGTTTACCTCTCTCATCTAGGGAAAGAAAAAAATGTATTCTCCAGGCAACCATCTCAAATCCACTTAACAGATAGCTCACCAATCCTTAAACTTCATTCAACAGATGTACTAACATTCTGATATTTCTGGGTTTTTTTTTTTTAATTGCATGATCCTTTTGTGTAAATACTGATTGAGATAGCACTGACAGTTGTGTGAGCTGGTTGGATTCCAGCCAGGGGAAAAGGAATTAATGAGAGCAGCCAGAAACAGAGATTTCAAGACAGAGAATCCTCCTTTCACATCGTTTAGCGCTTTCATAATTAACTGTAAGTGACGACCCAGGACCTCCACTGCACATGGCCTTATATGACCATAGAGAAGTTCAAAGCATAGGGGTTAACAGCTCTGCCTGGGAAGTTGCTTGGGTTCAGCTTCATTTCTGACACATAAAACCTGTGTGATCTTGGGGATGTCATTCAACCTCCATAAACCTCAGTTTGTATATCTCTAAAGTGGGAGCAACTGCTACCACCCACACTGAAGAATTGCTTAAGATAAAATGATGCGTGGTTAGTCGCTCAGTCATGTCCGACTCTTTGTGACCCCATGAACTGCCAGGCTCTTCTATCCATGGGATTCTCTAAGCAAGAATACTGGAGTGGGTTGCCATGCCCTCCTCCAGGATCTTCCCAACCCAGGGACGAACCTGTGACTCCTGCATTGCAGACAGATTCTTTACCACAGAGCCACCGTGGAACATCTTCAATAAAGCACAGCACAGGTTCACACTCATTTTAATGCCCAGAAGTATATACAGTTCTCTCCCTGAGGGAGGCTAAGTACGGGAAGAGAGGGCCTCAGACACACGCTATGACACAGGTGACAACCACTCTCCCTAGGGGGGTATGTCAGCGAGAGGCGGTCCTTCCCTCTGCTCCTTCCTCTCTTCTGTGCTGTTGGAGTCCTGCCCCTGCGGGTAAAGCCTGGGTCTCCCAGAGCTAACGATGACCCTATGGGTCAGTCTATCACATTCTGGATTCGGTATTAGAAAGGTCAGATGCCTTAGTTATGAGCCACCTTCTCTACCCTTAACTTTAGCAATAATGAACTGATCACCTCAATTCTTTGTCTTATTTCTCGATTACTTTAGAATTTGGTTGTTGAAGAGGGTTGTTTTTTGTCTCTCTCAAGCTCATCAAAAAGCCATTCTTCCTATGGCACCATTTTTTTCTTTTTAGCCCTGTGGGATTCCAAAACCATTGCCTGGTGATTCAGCTTGAAGAATCATCACCACTGACCCAACTCTCACAGTCAGAGTACTTTTGTAGTTCATTAAACACATCCCAAGGGCTGAATATGCCCTATCCAAAGCTGACTGCAAGGGATTTGGAGCCCCATGACTCTGCAAGCCTTTTTTGAACTATCATGAAACTCAGAAGCAATATTTCCAATTGCTCAATATTTCTTAGAAAAAGAAAAATATGCTCTTATAGACTCTATTCCTTTTTGCCCATTATCACAATTCCAAAGGGAATGCAAAAACCATCATGCAAAGAACAGCTCAGTCATCCTCTGAGATTGTGGATTTCACCCCATGGACAAAGCTCTCAGGAAACGTGGGGATCATGACTTCACACAAGGTCTTAACGTCACTTTGCTAATAATTATTGAGCCCAGAGGGATGTAGAGATAAACAGAATATGATTTCCACTCTCAAAAATCTCCTGGATTGAAGTGGGAGAGATGCATAAATAATTACAATGTACTTTGTTAATACAACCTGCTATGAGTGTATTGGAAAGAATGCCTCATCCCAGGGAAGATGGGAGAGGAAGGTATCAAAGAAAGTTTGCTATTATAGCAGATACCTTACTCAAGACAAATAAATGAAGTTAGCTATGTATGAGTGCAGAGGGAACGGGTGTCAGGATGCTCCAATGGATGGAGAAGATGAGCAAACAGAGAGGCATGGGATGTGCTGGAAGACATAATCCATCAAGGAGAGCAGATGACGCTGGAAGCCTTGTCAGAGACAAGCTCAGGAGAGGCCAGAATGTCGCCCTAAGATCACCTGGGCCAAAAGATAGGAAGCCACTTTGTTCAGAGCTGAAGGAAAGAGAGGGTAGCAGTTGAGATGCTGATGCCAAAGCCAGGATGCTTGTTAAAAACAAACAAACAAAAAACAAAACTTCTGTGTGGGATCCTAAAAATCAGATTTGTTTGCCCAGAAATTGGTTCTTCAGTGAATAGTTTTTTAGCAAACTGGCCTGCGTGTATGTCAGTGCTGGAGATGCAAGGTATGTGGATGCACATGTGTTCTTGGCCTTCATGTCTAGTGGAGACCAAGAAAGACTTGGCTAGGCAAAGAGAGGAGGGAAGAGCATGTGCAAAGTCCTGGGCTTGAAGGGGCATCAGGACTCCTGGGTTCAAGAGACAGGAGATTACTGTGTCCAGAGCTGAAGGAGAGAGAGGGTAGCAGTCGAGATGCTGATGCCAAAGCTAGGATGCTTGTAAAAAAAAAAAAAAGCTTATTTGGATGATTGTATTTTGTTTTTAATGCCAAAACTATGCTGTAACAACTGGAGATTTCTAAGACTGTCCACCTAGAATTTAAAAGGCATATTTTTGGGGGGCACCACTTTTGTGTGAGAGCTGGAGGAAACAGATATGATACAGCAGCCAGGAGAGACAGCGCTGTAGTGCTCTCAACCACAGGAAAGAAAACCACTGACAGAGGCATGGGGCAGGTGTCCCTGCAAGAGCTGCGGACAGTCACTGAGGAGATGGGGGCCACTAGGAGATCTTCAGAGAAGGCAATGGCACCCCACTCCAGTACTCTTGCCTGGAAAATCCCATGGACGGAGGAGCCTGGTGGGCTGCAGTCTATGGGGTCGCTAAGAGTTGGACACGACTGAGCGACTCACTTTGACTTTTCACTTTCATGTACTGGAGAAGGAAATGGCAACCCACTCTGGTGTTCTTGCCTGGAGAATCCTAGGGACAGAGGAGCCTGGTGGGCTGCCGTCTATGGGGTCGCACAGAGTTGGACACGACTGAAGCGACTTAGCAGCAGCAGCAGCAGGAGATCTTCACTCAGGGCTCCCTGCTTCAAGGAAAGCCAGTCAATGTCAGACTCCGGAAGCCCTAGGATTCTAGGCTAGCTATCCATTTTATCACCTCCTGGGCCCAGCTTTTCATCAAGAAAGCACTTTTAGCTCGTACATTCACTTGATTCATAAAACAAAGACACAGCAAGTGCCTACTACTGATATGGGTTGGGTCTTCATCTCTAAGTTTCCTAGGTGGCAATGAGTATTAGGCATCATCAGCCATTCACGTTAACCTCTAGTGGCAGAAATACTACCCATCTGGAAGCAGGGATGCAAAACTAGCATAAGCAGACTTTCATACCCAAATCGAACGGACTTTGCAATGGGATTGGGGTGGTTGATCACCTTTACCGATAGTGAGAAAGGTCATCTCTGGCCAAATGGGAAAAATAAAAATGAACAGCTCTAACTACAGTGGTGATGACTTGTCCCTAGTGGATAAGACAGTGGAGAGTGTAATCAAAAGGACAAGTTCCTGGTTTCCCTTGAAACAAAGTACACCACCTGGGTTAGAATCAGATGTGAACAGCCAGAGCCACCAACTTTCTGGTCCAACCTGGACACTTCTCTTTGAGGGAGGGAGTGAAGAAATCACCAGAAATCACATCATTTTGCCAACTACAAATTGGCACTTATCGTCTCCCTCCACAAGAATTAAATCATGAGCTCATGCAGCTGATCTTCAACATCCCCTGAACCGAGTTCAGGGCAGAGATCAGGAATGAGGCACTCTGTGCTCTGGAAAAAACTGTCAGAACAGGTCTTCCAGAAGAAAATTTTGAGCCCAATTCTTGCATCTCCTCATATCTAGAAAAGCACTAACACCCTTCATGGTGACATCTGCTCCTCATGACTAGCAGCAACCTTCTGAAAAGAGGTATGTGCCTGATTGCATGCACTTCCCCTTCACCAAAATCACATATATGCTGACCTGCCACCCTGCCTCTTTGGAGCAGTTCCTCAGAGCTATCTGAAATGCTGTCTCTGGGACTATAGTCTTCATTTTGCCCCAAATAAAATTTTACTCATAACTCTCATGTTGTGGTAATTTTTTTCAGTAGACAATATGCTAAGCAAGATTCTTCTCCAATCCTTTAAACTTGTCATTCAAAAATTTTTAAGGAAATCAAGCAACTTGAAAGACACTGCATGAATCCTGCCTCATCTTTCTATCACTGTGACCCAAGATTTCTGTAAGGGTCATTCTTGTCCACAGATGCTTGTTCTCATAGTGAAATGTGAGAGTAGATGCAGGAGATGCAGACACTATATCTGAAAAGAACTCCTAGGTTATATGAAATAAAATAACTTATGCTGACACATTATATATAACATTATATTAACACCTGGTGTAATGTCTTATTAATTAGGAAATTAGTAAGATAAAATTAAAAAAAATCTTGGTGAGAAAAGTAGTTTTTAGGACACAGCAAAATGCAATTTTTTGCTTCTGAAGGTAGGTTACTCACATGTTTAAATTCTGGATTATCACAGGGCCAACATAGCATTCAGTTAAGGAAGGAAATACAAAGACTGAGCGCATTGGTGATCTGTCCAAGGTTGTTGAGGATGTAAATGAGAGGCAGAGGCAAATTCAACTTTATGTCAGCCATGGTCTCATTCTAGCACACCAAGAACTAACCTGAACTTGCAAAGAAAGACTTTCTTGCTTGGGGAAATTCCTAACACTGCAGGACTCTACAAATGGACTGATCCAAATTATAGTGATCATGCATGATAATAATGATAAATGATGCTTAACCCCAAAGTGAAGCCTCCACACAACTCACTAGGAAAGATATTCCATGTCAGCACAAAGCAGAGATACAATAGGAGCTGGAGAGTTTGGGGTCTAGGGGAGAACTAGTGACCACTGGTTAATCATGATGGTCTCCCACAGATGGCATCATTCAACCACTTGAACTCTTAGAATAAGTGGAAGGCAGAGTTTTGAGGCACCTAAAATACCAAGTTATTCCTATTGATTTCAACCTCTTTGCACCTAACTCCACTGTAACTATTTAAATGACTAAAAGACTAGATTAGATGTGTTTTTTAATAAAGAGAATCTAGAAAAACTAATCAGCTTTCTGTTCTCTATACACGCACACACAAAAGCAAATAATTTTCTAACCAAATCCATAAATGGCCAACTGAAACAAATGTGGCTATACCTTTACAGCTAATTACAGATACATAAAATGCCAGAATGTTTAAAAATTTAGGGAAGATACAAAGCAGTGGTAATGATGTGAAACCTATTTTACATTACTTTAGATCATACTTAATTAAACCTGACAAAGTTTTAGGTGTCAGAAATCAAGGTCAATAGAAAGTCCAGAAATAAACCCACACCCCTATGGTCAATTAATCTACAACAAAGGAGGCAAGAACATACAATGGAGAAAAGATAGTCTCTTTAATAAGTGGTGCTGAGAAAATTCAACAGCTACATGTAAAAAATGAAATTACAACATGCTTTAATACCATATACAAAAATAAATTAAAAATTGATTAAAGATCTAAATGTAAGGCTGCTGCTGCTGCTACTGCTAAGTAGCTTCAGTCGTATCCGACTCTGTGCAACCCCACAGACGGCAGCCCACCAGGCTCCGCTGTCCCTGGGATTCTCCAGGCAAGAACACTGGAGTGGGTTGCCATTTCCTTCTCCAAAATGTAAGGCTAGATACTATAAAATTCTCAAGCAGAACACTTTGACATAAATCACTAGCAATATCTTTTTGGATCCAACTCCTGGAATAGTGGAAATAAAAACAAAAATAAACAAACGGGACTTAGTTAAAATTAAAAGCTTTTGTACAGTAAAGGAAACCATAAACAAAATGAAAAGACTATGCACAGAATGGGAGAAAATATTTGCAACAAGGGATTAATCTCCAAAATACACAAGTAGCTCATGCTAATCAAAAGCAAAAAAAAAAAAAAATGCAAATAAAAATTGGACAGAAGACCTTACTAGACATTTCTCCAAAGAAGATATATAGATGGTGAAAAAGCACATGAAAAAATGCTCAACATCACTAATTATTAGAGAAATGCAAATCAAAACTCTAATGAGGTATCATCTCACACAAGTTAGAATGGCCATCATCAAAAAGTCTACAAACAGTAAATGCTAAAGAGGGTAGGAGAAAAGGGAACCCACCTACCCTGTTGGTGGGAATATAATTTGGTACAACCATTATGGAGATTAGTATGGAGGCTCCTTAAAGAACTAAAAACAGAACTGCCATATGACCCAGCAATCTGACTCCTAGGCATATACCCAGAAAAAACCATACTGTGCAAAGTCACATGTGCCAGAATGGTCACTGCAGCACAATTTACAATAGCCAGGACATGGAAGCAACCTAAATATTCATCAATGGAGAAATGGATAAAGAGGTGGTACATATATACAATGGAATATTACTCAACTATAAAAAAGAACAAAATAATGTCATTTGCAGCAACATGGCTGGACCTAGAGACTGTCAGAATGAAGATGGTCGGAGAAAGACAAGTGTCACACAGTATCACTTATATGTGGAATCTAAAACTAAAACAAAAACAACACAAATGAATGTATTTACAAAATAGAAACAGACTCAGACTAAGAAAACAAACTTACAATTACCAAGGGGTTCAGTTCAGTTCAGTCGCTCAGTCGTGTCTGACTCTTTGCAACTCCATGAATCGCAGCACGCCAGGCCTCCCTGTCCATCACCAACTCCTGGAGTTCACTCAGACTCACGTCCATCGAGTCAGTGAGGCCATCCAGCCATCTCATCCTCTGTCGTCCTCTTCTCCTCCTGCCTCCAATCCCTCCCAGCATCAGAGTTTTTTCCAATGAGTCAACTCTTCGCATGAGGTGGCCAAAGTATTGGAGTTTCAGCTTTAGCATCAGTCCTTCCAAAGAAATCCCAGGGTTGATTTCCTTTAAGATCGACTGATTGGATCTCCTTGCAGGCCAAGGGACTCTCAAGAGTCTTCTCCAACGCCACAGTTCAAAAGCATCAATAATTCGGCACTCAGCTTTCTTCACAGTCCAACTCTCACAGCCATACATGAATGACCACAGGAAAAACCATAGCCTTGACTAGACAGACCTTTGTTGGCAAAGTAATGTCTCTGCTTTTGAATATGCTGTCTAGGTTGGTCATAACTTTTCTTCCAAGGAGTAAGCGTCTTTTAATTTCATGGCTGCAGTCACCATCTGCAGCCTAAAATAAAGTCTGACACTATTTCCACTGTTTCCCCATCTATTTGCCATGAAGTGATGGGACCGGATGTCATGATCTTCGCTTTCTGAATATTGAGCTTTAAGCCAACTTTTTCGCTCTCCACTCTCACTTTCATCAAGAGGCTTTTTAGGGAGGGATAAATTAAGGGTTTGGGATTAACATCTACACGCTGCTACATACAAAACAGACAGTCAGCAAGGAACTAGTGTATAGCACAGGGAACACTACTCAGCACTCTCTAATAACCTATACGGGAAAGAATCTGAAAAAGCATGGATGTATGTACATGTATAACTGAACCACCTTGCTGTACACCTGAAACACAACACTGTAAATCAACTATAATCCAATATAAAATAAAAATTCAAAGAAAAAGGAAATCAAGGTGAAGTACATAAGATGCAATGTCTCAAAGCTCCCTGGAAACATCTGAGTTTCCAAAAGGATATGTCAGTGGGGGAAAAAAAAAAAGCCAACTGTTTTGGCTTCTAATGAATATGCTTTTAACTCTGAAGGTAGGTTTATTGGTAAATATGCCCACTCACTCATGCCTACACACACACTCATGCACACAAATACATATACACAAACCTTTAACAATTTGTTCTGTTGATTAGTTACTGTGTCCCATTTGAGCCCCTGTCTTAATTTTTTAAAAAGCTTTTTAAAAAAGAAAAATTTATTTGGTTATACAGAAGTCTTAGTTGTGGCATGCAGGATCTTTACTTGAAGAACGTGGGATTCAGTTCCCCAACCAAGGACCAAACCTGGGCCCCCCTGCATTGGGAAAAGCTTTTTATAAAGGATGCTTCCTAGAATGGTTTGCCTAGGATAATATTGCAGAGTTTATTAACCAGTAAATAAAAATCTACCTCTATGTTCAATAAAACCAGGTGAGCAGATGATTCTCTTGGCAAGACTCCAAAACAAATCTGAGGGTTAATTTACCTCTTGGCACATGTTTATGGCATTCATTCAGTGAGGAAACTGGGAGATGAGAAAAGGCAGGGCTGAGAAGAGACCAGTTTGACACATCTGTTACCTCCCTACCATCAGAAAATGAGTGTGGCTCTGCCGTGAAGAGAAAGCAAATTGTGAAGGACTTTGGATATAATTTCTTTTCTATGGGGATGGTCTTGATCCCTGTCTCCTCTACAATGTCACAAACCTCTGTCCATAGTTCATCAGGCACTCTATCAGATATAGTCCCTTAAATCTATTTCTCACTTCCACTGTATAATCATAAGGGATTTGATTTAGGTCATACCTGAATGGTTCCCTACTTTCTTCAATTTAAGTCTGAATTTGGCAATAAGGAGTTCATGATCTGAGCCACAGTCAGCTCCTGGTCTTGTTTTTGCTGACTGTATAGAGCTTCTCTATCTTTGGCTGCAAAGAATATAATCAACCTGATTTCAGTGTTGACCATCTGGTGATGTCCATGTGTAGAGTCTTTTCTTGTGTTGTTGGAAGAGGGTGTTTGCTATGACCAGTGCATTCTCTTGGCAAAACTCTATTAGCCTTTGCCCTGCTTCATTCAGTATTCCAAAGCCAAATTTGCTGTTACCCCAGGTGTTTCTTGACTTCCTACTTTTACATTCCAGTCCCCTATAATGAAAGAGATCTTTTTGGGGTGTTAGTTCTAAAAGGTCTTGTAGGTCTTCACAGAATCTTTCAACTTCAGCTCTTCAGCATTACTAGTTGGGGCATAGGCATATATGAAGAGTACATCATGAAAAACGCTGGGCTGGAAGAAGCACAAGCTGGAATCAAACCTGCTGGGAGAAAATAACTTCAGATATGCAGATAACACAACCCTTATGGCAGAAAGTGAAGAGGAACTAAAAAGCCTCTTGATGAAAGTGAAAAAGGAGAGTGAAAAAGTTGGCTTAAAGCTCAACATTCAGAAAACTAAGATCATGGCATCTGGTCCCATCACTTCATGGCAAATAGATGGGGAAACAGTGGAAACAGTGTCAGACTTTATTTTTCTGGGCTCCAATATCACTGCAGATGGTGACTGCAGCCATGAAATTAAAAGACGTTTACTCCTTGGAAGGAAAGTTATGACCAACCTAGATAGCATATTCAAAAGCAGAGACATTACTTTGCCGACTAAGGTCCATCTAGTCAAGGCTATGGTTTTTCCAGTGGTCATGTATGGATGTGCGAGTTGGACTGTGAAGAAAGCTGAGCGCCAAAGAATTGATGCTTTTGAACTGTGGTGTTGGAGAAGACTCTTGAGAGTCCCTTGGACTGCAAGGAGATCCAACCAGTCCATTCTGAAGGAGATCAGTCCTGGGTCTTCATTGGAATGACTGATGCTAAAGCTGAAATTCCAGTACTTTGGCCACCTCATGCGAAGAGTTGACTCACTGGAAAAGACTTTGATGCTGGGAGGGATTGGGGGCAGGAGGAGAAAGGGATGACAGAGGATGAGATGGCTGGATGGCATCACCGACTCGATGACCATGAATCTGAGTGAACTCCAGGAGTTGCTGATGGACAGGGAGGCCTGGAATGCTGCAATTCATGGGGTCGCAAAGAGTCAGACACGACTGAGTGACTGAACTGAACTGAACTTGGATATAATAATTT
This sequence comes from Budorcas taxicolor, assembly GCF_023091745.1. Taxonomy (NCBI): domain Eukaryota; kingdom Metazoa; phylum Chordata; class Mammalia; order Artiodactyla; family Bovidae; genus Budorcas; species Budorcas taxicolor. Next base: position 56,520,230 of record NC_068917.1, read on the forward strand.
TCGTGGACCAACAACGAGGTTCTACTGTATAGCACAGGGAACTATATTCAATATCCTGTGATAAATCATAATGGAAAAGAATATGAAAAAGTACGTTTTGTGTAACTGAGTTACTTTGCTTTATAGCAGCAAAACACAACACAGTAAATCAACTATACTGCAGTAAGATTTAAAAAAAAAAAAGAGTTTTACTAGCATCACCAATGATGATTCTAACTTTTGTCAAGGAGTTTTGAATTGTGAGTCTCACATGTTCCCCTTTGTATATTAAGATAGCAACAAAGTTGGGTGCAATTTAAAAGATGCAAAGAAAATGTTTCACATATATTAGATGGATGGATAGGTGTTCAAATAGCCTGATGGTCACACTAATTCCTGGACTGTAACTTTGTGAGATTTTCCCTTTTCACTAGATTTTTAAAAGCATTTCTTTGCATGTGGTAGGTTCATACCTAGCCTTGAGGTTAGGGAAGAACTTAACATTTCAATGGTCCAAACTATCTCATTACTCATTGCTGACCTCAAATCTTCTTCATCTCCAATGGGCAGTGGGTGGTCAGATTTTCTTGTGATAATGATTAAGCAGAAAATCAGTTTTTTTCTCATTTTTATCCTTTTCTTTCTCATTTGCCAACTTATTATATTTCAAGTTGATTAAGCAATTTTCACACTAATGTCAACATTGATTAATCAGAGAACTATTGGGATAAATGGAAAAACTCCAGCACAGGGTTGTTGTGACACTGGCTAGAATTCCAAGTTTTTAGTAAGGAGAAAAATGCACCACGCCATTTTTAATACCCAATAAGACACAAGAAGAAAAAGCCTCGGTTTAACACGTGCCAGTGAACAGTGACCCTGGGCTGCAGCCGAAGTCTGAATATTGGCCTCCCTATTCCCATGAGACTCAGGCAGACTCTGACTTTTCAAACTGGATAAGGAAGTGGGACTGAAAAGTATATTTAAACAGACATTATAAAAATTAGAAAATAAGGGGTCTTAATATACATCAAGCTCTGAGAAACTTTTCTATAAAGAACCATGTAAATTGACCATTTTTACCTAACTGTGCTCGATTTCCTCACATGTGTCTTTAATAGACCCTTCTGGAAATTCAGCCTTGGTTTCTGAGAAAAGTTAAGCTGGAAGAGTTAGACATAGACAGATATGAGACACGATCGGAGCTCCTTTTGGTATTAGAAAACATCTCCTGCAATCCTACCCCATAAATATTAGACTTTATTGCTTAAACGTGAAGTTGGATATTTGGTGTGTAAGTTTTATATACCTAGTGAACTGCCATCTCAGTAAATAAAAATATCTATTAATAAGGAGTGAAAATATATAACTTGTATTATATAACATGTATATATATTGTATATACTCATATATAACCTATATATTATATATAATATATATTAACTTCCTAATAAAATGTCTCTATTTACAAAACAAAATTGTAATGTATTTTTATTATAAAATATATCTGTACATTGCATATATTATCAACATAACCTGCATCTCTGAGTCTTTTCTGAATAAAAAGAAATAACTTCCATGTAGCAACAACAGGAAAAGGAGGGTGAGAAGGCCCCATAAGGTGACTTCCAGAGAACAAGATGCACCTCCTCCTTCTCCCCTGACTCCCACCCTACCCCTGGAAGCTCTCAGCACAATGCTATGCTAGGCTCATCCAAGACTGAAAGGAAACAAATACAGAGTCTGCCCTGAATTCAAAAACGTCACCTGCAGATGCTGTCAAGTTTACCATCACCTCATCTCACCGAAGCCCCCTCGTACTGCTGACCGAAAACATCCTCAATGCTGGCTACACAGTTTACTTTTGGATGAAGATTAATTAGGTCAGCCCATGGAAAAGAATACCAGAAGTCTCCCTTTCCTCTCCAGAAAGACTGATAAAGTAGAATCCAAAATGAATGCCTCTGGACAGTGATAAGATACACATAGAGTATCAGTGGTTCTCAAACCTGACTGCCTAACAAGAATCACCTGGGAGATTTCTAAACATCAATCCAAAAGGTCTGGCTGTATGCCAAGAATACTTAGCTCCAGCTCTCTGGTGGGTGGTACCTTGGGCAGCAACAGAAAAGCCTCCCAAGGAGATGCCAATGTGCAGCCAGGGCTGAGGGCCATTGTTTTGCTTGTTCCTGATATACCTAGCAGTCAGGAGAGGGGGCATCCTGTTCCAAAGGCCTGAAACTCAAGACACTGCAGGAAACTGACAACAAAGAGGTCTGCTTACCTAAATGTAGAACCTGAAAAACTCGAAAGAAAATTAGCAGAGACCTTGTGAGTCAATTAAACCCCCCAAATTCAGCCTTTCAAGAGCTGTGACTGGCTGGAGTCCCCGGCCTCAAGTGTGACTTGGAATCCAGCACAAGCTTCTGCTAGAAGACAAAGATGCTTTTTGAAGGGAATTTCAGAGTTCACGCTTCTAGAAACACTGAATTCCAAATTAAGTACTTGAGGCAAATGGCAGGCAAAATACTCCTCTTACTGTTCAGTTATTAACTCTCCTTTTTAAAGATGCTGTTTTTGTTTTTATGATGAGCCCTTGCAGTTAAATCTGTGTAAATATCTTGATGCTGGGAAAGACTGAAGGCAGAAGAAGGGGGCAACAGCGGATGAGATGGTTGAATGATATCACTGAGTCAATGGACATGGGTTTGAGCAAACTCCAGGGGATGGTGAAGGACAGGGAAGGCTGGTGTGCTGCCCATGGGGTTGCAAAGTCAGACATAACTTACCGACTGAATAACAAGTTACATGCGCATATGATGTGACCCTAGTGTGGTGAAGAGCTCCTATAAGTGGGAGGGCAGGGAAGAAGCTGGGGTCAGCTACCAAAAGAATCTGTAGCCCTTGTTCTTAAAACCAAGCATTTTTGAAACGTCAGGCAGGGCTGTCCTTTGCCCTTGGGAAATTCTTATCTAAATCATCCAAGCAGATTCTGCAGAACCTTAAAAGGAGATAAGATTTCCTTCACCATATTACAGGCCTAAAGTAAGAATTTCTCAAATTGGAGACACTACAAAGAGTTAAAAAAAAAAAAAAGAAGCTTTTCTATGAAATCATCACCAGGTAACGTAAGATAAAAGCTAATTCAATGTTAGGAGTCCTGACACTGAGTAAACACCTCTGTAATATTTATTCAAGAAGTCATAAATTCTAATATGTGCTCATGACACTCTTGAGAGACATTCATAAAAATTAAGGCTTATCAACAGAGTGAGCAAATACATATGAATCATTTCTTTAGAAAAAAAGGCAGGCAATGTATAAGAAAACAATCTTCAAGGCTAAATCTTAATTGAGTAAACATATTGGTTAAAAACCAAATGCGACACTGAATTTCTGATAAATTTCCTCTCAAAAGCAGCCTGTCAAGTAACAAGCAAAGATTTTCAACAAACTGGCTGAGACATAATCCTGCTAACATTTAAAATAAAACCCTCTAAAAGTGCTCTTAATCCTCCTCTACATATTTTTAAGAAAGTGTTTCTAGCTGTGAAAAAATCAAATAGAAATAAATATTCAGCAACAAGAAGTAAGAGGACTGAAAAGAAAAGCTAATTAGTTTTGTTCATCCTCATCTTAACTAGTCAATTGTTTTACATGAAGTAATACTTTGTAAAGAAAATAGATCATGTTTCTTAAGTAATTGGGCTTCCCTGGTGGCTCAGAGGTTAAAGCGTCTGCCTGGAATGCAGGAGACCTGGGTTTGATCCCTGGGTCGGGAAGATCCCCTGGAGAAGGAAATGGCAACCCACTCCAGTACTCTTGCCTGGAGAATCCCGTGGAGGGAGGAGCCTGGTAGGCTACAGTCCATGGGGTTGCAAAGAGTAGGACACACTGAGTGACTTTACTTTCACTTTCGTTCACTTTCAAGTAATTACTTAAACCCCTGAAGCATTAATCATCTGATCATTTTATGACCTAAGAAGGGTAACTGGTTATAGTTTCACATTTGTGATCAGGACTAGCCCACAGAGGAAATCATTCAGAAAATAATAGAGAAGACATTGATCAAAATTTCCACGTGGAAGAGGTTCCACAGGTTCCCCTAGGACTGAGTCAGCAACTCCAGTCTGTGGACTCCATCTACTCCTGGCCTGTTTTTGTTTGGCCCATGAGTTAAGAATAGTTTTCATATTTTGTAAACAGAGTTTATAAGCAAGCCTCACTCATTTTTATGCATCACTCATGCCTGGTTTTGTACAACCACAGAATTGAACAGTTGTAGCACAGACTGTGTAGCCTTCAAAGCTGAAAATATTTCCTCTCTGGCCCTTTATAGAAAAAGTTTATAGACTCCCATCTGAGACCTACAAGAGAGCTATGAACAGAGCTCAGATCTGTAGGACCGATCCAGTGATTTTCTTCTTCTCAACATTTTGCCTCTCCATGTTGGTTGCTCAGTCATGTCTAACTCTTTGCGACCTCATGGACTGTGTAGCCTGCCAGGCTCCTCTGTCCATGGGATTCCCCAGGCAACAGTTTGGAGTGGATAGCCATCCCCTTCTCCAGGGAATCTTCCCGACCCAGGAATCAAACACAGGTCTCCTGCACTGCAGCTGGATTCTTTACCATCTGAGCCACCAGGGAAGCATCTCTTTAAGCCATTTCAAGATGTGGTTCACCCCTGGCATATGTTTGAGAGATAAGAGGAAGTTGATGAAGCACGAATGCAGGTACTTGAAGTAGAAAGAAGGCATTGAGAATGGAGCCAGAGACAGCAAATGAGGAGGGGACAAAGGTACGATTAATTCACTTCCTAGTTTCACAGGTGTGTGTGAAGAATTCTGCTCTAGGATGGACCACTTCCAGAGTCTCACCATACCTGACATAGAGGATTTAAATGATGAGACTGGAGGCCTTCTGAATTGATATTAGATCAGATTAGAGGCTTCGAGTTGATGCTCTTTTTAGGGTTAAATCTTTAGGGGATATTAGAATGGAGTGAAAGTGTTTTGCTAACGGACATGACATTCATGGGAGCAGGCAGAGGTCAGACCATACTGGGTTGAATAGTGTTGCCTTGAAATCCGTGCAAACCCCAAATCTCAGAAAGTAACTTTATTGAGAAAGAGAGTCTATGTAGATATATCAAGTTATGATGAGGTCACACTGAATTAGGATGGGCTCTAATCCAATGACTGCTGTCCTTATAGGAAGAGGGAGAAATGGACACACAGTGGGGAATGCCCTGTGAGCACAGAGACGCAGGGGGAGAACTCTATGTGAAGACAGAGTCAGGGACTGAATGGAGGCATCCATAAGCGACAGGACACTGCGGACTGCCAGCAACCCCACAAGCCAGGCAAGACGCACGGAGCAGAGACTCCAGCCGGAACCAGGTCCTTGCTTTCAGACTTTGAGCCTCCAGAACTCGGAAGGAAGAAATCTGTCTCAAGCCACCCAGTTTGAGGTGCTTTGTTATGGCAGCTGGAGGAAACTAATGCAGATGAGCGGGCAAGGAGACATGGCCTTATGGAAAAGAATTCAGATCAAGAGAACAGAAGAAACTGGTGGAATGTCAAGCCCTGTAAAACCTTTCTGTTTGAGACACAAACTCAGAGTACCTCTAGAAGACCTTGAGGGAAAACAAAACAAAAATCCAGAGACCTTGATTCCTAAATCTGACTGGGTTTTTACAAACACATGTTGCCAATGAAAGCAGAACTGACTCACACTTGAGTCTTCTCTTCCCAACAGGCCTGTTTACAAACCCATTCCTAAATTCCAAGCTTTTCCCAGTCACCCCACTATGACTGGGAAACAAAATGCCTTTTTACCAAAGAGGAAAGTAGATTAACTAACATCACAAGGATGTTCCTGACCTATCTTTTCTCGGAAATAATCTTAAATTTCCACAGATGACCTAATTTTTAAAATAGCTTGTACAGGGTGAGTTTTTTTTAATTGTACACATTCAAATAGATATAATGAAAATTCAAAAAATTAAAATATGCTTATTTAAAAAACCCAAAAAGATATAATGCACATACTCAAAGCCAACTTGTAAAGGAATCGTAGTTACTTGTAGAATTTCCCAATGGTTCATGACACACCTCTCATATTACTTGGCACCAGATATTCTAAAGGTTAATTTCCACCATTACCACCACCCCTGCCTGTCACACATGCATACACACACGCTTTTCAACATAACATTGTTGAAGGCTGAAGCTGTGGGTGAGATATTATACATTCCTTCCTTTCCTCAAGACTGCAAGGAAATGGTAGTAAAGACCCAAAGCTGTAGTCACACTATAAAGGTATGTCTAAAATTTGGTGTATGTTGAGTTTTCCTGTGTAATGCAGTCACTGAGTGATAAAAAAATTAGACGTACTGCTTTGAAACTCTGTATAATACACATAAAAACAAATGCCACAAGCTCATGATAAAGCAGTTCCTGAGGTCCATATTTAAGCCACTATTCCAGCTTTTGAGCAGCAAAATTCTTCTAATCAACTCACAAGGGACTCATCTTGGAATTTTTCTCTTTATCATCATGTCGTGTTATAACTTGGTATGAGTTATTTTAAAAAAATTCTGTCATCTAGATTCTTAATGAGCTCATAGTATTTTCCCATGGATTTACATTCCTATACACCCTAGAAAATACTGTCTCTTTCTCCCACCTTCCTGTCTCATTATTCTCCTATAGTCTCAAACAGATACGGATTTTAAATAACCCACAGAGAGAGGAAAGCAAATGGCAACTAGATACCATTACTTTGGGAGAGTCCCTTGCTAGTCGAGAGACAAGCATTACTCTTCCTAAACTATCAGTTAGCTCCTAAGAAGGGCTAGCTTCCAAAAGAAACAAACAAAACCCACTGACTTCTCTGAGTAGTCTGCAGGACATTTATGAAAATATCTCCTAAGACTAGGAATTCTTAAAAAGTTGTCCATTGTAAATCCAAGACCACCATTGCTCAAAGAAAGAAAGTAACCAGCTGAAAGAGGAAATGTAAATATATGTCTTCCTTTTCTCAGCACCCCAAGAAAAAGGCACTGAAATGACTGCACACCAGGCAGCGCCACACCACCACTGTGCCAGAGCTTCTGCAGAAATAGGACCGCAACACTGTGCCTAAATTCATCACACTCCTCTGGAGGTGCTCTACCCCCGAGTCTGAGCTCAAGAGCTTCTTCTGGCCTCTGATGCAAGCACTCGGTAAATCTTTCAGTTCAGAGACAGGGACTAACCAGAGGAGGAGAGCGTGGCATTCACAAATGGCTTCCACCCTCTCAAGCACGTTACCTTATTCTGCTCACACACGTACTGTATCTTCAGCGTGTCCATGGCCCTGATCAGGGCTTGCACGGCAGTGAATATGTTTTGGTAAACCAGCTTCGTGAACCCCTTTCTGTCTTCGTCGCTGTAGCCAGACCCATGGATGATTCTCATCTGCTTGATAAAGGTGCTTTTGCCACTTTCACCAGTTCCTAATAAGACAAAGCAAGTGAAAAAATGCAGTCAGCAGTATTTAAAAGGAATGCAGTGAGAAAAGAGGACTGTGTGGCAGTGTTGGTCAATATCAGGATTAGTAAACTGACATGGGGACTTGGAAAGGGACTGCTGAATACTTACACAGTTAATGCTGCACGGTAGGGCCATCCTAAACCCCAGGGCCTGTGCTTTAGAGGGCCACAAATATCACACACACATAGTTTATTAAGGACACATAAGTGTCCATGTCACTTGGAGTAATCTTAAGCATCAGCTCTTGTGACTAACACTGTTTAGGCCCCAGGGAATTGCTCCCCCACATCCCTTGCCCTACGACCTTGAAACAACCGGCCACTGTGCCTGAAAGCCCTAAACATTTAAGGGTTTTCCTACTGCTAATCCCAGCCATGGCAGGGCTGGGGTGCTGCTTCAGAGGGCAGGGAGGGTCTGAGGAGCAGAAATACCTGGACAGGAGAAAAGGCTGACTTGCCAATTCCTTTCTTTCACACACATGACTACAACGGATCCTTGTACAATAAAGCACCTTCCCCAGTTGTACCAAATGTCTATATTCCTCCCCCTCCTCATATTCCAATTTGCTGTTCAGGAGGCCCTCCAAACTCATGACACTTGTACATGGCAACCAAGGAGCATTTTACAACATCAAACCATTCCTATTGCCATTAAATATGTATAGATGCCCAGACAACCTATATGAAACATGATGCTGGGGCTTTACATGAATATTAGACTGAGATATTGCTTGGACAGACAGAGAAAGTTGCAATGTAAGTGATAGACTTGAGTGATGGGACTAAAATACTTTCTAATAGTTTTTGTGATAATTTATCTGTGAGACCTTATCACCATGTTTGGAACATAATGTATTTATGGTTCATTTTCAAATTCAAGTATTGCTTTAAAGAAGGTTTTTTTTAACAATTCAGGTTGATATGACCTCACTAGGACAAAGTTTCTTCAAACTGGAATTAATGAAAAATGATCTGAGAACTAAAATGACTCAAGAAAAGTTGGATATTTCAAATAGATGAATTGTAATATATACAAAATATATTCAATATACCTGTTACAAAAAGTTATTTAATTCAGCATTTCTAGTAAAATAACATGAGTTATATGAAAATCTTAATTAAAATATAATTAATGATTTTACTATAAAAGCCAAAAATTATAAAATAGAAAATGACTAACTATAAAATATTTTATTACTCATTCACATTTCATTGACGCAACAGAATACCCAGACAGTGTAGTTACAGTTAAATTCAATTATCTTTGATACTTTGTTGACTGTTAGTCATATTAAAAACCATAGTTGTTTGTATTTTTTTTGACATTTGAGTTATAAAAATATGTTTGTCATAGTAAGAGGATTCAATATATTAATAATGATTTCTTAGCTTGATTACAGCCTATAACTATTTAAACTTTTGGGATGTGGGTCTTCATCTGTATTCTTGTCAGGGTCTTCTAAATATCAGGCCCTGGAGAAATACCTAGGGGATTCGTTCAATATTTCCATGTGGATGACTGAGACAACTGAGTATTTGATAAGATCTTTCCTTGTAAGGAAAAAAAATTTTTTTTCTTTCGGACTGATCTTTTCAAAGCACAAACCTGCTTTTCTGTCTCTCCATCAAGACCCTCAGTGGGGTTCCTGTGGCTCAGGAAGAAAAGACCAAACTCCTTACTGTGGCCAGCGAGGCTGTGGGGTCTGGCCCCTCCGTGTTCACCAGCCTCTGTTCCCAACACATTTTCTCCACCCTCTGTGCACCAGCCACACTGGCCTCCTTGAGGCAGCTTTGGTTCATGCTTTGCAGATTCCTCTGTCTAGTCAAGGCTGTGGTTTTTCCAGTGGTCATGTGTGGATGTGAGAGTTGGACTGTGAAGAAAGCTGAACGCTGAAGAATTGATGCTTTTGAACTGTGGTGTTGGAGAGGACTCTTGAGAGTCCCTTGGACTGCAAGGAGATCCAACCAGTCCATTCTGAAGGAGATCAGTCCTGGGTGTTCATTGGAAGGACTGATGGTGAAGCTGAAACTCCAGTACTTTGGCCACCTGATGTGAAGAGTTGACTCACTGGAAAAGACCCTGATGCTGGGAGGGATTGGGGGCAGGAGGAAAAGGGGACAACAGAGGATGAGATGGATGGATGGCATCCCTGACTCGATGGACGTGAGTTTGAATGAACTCCTGGAGTTGGTGATGGACAGGGAGCCCTGGCATGCTGCGATTCATGGGGTCGCAAAGAGTCGGACACGACTGAGCGACTGGACTGGACTGAACTGAATGGAGGATGGTCTTCCTTCATCTTGCTCATCTTTGCTCTTGGTCTGACTTCCCTGTTGTGGTCAAGTCCCTGTACTCTAGGCTCTCAAAGGACCATGAACTTCTCCATGGAGCACCTGTTCCAGCTGCATTTCTGCCCATTAATGTCATTCTTCCTTTGACATGTCTCCCCTGCTAGCCTCTAAGTTTCATAAGGGGAGACAGGGACCATGTTTGTTTTTATCGCATTGTTTCCCCTTGGGCCAGGACACGACTGAGCAAGTTTCACTTTCCCCTGGGGCCAGGAATAATGCTGTACACTTGGCACATGCTCAATAAGCTTTTATAAGATTATTATAAAATACACATAACAAAATTTACTATCTTCACTATTTGTAGGTATGCAGTTTGGAAGTGTTAAGCATATTCACACTATTATGCAACCAATCTCCAGAACTCATTTCATCCTGCAGAACTGAAACTCATACCCATTAAACAAGTCCCCTCCCCCCTTCCTCCTTCCCCCAGCCCGTGGCAGCCACCTCATTACTTTCTGTGTCTAGGAGTTTAACTACTCTGGGTACCTCATATAAGTGGGATGGATCACACAGCATTTGTCTTTTGGTGACTGGCTTACTTCACTTAGAATATCCTCAACGGGACTTCCCTGACGGCTCAGCAGTAAAAAAATCTGCCTCCAATGCAGGAGATGCAAGTTTGACCCCTGGGTCAGGAAGCTCCCCTGGAGGAGGAAATGGCAACCCACTACAATATTCTCGCCTGGAAAATCCCATGGACAGAGGAGCCAGGCAGTCTACAGTCCATGGGGTCGCAAAGAGTTGGACATGAGTGAATATGCACACACGTATAACACAACACTCTCAAAGTTCATATTTGAGATAGCATTTCCTTCCTTTTGAAAGCTGGAATTATATTCTAGTATTTTTGAATACATGATAGTGATAAGGAATTCACACAGTCTTGGCCACCTGCACTATCTACAAATAGGAAAATAGATGGCTCATCCTTTCTCAACCACCCAGGGTGCTATGTGGGTAGCAGTGACGTCAACCATGGCAGGAACAACTATGAAAGTGGCCAAGCAGGAGCCTTATCCTGATCCTCTGTGACCCTCTCTGGTTACGCCCCTAGGCCCCACAACGGTGAATATTAGAGTCACGATGTGCCCGGTTCTTTGCACACACTCTGTCCTTTGATCTTCACAACCATCCTGCAATGTATGAATTATTATCATCATCTCTACTATACAGATGAGAAACCTGGGGCTCATTCTGTTTAGTAACCCCTGCAAGTGCACAGGATCAACAAGAGAGAGAGGGGATTTACCCAATCAGACTCTAAGGACAAAGCTTACTGTCAGAAAAGAATGTCAGGGTCATAGACTTAGTCATGCTGGTCTAATGAGGACAAATGTGAAGTTCACAGCCACACACTGAACCTTAAGCCCAGGCAGAGCCACTGTCCTCAGGCACACGCTGCTGCTGGGGCCCAAGGAAGAGCCTCCTGACAGGTGTGTGTCCTCTAGGGCAGTCTTAACAAACTGTGAAGCAAAATGCTTGTTGCTTCACTTCCACTTCCAGAGGTGGCAAAGGTGGGTACTGTCTTCTGACATCAGAGATGAGGAACTGGCTGCGAGTCACCCAACAGGGCAAAGCTGATGCAAATTCAGAGCTGTAGCTAGAAACCAGACTGTCAATGCCTCAGCCTGGGAAAGTGAAAGTCGCTCAGTTGGGTTTGACTCTTTGCGACCCCATGGACTATACAGTCCGTGGAATTCTCCAGGCCAGAATATTGGAGTGAGTAGCTCTTCCCTTCTTCAGGGGATCTTCCCACCCCTCTGAAGGAACTGTCTTCCACTTCATCCCCTCAAGAGTTAGTCCTGCCCTATATAAACTCTCAAAGTGCCTGTGGACACCCCAGCAGGGCACATCCCCTGACTGCTTGTTTGCAGATAGGTCTCTTATTACACCCTTAGTCCAGGAAGGGCAGGGCTTGGGAGTCACTCATTTGGGTATGAAAATCATTGTGCCCGCTATATAGTCAGCTCTTAAAATATGGTTAAATGGATAGAACAAACATGAAAAGTCCTCCACAGTTCTTATATTATGGACAACTGCAGAAAGTTGAGATACGAACTAAGTACAGTTGTGACGAGACCAGTTTCATGATGACTCTTGGCTGTCAAGGCCCCATAGGATAACTGAGGACCTGAGGGAAGACCCTGCACTGTCAGAGCTTGGTTGAAAGTCCTGGATCAGATTAGGATTCCGCTCTTGCAGAATCTTGGGGTCCCTGCATCTTCTCCATCTATGACACTGCCATGCTTGCTTCTACTCCACCTGGCAAGGTTGACCTCAGGTCCAGTGCTACTTTACCCAAGCAAAGATTAATACTTCCATGTTCTACACACCACAAAGCTGACATGAACAGAGAAGTTATGTAACTCTCACATAGCAAGCTGTGATTTGGGCACTCTTAAGTCAGAAAAATCACTCGACTCACCCCAAAGTTCTACACCAAGGTAGAGAAACTTAAGTTATAAAGGCCATTCACTTAGGAGAGGTTAAAGCCAAACCTGTCACCAGCCCCCAAAGCAGAAACATTTTGTAAAAAGTCATTGATCTTGCTTTTGGACACAGAACGTTTTGAAAAGAAAAGGTTAAAAATGATTTTAAAGATTAATCAAAAGATGATATAAATTTATTTGATCAATACCAATATTTTAAAATAGTCTTCAATTCTACATTGTGGTTATTTGAAGAATTAAAAAACAAACATGGGGCAAAAAGGGATAGGTTAAAGGCAAAGAGGAGACATTGAAAGACATATCACCTGGGACTGAGGTCACAGAGCAAAGAGATTCCATGGGCTGGGTAGGGGGTTGGGTGAGGAGTTGTGGGGTTGGGGGTATAGACGAGGGGATCCTCTTACTCTCTTTTAAGCCTCAACACAACCCAATTCAGTTCAGTTCAATCGCTCAGTCATGTCCAACTCTTTGCGACCCCATGAACCACAGCATGCCAGGCCTCCCTGACCATCACCAACTCCTGGAGTCTACCCAAACCCATGTCCTTTGAGTCAGTGATGCCATCCAACCATCTCATCCTCTGTCGTCCCCTTCTCCTCCTGCCCCCAATCCCTCCCAGCATCAGGGTCTTTTCCAATGACTCAGCTCTTCACATCAGGTGGCCAAAGTATTGGCGTTTCAGCTTCAACATCAGTCCTTCCAATGAACACCCAGGACTGATCTCCTTTAGGATGGACTGGTTGGATCTCCTTGCAGTCCAAGGGACTCCCAAGAGTCTTCTCCAACACCACAGTTCAAACGCATCAGTTCTTCTGCGCTCAGCTCTCTTTATAGTCCAACTCTCACATCCATACATGACCACTGGAAAAACCATAGCCTTGACTAGACGGAACTTTGTTGGCAAAGTAATGTCTCTGCTTTTTAATATGCTGTCTAGGTTGGTTATAACCTTCCTTCCAAGGAGTAAGCGTCTTTTAATTCATGGCTGCAGTCAGCATCTGCAGTGATTTTCGAGCCCAGAAAAATAAAGTCAGCCACTGTTTCCCCATCTATTTGCCATGAAGTGATGGGACCAGATGCCATGATCTTCGTTTTCTGAATGTTGAGCTTTAAGCCAACTTTTTCACTCTCCTCTTTCACTTTCATCAAGGGCTCTTTAGTTCTTCTTCACTTTCTGCCATAAGGGTGGTGTCATCTGCATATCTGAGGTTATTGATATTTCTCCTGGCAATTTTGATTCCAGCTTGTGCTTCCTCTGGCCCAGGGTTTCTCATAATGTACTCTGCATATAAGTTAAATAAGTAGGGTGACAATATATAGCCTTGACATACTCCTTTTCCTATTTGGAATAGGAGTCTGTTGTTCCATAACCCAGTTAGTATCTTCTTTTTCCAGAAGGAAAACTGATCAAAAAGATTAGTTTATTTAATCTCTGTCCGAGGTAAAAGTCTGTCCAAGGTGACTCAGCTTGGAAGTGATTCTTGAGTCTTGGGCCTACTTCTAGGTCCCTGTTGATGCATGCACTTCCCATGATAACACCACGTGCTAGTTTTACCCTGAGTGTTTCCCAAAATAAATGGCCAAGTTACACCCTCCTATCAGCTTGAGTACTGTCTTCACCTGGTTCAGATATTCCAACACTTGGGACTTTATCTTTAATCCTTCAGAGTTCTGCTCGAAATGAGATGGCCCCAACAGCAGCTAGGGGCTGAGGTTGGAGAGGTAAGTCATTCTCTGCAATGACAGCCATGACGAGGACCACAGGCACCAGTTAACTCAAGCTAAGGACCTGAACTGAGTTTCTGTCTGGATGACCTGTCCATTGATGTAAGTGGAGTGTTAAAAGTCCCCTACTAGTGTTATTGTCAATTTCTCCTTTTATATCTGTTAATATTTGCCTTACATATTGAGGTGCTCCTATGTTGGGTATTAAACAACTGTTGTATCTTCTTTTTGGATTGATCCCTTGGAGAAGACTCTTGAGAGTCCCTTGGACTGCAAGGAGATCCAACCAGTCCATTCTGAAGGAGATCAGCCCTGGGTGTTCTTTGGAAGGACTGATGCTAAAGCTGAAACTCCAATACTTTGGCCACCTGATGTGAAGAGTTGACTCACTAGAAAAGACTCTGATTGGGGGCAGGAGGAGAAAGGGACGACAGAGGATGAGATGGCTGGATGGCATCACCGACTTGATGGACACGAGTCTGGATGAACTCCGGGAGCTGGTGATGGACAGGGAGGCCTGGTGGGCTGCGATTCGTGGGGTCGCAAAGAGTCAGACGTGACTGAGCGACTGAACTGAACTGCAACTTGATCATTATGTAACAGTCTTTATTTTAAAGTCTTTTTTGTCTGATTTAAGTATGGTCACACTGACTTTCTTTTGATTTCCATTTGCTTGGAATGCCTTTCTATCCCCTCACTCCCAGTTTGTATGTGGCTCTAATCTGAAGTGAGTCTCTTGCAGGCAGCATACATACAGGTCTTGGTTTTATATCATCATTTCCAAACAGGAACTCAACATTGAGCACACTGTTCTTTTATTTTGCACCAAAGAAAAATCTAAAGGATGTGATTTTTAGAATGAAAATTATTGGTGATTAGAATAGGTGGACAAGGCAATGGCACCCCACTCCAGTACTCTTGCCTGGAAAATCCATGGATGGAGGAGCCTGGTAGGCTGCAGTCCATGGGGTCGCTAAAAGTTGGGCACAACTGAGTGACTTCACTTTCACTTTTCACTTTCATGCATTGGAGAAGGAAATGGTAACCTACTCCAGTGTTCTTGCCTGGAGAATCCCAGGGACAGGGGAGCCTGCTGGGCTGCCGTCTATGGGGTCGCACAGAGTCGGACATGACTGAAGCGACTTAGCAGCAGAAGAACAGGTGACTTAGCTTTGACATCACACCTAATTGTGTATTGGATTGTGTGCCTGGGGCCAGTAGCACAGGTCCACTCTGCTTTGTTTCTCATTTCTTTGTAAGAATGTTCTCGCTGACTTCTCCATGAAATCGACATGCAGGTGGGCACTTCACCACAGCCTCTGCAGATAGCAGGAGAACCAGAGACCTCAAGCAGGGAGCAACATTTTCATTCACAGGGAAGCTGAAGCCTCTGGTTGGAAGGCAAACAATGGTATCAGGTGACCACGAGATATAACCAGATGTGACATGGGGGTAAGGCGGAGGAGAGCACAGTCCAGAAGGACTTTCATTCCAGGACCCAATGCTGATAAAACACAGAGCAGGGAAAGGAATAAAATTACAATTCTATCTCTAGATTCTGTTTCAAATACCAATAAGGGAAATGTCTCTTCTCTTCTGCTTAAGCTTTTCTTTCACTGTTTTCATACTTGGGAGGAAAAAACCAGCTATGGGTTATAAGTACTTCAAAACTTTTATTATCATTGAGAGCCTGCTAGCTTGAGGTTCTTACTTATTGTCATCCTTTATTGCAAATGTGATCTGCAATCGAATCAGCAGGTAACTTTTGGGTAAGGTGGTCTGGCTGGTAACAGAGATTCCTCAGAGGGCCTGTGTGGGTTCCCTGCTTTTGTGTCTGGTAACCTCAGGGCAGGAGACCAGTCTGCTTCTCACTTAAGGTTTCTCATACTCTCCTGAGTCTCTCACTGTAATGCTCTGCCGAGATCCTCCACCACCCCCAGTCCCTTTTGTAACGAGAACTTTATTTATTTATTTTTGGCTGTGCTGAGGCTTTGTTGCTGTGTGGGCTTTTGTCTAACTGCAGTGAATGGGGCTACGCAATAGTTGCTGTGTGTAGGCTTCTCACTGCGGTGGCTTCCCTTCTTGCATCTGGGAAGATCCCACGTGCC
Organism: Budorcas taxicolor; assembly: GCF_023091745.1. Classification (NCBI taxonomy): domain Eukaryota; kingdom Metazoa; phylum Chordata; class Mammalia; order Artiodactyla; family Bovidae; genus Budorcas; species Budorcas taxicolor. Next base: position 56,536,381 of record NC_068917.1, read on the forward strand.
GGGCATAAGGTCTTCAGTTGTTGGGGTTCCCAGGCTCCAGAGCACTGGCTCAATAGTTGCGGTGCACAGGCTTAGCTGCTCTGCAGCAGGTGGGATCCTCCTGAAGCAGGGACCAAGCCCATGTTTCCTGCATTGGCAGATGGATTCTCTACCACTGAGCCACCAGGGAAGCCATGCCCTAGCCTTAAATGTGAGTTATTTCCTTTTTCAGAGTAGATGCTCAGTAAGTCATTAATCCACACAAATACTCCAGCATGGTTGGCACATGTGGATAACTAGTCTATTTAAGCGAAAGCTCACCTCCGCAGGCTTCCTGCATCCTTGGTTGAGGGGCTTGCCTTCTGCAGGACTTGGAGCTTTCCTCCAGGATACTTGTTCCTGGCATTCATTTACCCAGTGTTTCCCCAAACTCCACTGTTTATGTACCTACCTTGTTATTTTCATCATATCCATGTACCATCTGTATGATTATATAATATTAAAAAAATTTTTATTTAAATAAATTTGTTATGTAAGGAAACATGATTGAGTGAAAAATCAGTATCATTTTCCATGAGTAATCAAATTAAATACACTATAATAAGACTTTAGTGAGATTCTAGCTACAAACATCTGGTCTATCCCCAGTGATCTGGGTACTTCATTTTGGAAAATGATACCCATGAATTATTGTCCTCTTTATGTGAAATGTACCCCTTTACTCTTAATCTTGAAAGGAGCTTTCCCCCTCTTTCTCTCAAGGGGCTTCTGATATTCTACCCAGGAACCTCATCCACATACAAAAAAACTGAGGGTTGAAACTCATGTAACTAAAAGGGAGCCAGAAAAATGTCTTAGTGCTAAAATTTTAAATTCTTTCTGAGATTTGAGAAAGCAATATGAGGTTCAAGTTTCAGCATAACACTCAGAAAGGATCATGGAGAAAAAAAAAGTTTCTTTTTAGGAGCCAGGAGAGAACAGCGGCCAAAGCAAAATAAATCCTTTTCCAAGTGATAGACCAAGGACATCTAAACAGACAGCCAATTGTTCTCAAGTTTAACTACAATCTTTAGTCAAGACCGCCTCCTGGAGAGTCAAATCGAGGTGCTGATAAAGCTTCCCAGATAGATACAGCCATCTCCCATAGTCTGTGATGTCTTCTGAAACCATCTGGGAGAAGTCGTTCTGTTTTAGCTCAGTTTTACAGAAGATGATGTACGGATACGTAAACAGAACAGAAATGGGGGCACAATTCCAGACATTGGTGTAAATGATCTATGAGACCAGCAAGCAAAAGAGAGTGCAAAATCCATTCTGATGTGACTGGCAGGTTGGCTCTATGGGGACAGAGACTTATTTCTCTTGTTCTCTGGTGTTTTGGATCCTAAAATAGAGCACACAGTAGGAGCCTAATAAATGCTCGTGCGTGGGTATTTATTGACTAAGACAACCAGGATGATCACGGTTTGGGAAAGCAATAGGAAGAGGGTTTGTGCGGCCAAGAGAAAACTCAGGACTAACTGGACAAGTCTGTTGAGTAACAAAGCATCCTCACATGGGGGCAGGTGAGCTGCCATTTGCTCTTTCTGATGAGGACTCTCGGCACCTGGGGCCAGCCACACAGGGCAATTTAGGTTGTGTACTGGGTTTCCTGGTAATGGGGCACATGGTTTAAGAAAATTCCTTTTGGAATCTTTAAGCAGGAGTGGTTCTCAGTAGCAAGGAGGGTGGTCCAGAGGAGAACACCTGGAATTGGGGGCACTCTGCTTGGACCCTATTACACTGACCTTGGGCAGCAGCTATGCCATGTGCTGAGCATTTCTGCCCCTGTGAGTGCTATAGTCCTGGCACTTGCTATTCTAAAGATACTGATTTATGAGAGAATCTGGCTAATGCTGGGGAAAATTCCAAATGATTCTCCTACTGCTATGGTCAAAATGTTTGTGCCCCACCTCCCCCCAAAATTCGTATGTTGAAAACCTTATGCCCAAAGAGACGGTATTAGGAGGGCCTTTGAAGGTGATTAAGTCATGAATGGAGCCCTCATGAGCAACATTAGTGCCCTTATATTATAAAAGAGCCCAGAGAACTCCTTTGCTCCTTCCACCACATGAGGCCACCAGGAAACGTCTACAACCCAGCCTTGATGGCATCCTCATCTCCAACTTCTAGCTTCACACTGTGAGAAATACATTTTATTGTACAATAACTACCCAGTCTGTAGTATTTTATAGCAGCTCAAACAACCTAAGACATTTAACCAAGTGCAATCCAATGGAAGGAGAGATATGCAATAAAAACGCAAATTCTTGGGCTCCTCCTCAGTTCAGCTCTGACTGGCCCTTTCAGGAGCCTGGCAATATGCATTTTAAACAGAGCTCCAGGGGTTCTGATGTTCCCAGTTCATGGAGTGATTGGGAAGCCCTTCTCCAGGTCTCTAAGGGGAACCCCTATTAATGTAATCTGCCTGGGGCTGGGATACTAGAGATTTTACATCATATTCAGTTTTGCTGATGGGTTTCCATACCAAGTTCCAATCTCATTTCTACATGAATAAGATATCTCCGCAGGAGCTCTGTTTTTCAGTTTCCAGAGACGAAACATTTTTAAGGTGCCATAAAGATTCACTTATTTAAATCAGTCCTGCCTGTTTCTCCCCAACCCCTTATTACCACCACAATCATGTCACCTTCCCCAGCTCTGCTCCTGTAAAGAAAAACGGGGCTATTTTCACCATGAAAGAAGAAGTGGAAGTGTCCTAGGCAACACAGAAGTGGAAACGACTGAAGACAGAGCTCATGGCTGCTCTCTCAACATACAAGGTAAGCACAAGGCTTTTGAAACAGAAAAGCTGAAAGAACTTAAGTGATGAGGCTCAATACACAGTTTGAGATTCCTTTAAAAACCAATTAAAACAGTGGAGCAGAATTCAAGATGCTGTCTCATATTTTATAGTTCTTTTGTCTCATTAATCTACAAAATCATTTTTATTGCCTAACCAAGAAAAACAGCAATGCTAAGTATTTCCTGCCACTTTCTCTTTTGGGGCCTCATTTTGATCAAGATGGTATTTTCAAGTCGAAACTTGATTTCTGGGTAGTCCTTATATGAAGCAAAGCCAAAAGATCATGCTAACAATTTTCGATCACAAAGAATTTTTGTTTTGCCAATTTGAAGTATCAAAAATAATATACTTCTCATATTTGCCACAAGTGCATTTAGAAGTTCAAATGCAAGAAGATAAGGCTACTTTTTGCTGTAAATTAACTTGAGCTATCTACCTATACAGCCAAATTTCTACAATTTGCTATAAATGTGGTACTCGTAAAAAAATCAATAGAAATATCAGTTTAGCATTAACTGCTTTACGTCAGGAAACAGCTGTCATTAATTGACATGCATCTCCTGTGTGTAATCAACATGATTCAGAGATCTTCGTCACTAGTGAAACATTCTGACACTTCTACAGAGTTATATAATTTTGCTCATTCTGTATCAATAGCTCATCTGTATAAGATTTTGGAAAAGTAATAAAATATACAGAATCCTGAGAATCAAATGCTTGTTAATGGCAAAACTCTATTTTGGAAAATGCCCAGGACATCAATTACTTTTCCCTAAAAATGAATAAACTGTTCAAATAATCTTTGCAGCTTATAGCTAAAATATTAGCAATCCTATTAGAAGTACAACTCATTTCACTTATAAGGACAGTTAGATCACTTTCTAGTGTATGATTCTGACTCAAAATCGTCTCTTTTTAAAAAGACAAACTGTAAGCATTTTCATAAATGATTTTAGAATCTTCCAGTTCATGGCTCTTCCTGAAAATTGCCATTTCCTCTATTCTTACAGAAATGTTTACCAAGAAATAACACCACCAGGGCACTGATAAGACTTCAGATTCTCAATCTCTGAAAGGATATGAGAAGTCATATAAACCCAGACTAGTCAACACAGAGATGAATCTAAAGTCAGAAACCTGTTTCTACATAAGTTATGGATTATCTATTAAGAAAAGCTTGATGTTTGCTCATGTTGAAAAATAACTGGAGAAAGAATATAGCAAAGACAAAAATTACTTAAAGGGAAAGAAAGAAGCTCTAAAAAGAGAGCTGACAATAAGAAAGGATAGACTTAAAATCCTCAGGCCTCAATAAGAGCAGGCAAGGAGACAAGGTGTTCATTTCCCAACACCAAAGCATTTTGCTGAAATACCAGTAACTAGAGTACCTGGCCCACTCATCTACCCATCCTCCTCCACCCCAAAGATAAATTTAGATGAAAATAAATTAAACTATACTGAAACAAAAGTAGATACTAGTGTAATTAAATGCAGGTTCGGGTTAAGAATAAAAGCACAGAGAATCCCCAAACTGCAGGTCTTTCAAAGTAAAATGCACTATCATCCACTTTGGATGGTTAAACAATCATTCTCTTGCTCACCGTCCTGGCAGAACATGAAATGAGTTTTATTCAGACTTAAGTACAGTAGTCCACCCCCCACTTATTCATGGTGTGAATTTATGCAGTTTCAGCTACCTGTGGTCAGCCATGGTCTGAAAATACTAAATAGAAAATTCCAGAAATAAATAATTCTTCAGTTTTAAAATGCACACCCTTCTGAGCAGTGATGAAAACTTGCATTGTCTTGCTCTATCCTGCGTGGGATGTGAATCATTACTTTATCCAACATATCCCATCCATTAGTCACTCAGTAGCTACGTGTTCATCAGATTGACTGTCCAGTTATCACAGTGCTCGTGATCAAGTCACCCTCATTTTACTTAATAATAGACCCAACACGCAACAGTAACAATGCTGGCAACTTAAATATGCCAAAGAGAAGCCATAATGTACTTTCTTTAAAAGAAAACGGTAAAAATTCTCGACTTAATCAGGAAAGGAAAAAAAAACTGTATGCTGAGGTGGCTAAGATCTATGTTAAGAATTAATCTTCTATCCGTGAAGTTGTGAAGAAGAATAAAGAAATCCATGCTAGTTTTGCTGCTATACTTCAAACTGCAAAAGTTATGGCCACAATGTGTAAGACCTTAGCAAATATAGAAAAGGCATTAATTTATACAATATTTTCAGAGACCATATTTGCATAACTTGCATTATAGTGTATCGTTATATTGTTTTATTATTAGTTACATTGTTAATCTCTTATTGGGCCTAATTTATAAACTTAATCATAGATACATATATGTAGGAAAAAATACAGTATTTGTAGAATTCAGTACTGTTAATATTGTGTGGGTTCAGGTCTCTACTGGGGGTCTTAAAATACATCCTCTATGGATAAAGTTATGGCCACAGTGTGTGATTCTTTAGCTAAGATGGGAAAGGGGTTAAATTTTTACAGTATTTTCAGAGGGAGACTACTATAGATACACAAACAGGTACATGGTATCTTTCAACACCACTGTGATCAAAATATGTGAACTGACCTTTGAAAGATCCAGTTCAAGAACACATGGGTTAAGCAGTAGGAAGATATTTGCAATGTTCTATCAATCACATAAAACTTAGCCCATGTTCTTTTTCCCCTTCCTTTCTTTAACCCAGGAGGCCTGCTGGCTCCTGGGCCAACTCATCCAGCTCATCACACTGTACCACCATCTCTTTTACCGTGAATCCCCCCGCATTCCTGAGTAGAAGCCTCATTTTCTTCCTGTTCCTATCAGATCTTTACATATCATTATTATTGTCTTGTTATGACATGTATTTGTGCTCCTATTAGTCTGCAGTTTTCTTTAGATTAGGAACTAACTCTCTTCTCTACCCAGCAGTTTGGACAATCCCTGCCCTGGAGTACAGAACCATGAACCATGGAACCACGTGGAGTCGCTCAGTAGTATCCGACTCTTTGCGACCCCAAGGACTATAACCTACCAGGCTCCTCTGTCCGTGGGATTTCCCAGGCAAGAATACTGGAGTGGGTTGCCATGTCCTTCTCCAGGGGATCTTCCCGATCCAGGCATCGAACCCAGGTTCGCACATTGCAGGCAGACGCTACTATCTGAGCCACCAGGGAAGCTCTAGAGTAGTGCTCACTAAATGTGTGAATATTTGAAGAACTCCCTAATACCACTTAGATTCCTCATCTAATCGCCACAAAACCCTAGACTCTTTCCTAAGGGCCTTCCTCAAATGTAAATGAACTATTACTCCTGCTTTAATTCTCCTCTCAATTTCCAAAACAACAAACCAGTTTGTGCCAACTCAGAAACTTGAGTTTTCATCACGTGGTCTTCATTATGGCTTCACCCTCTGAAGAAGTTTCTTTTCTGGTGTACAGCTGTGACTCAAGTAAGATCACAGTCCAATTCAGAAAGTGCTTAGAGTCATTCCAGTCATTATTTATTCAGCATATACTGAGTGCTTGGGCTGGGCACTGATTCTAGGGTGTGAGTTTCAATCCAGTGGAGAAGACCAACTCCTTCATTTCCTTCCCTCCCACCAAAGAGCCATTTGAGCCTCAGTCCACCCAGAACCATGAGCTCCAGGATGACTGAAACCAAAACATTTGGTCAAGAATTTTTCAATGTCTTACTAGTATCCAAAAAAGTTACATATATATATATGCATATATAATTTCCAAGGGACAAACTGATGATTCCTGGATGATGATAATCTAGCCTGACTCATCGAGATCTATTTGCAAAAACAGGCTGAACTCCTTTCTCCAGTGTGGGTTAAAACAACCAAGATGACCATATTTTTTTTCATGAAATATAGCTGGTTTATAACGTATTGATTTCTTCTGTACAGCAAAGTGATTCAGCTATACAAATACATATATGTATGTATACTCTCTTCTTTAACATTCTTTTCCATCAGAATATCAAACATAGTTCCCTGTGCTCTGCAGTAGGGCCTTATTGTTTATCCATTCTCTATATAGAATAGCTTGAGGATGACCACATCGTCTGATTGTTTAAGACCAGATCTAGTTTATACCAGTTGTCCTGAGGTACTTATTAATAATATCCTTTCTCATTCTCAAAAGTGCCCTGGTTTGGATAATGAAGTATACAGGCACTCTCAGTATAACTTTGCATATTGGGGTTGGGAGAGACTTTACAGCCTCTTCTGGCATTAAAGCACTAATTTCCTGCTTAAACATACAGCCTAAGAGAAGAAAATCAATAATTCATCAGTTTTTTTCTTTTCATAAACTTCCACCTTAACAAAAAAAAAAAACAGTTTTTTGGTAAGACAATTGTGGGAGTTAGTAGCATGTTTCTTCTATGGGAAAGATGCACTTCTTCACTTTGCTATAAAATCAGCTGAACAACATAATCCAAGTAGCTGCTTTGTTATAGACAGTGGGAAAGTATATGCAAAAGAGGTCACTTCAACTAAAAGAAATCTGTATATGATAGCTATTATTTGTGTTAATTATATCTCTAGTGACCTACTTATGCGGGGAAAAATCCTTCCCACCAAAAGCCAATTTGATGTCTCATCTAAGGCTGTAATTAAACATACGAAAGAAATTTTGTTGTTACAAGAAAAAAAAAAGAGGCAAATAAGCTCTCTTTTTTTTGTTCCAGCAACACTGATATGCCTTTGCTGGGAAAATTAAGGGTTAATCCTCCAAGGTATGGGGAAGCAAAGGAGAATGACTTGATTATTTTCATTTAACCCAATGAACAAAGCCAGTGGAGGTGATGGAATTCCAGTTGAGCTGTTTCAAATTCTGAAAGATGATGCTGTGAAAGTGCTGCACTCAATATGCCAGCAAGTTTGGAAAACTCAGCAGTGGCCACAGGACTGGAAAAGATCAGTTTTCATTCCAATCCCAAAGAAAGGCAATGCCAAAGAATGCTCAAACTACCGCACAGTTGCACTCATCTCACATGCTAGTAAAGTAATGCTCAAAATTCTCCAAGCCAGACTTCAGCAATACGTGAACCGTGAACTCCCTATGTTCAAGCTGGTTTTAGAAAAGGCAGAGGAACCAGAGATCAAATTGCCAACATCTGCTGGATCATGGAAAAAGCAAGAGAGTTCTGGAAAAACATCTATTTCTCCTTTATTAACTATGCCAAAGCCTTTGACTGTGTGGATCAAAATATACTGTGGAAAATTCTGAAAGACATGGGAATACCAGACCACCTAACCTACCTCCTGAGAAACCTGTATGCAGGTCAGGGAGCAACAGTTAGAACTGGACATGGAACAACAGACTGGTTCCAAATAGGAAAAGGAGTACGTCAAGGCTGTATATTGTCACCCTGCTTATTTAACTTATATGCAGAGTACATCATGAGAAACGCTGGGCTGGAAGAAACACAAGCTGGAATCAAGATTGCCGGGAGAAATATCAATCACCTCAGATATGCAGATGACACCACCCTTATGGCAGAAAGTGAAGAGGAGCTAAGAAGCCTCTTGATGAAAGTGAAAGAGGAGAACGAAAAAGTTGGCTTAAAGCTCAACATTCAGAAAACGAAGATCATGGCATCTGGTCCCATCACTTCATGGGAAATAGATGGGGAAACAGTAGAAACAGTGTTTATTTTTTTGGGCTCCAAAATCACTGCAGATGGTGACTGCAGCCATGAAATTAAAAGACACTTACTCCTTGGAAGAAAAGTTATGACCAACCTAGACAGTATATTCAAAAGCAGAGACATTACTTTGCCGACTAAGGTCCGCCTAGTCAAGGCTATGGTTTTTCCTGTGGTCATGTATGGATGTGAGAGTTGGACTGTGAAGAAAGCTGAGCGCCGAAGAATTGATGCGTTTGAACTGTGGTGTTTTAGAAGACTCTTGAGGGTCCCTTGGACTGCAAGGAGATCCAACCAGTCCATTCTGAAGGAGCTCAGTTCTGGGATTTCTTTGGAAGGAATGATGCTAAAGCTGAAACTCCAATACTTTGGACACCTCATGCGAAGAGTTGACTCATTAGAAAAGACTCTGATGCTGGGAGAGATTGGGGGCAGGAGGAGAAGGGGACGACAGAGGATGAAATGGCTGGATGGCATCACTGACTCGATGGACGTGAGTCTGAGTGAACTCCAGGAGATGGTGATGGACAGGGAGGCCTGGCGTGCTGCGATTCATGGAGTCGCAAAGAGTCGGACACAACTGAGGGACTGAACTGAACTGAACTGATAAATTCTTATTGTGTTTTCTTTTGTTTTTTATCTTTTCTTTGGAATGATGGAGAAGGCAGTATGGAAAAATAATTAAAGACAAGCACTCCATTTGGGATTCAGTATTTTTTCTTGGAGTAGAGGGCCCATTCTTGCTGAATTCCCAAATTTTTCATATGCTATAAAGCTGTTTGACTTTGGATGAATTACTTAAACTCTCTGAACCTCAGTTTCCTCGTCAATTAAGTGGGCAGAATAATACTGTAATAGGGAAGAACAAATCTGACACCACATTAGATCTATCGCTTTTCCTGTGCTTAGTCATGCTGGCTCTGCACCTTTTGTGAAACAGTGTTGCCTGTAGCCGGAAATATACAAGACAGCCTAGTCTCAGGGCTCTGACCTTTAAGAGTTCATTCATACAGAGATGGGGCTTCCATGGTGGCTCAGCTGGTAAAGAACCCACATGCCAGTGCAGGAGACACAAGAGACATGTGTTCGATTCCTGGGTTGGAAAGATCCCCTGGAGAAGGAAATGGCAGCCCACTCCAATATTCTTGCCTGGAAAATTCCATGGACAGAGGAGCCTGGCAGAACAGAGGTGACAGTCCATGGGATCACAAAGAGTCAGACATAACTGAGCACCCACATAAACACACACGTAGAGATAAAGATGGTCAAGCAGCTAAGAATCTGCCTGTCACTGCAGGGGACACAGGTTTGATACCTGGTCTGGGAAGATCCCACCTGCCTTGGGCAACTAAGCCTGTGGGCCATAACTACTGAAGCCCACGAACCCTAGAGCTCTGCAACAAAACAAGCCACTGCAGTGAGACGCCTGAGCACCAAAACGAGAGCGTAGCCCCAACTCACTGCAACTAGAGAAAGCCATGTGCAACAGCAGAGACCAAGCACAGCCAAAAACAAATACATAAAACCTGCTGACCGGAAAATCGCATTCGTCTTGTTGGAGGTTTGCAGGAGCGTGGTGACCTGACTCTCGCGGACAGATGCAAAAACAAAGGATTCCAACACTAAGAAGTTTGCAACAACAAACCACATCCCTCCCGCACCTTGTCTTTAAAAACACTTTGAGGAGTTCAAGGCTTTTGGGTCATGAGCCACCTGTTTCCTTTTATGGCCCTGCAATAAACCCTTCTCTACTCTGAACTGTGATGTTTTGGTTTGTTTGGCCTCAGTGTGCACTGGGCACAAGAACCTGTGTTCAGTAACAATACCATCCCCAGCATCACTTGTTGTCAAAATTAAACCTGCTTTAATCCCAGAAAACAAAATTAAAATATTAATTGTGATGATAAGTAATAAGTATGATAACTGTGGAAGAAGAGGAAGAGGGAAATGTAATAATTTGGAAGACTGAATGCATTTGTAAGACAAGGTTAGAAGCAGGAATTATCAACATTGAGACCAGGAACTCGGTGGCATTTCTAATAACAACAAGGAAGTTAGAAGTGGTGCCTGTATTCATTTTCTAGGCTGCTATAACAAAGTGCCACAAACTTAAAACAAGAGACATTTATTCTCTCCAAGAGGCTCTGAAAGAGAATCTGTTCCTAGCTTCTCTCCTAGCTTCTGGTGGCGGCTGACAATCCTGGATGCTACTTAGTCTGGAGCAGCATAACTCCAGTCTGCCTTTGTCTTCACGTGCCCATCATCTGTGTGTATGTGTGTCCAAATTTAATTCTCCCTATAAGCACACCAGTCAGAATGGATTTGGGGCCCACCCTAATCCAGGATGACCACATCTTGACTTCATTACATCTGCAAAGACCCTACTTCCAAATAAGCTCACATTCATAGGTTCCAAATTCATCACGAATTAGGGCCACTCCAATTAACCCCGTGTAGTGCCTGTTTGGGAAAGGTGATCACAGGCTCACACTCATAAAAACTTGATATAATAATTATTCATAGGATTTTACAGAAATGAAAAGACAATTGGGGATTCCTCTATGTTTTCCAAACACAGCAAATTTTTAATACTTCCAGTATGCAAAAGGAAAGGGCTCTTCATTCTACTTGTCTTAACCATCATTTGAACTGTTTGCAGGACACTAAAGAATGAGATGGGAATACCAGACCACCTGACCTGCCTCTTGAGAAACCTGTATGCAGGTCAGGAAGCAACAGTTAGAACTGGACATGGAACAACAGACTGGTTCCAAATAGGAAAAGGAGTACGTCAAGGCTGTATATTGCCACCCTGCTTATTTAACTTATATGCAGAGTACATCTTGAGAAATGCTAGGCTGGATGAAGCACAAGCTGGAATCAAGATTGCCAGGAGAAATATCAATCACCTCAGATATGCAGATGACACCACCCTTATGGCAGAAAGTGAAGAGAACTAAAGAGCCTCTTGATGAAACTGAAAGAGGAGTAAAAAAGTTGGCTTAAAGCTCAACATTCAGAAAACGAAGATCATGGCATCTGGTCCCATCACTTCATGGCAAATAGATGGGAAAACAGTGGAAACAGTGTCAGACTTTACTTTTTGGGGGCTCCAAAATCACTGCAGATGGTGACTGCAGCCATGAAATTAAAAGATGCTTACTCCTTGGAAGAAAAGTTATGACCAACCTAGATAGCATATTCAAAAGCAGAGACTTTACTTTGTCAACAAAGGTCCATTTAGTCAAGGCTATGGTTTTTCCAGTGGTCATGTACGGGTGTGAGAGGTGGACTGTGAAGAAAGCTGAGTGCCACAGAATTGATGCTTTTGAACTGTGGTGTTGGAGAAGACTCATGAGAGTCCCTTGGACTGCAAGGAGATCCAACCAGTCCATCCTAAAGGAGATCAGTTCTGGGTGTTCATTGGAAGGACTGATGTTGGAGCTGAAACTCCTATACTTTGGCCACCTGATGCGAAGAGCTGACTCACTGGAAAAGATCTGATGCTGGGAAAGATTGAGGGCAGGAGGAAAAGGCGAGGGCAGGAGGAGAAGGCGACGACAGAGGATGAGATGGCTGGATGGCATCACCGACTCAATGGACATGGGTTTGGGTAGACTCCGGGAGTTGGTGATGGACAGGGAGGCCTGGCGTGCTGCAATTCACGGGGTTGCAAAGAGTCAGACACGACTGAGCAACTGAACTGAACCGAAAGAATCTTCACTTTACAGCTTTTCCCCTCACACTTATTTTCCACGTGAAGCACCTTCCATAACTCAAGTTACTTTATTTGGCCTAAATGTGGGTGAGCAAGTAAGCTTTTGCCGCAGTGTGGCAACATCACTTTAACATCATCAGCAACAACCCCAGAAGCTTAGGGATCTCATAACTATTTTGTTTGGTCAGCACATTTTGTTCAGCTTTTTTTTTTTTTTTTTAATCTGAACATCTTTTGCTGGGGCACACACTCACTAGATAAATGCAGACACACCCACGGTTTCTTCCTAGTCCTCACTGCCTAGTGTCTGGTCCAGTCCCACATTTATGATACCTATGGGAGCTTTGGAAACACAAGTTGCCAGCTCTGATCTCCATGATCCCTAAACTCTATGTTCCTGAAACAGACAGGCCAGAACCTGGAACCTGGAACCCTGTACCAGACAAAGTCTCCAAGATAAAGTCTCCTTCAGTAACAGAATACCAAGAAGCTATAAGGAATTATAATAATCACGCAAGGGCAGTTGGGGCAAATTATAAACAATAAGATACAAAAAAGCCAAAATCCAACTGCCATTTCTGAGGTGATGGGAGCAAAAGCAGGGTACTGCACATGAACTCTGCCCACAACACCACCAGAGGGGTGAGCAGACCACCAAAGTCACCCCTCCACCTGATCCACAGAGCCACCCCCACCCTCACCCCATTTAAAGCATCAGCTTGCATACCCTCCAGCCGCAAGGAAATCTGTTGTTTGTTTTTGCTCCCCCTCCAGATAAAGCCTTGCCTGAATTCTGCCTGAATTCCTCCTATCAATTTCTATTGATTAAAGAGTTCAAGAAAGCAGGTTGGTAACAACATCAGTTGCATCACTTTACTCCATTTCACCCCAAATTCCCTTCCTCAACAATTAGGGGCTAACCCTTCTCCCACATTAACCAGCTGTTTTGTAATTATTCTCAGTTTGGTTTTTATCTCCCCCACAACTCAATTAAAAATAGCTTTGTATTTCGTATCATCCCACAATACCCAGCCTCACAATCTGCACAGAACAGACATTCAGATGCACGCTGGCTAGAAAGGAAAGGGCCAGCAAAACAGCCTCCTGCAATTATTCTCATGTTCCAGAGCTCGACACACTGCCACCTTTAGAGTGGGACAAAGAAAGCCATGTTCTGGCTCTCTTCCATCTCTCCTCATCCAACAGCGCCATGAGGCCCCAGGGTCAAGGACACATATCCACTTTTAGTCCGTGTCCTCTTCCCAGCTTTAAGGCCATGCTCAAGGCACTTAATATCCTGGAATTTCATAACATAGGCCCTTTCCAATCCATCCTCTTGAGGGTGAATATGACATAGGTTTGCACATTCCTGGGCCTGCCAAGAGACAGGTGTCTGAGAGGGGGTGTGGACAAAGCCTGGATGTGCTGGCCTGAGTGCATGCAGAGACCTTTGCACTGTGCTTGGGAAGTGGTGGTGACAAGGGTCACCAGCCAGGGTCTTCCATGTGTACTCCTGCCCGGGCCCTAAAGCGCCTCCTAGTGGCTCAGTGGTAAAGAATCTGCCTGCCAATACTCAGGTTCTATCCCTGGGTCAGGAAGATCCCCTGGAGAAAGGGAAAGGCAATCCACTCCAGGATTCTTGCCTTGAGAATCCCATGGACGGAGGGGCCTGCCAGGCTACCATCCATGGGGTTGCAAAGAGTCAGATACAACTGAGCAACTAAACAACAACGGGGCCCTAAAAACATTAAGTGGCTCCCTGGCTCGACACACACATAGCATTGAAAGATTAAATATCAATGGCAAAATAGTCTTATTTCTCCATTTTACCAGGATATACTCTCCCAGCCTGGATGTATCTACCCAGCACAGAAACAACTGACTTCCTGTTATTTGCTGAAAGGATGGCAGACTAAAAGAAAGAGTATTTGTTTTCACCTAGAGCTTTTAAAAACTGAAGAAAACTTCAAAAGCATATAAGAGTGGCTGTTATTTGCTCAGTATGCTGAGATTTTTCTGGGTCAACCAGTGTTTCTGGACCAGCCATATTTCCCAGGACAATTAGGAATGATGTCATGTGATCATATTTAAATCAATATCTATCCTGAAATAATCATCATCCAAACATGGGTATTATAAAATGCATTCAAGTTAGGCAGTGCAGCATGAGGTCAATTTGACAAAACTAACTAAAAGTGCATTTAAAGTAGCTTCAAAGTAGCCATCACATCACACTTGGTGTCTTCTCCTATAATGTAACCATTATCTACACTTTGAAATCCAAACAATCTAATGGGATATGGAAATGAGGTGGCCTTGGCAGGACTTTTGCCAGGGTCAGGCTGTCCACAGGAGAAACAAGACGAGTTATAAACTACAGTGTGCATACTAAAAGGGTCACTTTCACACTCATGCTTATAAGCTGAAAATTTAGTTACATTAGATCTCAAGATCAGCTGTGAAATTTTCTCTGTTTAGAATATTGTGGGTCTAATTCCTGCTCTGAATCCTCTATGAAAATAAAAATTCAATTCTGATTTTCTTGATGAAAACAGTGTATATTTCCAAATATTCTGCTTTGTCTCCCCTGCTCCCACCCCCTTTTGAACACATATGGATGAATGTTTTGCCACGAGAGAATGAAGAGCAAAAATTTCAACCTCTGGCAGATTAGCTAAGAATTTTCATTATACTTTTTGCAGAAATTTTGTGCCTGCAACTCAGCAACCAACCAAATAGAGAATCCTTGTCTCATGGTTTTGCACAGTTTGATGTACATCCTTCTAGCTGTTCATTTCTTCCTCTCCCTTCCTCATTCTTTTTCAAATTCTGAATCTTCTTGGGTTTCTGGAGGATACAATTTCTATTCATCCACTAAGTTTTTACAATCCAATTTCTGTCCTGCAGATACGTAGGGTCTTTCAATTTCTTTATCCTGGTTGGGACATCCAGTTAACCATCAGCTGGCATAAGTTCACCTTTTTCCCACCCCAGCCTGCCTTCTTCCCTCATGAAGTACATCTGTGTCAGGCTTGCTGCTGCTGCTAAGTCACTTCAGTCGTGTCCAACTCTGTACAACCCCATAGACGGCAGCCCACCAGGCTCTCCTGTCCCTGGGATTCTCCAGGCAAGAACACTAGGGTAGGTTGCCATTTCCTTCTCCAATGCATGAAAGTGAAAGTGAAGTCACTCAGTCATGTCCGACCCTTAGCGACCCCATGGACTGCAGCCTACCAGGCTCTTCCAGCCATGGGATTTTCCAGGCTTAGGATTAGTCAAAAGATCAGATCAATTCGGATCTCCTCATAGTCATATACACATGGCTTACCCATTCACCTTTCCAAGTGACCCCAAATCACTAGACTATCAGATTCTGAAGTGCTGTCCCCAAACTGCAGCTGCAGCCCTCCTTCACGGGACCCTCCCCTGCTCCTAAAGTCTGGTCAATTCCAGCCCCTCAGGAGGAAATATAGTTTTTTTAAAAGGCATTAAAGGATTATTCTCATACCAGATCTGAGAAGCATCTTTAGGGAACAAAAAAATAATAAGAAAAAGGGTTTGGTGGCATGTTCTTTATTTTGTTAAAAGACAATTATTTTCATTTTTTTGGCATATTTGATACAAAATATGTACAGTGATTTTAGAATGATGATATTTACAACATAGCCTTAATACAAAGATATTCAGGCAGTCAACTATTCCCAAAAAGCCCTTATATAAAATAGAAAGAATCTATAATATCCCAGTTCTAGGAGATTATTTATGTGTTTGCTTTTCTTGGTTTATTTTTATTGAGGGGGGGGGGTTAGTGGTGAAAAGTGAAGGAATTGTGGAGGCTTTTGAGAGACTGAGAAATGAGCAAATCTGAGAAAAAGATTCAGAAATGAAAATAATGTGAGAAAAGATGCTCTGAGCAATTTTAGAATCATCAAATGTTGGGTTTTGGCATACAGCAGAATTTGTTGATGAATCTTCCTAACTAGAGTTGAAATCTAACAGTCTTGTACTCTGAGGTATGATAAAAGTTACAGTAACTGGAAAATTAGGTTATCTTTTTGTTATGACCTACTATGTACAGATGTAAGAATTGGACCATAAAGAAGGCTGAGTGCCGAAGAATCGATGCCTTCAGATTGTGGTGTTGGAGAAGACTCCTGAGAGTCCCTTGGACTGCAAGGAGATCAAACCAGTCAATCCTAAAGGATATCAACCCTGAGTATTCAATTGGAAAGAGTTGCTGAAGCTGAAGCTCCAGTACTTTGGCCATCTGATGTGAAAAGCAGACTCAATGGAAAAGACCCTGATGCTGGGAAAGATTGCAGGCAAAAGATGAAGGGGCCGTCAGAGGATGAGATAGTTAGATAGCATCACCGACCCAAAGGACGTGAATTTCAGCAAACTCTGGGAAACAGCAGAGGACAGAGGAACCTGGCATACTGCAGTCCATGGGGTCGCAAAGAGTCAGATACAGCTTAGCGACTAAACAACAACGACACTAATTATAATAATTACTTTCTGCTCCTTTAAGAATTCCAAGATGACCTCACAAAGAATGATGACTCTCCGATACAATAAAAGAAACAAATGCTACCAAAAATCCAGTTCACCCAGTAGGTGGGCAGGAGTCATCTCTCCCCAGATGATCTACCGCTGTAGCTCTATTTAGCCTTGATACGTTAGAGAAACAAGAGCTAATTTTAAAATCATGATTATTTTACCTTAGATTTTAATACCGCAGACATTTCAGGTGCTTGTAACCAAATTAAATTAGTCTGGTTAAGCACCATCATGCCTATAACAAAGAGAGTCTGATTTCGTTTCCATCTAGCATCAGGCAATGGGAACACTGCCAAACAATGAAGATGAACCACTGTAATGCAGGCTAACAGGGGAAGAGCAAAGGTAATAACTCTATCAGGGGTTTCTAAAGGTTGCTGTATCATTACAAAAATCCAGGTAAGGACCAGCTCCCATTTACCTACTGATGATGTCACCTTCCGGAAAAACATGTCCCAAGAAAAAGTGCCTACCAAGATCCCAAACTAGCTTAGTGGAAGGTAACAATTCTCAGACATCACTCAGAGGAGCATCATAAATAGTTATTGTTGATGAAATCGTAAAATCCCAATTATCAGTCTTCCTCTTATTTCCCCTGCCTCAACTCAGCTAGCTCTTGGATATGGCAAACTCCTCCCTTTGAACCCCTAAGACTATGCAAGAGGCTGGGAGAAGGGGAGGCTAGCACTGTTTATGGAGACACTGTGTGCTAGGCACTCAGTTCAGTTCAGTCGCTCAGTCGTGTCCGACTCTTTGCGACCCCATGAATCGCAGCACGCCGGGCCTCCCTGTCCATCACCAACTCCCAGAGTTTACTCAAACTCATGTCCATCGAGTCGGTGATGCCATCCAGCCATCTCATCCTCATCTGGTCATGAGCGTCCATGTTTATTGTTATCAAAGTTCAAACCTTAAAGTTTTTGCTAAAAAAAAAAAATTTTTTTTTTTAAGTTTTAGCATCCATTTTACTGTCACAGAGAGCAAGAACACAATCTGTTCTGCTTCCTAACTATTCTCAATATGAGGGCTTCATATCCTGTAGGCTATTCTAATATTAAAGTTAACGATTTATATGAATTTTTCAGTGATACTATTAATACATCACTGAAAAAACTTCAGATCCCCAAGATAATTGTGTCAAAATATTCTCTGACAAGATTTTTGGCTGAAAGGTCTATGTTTATAAAATGAAGAACTGAGCTACATTATATATTTTTTCCCTAAATTTTCAGAAAAAATATAAGAATCCTGATCTAAATTGCTCACAGACATGGAGCTTATTACCCTGTAGAAGCCAAACTGGGATCTAATTTCTATTTTGACAATTAAAAATAAAATCTTATACTTGATTTACATGTTTTATGGCTGATTTTTCTTTTCTGAAAAGCAAATGTTAAAGTTGATACTTTTCTATCCATCTAACTAGCAAAACTTAAAGTGAGATGATAGAGTGTCGGTGAACCTGTGGGGAAGTTTTCATGCATTGCTGCTGGGAACAATAAATCGGTACAGATGCTTTGGAGAGATTTTGGCAGTATTTTTTAAAACAAAAACATGTATCTTCTCAGTTGGTACCCTATGATACTATGCAATGGTTTAATTTTCTTAGGCATGATCCCTGTATTATGGTTGAATAAGAGAATGACCTCGTTACTAGGAGATCAGTGACAGGAATATTTAGGAGTGAGGTCTAAAACTAAAAGAATCCATTAAAAAAAAAACTGTGTGTGTGTGTGTGTGTGTGTGTGTGTGTATGTATGTTTGTATCTATCTAGAGAGAAAGACAGCAAGAACGCTATAGACGGAATGTTTGTGTCCCCCCAGAATTCTTATGTTAAAACTTAATCCAGGTGATGTTAAAACCTTAATCCAGGGTGATGGTATTATGAGGTGAGGCTTTTAGGAAGTGCTTAGGTCATGAGAGTTCCCACCAATATCACATGGGATTGGTGCCCTTATAAAAGAGACTGCATAGATCAACACTTTGCCCTTCTGCCAAGTGAGCATATGGTGAAAAAATGGTAACCTATGAGGAGCATGGTGGGCTGCACCATGGGGTTACAAAGAGTCGGACACAACTGAGCGACTTCACGTTCTTTCTTTCTATAGTTCCTTTTGGAGAAGGGAATGGCAACCCACTCCAGTGTTCTTGCCTGGAAAATCCCATGGACAGAGAGGCCTGGTGGGCTGCAGTCTATGGGGTTGCAAAGAGTCGGACACAACTAAGCAACTAACACACACACACACACACGAACCAGGAAGCAGGTCTTCACCAGATACAGAATCTGCTGGCACCTTGATCTTGGACCTCCTAGCCTCCAGAACTTTGAGAAGTAAATTTTTGTTGTTCATAAGCCACCCAGTCTGTGGTATGCTGTTTTAGCAGCCCAAATGGACTGGTATAGGGGTGAAGGGAAGAAGGCTGAAAACATGTTAACAAAATTAAATATTTGGATATTTCAGTTTTCAAAAAGGCTGGTGATTATTGAGTGCTCTCTCAGCTTTCCTACAGGTTTGAAAATTTTCAAAACAAGGGCTGGGGGGAAAAAGTAGCAAAGTTTCATATGCACAAGACCACATGCACCACGACAGGATTGTTTATTAATGTGAAGAACTGAAAACTGTCCACGTGTCCAAAGAAATGTGTTTCTGTTGGATGAAATGTTTCATAGCAATGAAAAGGAGTGCTTCTCATTCCACTCTAGTGGAATCTAGAGCACAACCACATAGACGGATTTAATAAAGCAGTGCCTAGTAAAAGATAAACACATCAATAAAGCAGGTTGCCAGACAAGTCTTACATACCATTTATTTCAACATTCATTTTTAGGTAAACACAAAATGTACTTCACAGTTGCATAGCTATGGAATATATGGAGAATGGATTCGAAGAACCATGGTGGATCCATCCAGATGGATGCTATGGTGGGGAAGGGGGCAGAATCATGAGGGAACAGGAGAGGCCACAACAGAGCTTACAGATGACATTGATAAAAGCAATCCAATTCCAAGCACCACATCTGGGGAAGGTTTTATCTTTATTATTATTAACCTAATGGACCAAGGTTTTAGGAAGGAAAAAACTAGACTCATCATAAAACTGGACTGTTCCAGGTCATGACCAAAGCATCACAACGCATCTCCACTTGCGTCAGGCAATCTGAGAGAACCAGCCTTCCTCCTCCTCACAGCTGAGGCTGGTCACCACCGTATGCTCTAAGCTCCCCCACTTTTCTCTCCTAACCAGTCCCAGGTTTCTCAAATCAGAAGCTTGCTTAGAAATTGTCATGTAACTAGTACACTACACACACATATTCCATGGGTCCCTTTCCTTTCTCATTATGGGACTCAAGTAGGGTTTTCAAGGTCATGACCCTTTCACAGCCCTTCATTCTGACATGCGTTACAGTCAATGTAACGCATCGTGGACAGGTCCCCTGGTGGCTCAGACG
The DNA here is from genome assembly GCF_023091745.1 of Budorcas taxicolor. Lineage (NCBI taxonomy): Eukaryota > Metazoa > Chordata > Mammalia > Artiodactyla > Bovidae > Budorcas > Budorcas taxicolor. The sequence goes on from NC_068917.1 coordinate 56,556,609, forward strand.
GTAAAGCGTCTACCAATGTGGGAGACCTGGGTTCGATCCCTGGGTCGGGAAGATTCTCTGGAGAAGAAAATGGCAACCCACTCCAGTACTCTTGCCTAGAAAATCCCACGGACAGAGGAGCCTGGTGCAGGCTACTGTCCATGGGGTTGCAAAGAGTCAGACACGACTGAGCAATTTCACTTCAGGTCTACAGTCAATGTAGAAATAAACTGCCCTGTGCCTGAGGCCAAGGAGGCACATGATAAGAGCAAATACTGAATACATGAGCAAACGAAGTGAATAAGAAAGGATGGAGAAGGGAGAGAGAAAAAAAGATGATGGATACACAGAAAAAGAAGCAACTGACTCAGTGGGACTATGTGAGTTACCACAGTCAGCCACAACTCCCAGACTTCTTATACCCGAGAGTATAGTCATTCTGGCCCACTTGGAAAATAACCAGAACACGATGTGTATCAATAAAATCACAGTCAAGTTAGAGAAGACCATCGTGGCCTTCCCAGTGTTTCATGTACCAGGGCCAAGTCCAGACATTTTGCTGAGCACTCTCACTCCATAATTACTCAAACAATGTTTCATTAAGAACAAAATATCAGCTAGCAGGGAATATGAATGGCCCACAATAGGGAGCCTTTTTGGCAAGGGATAAAACTGTCTTTTCAACGAGTAACAAAAATATGATAGAAAAACAAGAACAGGCCTGGATAAATGGTACAAATAAGTCAGCTAACTTTAAAACTGTTCTTCCTCCAGCAGAACAAGGGGTTCAGTGGCTAATAGATCATTATTTCATGAGAGAAAAGGGTAAGTTACCTTTCATTTTCAACACTAGACAATCCCTAATCAAGACTGAGAGGAAAAAAACACTTTCTAAAAAAAAACAGGACATTGTTTGCATAGTATCTTTACATTAGCAGTTTATAATCACATTTTTGAGAAGAGAATCAGAAGGGACTTTAGGGATTATTTTACCAACCCCCCCTCAACTTGCCAATGAACTCAAAAAGCTAAATGACTTCCCTGGGGCTATATGACAATTTATTACCGCAACCCAGGACTCCCTCTCCAAGTCTCATATTTTCCACATGGCACCATTTCATTCCTCCCTTTATAATTCTCCAACCTCTGAAATCTGTCTCAGTATTCCAGTGTCTGAGGTTTCTGTTACAAAGCTAATTTTTTATTAAGAAAATTAAGAATATCAATCTAAATTGGATAGTCCGTAATAGGAAGTGTGATTAACACTCAGGTGTGATAATGGTGTTTTGTTTCTGTATAAAAATGTTCTTAACTAAAAGGCATTAGACATGCTATGATGTCTGCAATCAACTTTCAAATGGCTCAGCAAAACAGAAAAGACAGATATGAATATAGATGGGTAGAAAGATATCACAAAATGTTTACAATTATTGAATTTAGATGGAAGAGAGGGGGTCTTTATTATACCATGGCTTATTTTTATAACTGTTGCAAAATAAAAATAAGGAAACGTAGATATATTTTCAAAAATCATTATTTTAAAGCATTTCCAATTTTGAGTCACAGACTTCAACTCTGTGCCCAGCTGCTCAAACATTTCATGTGACACAGCTAAGCAGGACTTCTGGGGAAGGGGATTTTGGGGGTTCCCAGACGGTATGTCTACACCTAATGACATCAAAATCATGTCTACAAAGTGTGTATAGGGAGTGGCAGAAACCAGGAGAGGCTGTCCACTCAGCATAGATGGGGAGATGTTACAGCCAGATACACTGCTTGCCCTCCTCCCGTAAAACGCTGGTGTGGGGCTGGAGTCTGAGGCCTGCCTTCTATTGCAAGGCAGAAGAAGCCTGTAAGAAACAGAATTCAGACACTCACTACCTTTGTTTTCCTCTGCATTCTAAAGCAGCAACTTCCCAGCATCTACGCGCATGCTGTATCTCCCCTAGGAAGTACCATTAGTGAAAATGGAAACCCTCCCCTGAGCAGATGGGGCTGAGTACCTGGGTCTCCTCCAGTGCTGCCTGCCTTTGTTCCTTCTCTTCTCTTTGAGCCTGATTTAAAGCCTTCTGCTCTTAACCCTTTCACATTTACCAGAGGAAACATCATCTCTTGGGATTCTTGGCTCTTCTCCACAAATTCCTCTGCGTCTCAATTCATATTACTCCAGAGAGCTCCCTCAGCCAGAATAATAATTCTCAAATGTTTAGTCTTCCCTCCCAGAGCTTCCACAAACACAAACTTAGATCAGAGTTCTTTTCTAGATTTTTTACATGGAGATTTAAACAAGTGTCACCTTGCACTCTTTAAAATATATGGTATCATTCCCTGCAGGCCTCCAACTCCATGCAGGGCCAGACAACAAGGATAGGGCTTGGTTAAGCTGATCACACCTGGTCTCAGACGTCCCAATCTGTGGGGTCATAATGCCTTCCCAGACCAGTTGAGCAAACTTGTTTACTGGGATGTAGAAATCCCTCTGTAGAGGTCAAACAGAGGATAAGAAATCTTTTAAAGATGAAGAAGGGTGAGGGTGAATTAGAAGAACCACTATTACAAGGCAAGCAACTTATGCCAATATTTCACAGCTTAACATTTGTTTATCCATCAACAGAAAAAAGGATAAACAAAATATGGTCTATACATGCAGTGGAATATTATTTAGCTTTAAAAAGGAAGCTACTCCAATACCTGCTGCAACACAGACGAACTTTAAAAACATTATGCCAAGTGAAGTAGGCCAGCCACAAAAAGGGGAAATATGTGATCCCACTTAACGTGGAGCACCTTGCTAGAATAGCAAATTCACAGCAACAGAATGTATCCATAGAGTAAAGGTTTCCAGGGGCTGGGGCAAGAGGAATGGAGAGTTCTTGTTTAATGGGTACAGATTTTCTCTTCGGGATGATAGAAAAGTTCCGTAAATGGATAGTGGTGATGGTCACCCCTTTTGTAAATGTACTTAATAACTGAGTTGTACATCTTAAAATCGCTAAGATATATACAAGATGTATATATATTTATCACAGTAAAAAATTGTGGTGCTCACTTTGGCAGCACACATATGAATACTAAAATTGGTACATACAGAGAAGATTAACAGGATAACATGAAACTAATGAAGCATTCCATATCTTTATAAAAGTGAATCATTATGCTATACACCTGAAACTAATATAATATTGTAAATCAACTGTACTTCAATTTTTAAAAAGCGTTTAATAATATTTTCTATCCCTTAAGTCAATGCTTAGCACAAAACCCAGGAAGCTAAGATATGATTCCACTCTCCCTCAGCTAGCTAGCTTATTATTATACTAACAAACATCAAATCTATATCTTATTTTCCTGTTGCCTAGTTTCTAGGGCCTTACAAACAGCTTTTCTTTCTTAGGAAATCTCTCCCCTTCAGCATTGCTTCATCTTTCACTTTAGAATAAAGCTCCACAGTGTATTACTGACTTTCTTAGGAGGATTTCAAAGCCTGATGAACTAGGAAATTTTTAATCCAGAGTCAAATTTTCAGCCACCTGAATTCTCTCTATATATATATATTTAGAAATGATTCCCTCTAATGTCCTATGAGTCTGTATCTGGAATGGCTGCCTATGAGACTTTGTTAGAAAACTTAAGCAGTTGTTAAAAAAAAAAAGTAAAATTATAGGCCAACACTATCAATTCAATATATAAGGTTTTGGTGAAAGTAGAGTGCAATACCATGAAGCACTGATGTTAAAAAAGGCTTTTATGTTAGTCATGAGGATCTAATGTCACCATGAAGGGATTTAGTGCGTCTCTAGATATGAGGAGATGCAAGGATTGAGATCATAAAATCTGTTCCTCTGTTCAGTTCAGTCGCACAGTCATGTCCTGCTCTTTGTGACCCTATGAACAGCAGCATGCCAGGCTTCCCTGTCCATCAGCAACTCCCAGAGTTTACTCAAACTCATGTCCATCGAGTCAGTGATGCCATTCAACCATTGCATCCTCTGTCGTCCCCTTCTCTTCCCACCTTTAATCGTTCCCAGCATCTGGGTCTTTTTAAGTGAGTCAGTTGTTCACATAAGGTAGCCAAGGTATTGCAGCTTCGGCTTCAGCATCAGTCCTTCCAATGAATATTCAGGACTGGTTTCCTATAGGATGGACTGGTTGTATCTCCTTGCAGTCCAAGGGACTCTCAAGAGTCTTCTCCAACACCACACTTCAAACACATCAGTTCTTCTGTGCTCAGCTTTCTTTATAGTCCAACTCTCACATCCATACATGGCCACTGGAAAAACCATAGCCTTGACTAGATGGAACTTTGTTGGCAAAGTAATGTTTCTGCTTTTTAATATGCTGTCTAGGTTGGTCATAACGTTCCTTCCAAGGAGTAAGCGTCTTTTAATTTCATGACTGCAGTCACCATCTGCAGTGATTTTGGAGCCCAGAAAAATAAAGTCAGCCATTGTTTCCCCATCTAATTGCCATGCAGTGATGGGACCAGATGCCATGATCTTAGTTTTCTGAATGTTGAGCTTTAAGCCAGCTTTTTCACTCTCCTCTTTCACTTTCATCAAGAGGCTCTTTCGTTCTTCCTCGCTTTCTGCCATAAGGGTGGTGTCACCTGCATATCTGAGGTTATTAATATTTCTCCCAGCAAACTTGATTCCAGCTTGTGCTTCATCCAGTCTGGCATTTCTCATGATGTACTCTGCATATAAGTTAAATAAGCAGGGTGACAATATACAGCCTTGACGTACTCCTTTTCCTGTTTGGAACCAGTCTGTTGTTCCATGTCCAGTTCTAACTGTTGCTTCTTGATAGATTTCTCAGGAGGCAGGTCAGATGGTCTGGTATTCCCATCTCTTTCAGAATTTTCCAGTTTGCTGTGATCCACACAGTCAAAGGCTTTGGCATAGTCAATAAAGCAGAAGTAGATGTTTTTCTGTAACTCTCCTGCTTTTTTGATGATCCAACAGATGTTGGCAATTTGATCTCTGGTTCTTCTGCCTTTTCTAAATCCAGCTTGAACATCTGGAAGTTCACAGTTCATGTACTGTTGAAGCCTGGCTTGGAGAATTTTGAGCATTACTTTACTAGCGTGTGAGATGACTGCAATTGTGTGGTAGTTTGAACATTCTTTGGGATTGCATTTCTTTGGGATTGGAATGAAAACTGATCTTTTCCAGTCCTGTGGCCACAGCTGAGTTTTCCAAATTTGCTGGCATATTGAGTGCAGCACTTTCATAGCATCATCTTTTAAGATTTGAAACAGCTCAACTGGAATTCCATCACCTCCACTAGCTTTGTTCGTAGTGATGCTTTCTAAGGCCCACTTGACTCCACGTTGCAGGATGTCTGGCTCTAGGTGACTGATCACTCCATCATGGTTATCTGGATCATGAAGATCTTTTTTGTATAGTTCTTCTGTATATTCTTGTTGCCTCTTAATATCTTCTGCTTCTGTTAGGTCCATACCATTTCTGTCCTTTACTGTGCCCATCTTTGCATGAAATGTTCCCTTAGTATCTCTAATTTTCTTGAGGAGATCTCTAGTCTTTCCCATTCTGTTGTTTTCCTGTTTCTTTGCATTGATTGCTGAGGAAGGCTTTATCTCTCCTTGCTATTCTTTGGAACTCTGCATTCAAATGGGTATATCTTTCCTTTTCTCCTTTGCCTTTAGCTTCTCTTCTTTTCTCAGCTATTTGTAAGGCCTTGTCAGATAACCATTTTGCCTTTTTGCATTTCTTTTTCTTGGGGATGATCGTGATCATTGCCTCTTGTACAATGTCACAAACCTCTGTGCATAGTTCTTCAGGCACTTTGTCTATCAGGTCTAATCCCTTGAATCTATTTGTCACTTCCACTGTGACAAATTTGATTTAGGGATTTGATTTAGGTCATACCTTAATGATCTAGTAGTTTTCCCACTTTATTCAATTTCAGTCTGAATTTTCCAATAAGGAGTTCATGATCTGCGCCACAGTCAGCTCCTGGTCTTGTTTTTGTTGACTGTATAGAGCTTCTCCATCTTTAGCTGCAAGGAATATAATCAATCTGATTTTGGTGTTGACTATCTGGTGATGTCCATGTGTAGAGTCTCGTCTTGTGTTGTTGGAAGAGGGTGTTTGCTGTGACCAGTGCGTTCTCTTGGCAAAACTCTGTTAAGCCTTTGCCCTCCTTCGTTTTGTACTCCAAGGCCAAATTTGCCTGTTACTCCAGGTATCTCTTGACTTCCTACTTTTGCATTCCAGTCTCCTATAATGAAAAGGACATCTTTTTTGAGAGTTAGTTCTAGATGATCTTGTAAGTCTTCATAGAACTGTTCAACTTCAGCTTCTTCAGCATTACTGGTTGGGGCATAGACTTGGATTACCATGATATTGAATGGTTTGCCTTGGAAACGAACAGAGATCATTCAAGTACCACATTTTGGACTCTTGTTTACTGTAGTGGCTACTCCATTTCTTCTAAGGGATTCTTGCCCACAGTAGTAGATATAATGGTCATCTGTGGGCTTCCCTGGTGGCTCAGAGGTTAAAGCATCTGCCTGAAATGCGGGAGACCTGGGTTTGATCCCTGGGTCGGGAAGATCCCCTGGAGAAGGAAATGGCAACCCACTCCAGTGCTCTTGCCCGGAGAATCCCATGGACGGAGGAGCCTGGTGGGCTACAGTCCACGGGGTCGCAAAGAGTCGGACATGACTGAGCGACTTCACTTTCACTTTCTGTTCCTAAAAACATCCAAATATCTAAAGACCTGTCCCACCAGATTACCTGGAACAGAGTTTGTCAGTCCACCCTGAACTCCCTCAGGGGTTGTTGAAGGTCAACAGCTATAGCCACATGGGATTCAGTCTCCTTAGAGGCAGATGGCAAATGCCTTTGTTGTTCAGTCTTTGACAATGCTCTTGGTAGGTGCCAATTTGTAGTTGACATATATTTGCAGTGTTTATATATATAAACACTAGCACATGGCAAAAGTACCACATGCCAGGACACACCTATTAGGTACCAAATTCTGCTGGAAATTTTACAAAAAATAACATACTTGTGTCTGTTGGGTAGGTGGTGAGTTAGGAGGTGGTATCAAAATCTACACATGCTTATCACAGTGTGTTGTACATATAAAATTTTTTAATGCCATACTTGTTTCATACTTGATTCAAACTAAATTTACAACCATTCTTGATACTAAAACCTAATTTTTAAAACTATAATATCAAATAACTTTATAATTTTTGTTTTATTTTTTAAAATGAAATTCCAGTTAAGCCACCTTACTCCCAGTATTTAATATGAAATATTGGACTCATTCTAACTAGCCTCACTTTAAGTAGTCTTTTCCCTGAATCAACCATTTTCAGATCACAGAGCCTCCTAAAGGTTTTAACTAGTGGATTCCAACCCCAGAGTTAGAGCCCTATACCAGATTTCTAGGTTTCTGGGAGCAGACACAGGTACCTGTTCTCAAATGCTCAGCAAATTCAGTCCACCAACTGGGCATTTGGATTGTTCACACAAATGCAATAGCTCGGTGGCAATGGATTAAAGTGTCGATTCTCACCATGTACCACTGTTCTGCAAATGTAAACCTAGGGGCTAAACCCAAGGAAGGGAGAGATTTGTGGATCAAGGAAGTGTCATCATCTCAACTTGATGTAGACCTTTGTTCTCCTCAAAGCTCATGCTGTATTCAATACTATCATTAGGAGGGAGGTACTGAATCAGTTTCCTTAGGATGTGAGTCTGTTTCCATGGTGACAAGAATGTACTCCTTTAAACCACAGGACAAATGAATGGAGCATTCAGTAAATCAAGCGATTTCTGGGTATTTTCAAAGCCCTGGAACAGACAGACATTGGCTGTAAGTCTTACTAAACACTGATTTGTTTCATTTCTAGAAGTGCAGAGGAAGCCAAAGATGGATAAATATATGAGAACTGCATCCCAAACCAATCTGACCCTGGATGAAGTGTAAAATATGCCTGATTCTCAGAAGGGCTTATCTTGTCAAATGAAATTACACTGGCTTCACCTTGGATGGCACTGACATTGTAACTGTCACGCATTCAAGCAGAACAAGCAATAGGGAACAAAATGTTAACGAGATTTTTCCTATCAGTCTAACTGAAGTGGTGCTTTCTAAATGCCAGGGATGGTTAATCTCATGTTATCAAATGGTGACAATGAGCTCAAGAATCTAAGTAAATAATTTTTTAAGTCTACATGATCCTTTCTTTTGTGAACCACCTATTGGACAATTTTCTATGGCGTGCAACTTTGAGTCCTGTCTCTATGTATGTTAGTTTGATAGAGTTCATATAGACTTGCTTTAAAGAAAGACTAGCATTACTTTTACACACTCTTAGGCAGACTTTACTTGAAGTTCATGGCCATGGATTAGGAAGAATCTTGTCAAAAACTTCAATTTTCACAAAACAATATGATGTGTTTATCTTCAAAATATGAATCTAGGGACTTCCCTGGTGGTCCAGTGGCTAAGACTCAGAGCTCCCAAAGCAGAGGGGCCTGGGTTCAATCCCTGGTCAGGAAACTAGATCCCATATGCTGTGACTACGACCTGGCACAGTCAAGTAAATAAATATTAAAAAAATTAAAAATTAAATATGAATCTGCCCTTATTCAGCAACAAAAAACCCTCATCAGAGAATATGTCTCAAGAGAACTTTCATCAGATCCTTATCAAATTCTTTTCCTAAGAAATATCCACAGATAATCATTTAAAGAACACACCTTCCACCTCTTCCTCTGAAGAAGTGGTTCTCAATCCTGACCACACTTTAGAATCATCTGAAGTGTTTAAGACAGAAAGTACCTTGAGGGATTTTGATTTAATTGGTCCAAAACGGGGTCCAGGCAGGATATTTTTGGAAAGCCCCACCCCTGTGAGTCTAAGGTACAGCCCAGGTTGAAGACTAGCAATATCCAGAGGCTATCAGAATCTATTGAGTTCACTTTTTAAAGCACGTTCTATTACACAAGTTATACATAAATATGGGCTTCCCAGGTGGCGCTAGTGGAAAAGAACCAGCTTGCCAATACAGGAGATGCCAGAGACTCAGGTTCGACTCCTGTGTGGGGAAGACCCTTGGAGGAGGGCATGACAAGCCACTTCAGTATTTTTGCCTAGACAATCCCATGGACAGAGGAGCCTGGTGGGCTACTGTCCATAGGGTCACAAAGAGTCGGACACGACCACGCACAGGTACATAAATACATTTCTCCTTTTTTAAAAAGTTAACATGTGACATTTAAATTCTGCCTTGGCCACCTCCACTTCTCCCCTCACCTCCAGTCCTCTCTCAATGATGGGCGCACTTCTAGAAAATTTTCTATGTATTTGCATATATATGTATTTTCAAAGATATATTGGTGAATATACATATATATGAAAATACATGTACATTTCATTTTTCAAAATAACTTTTTAACATATGTCATAGCTCACATATTATTCCGCTGCTCTGTTTTCACTTAACAACATGCCTTTGAACTCTTTCCATTGAGTACTTCTCTGTCTCATTATTTGTAACTGGTACACAGTAGGAATATGCCACAGTTACTTTTAGAAGCCATTCTTCTATATCTGTGCCATCCAATGTGGTAGCCACTAGCTACAAGTGGCTATCAAATACTTGAGTCAGGCTGGGAAGAGCTGAGATGTGTCATAAAATACATGCCAGATTTTGAATACTTACTATTAATACTAAGAAAAAATATACATATCTCATTAATAATTTTTTATCTTAACTGCATATTGAAAGGATAACATGTTGGATGTATTGTATCAAATAAAATATGACATTAAAATCAATTTAGCCTGTTGCCTTTTATTTCTGTCAATGCAGTGATTAAAAAACATAACACTACTTATATGGTTCCTATCATATCTCTATTGAATGGCTCTGTTTTAAAAGATGGGTATTTAGGATATTTGCAGTTAATCTGAAATTACAAAGCAAGTGTCCCATCCATGGTTCTCAATAGGGAGCAATTTTGCCCCCCAGGTGACATTTGGCAATGTCTAGACACAGTTTTGGTTGTCACAACTGGCATACCACTGGGATCTAATGGGTAGAGGGATGCTACTAAACATCCTACGATGCACACAGCCCCCACAATAAAGAATCATCTGGCCCAAAATATCAATAGCGCTAAGGTTGAAAAACCAAGTGATGCACGAATCATTGTCCACATGTAGGAGTGTTTCTCAAAGGTAGACTTGAAGCCAAAAAATTGCCTGTGCTTTTAAAACATTTATGAACAGGACAAAACTGCCCTCCAGAGGGGTGATGCCAGTCAGCATATCTCAACAGAAGTACATGAAAATACTCAAATCAATCATTAACGGACAAATAAACCTAGCCAAGAAAAGCTCAAAAGGTTTCAAAGTGTCCATTCAATACTCTGAATTCTTACTATCATCAAAAGGAATGACAATACAATTCTAAGTCCCAGAGTTTTAAGTAATATTTGGAGGTTTATCCTATTCCCATCCTTTTAAAAACTGTGTTCTTTGCTCTCAGAACACAATTCATGTGGGGTCCTGGCACAGTTAATTTGTAACTAAATCAAACAACTAACTAATGTATCTTTCTGCTTTCAACTATGGCTAAAATTTGAATCTTGGGAGAGTCAACTGCAAGTCTAAAATACTTTGCCAGTGTATTAAGAATTATTTGTATTTATCTTGCACCCATACCCAGAACCCCAGAGCACTGTTTTCCAAGCAGTGTTAGTTGCTCAGTCATGTCTGACTCTTGGCAACCCCATGGACTGTAGCCCGCCAGGCTCCTCTGACCACAGAATTCTCCAGGCAAGAATACTGCAGAGGGTTGCCATTTCTTTCTGCAGCAAATGTCACCCATAAGATGACCTCCATGTGTGGTAACTGATAATACAAGTCACGCACCATGACCAGGCATTTGTTCTCAAATGTACCGTATATTTATTAGTTACAGATGATTTTGACGAAGCAGCATGTAGAAATATGTTACAGATCTCAATCTGTTCTGCAAATCCAGAGGAAATGCATTGTCCCCATACTTACATTTTACTAATCTTTTTCAGAAAGCAGGATTATTAGCCTTCTCCTATTTTCAATTTCCATATTTACAAAAATGCACACTGTAGCAAATACAGTTCATGTTTCAAGTTCTCTGCATGACAAATGTACTCTACAGCCATAAAGTTTTTTAGGAGAACTGTGACTCTTCTAAGCTTCCTCTGTTATGAACTCCTCATAAAGAACTAATTTTAGCTTTCTTCCTGGAGTGAATTTGAATCATGAATTCATTCTCAGTATGAGAGCATACAAAATGAGACGAGTACTAGAAACAATTATAATTTGTTCTGACTTGCCACCATTTCCCTCCACAGGTTTTAAAAGGTATGTTTTGGGGAGGAGGGGGTAGTTTTCTGGGTAAAGTATTCAAACTTGGGCCAGCAAGAGTTCTCATGACCTTTACCGTGTCTTGGTATAAATTGATATTTACTGACTTTCCTCTTTGGGGCCTGAGAGGTAACAGATAATAAAAGAAAAAATGAAGGGGAGGAAGAGGAGAAAGAATAAAGGCTGGACTGGAAACTCCTAGAGGAAAGAGACTCATCTTTATTGTTTATCATTCCATTCACAGCTTCTAGCCCAGGTCTCAGCATAGCTAACCTAACTCAAACATGTGATTAAAGAATGCAAGATGGAATACATACTATCACATATAAAATAGATACCCAACAAAGATCTACTGTATAGCACAGGGGACTATACTCAAGTTTTTGTAATAACCTATCAGAGAAAAGAATCTGAAAAAGAATATATATGTAGAAACACATACATATGTATAACTGAATCACTGTGCTGTGTATCTGAAACTAACAGATACAGTAAATCCTCTAAATGTCAATTTCAAAAAAATAAATAAATAAATAAATAAATTCAAGATGGAGAAAAATAATTATCTGGATTAAAAAAGCACACAGATTAGAGTAAAATACTGATTCAGAAACACAAATGAGCACCTGGCCAAACTGGGAGTACTGGATAGGCTGGTGGGAGTTAAGTAGAGCCTCAGGCAGCACCAGGGTACAGGAGGTGAGTAGGCACGGTAAGTCAGGGGGCCCTTCCTTGTTCTCCTGCTGCTCACTCTTTGCAGCCTGCTCAGAGCAAACAGAAGCTGTGCCCAGCAGACCTTCTTTGGCTGGCCCAGTGGAGACAGCAAAGATACAATTTAGAAATCAGAATGACTCTTCAGAAAACCTGCTGCTGCTGCTGCTGCTGCTAAGTCGCTTCAGTCGTGTCCGACTCTGTGTGACCCCATAGACAGCAGCCCAGACCCCAGATCCCCCGTCCCTGGGGTTCTCCAGGCAAGAACACTGGAGTGGGTTGCCATTTCCTCCTCCAATGCATAAAAGTGAAAAGTGAAAGTGAAGTCGCTCAGTCGTGTCCAACTCTTTGCGACCCCATGGACTGCAGCCTACCAGGCTCCTCCGTCCCTGGGATTTTCCAGGCAAGAGTACTGGAGTGGGGTGCCATTGCCTTCTCTGGGATTTTATTTGTAAACAGAATGTCCCATCACATCAGCAGAACCCTCTCCTACTTGATAGTTTCAGGTTGAACTTCACATCAAACAAGTTCATCAATGCCCAGGCAGCAAGGGCCTCCTATTCAGCCGAGTCTTGATAAGAAACCTGTCTCACATGCACACTCTGATTTCGGAAAAAGCTACTGCTCCAGATGCATTCTTTTTTAATTTGCTTTGGGTTTTTTTTGCCACACCTCAAGCATATGGAATCTTAGTTCCCCTACCAGGGCTCACACTTCTGCCCTCAGCAGTGTGAGCTTGTAGTCTTAACCACTGGACCACCAGGAAAGTGCTCTAGATGCATTTTAGGCTGAATATCCAGGCTCTAGTATCTCTTTTGCCTGTGTGTTTTTTTAAGTGGGATAGAAGAAATGTTTCTTCCCCATAGAAGGTGGCTTGAATGTACTTGTGCTATAATATTAACAACATCTCAGGTGTGCTCTTATCTTGATCCTGGCAGTGAGGTAGTAACTAACATGAGGGACTAAGAGGTTGGCACAGTGGCATTGAGGTCACTGGTACTTTGTTGTCTAAGATGGCACAACTGGTAAACAGAAGTATACATTGCCAGATGTGGCTGGGTTTTAGCTGCTCCTCTCCTGGGCTGGAGGGGCCAGAATTGTCCCACCCAACAGGTTTCCTGAGCAGCTACTATGTCAGGTCCTGTGAAATGGCTATGAATAAGATGGACATGGTCCCTGCTCCCAGGGAGCATAGAGAATGGTGAGGGATAGATAACTCAACAGAAGTTATACCATTAATGTAGACAAGTAAATATGCATGCTCTTAATTCTACAATAATGTCCCCCTCAGTTTTCAGTCACTTTGAGACATATTCTACATACTATAAAGTTTATCCATCCACTGTGTGCAATTCAGTGGTTTTATGTATGTGTCAAGTTGTGCAATCACTACTTGATTGCACATAATATCATCTTAGAACATTTCCACTATCCCCAAAGGAAATCTTGTACCCATTAGCAGAGATTCCCCAGGCCCACATCATGCCAGTTCAGGCAACCACTAACTCACTTTCTATTTTTAGAGATTTGCCTATCCTGAACACTTCAGAGTAGGATCATGTAACATGTGCCCCCAAGGCAGGGGGCCCAGGTTCAATTCCTAGTCAGGGAACTAGATCCCACATGCTGCAACTAGGAATTTGCATGCCACGACTAAGACCCAGCGCAGTCAAATAAATAAATAATTTTTTTAAAAAAGATACGGAGCCAATGTAGGATCTTGTAAAGAAAGAGTACAGGAAAATTGGGAGATAGCTTAAGTCAAGAGTGTCAAGAAGGACAGAAGCCAGTGATGTCAAATGCTGAGCAGGAGTGAAAACAGAGCAAGAGGACATGGGGATTTGGCCCAGGTGGAGCAGTGGTAAAGAATCGGCCTGCCAATGCAAGAGACGCGGGAGATTTGGGTTCGATCCCTGGGTTGGGAAGATTCCCTGGAGTAGGAAATGGCAACCCACTCCAGTATTCTTGCCTGGAAAATGCCATGGACAGAGGAGCCTGGGGGTAACAGTCCATGGGGTCGCAGAGAGTCAGACACTCCTGAGCACACATGTACTTGTCTTTGTCATACAGGCCTCAAAGAGAGCAGGATCAGCCTGGTGGCTGAACAGAAAAAAGCGGCGTTTAGCAAACAGGAAGTTCTCTGAATGCTTAGAAGTGAACTGGAGAACAGGCCGTTGGTCACTTGACGACATAAACAGATCAAAGGAACTTCTTTTCAGCAACAAGAACCATTTAGAGAAAATCAGTCAGACAGGGGAGTGAGTCTGAAGATAAGGCAAGAAGCAGCATCACTGAAGGAGCAGGGTGAGAGGAGGATGAAGAGCGCAGATGGAGTCTTGGAAAAGGCAAAAGGTGCTCATGTCCACCTGAGGCTCCAAGCGATGCTCATTTAGGCCACGGAGTTATTCTGGAGTGGTGAGCACAGTGGCTAAGGGCATGCAAGACGGTTTGATGCTGTTGGATTGAGACCAGAAATAGTGGTGAGTGGCAGGCAGGGCCTGGCTGCCACTGGACTCTCTCATAAACACCATCTCAGGAGTGGCCCAAACACCGAGGTGACGCAGGGTTTCCCAAACGAGGTGCAAAAAAGTACCCACAGAATGTTGAAGAAGTGAAGTCTTGCTAAGAATTCAGACTGGATATGCAGAAAAGCAAAACAAAACTAGAGGGAAAGACTGGGAGACTAGGCACACACAGGCCCCAGAATACAGCACAGGGCAAAGGCCAGTCTGTGCTGTTTATATGTTACAAGCAGTTAATAGTCAAATGAGAAAAAAATACTCATTTTGCCATTTATACGTAACCCCAACAGTGTAGTCATTTGGGTAAATGGTGAGCATTATGTCAACTCACAAGTGGGAAAAGACATAGACATATTAAAATACAGCAACTGATTTCCTTCAACCCTTTCACTTTTCAGTCCCATCATTCATTCAGTCATTCTGGTATTCCTACAACATGCTAGCTTCTGGAGGATGAGAATATGAAAAGAGCAGAATGCAGTTTACTCAACCTGAAACTAAACCTTTGTTCAGAGAATCTGAATTCAATGAGTTTGTTTATAGACAAACCAAGAAAATAGTCATTGGTCCTTTTTTTTCAGGAGCTGGAAGAAGGTCACAGATGGACTGAAGAAAGTCAGAAATCCTTGACTTTGATGCTAGGGTGTCATATTATAGACGAATCTGTCTTCACTTGGAGTGTATTTACACTGTGGAATGTTGGTATCTAGCAGAACACTGAAGAGCAATTCAAAGAGGCGGCTGAGATCAGAGGACTTGGTGAAAACCCTAAGCAATATGAACTGGAAAGTTTGTGAAAACTCCTCAGCTTAAGCAGCAAAATCAGGCCATTTGGAAAACTACAGTTGGCTTTCAATGGCAGTGAGTGATTTTTTGGCCAGCAAGTGATTGAAAAAAGAACAGTGATAGTGACAACAAATGTTTCACACACACACACACACACACACACACACACACACACATAAAGCAGAAGAAAGAGATTTAACTTGGAGAGAGAAGGGATTGTAAAATGTGTCCGTAAAAGTACTTAGACTGGGAAATATATTTTAAAAAATTCAGACAAATCTTTCACCTTCCTCCTATCTTGGATCAGTCTTAACTTTCAGACATTTCTCTTTCTTCCTCTTCTCTTTCTTCCTCTTCTCTTTCTTTCATAAAATGAAAACAAACATATATTCTTCTTAATTCTACAGACTATGTAATGAGATGGTCATTTCAAGTACATTCCAAAAGATACCTTACAAGAGGCAGCTTTGCTTCAATATGCAATAAACTGATCTGTGACCTGGGACCCAAGGTTTTTAAAAATATTTATGTTAGAGTCACACTCTGTAATTAAAAACTGAAATTAACTAGCTACAAATAAAAAAAATCAAATTGGTTTGAATTAGCCAAGGTAATGAAGTCTATCAAAGACATTAAATATTTTAAAGCGGTCAATTAGCCTAAAAGGCATTCTATGCCTCACAAATCTTGTAAAAACCTGCTGCCTGTGTGTCTCCTGGGGACTCTGCACATTTTAAAAATGAGGTCAAGCCAGATCGAAATAGAAGGGTGAACACAGGATGCTTCTGAATGTTTTGGGGTCATAATTTAATGAGCTATAGCACTAATTTACTGAATGTTCCATTGGTAGTTTTGTGGAGATGATATTTCAGGGAGACAAGCACAGGTCTGTAAGTGATTAGGAACTGCAGGTAGAAGCCATGAATAATAAGCCTGTTATTAACACACTGTTAGTGTTAAAGGAATACTTGGTGAGTTATTTCAGCTAAAATTAGCTTATAGGTTACTTTAATACCCTGCTTGAAAATTACTTTCCTCAAACCTTGAAAACTTCGAGACAATAATCTAGGTTAAACCTTTCTGTATAAAGAATGTTGGAGATGTAGAAAGGGGAACACTGATAGTGAAGATCTAGGTTTCAGCGTCCACTGGGATGTAATCGACTTACATTCAAGGCGTTGAACGTAAGTAAGCTGGCTCCACTTCCCAGGGCACCTGTAGGCTCTGTGAGGGAGTGAAGTGGGGAGGAGGGAAGGTAAAGGGATAAGCAGAAGAATGAGAAAGATCGTTCATCAAAACCTCTGTGAGACTCATATGCTTGGTGTCAGGTGGAGAATTGTCGAAGTTCAAAGTCAGTCAGTGGCCAAAAACAACTGGACTCCTTGCATCCTCCAGGCGCCACCATTTGTTTATTTAAACCTGTGCCTGCTTCTCTATGGTCACCAGATCAGAGGCGGGGGGAACATTTGGGTGTTGACATTCTACTAGTTTCAGCTCAGGGAGGAAGGGAACGCAACACACAATCTGCCTAGCAAAAGAGTGGGCCCGCAGGGAACAGGGGACAAGGTGGCACTGAATATAAACAAGGGTTTGGTGTAAAAACTAGTCTCAGCAACAAGAATATGCTTGACTTTATGGGTATTTACAGTGTAAGGATAAAGGCAAAGCAAGATTGAGAGAAATCACGACTTTACATGCCATATTTCTGAACTAAAGAACCTGTTTGGTAATTTCAAGTGAAATGAAGAGGCCCTGCTCAAGCAGTAAAGAAGCCATCTGCAATGCAGGAGACATGGGTTCAATCCCTGTTAGGAAGATCCCCAGAGGTGGAAATGACAACCCACTCCAGTATTCTTGCCTGGATAATCCCATGGACAGAGGAGCCTGGCAGGTTACAGTTTATAGGGTCACGAAGAATCAGACACAACTGAGCATGCACGCATGCACACAGACAGTTCAAGTACACAGGAGCAGTCCTGCTAACAAAAATGAAAGAAACAACATTTACACAATCTGGAATCCATATATTGTATACACTGTTTTTTTTTCTTTTAATTTGAATAGATGGGAACATAAAGATTTCATACTACATGCTGTTACTCAACCTTTAGGCTTGGCGTTTTGGTCCAGGGAAGGTACAGAAAGTAGCTGCTGGAGTCCCATTTGATTTCAAATCTGGCTAAAATCCAAGTTTCTCAACTTGAAGTTCAATATCATAAAAACTAGACATTGCCTCCTTCTAGAATGTAGGGCTCCTACTGAAATACCAAATTTGCCTAAACTTTCCATATGGAAAGAAACTGAATCCAGGTCTTACTTAAGAGTGCTGTTATTTGGTAGAAACAAATACAATACTGTAAAGCAACTATCCTTCAATTAAAAATAAATTTTAAAAAGAGTACTGTTGATCAACCCTTTCTAATTAGGATCACCTAGATGATTTTTTTAAAAAAACTAATGATGTCTGTGCCCCAACTCAGGCTACTTGAATTACAATATTTAGAAACAAGCCCAGGTAATAATTTTTTAGTTACCTGAGTAATTCTAAGAGGCCATTAAGTTTAAAAATCTCTATTTTAGAAGAAAGCCACCCCATCTCATAGAAATTATCACTTGCTATTGGTTTTGATGCTAGAAAGCTTTAAGAAGTTAAATAAAAGCTCAGAACCCATCCTAGATAATCTGGTTTAATTGGTCAGAGTGGTAGGGGCTGGAAACTGGGATATTCTTCAGGTAATTTTAATGTAACACTAATAGTATAAGTACTGTTTTTGGCAACACTGTTGTTGTTTAGTTACTTAGTTGTATCTGATGTTTTGCAATCCCAGAGACCATAGCCTGCCAGCCTCCTCTGTCCATGGAGTTCTCTGGGTAAGAATACTAGAGTGGGTTGCCACTTCCTTCTCCTGGGGATCTTCCTGAACCAGGGATCAAACCCATGTCTCCTGAGTCTCCTGCTTTGGCAGACAGATTCTTTATCACTGAGCCACAGGGGAAGCCCTTATGGCAACACAGTCATACCTAAAGATCCTTGTCAGAGGTGGACTGACTAAAATTGGGGGGTGGGGGACAGCACCGGGTGGTGCTATCCATGGTGCTGAATCGCCACTGCAAGGAATTTTTAATTGGTAATGACAAGCATTTATTTTACACATGTTGAAATAAAATCTATTATTGCATATTTTTAAATTAATTTATTTTTAATTGAAGGATAATCATTTTACAATATTGTGTTGGTTTCTGCCATACATCAGCCATAGGTATACATATGTCCCCTCCCTCATGAACCTCCTTTCATATTTTTAAATTAAACATAAAAGTTCTTGTAAGCACAGAACTACTGCTGTGTATTTTCAGTTCTATATTATGACTTGTTAAAGGAGAGATCTTGAAAGAAAGAGGATGCTTTGCTATTTTCTCAGCGATCAGATAGAGTAAAGATCAAAATAATTATGACTGGTGCTCTTGGAAAACTGACATATTTTTATTTGTTAGCTATAATAGTGTCCTGAATATTTTTTAATGTTCAAATTACCAAATTTTTAAAAATATAAGTTACTTTACTTTCCATCTAAAATTCAAACGCATAAATATTTATCATTTTTATTTTTCTGCTTAAGAAGATCAAAGTGAAATAATTTGAAGAGAGTCTTTTTTCACAGGATAACATTTACCTTATACTATTAACACTATGCAGAACACATCATGAGAAATGCTGGGCTGGAAGAAGCACAAGCTGGAATCAAGACTGCTGGGAGAAATATCAAGAACCTCAGATATGCAGATGACACCACCCTTATGGCAGAAAGTGAAGAGGAACTAAAAAGCCTCTTGATGAAAGTGAAAGAGGAGAGTGAAAAAGTTGGCTTAAAGCTCAATATTCAGAAAACTAAGATCATGGCATCTGGTCCCATCACTTCATGGGAAATAGATGGGGAAACAGTGGAAACAGTGTCAGACTTTATTTTTTGGGGCTCCAAAATCACTGCAGATGGTGACTGCAGCCATGAAATTAAAAGATGCTTACTCCTTGGAAGGAAAGTTATGGCCAACCTAGACAGCATATTCAAAAGCAGAGACATCACTTTGCCAACCAAGGTCCGTCTAGTCAAGGCTATGGTTTTTCCAGTGGTCATGTATGGATGTGAGAGTTGGACTGTGAAGAAGGCTGAGCACTGAAGAATTGATGCTTTTGAACTGTGGTGTTGGAGAAGACTCTTGGGAGTCCCTTGGACTGCAAGGAGATCCAACCAGTCCATTCTGAAGGAGACCAACCCTGGGGTTTCTTTGGAAGGAATGATGCTAAAGCTGAAGCTCCAGTACTTCGCCACCTCATGCAAAGAGTTGACTCATTGGAAAAGACTCTGATGCTGGGAGGGATTGGGGGCAGGAGGAGAAGGGGATGACAGAGGATGAGATGGCTAGATGGCATCACTGACTCAATGGACGTGAGTCTGAGTGAACTCCGGGAGTTGGTGATGGATAGGGAGGCCTGGCGTGCTGCAATTCATGGGGTCTCAAAGAGTCAGACATGACTGAGTGACTGAACTGAACTGATTAACACTATTTAATGATACTACCACTGAAGATTTCTAGCTGATGCATTTGTGAGCTTTATTTTAAAAAGGAGTTAATGTGGTGTTATAACTGCAATAATTAGTCATAGCCTAGAGGTTAATGTTTCCCAACATTTCATCCACATTCCTTATATAATGACCACAACTGAACTGCCCAGTCAGCAATTTCTTATAATCTCCATGATCTAAAAACCTACGCTTATCCCTTCAAACTTCTATGGAGACGCCATATGTTCCATGATTCTATCCAATAACAACTCAGTAACAAAAGGATTAGATGAAAACTTTAAACCTTTCCTAATTTATAACTGTTCTCTCAATCAGAGACAATGTTTTCCAGAGTGAATGACATTATGAAAATATGAGCCTGATATGCTAACCTGAAAATGCCGAACATCTGAATGCCACTTTATCAGCAAACAGCTCAGAAACATATTCCTCTTCTTTGCTAAATGCTAATGTTTCCCATAAGGCAGTAGTATGTGCATGCATGAAACCTAATAAATCACACAGGAGTTTCCTTTGGAGCAACTACATTCCCAGCCCTCTAAACAATTGGAAACTAAGAGCTTTAAGCTAGACACCAAGGCACTTGCTAATATGATCCATGGGCTGTTTGAAGAGTTAATGAGGGGAAAATATTCCTTATCTTAAGTTTAAATCACTCAAGAACTCATAACTTGAACACCTGAATTTACCTCTTCAGGGGAAAAAAGTATGGAGCAAATACTCT
Organism: Budorcas taxicolor; assembly: GCF_023091745.1. NCBI lineage: Eukaryota > Metazoa > Chordata > Mammalia > Artiodactyla > Bovidae > Budorcas > Budorcas taxicolor. Next base: position 56,577,314 of record NC_068917.1, read on the forward strand.
TCATCTTAAACACTCTACACTTCAAAGAAAGAATTTCAGATACATCCCATTCTCCCTAAATGAATGTTTAGAGCTTTGCCCATTTGGTTAGCATAGCAATAAAACAGAGTACAGTTCTCAGACCTTGAACACAGCTTATCCTTCATCTATTCAGACATTTAATGAATGGGTCTGGTAGCCACAAGGCTTTAGTGGATTCAAATCAAGGTGTTTTAAAAAAGAGTCAAGTCCAACTGTATTCCAATAGTGCCCCTCCCCACTCCAAGGCTGTCATAAGTCAGATAAGACTTCTCTTTGCCAAAAGGGCTCTCAGGAGAGAGTTAGTTACCATCAACACAATTAGTCATTTGAGCATAGTCTCTTTAAACTACTGATATTTCCTATCTACAGATTAAACACTCTGGGAACCTATTTACTGACCACTTTCAAAGAGGGCTCTGTAGAATCCAGAAGCAGGAAGACAGAAAAAGATTTTGAAGGAGGTTCTTTGAGATTTCTGGTCACACCAGAAATCAGAGCTCCAGGGGGCTGATTTTAATGGTAAACTCATAACTTCCTCATGTTCCAATAGATCCCAGTACCCCAGTGTCTGGCTCAGCTGCTTACACAGCTCTGTAGTAAATTTGTGTTTCCCATAAAATGATCTCAAAACTCTTTTCTCCAAGGAGTCATACTTTTTATGGTAGTAAACAAAGAAATCATAAATACTTCTCTCTCACCATTTTAAGCATTCCCATCACTTTAATGTGAAGACACTCATCATCAGAACTCACAAACAGGATAAGGGTGATGGAGTGAAACGAGGAATGATGATGGCAACAAAATGACGTCTTGCCTCCCTTTTATATGAGGACCTTTGGGACTGTTCTGCATCAGTGATTCAGTGACTCTGGCCTCTCACATAATTCCAGTAAACTGTATTATGTCTAGGGCCAATGACAGTTTTATACCATTTGAAAAACTTGTTTAGAACTTGTCCTACATTGTGTTTCCAATATGACTCAGCTGTTGGAAGAAGTATAACGGTGAAAAAATAGTAATCTATAACATGAAAAGAACAAGTTTGGTCACAAGTTGCTACAATCTTATAGATTAGCTACCGTAAAAGACAAAATTTCTTAAGTTGAATGAGACTGAAAAAAATATTTTTATGCAATTACATCTGGACTCTCAGTCTGAACAGTAATGACTGTTTTTCCAACACTTATCTCACTTAAAACCCTGCCCTCATTTAATGTTTCCCATATTGTAGTTTAGTTGAAATACTTCAGTGCCGTATTTCTGCACATATTTTGACCTTATAAAGAAGTAAGTTTCCTACTGTATATAACACATGGAACTCTGCTCAACGTCATGTGGCAGCCTGAATGGGAGCGTATGGCTCAGTCTCATCACTGTTCACCTGAAACTATCACAACACTGTTAATTGGCTATACCCCAATACAAAATAACAAGATTTTTTTTAAAAAAGAAATAGGTTTTAAACACAAAGAGGATTCATTACCAGAAAAGGCAATGAAGCAGTTGGTCGAGAGGGGCAGAGACTATGGACTCACCTAAAGGACTCTAGTAAAACTTGAAATTCATTGCTTTCATAATAATAAATCTTTCCAAATTAATTCTCATCTCAAGAAAAGCCTCTTGGGCCTAGAGAACACTGTGGCCTTTATCTCAGACTATAAGGTGACACTGGTCACGATGCCAAGGATAACTGCCAGGTCACTCTTCTGTCCTGTTCCTGGGGCATCCAGCCCTGGGAGGCTGGGAGATGGGACAGGCTGCCTCTAACCAGGATCACTAAAACCTTGTCATTAGTCTCATCCTCTGCTGCTCCTGTAAAGTTGGAATACCAAACTATGTGGCTGGCCCTCTGGCACCCTGCAAAAATGAGGGGTCTTTCCTCTAAGGCTGGGTACAGCTGAGTGCAAAGGAGCAGAGCAGGTGAAGCTGCTGTCTTCAGGTGAGAATACCTTGTGCCTACACGAACAACTTGCCCTCTCTCACATACTGCAACTGTTCCCCCAAACCCCAGTACCACTGGGGCTAGACTCTCTAGGAAAAGGGGTGTCCCAAGCCCTGCCCTCCTCCAATAAGAGAAGAAAAAAGGCTTAGAGTCAGAGACAAGCTGCTTGTTTTCTGTCTGCTCAGTGACCTTGGGGCATGTATGTATGCATGCTCAAAGGTGTCTGATTTTATGCGAATCCATGGACTATAGCCCGACAGACTCCTCTGTCCATGGAATTTTCCAGCCAAGAATACTGGAGTTGCCATTTCCTCCTCCAGGGGATCCTCTCAATCCAGAGATCAAACCTGTGTCTCTTGTGTCTCCTGCATCGGCAGATGGGTTCTTTACCACTGCGCCATCTGGGAACCCCTTGGGCCATGTTCTTTCAATTTCCCAATAATCAAATTTCCCAGTTTTGTAAAGCAGTTTGCTCTGCAAATTCAAAGGCAATCTCAATGATGCCTGCAGTCCCTAGTCTTGGGCTTTTCAAAGACCTATTATTCCTCCTTTAGCCTTTCTACAGTAGGACATGCTGAGTGGACCCCAGGTTCTTCCCCGGGTACAGATATTTTAATGACAGTCTCAGAGACAGAGGCAAAAACAAGGTTTAATAAGTTTCCTTTGAAGTAATTTCTTCAGTTTAACAGCAAGCATTAGTTTATTCAACTGCAAAAATCTTGGAGAGAAGTTACTGCTAGGAGTAGCTCCTTGGCACTTCCTAACTCTGCCCCTTCCTTACATCTGGCTATGTACTGGGTTGGCCAAAAAGTAACAGCCTGAATGAACTTTTTTGGCCAACCCAATACTTCTGTCCTTCTCCACACATCTCTTTGGCATATAATGAAACCCCATCTATTAAGCACCTATTATGAACCAGATCTTTTAGAATTTGGGAAGTTTCTGTCTCCCTCTGGCAGATCAGAAATATCATGGGTCCACTTACAGCAACTTCCAATTCTCATGTAATTTATTATGTATCACTAGAGTGACCATATGAGGTGCTTTGCCCCAAACAGTCCTCATTTGTGCCTGTGGGGCCAGCAAAGCTATTAACAGTGTCCACATTCACTCAGACTGTCTCAGTTTGAATGATAAGTTGCATCACCCCCAGACAAGTACTGGAGATCCACCTGCAGTTTTCATAGGCTTGGCTGGAGTGAAGGGGGAGGAGAAGGACCCATATTACAGGGATCACAAGAAACCTTGGTTATGTGCTAGGCTGTGACAGGCTGTAGGAGGAAACCACGAACCTTTGAAGAAACAAGCTTAGAATCATTTCTTTGCAGACGCAGCCACGTACAGAAGATGAGCACACGGACTCCATGGCCAGATAAGCCAGCACTGCCACGTCCAGGCTAAGTGCACACAGGCAAGCTATTTAACCCTCTGTACCTCAGTTTCCTCCTGTGTGAAATGAAGGCACTAGAGAGCCCTTGTGCACTGTTGGTGGAATGTAAACTGGTACAAGTTTTATGGAAAATAGATTGGAAGTTCCTCAAAAAGCTGAAAATAGACCTACCATGCATGTGCGCATGCTAAGTCGCTTCAGTCATGTTCGACTCTTTGTGACGCTATGGACTGTAGCCCACTAGGCTCCTCTGTCCATGGGATTCTTCAGGCAAGAGTACTGGAGTGGGTTCAGAACTACCATAGGATACAGCAATTCCATTTCTGGATATATTTTCAAAGGAAATAAAATCAGTATCTCAAAGAGAAAAAATAATAAAGTTAATAATAGTACCTACTTCATGAGGTGGTTGTGAATAACATGCACAATGGGCCCGTGCATACTAACTGCTGTAAAGAGTTTTCTGCCACAGAGAATTGACCTGGACCTAGATCCTAGTCATAGTCAATGACACATTGGCAAAACATAAACGAGGTCCATTTTCAGAGGAGAACTGGTGCAAAAGACTTTGGTTTGGATGACAAAATCAACCCAATGAGATTCTCCCTTTTAGGATACAAATGCCTGATGAATAAGGCAGGTCACTGAAGTCGAATCTCAAGTAACAGGAGGCTCTCTTCCCACAGTGTGACCTAATCCTAAGGCCCCAGGGTTCCTGAACCCCTGAAAGAAACCTTGACTCCACATTCCTGTGGACACTTGTTATATTCTCCCAGCACCCAATTTCATCTGTTGATGGGTCTCTTAAATAAATTCAGCAGGGGGGACAGGCCAAGCTTAGAGGTGCGGGAAAAATCTGGGACCCCAACTGGAACCTTACACTTGTGAAATCAGAAAGTCTTCACCCTACTCTCTGATCTGACCACAGCTTCAGATCAGCTTGGCTCCTTGCAGCTCATCCATACCATGGGTTCCTTGAAACCCTCAGTGTTCCTCAAATTATTTTCCCTCCTGGCTTCATTGTCTTTCCTAAGCAGTCTGAATCACGTGTCCTACCATTTTAACTCCTTTTCACAGGCATTTTACGTTCACCTTTCAGTGTTCCTCCAACCTGTTGTTTTTTTGGGGGGTCGGAGGGTCATGCAGCATGTGAGATCGTCTTTCATAGTGATCAAAACTGTGCCCCTGCAGTGGAAGCACTTGAGTCCTGACCACTGGACTGCCAAGGAAGTCCCCCAACCATGAATTAATCCTACTTTGCACACGAAAGCCTCAAAGCAGCTACAGTATATCTGAGATGTGTGCTACTATTCAAATTACAGTTTACAATCTCAGCAGCCCCTCTGTATTGCACTGTGGTCAGTCACTCACTCACTAATATTCTCGCCTTCATCACTGTGTTCTACAACTGTACTAAGCTTTCTCCCTCAGCTCATGGATTTCTCTCTCCTCCACCACTCTGCATTCCAGGCGTATAGACTCTGGTTTAGGAAACACTGTCCATCAGGATAAAATCCAGGGTCCTCAGTTGCTGTCCACCTGATTCTCCTGCAATCCTGCCCAGCCCCTTGGCCTTGTAGTCAGCCAACACTCGCTGCTAGTTTGCACATCCACTCGGCGTAAGCTGTTGTATCTATCCAAATGTCTTTTCCTTTTCCCTTGTCCACCTGAAAAATATTCAGCTTCTCAAACACAGTCCTCTTCGCCTCATCAATTCAGCTGCCATAAAATCTAATCCTTCACTTCCCTCTTATCATGTGACACCTCCTATATATTTCAGTGGTTGTATAAGGTATCTATGGGCTTCCCTGGTGGCTCAGACCTGCCAACACAGGAGACCTGGGTTCAATCCCTGGTTCAGGAAGATCCCCTGGAGAAGAAAATGGCAACCCACTCCAGTATTTTTGCCTGGGAAATCCCATGGACAGAGAAGCTTGGCAGGCTACAGTCCATGAGGTCACAAGAGTTGGGACATGACTTAGCAACTAAACAAGAACAACAAAATAAGGTATATGTGGTGGCTTAAGTATCTGTCTGCATATCTTATTTGCCATAAGAAGTTGACCTCCATAACGTCAGAGGCCTGGTCTTGACTATGACTGCATTCTCAGGATATTGAGAATTTCCAGAAGGTGCTCAAAACCACGGATTGTATGGATAGAAACCTGGTCTGGCTGGTAGGGCTGGGTTTTCACACCTCCACTCAATTATGTCAAAGGCTCCCCACTGCTTTCTGCAGTGCTGGCATCTGAAATGCGTTCTGGTCACACTGCACGTAAATGCACAGAGACTTCCCCACGAGGCCTAGGTGTCCTGGGATAAGCAAGAGCTTTACTGCATCTCCAACAGACCTAATTCCCAAACAATGTAAGAGACGGCAAAGCCTTTGTTTGTTTGTTTGTTTTTTTAAATCTGCTCAGGAAAAGGAGGCAAGGCCTTAAAGAGTTCAAGTTTGGAGAGATGGGAAGAAAGAAAACAATCAAGGGAGACAAGAAAGCACTAAATGTAATCCTGAGGTCATTAGCCCTTCAGTGAAGAAGGCAGATAAATCACAGGCAGCTGGGAAATGTGGAAGCTTTGGCAACAACAAAAACAATAGCCCATTTGAGGGATTTGGACTCCTCTGACTCCAGATTCCAAAACAGATGCTTTCTTTGTAAGTTCATGAAATTCCAGTAAACTTCTGTTTGGGATTTTAATTATTTTTGTTTCATCTTCATTTTGGCTGAGGAGGTGAAGATTTTTAAAAATCTTTTCATATTCGTTCTATGTGGCTCCAACTGACCCACTTTTTCAGTTTAAAAAAAATTTAACTGGAAAATAGTTGATTTACAGTGTTTTATGAATTTCAAGTGTACCGCACAGTGATTCAGTCATACATATATCCATTCTTTCCAGATTCCTTCCCCATATAGGTTATTACAAAATAATGAGTGTAGGCCCCCGCACTGTACAGTAGGTTCTTGTTGTTTATCTATATTATACATAGGCATGGGTATATGGTACTCTCAGATTGCTAATTTATCCTTTCCTGCCCCTACCTTTCCCCTTTGGTAAACATAAGTTTTTTTTTTTTCTATAACTGTGACTCTGTTTTTTGCAAATAAGTTCATTTGTATCATTTTTTAGATTCCACATATAAGTGATAGCATATGGGATTTGTCTTTATGACTTAATATAACAATTTATAGGTCCATCCATGTTGCTGCAAATGGCATTACTTCATTCTTTTTTATGGCTGAGTAATATCCCAATGTATATATATATACCACATCTTTATCCCTTCATCTGTCGATGGACATTTAGGTTGTTTCCACGTCTTGGCTATTGTAAATAGTGCTACAGTGAACACTGGGGTGCATGTATCTTTCTTATTTTTTTTAATTGAAAGATAATTGCCTTATAGAATTTTGTTGTTTTCTGTCAAACCTCAACATGAATCAATCATAGGGACCCATATATCCCCTCCCATTTGAACCTCTCTCCCATCTACCGCCCCATCCCACCAATCTAGATTGACACAGAGGCCCTCTTTGAGTTTCCTGAGACATAGAGTAAATTCCTGTCGGCTATCTATTTTGCATATGGTAATGTAAGTTTCCATGTTACTCTTCCATACATCTCACCCTCTCCTCCCCTCTCCCCATGTCCATAAGTCTATTCTCTATGTCTGCATCTCCACCGTTGCTCTGTAAATAAATTCTTCAGTACCATTTTCTGGATTCCATACATACGTGTTAGAATATGATATTTATCTTTTTTTTTCTGACTCACTTCACTCTGTATAATAGGCTCTAGGATCATCCACCTCATCAGAACTGACTCAAATGTGGTCCTTTTTATGGCTGAGTAATATTCCATTGTGTATATGTACCACAAATTCTTTATCCATTCATATGTCAGTGGGTATCTAGGTTGCTTCCATGTTCTAGATATTGCAAATATTGCTGCAAGGAATAATGGGATACATGTGTCTTTTTCAATTTTGGTTTCCTCAGGGTATATGCCTAGGAGTGGGATTGTTGGGTCATATGGTAGTTTTATTCCTAGTTTTTTAAGGAATCTCCATACTATCTTCCATAGTGGCTGCATCCATTTACATTCCCACCAACAGTGCAAGAGCATTCCTTTTTCTTCACACCCTCTCCAGAAATAATTGTTTCTGGACTTTTTGACAATGACCATTCTGAACGGTGTGAGGTGATACCTCATTGTGATTTCGATTTGCATTTCTCTAATAATAAGTGATGTTGAGCATCTTCTCACGTGTTCATTCGCCATCCATATGTCTTCTTTGGAGAAATGTCTCTTTAGGTCTTTTTCCCACTTTTTGATTGGGTTGTTTGTTTTTCTGGAATTGAGTTGTATGAGCTGTTTGTATATTTTGGAAATTAATCCTTTGTCAGTTGTTTCATTTGGACTTCCCTGGTTGCTCAGACGGTAAAGCGTCTGTCTACAATGCGGGAGACCTGGGTTCGATCCCTGGGTTGGGAAGATCCCCTGGAGAAGGAAATGGCAATCCACTCCAGGACTATTGCCTGGAAAATCTCATGGACAGAGGAGCCTGTTAGGCTAGAGTCCATGGGGTCGCAAAGGGTCGGACACGACTGAGCGACTTCACTTCACTTCACTTCATTTGCTATTATTTTCTCCCATTCTGAGGGTTGTCTTTTCACCTTGTTTATAGTTTCCTTTGCTGTGCAAAAGCTTTTAAGTTTAATCAGGTCCCACTTGTTTACTTTTGTTTTCATTTCCATTATTCTAGGAGGTGGGTCATAGAGGATCTTGCTTTGATTTATGTCATCTAGTGCTCTGCCAATGTTTTCCTCTAAGAGTATTATAGCTATATAGTTTTATAGCCTTACATTTAGGTCTTTAATTGATTTTGAGTTTATTTTTATATATGGTGTTAGGAAGTGTTCTAATTTCATTATCTTACATGTAGCTGTCCAGTTTTCCCAGAACCAATGACTGAAGAGGCTGTCTTTGCCCCATTGTATATTCTTGCCTCCTTTCTCAAAAATAATGTGCCCATAGGTGCATGGGTTTATTTATGGGCTTTCTATCTTGTTCCAGTGGTCTACATTTCTGTTTTTGTGCCAGTACCATACTGTCTTGATGACTGTAGCTTTGTAGTATAATCTAAAGTCAGAATGGTTGATTCCTCCAGCTCCATTCTTCTTTCTCAAGACTTCTTTGGCTATTCAGGGTCTTTTGTGTTTCCATATGAATTGTGAAATTTTTTGTTCTAGTTCTGTGAAAAAAATGCTATTGGTAATTTGATAGGAATCACATTGAATGTGTAGATTGCATTTAGCAGTATAGTCATTTTCACAATATTGATTCTTCCTACCCAGGAATATGGAATATCTCTCCATCTGTTGATGTCATCTTTGATTTCTTTCATTAGTATCTTACAAATTTCTGTGTACAGTTCTTTTGTTTCCTTAGGTAAGTTTATTCCTAGATATTTAATTCTTTGTGTTGCAATGGTGAATGGAATTGATTCCTTAATTTCTTTCTGATTTTTCATCATTAGTATATAGAAATGCAAGTGATTTCTGTGTATTGATTTTGTATTCGGCAATTTTGCTAAATTCACTGATTAGCTCTAGTAATTTTTTGATACTATCTTTTTGGGTTTGCTTATGGCAGACAGTGAAAAGGAACTAAAAAGCCTCTTGATGAAAGTGAAAAAGGAGAGTGAAAAAGTTGGCTTAAAGCTCAACATTCAGAAAACGAAGATCATAGCATCTGGTCCCATCACTTCATGGGAAATAGATGGGGAAACAGTGGAAACAGTGTCAGACTTTATTTTTGGGGGCTCCAATATCACTGCTGATGGTGACTGCAGCCATGAAATTAAAAGACGCTTACTCCTTGGAAGAAAAGTTATGATCAACCTAGATAGCATATTCAAAAGCAGAGACATTACTTTGTCAACAAAGGTCCGTCTAGTCAAGGCTATGGTTTTTCCTGTGGTCATGTATGGATGTGAGAGTTGGACTGTGAAGAAGGCTGAGTGCTGAAGAATTGATGCTTTTGAACTGTGGTGTTGGAGAAGACTCTGGAGAGTCCCTTGGACTGCAAGGAGATCCAACCAGTCCATTCTGAAGGAGATCAGCCCTGGGTGTTCTTTGGAAGGAATGATGCTAAAGCTGAAACTCCAATACTTTGGCCACCTCATGCGAAGAGCTGACTCATTGGAAAAGACTCTGATGCTGGGAGGGATTGGGGGCAGGAGGAGAAGGGGACGACAGAGGATGAGATGGCTCGGTGGCATCACTGACTCGATGGACATGAGTTTGAGTCAACGCCGGGAGTTGGTGATGGACAGGGAGGCCTGGCGTGCCGCGATTCATGGGGTCCCAAAGAGTCGGACACGACTGAGCGACTGAACTGGACTGAACTGATGCACAGAATCATGTCATCTGCAAATGGTGAGAGCTTTACTTCCTTTCTGATCTGGATGCCTTTTATTTGTTTTTCTTCCCTGATTGTTATAGCTAGGACTTCCAGGACTATGTTGAATAATAGTGGTGAAAGTGGACACCCTTGTCTTGTTCCTGATCTTAGGGGCGATGCTTTCAGTTTTTCATCATTGAGAATAATGTTTGCTGTAGGCTTATCATATATGGCCTTTACTATGTTGAGGTAGGTTCCTTTTATGCTCATTTTTGAAGAGTTTTCATTATAAATGAGTGCTGAATTTTGTCAAAGGTTTTTCCTGCATTTATTGAGATTATCATATGGCTTTTATCATTCAGTTTGTTAATATGGTGTATCATATTGATTGATTTGCGTATATGGGAGAATCCTTGCATTCCTGGAATACACCCAACTTGATCATGGTGCATGAGCTTTTTGATGTGTTGCTAAATTCTGTTAGCTAAAATTTTGTTGAGGATTTTTGCATCTATGTTCATCAGTGATATTGGCCTGTAGTTTTCTTTTTTGTGTTGTCTTTGTCTGGTTTTGTTATCAGGGTAATGGTGGCCTCATAGAATGAGTTTGGAAGTGTTCCTTCCTCTGCAATTTTTTGAGAATTTTAGAAGGATAGGCATTAGCTCTTCACTCAGTGTTTGATAGGATTCTCCTGTGAAGCCATCTAGTCCTGGCCTTTTCTTTTTTGGAGATTTTTGATCACAGCTTCAATTTCAGTGCTTGTAATTGGGTTGTTCATAATTTCTATTTTTTTTCCTGGTTCAGTCTTGGAAGACTGAACTTTTCTAAGAATCTGTCCATTTCTTCCAGGTTATCCATTTTATTGCCATACAGTTGTTCATAACAGTCTCTTGTAATCCTTTGTATTTCTGCACTGTCTCTTATAACCTCTCCTTTTTTATTTCTAATTTTGTTGATTTGATTCTTCTCTTTTTTCTTGATGAGTCTGGCTAAGGGTTTGTCAATTTTGTTTATCTTCTCAAAGAACCAGCTTTTAGTTTTATTAATCTTTACTATTGTTTCTTTCATTTCTTTTTCATTTATTTCTGCTCAGATCTTTATGATTTCTTTCCTTCTACTAATTTTCTTGTTCTTAATTTTCCAGTTGTTGTAGGTGTAAACTTAGGTTGTCTATTCGATGTTTTCCTTGTTTCTTGAGGTAGGATTGTGTTGCTATAAACCTCCCTCTTAGGACTGCTTTTGTTGCATCCCATAGGTGTTGAGTTATCCTGTTTTCATTGTCATTTGTTTCTAGAAATTTTTTAATTTCCCTTTTAATTTCTTCAGTAACCTGTTGGTTATTTAGAAACGTTTTGTTTCATCTCCACGTGTTTGTGTTTCTTACAGTTTTTTCTTATAATTGATGTCTAGTCTCACAGCATTATGGTCAGAAAAGATGCTTGATATGATTTCAGTTTTCTTAAATTTACTGAGGTTTGATTTGTGACCCAAGATGTGGTCTATCCTGGAGAATGTTCCATGTACACTTGAGAAGAAGGTGTATTCTTCTGCATTTGGATGGAATGTCCTGAAGATATCAATGAGATCCATCTCATCTAATGTATCATTTAAGACTTGTATTTCCTTATTCATTTTCTGTTTTGATGATCTGTCCATTGGCGTGAGTCGGGTGTTCAAGTCTCCTGCTATTATTCTATTACTGTCAATTTCTCCTTTTATGTCTATATTTGTCTTATGTATTGAGGTGCTCCTATGTTGGGTAAATGCTATTGCTGCCAAGTCGCTTCAATCATGTCCATCTCTGTGTGACCCCATAGATGACAGCCCACCAGGCTCCCCTGTCCCTGGGATTCTCCAGGCAAGAACACTGGAGTGGGTTGCCATTTCCTTCTCCAAGGCATGGAAGTGAAAAGTGAAAGTGAAGTCACTCAGTCGTGTCTGACTCTTAGCGACCCCATGGACTGCAGCCTACCAGGCTTCTCTGTCCATGGGATTTTCCAGGCAAGAGTGCTGGAGTGGGTTGCCATTGCCTTCTCCATGTTGGGTGAATAGATATTTACAATTGCTATGTCTTCCTCTTGGATTGATCCCTTGATCATTATGTAGTGTCCTTCCTTAAGTCTTGTAATCTTCTTTAAGGTCTATTTTGTCTGATATGAGGATTGCTACTCCAGCTTTCTTTTGCTTCCCATTTGCATGGAATATATTTCTCCATCCTCTCACTTGCAGTCTAAATGTGTCTTTAAGTGGGTTTCTTGTCGACAGAATATATATGGTCTTGTTTTTGTATCCATTCTGCCAGTCTGTGTCTTTTCATTGGAGCATTTAATCCATTTACATTTAGACTAATTATTGATATATATGTTCCTATTGCCATCTTCTTAATTGCTTGGGGTTGATTTTGTAGATCTTTTTTCTTCTCTTCTATTTCTTAACTATTTAAGTCCCTTTAATATTTGTTGTAAAGCTGGTTTGGTGTACTGAATTCTCTTAACTTTTGTTTTTCTGAAAAGCTTTTTATTTCTCCATCAATTGTGAATGAGATCCTTGCCAGGTACAGCAATCCTGGTTGTAGATTTTTCCCTTTCAGTACTTTAAATATATCCTGCCATTCCCTTCTGGCCTGCAGAGTTTCTGCTGAAAGATCAGCTGTTAAGTGTATGGGGTTTCCCTTGTATGTTACTTGTTGCTTCTCCCTTGCTGCTTTTAATATTATTTCTTTGTGTTTAGTCTTTGTTAGTTTGATTAGTATGTGTCTTGGAGTGTTTCTCCTTGGGTTTATCCTGTATGGGACTCTTTGCACCTCTTGGACTTGATTGACTATTTCCTTTTCCATGTTGGGGGAATTTTCAACTATAATCTCTTCAAAATTTTCTCATACTCTTTCTTTTTCTCTTCTTCTGGGACCCTTATAATTTGAATGTTGGTGTGTCTGACATGGTCCCAGAGGTCTCTGAGACTATCCTCAGTTCTTTTCATTCTTTTTACTTTATTCTGCCCTTCAGAAAATATTTCCACCATTTTATCTTCCAGCTCACTGATTCGTTCTTCTGCTTCAGATATTCTGCTATTAATTCCTTCTAGTGTACTTTTAATTTCAGTAATTGTGTTGTCTCTACATGTTTATTCTTAATTCTTCTAGGTTTTTATTAATTGATTCTTGCATTTTCTCCATTTTGTTTTCAAGGTTTTTGATCATCTTTACTATCATTATTCTGAATTCTTTTTCAGGTAGTTTGCCTATTTCCTCTTCATTTATTTGGACTTCTGTGTTTCTAGTTTGATCCTTCTTTTGTGTAGTACTTCTCTGCCTTTTCTTTTTAATTTTTTAACTTATTGTGTTTGAGGTCTCCTTTCCCCAGGGTTCACAGTTGAATTCTTTCTTCCTTTTGGTTTCTGCCCTCCTAAGGTTTGTCCAGCGGTTTGTGTAAGGGTCATATAGGGTGAGACTTGTGCTGAGTTTTTATTCGTTTTCCCTCTGATGGGCAAGGCTGAGTGATGTGGTAATCCTGTCTGCTGATGATTATGTTTGTATTTTTGTTTTGTTTGTTGTTCAGATGAGGCATACTGAACAGGGTGCTACTGGGCGATGCTGGGTCTTGTAGTCAAGTGATTTCCTTTCTGTGAGTTCTCACTATTTGATACTCCCTAGGGTTAGTTCCCTGGTAGTCTGGGGTCTTGGAGTCAGCGCTCACACACCAAAGGCTCAGGGCTTGATCTCTGGTTAGGAATGAAGATTCCACAAGTGGTCTGTTATGGCATTCACTGAGATTAAAACACATATCCAAAAATGAGAAGCCAAAGATGAATCCCAGACAAATGGCAGTTAAAAAATCAGGCAAATAATAATTAAAATGATGGAATATACACATTTACATATACACCCATGAGTAAAGTCAAAACAGTGCAACAAAAATATCTTGACCTGGCGATCAAAGGAAATCAAAAATTATATTTACCAGATAAAACAAAACTAGAGCAAGGTGCCAAATGGGGAATAAAGCAATGAAAACAAAACTAACAAATATGTTGAGAGGAAAGTGAAGAAAGAAATAGAAATGCAAAGTTAAAGAGAGATAGATGAAGATGATTCACAAACATTAAAGATTTAACTGCAAGGGGGAAAAGAACAGTAGGAAAGGCAAACAAAGGAATAAATGTAGAAAACATATAATAGGTTTTAAAAAATTAAAATTATAAAAATGAGAAAAAAAAATGGAAGAAGAAAGAAAAAAGGGGAAAAAAAGGAAAACTTCACAGACCTCCAAAAGCCCAATGTAGAGGCAGAGGTTTACAACAATAATAAAAAGTATGACTAAATATATACATATACACACATAAGCAAAATCAAACCAGTTCAACAAAAATAAAGTACAAGAGACTGACCTGGTGAACAAAGGAAACCAAAAGTATATCTACCAGAAGAAAACTAACTAAGGCACAAGCTGGAAAACAAAACTAAAGCAAGGTGGCAATTGGGGAATAAAGCAATGAAAATGAAACTAATAAAATGTTGAGAGGAAAGGAAGGAAAAAGAAGAAAAAATACATATGCAAAGTTAAATAGAGGTAGATAAAAAAGATTTATATACATTAAAGATTAACTGCAAGGGAAAAAGAACAGTAGCAAAAGCAAACAAAGGAATAAATGTAGAAAAGTAATAATAGGTTTAAAAAATTAAAATTTAAAAGAGAGAAAAGAAAAGAAAAAAAAAGGGAAACTCCACAGAACTGCAAAAGCCCAACGTAGAGGCATAGGTTTATAACAACAATAAAAAATGTGACTGAGAAAAAAAAATCTCAAAGCTTAATTAGATTTCATAGTGACAATAAAATCAACAACTACAACAGAGGGGGAAAACAAAACAATCCAAAGGAATCTATAGAAGAAGTCAAAACATAAGAATAACAAATATTTTTCTTGACTCACTCCTGTCAGAGGCCTTTCCCTTTCTGCAAGTCACAGTCCACCTCATCTCCCTAGGATGCCCTCCAGCACTATGCTGATCTCTGGACCTGCTGTGGGGGCAGCTCAGATTCTACTCTGGTCCTACTTCTGTGTGTTCTTGCCTCCAATGTCCACAGCTATCAGAACTAGTGTATTTCCTTTTGTGGGAGCTCTCAATGACCTTTTATATATTCCATAGACACAGAGTCTGCCTAATTGATTGTGTGGATTTAATCTGCAGCTTGTACAGCTGCTGGGAAGGTTTTGGGTCTTCTTCCTTAGCCACACTGCCCCTGGGTTTCAACTGTGGTTTTACTTCCACCTGTACATGTGCGTCATCCACTGGGGTTTGCTCCTGGGGCTGCCCTGGAGGACTTGGGTTTGCCCCTGTGAGGGCCAGGTGTGGAGGTGGTGCAGCTGCTTGGGTCACAGGGGTTCCGGCAGCACCAGGTACTCAGGGGAGTTGTGGCTAGGGCAGCAGGAAATTTAGTGCTCTAGCAGGGTATGGCAACCAGTATTGGCCATTACGCTCCAGTATTCTTGCCTGGAGAACCCCCTGACAGAGAAGCCTGGCAGGGCACAGTCTACAGGGTCACAAAGAGCTGGACACGACCGAAGCAACCCTGCGTGCATAGATACAAGGCTTTTTTTTGCCTGTGGCAGCTCTGCCCCAGTGAGAGGTGAGCATGAAGGTGGTGCAGCTGCTTGGCTTGCAGGGACTCTGGTGGCGCCAGGTGTGCAGGAACATGGACTGCCTCCCCCCAAGGAGTTATGGCCCTATCGGAGTCTTTTTTCGAGCCTCTTCTTGCTGGCAATCAGAAGGCCTCTTTGGCCAGTCTTTGTAGCTCGGCCCATTCAGGCACTTAGAGGGCTCCCTTGCCTGGGGTCCTTGTTTGTTGATCGGTGTGTCAGGCACTTAAAGGGCCCCCCCTGGCTGGGGTCCTACTGTGTAGAGTGGCACATCAGGCATTTAAAGGGGCACCCAGGTGGGGTCCTACTCTGTAGTTCCCTGCATCAGTCAGTTAAAGAAGTACTCTGTGTGGGGTCTCGCTCTGTAGTTCAGTGCCGGGCATTTGATGGGCCAGCCTCTCTGTTGTTCAGCTGCTGATGCTGGTGTGTGGGGAGACAGAGGTTATGGTGATGGCTCCACCCCCTACGTGTGACTCAGCAGTATCACCTTGCTTCCATGGCTGCCTGGTGCCCCTCTACAGGCGTTTCCCACCACAGTCTCCTCCCTCACATCTTCTAAATCTGTCCCTCTGCAGTCAACAGCAGCCCTTGCCCTGGGACTGCTCCACAATCCCTAACTTCAGCATCCAGCCGCTGTGCCTTCCAGGGGACCTCATCCCATTTAGGCTGCCACAGATCAGCTGTTTCACTCTCAGCCTTAAACGTTTCTCCTCTGACTCAGACAGTCGCCCCAGTATGGGGATTGGACCCCTGCTTCAGTTCCCCTACCCTCCGGGGACAGGTCCAGTCCCACTAACACTCCTGTTTTTCCCCCTAGTTCCTTCGTCCTACTGAGTTCTGCATGCTTCTATATATTGTTTCCCTCTGGTCAGGTACTCCTGTCGGATCTCAGCATGCACTTCTGTGTCTGAAGGTGTATTCCTGATGTATCCATGGAGAGAAGTACTGCACATCCATCTATTCCTCCTCCATCTTGTTCTCACACGTATCTTTCTGAAGTATGGTTTTCTCCAGACACATATCCCGCAGAGAGACTGTAGGATCATATGGTAGCTCTATTTTTAGTTTTCTAAGGAACCTCCATACTGTTCTCCATTGCGGCTATACCAATTTGCATTCCTATCAACAGTGTAAGATGGTTTCCATTTCTCCACATCCTTCCCAGCATTTACTGTCCGTACACCTTTTGATAATGGTCATTCTAACCAGTGGGTGGTGATATCTCACTATAGTCATGATTTCATTTCTAGTAATGTTAAGCGTCTTTCCATGCACCTTTTGACTATCTGTACATATTCTTTGCAGAAATGGTTATTTAGGTCTTTTGCCTGTTTTGTGATTTGGGTTTTTTTAAATTTTAATATTGAGCTGCATTAGTTGTTTATATTTGGGGAGATTAATCCCTTCTCAGTAACACCATTAACAAAAATTTTCTCCTATTCTGTAGGTTGTTTATGGCTTCTTTTGCTATGCAAAAACTTAAGTTTGATTAGGTCCCATTTGTTTATTTCTGTTTTTATTCCCCTTACACTAGGAGATGGATTCAAAAAGATATTGCTGTGATTTACGTCAGAGTGTTTCAAAAAAAAAAAGTGTTCTGCTTATGCTTTCTTCTAAATATTTCACAGTACCCAGTTTAACATTTACAGTTTTGAGTTTATTTTTGTACATGATATTTAAAAATGTTCTAATTTCTTTCTTTCACAAGCAGTTGTCCAGTTTTCCCAGCATCACTTATTGAAGAGACTGTCTTTTCTCCATTGTAAATACTTGCCTCCTTTGTCATAGGTTAATTGACTATAGATGTATGGGTTTATTTCTGGTCTTTCTATCCCATTCCGTTGATCTTTGTCTCTGTTTTGTACCAGTACCACACTATGGCTGCAGCTTTGTAGTACAGTCTGAAGTCAGAGAGTAGGATAACTCCAGCTCCATTCTTCTTTCTCAAAATTTTTTCAGCTATTTGGGGACATCTGTGTTTCCATACAATTTTAAAATAATTTGCTCTAGTTTTGTAAAAAAAATACCATTGGTAATTTGATGGGGATTGCACTGAATCTACAGACTGTCTGGGGAAGTATAGTCAACTGACCCACATCTGAGTGTGGGTATGGGCAGAGGCTGAATACACTAACTACTGTGTCTAACGCTTATAAGGCTGCAAGAGATCCTATTACGCCCTACACGTCTCCTGCCCTCTAAGATACCCCCGCCCGCCACACACACAGAGCCTTGTTCGTCCCATTAATTAACGTTTCTAAAAACTCTATTTGTGTTAATTTTATCTAAAATTTCAAAAACTGAACACATACAAGTACCTACATCTCTCAGATGGCTTCCCATCAAGATGAATGAAAGAATTCCTAAGAAAAGAGTGCAAATAAAATTGTGCAAATCAGGAAAGGTTGACAGAGGTGAACTGACTTTTTCATTCCCATTCAGCTTGCTGCCATATGCTGAGATGTGTATGTCACAAAATTTATGGAATGCATTATCTAGTTCAATTGAACTAACCATCACAAAATGTACGAGGCTTAAATAATGCCAAGAAACTGCTAATTAGAGATGCCATTAAGAATGTACATCTGCCAACCAAAAAGTTGGCCCAGAAATTGAAAATTATAATGAAAATTATTTGGAATATGGACTTATAGTCTTCTTTAATTATGACTTTGAGAGTATACTGCATCTGGAAATAACAGGAGTATATACATATAATTTTTAAGTAATAACTCCTACTTTGAAGGTACATATGCAAATAATATTTTTCTGATGAGGTACACAATCAAGGTTTGGAGACCACTGCTCTATATACTATCGGCTGGGCTCCCGGGCACGTGGAATAAACATCCTGGCATCCTTTGGCCAACCCCACCCTCTTCCTATCTTGTCTCTAGTGCTGCAGTCCCCCCACCCTCCACTCTAACTGATGTTTCAGATGAAGTAGCTAGAGGAAAAGCCACTGATTCCAAACTCAAGTGCCCACAACAGCCAGGAAGGGATCACAAGATCATAAGAGAAGAGTGTTTTTAAAACAGCACACACACACAGTACAAATGTGTTAAGTGCAAACTGACGTTAGGTCTCAGCATTAAGAAGCAAAAGGGATTAAGAGAGATTGGCAGCATGGAGAATGCATACCTCCTATTCTTGCTATTCTTATGGGCATGCAGACCTGGAGTGGTCAGATTTTATGATATTTCAAGGAAAAAATATACCTCAAATTTTACTGGATACTATACAACGTTTAAACAGGTGTGCATGCACACACACATGCGCACAGACACACGCACAGAGACACACACACACACACCTGAACTTGCCAAGATTTCAAGGCACATTTGGACCATGAGATATTAATTTGCTCTACCCACTATGTCCGTTATACATAGTCATAATTCATTATTAAAAGTATTCATAATTAATAAAAATCACAGAGAGGCAGGGAAAAAAGAGCAAGTTTCATAAGTCATAAAGTCAGAGTCAACACAAAATTAAAACCAGTGAAGGTGAAGGAAAAGAGAAAGAAATGACGAGAGAAGATGATGAAGAGGCAGGCTAATGAGAACAAAAGAGCAAAGGCAGGCATTCTTACTTGCTTCCTACTTTTTCCTACTAGGGGGTCAATGACTAATATACCTTGCTTTCCCAGAGTTGTGGGCCCACTCTGTGCAGCCCTGAGAAAGTGATCATGCCCACTTCTTTCTGAATAAGACTACATTTCCCAGCATTCCTTGAAGCGGGTGTATCCACGTGAATGAGTTTTAGCCCACAACTGCCCGCTGTGGTCCAAAAACACAAATACACGATACAGACGTTTTCTCCCCTTCCCTAACTCCACGTGGAGGCAAAGGTCTGAAGCAATTTGGAGACATCTGATCCAAGAAACAAAACTCAGCTCTTCCATCACAGACCTAACAGAATTGTGATGTAAGTGAGAAATAGATTTCTATTTCCTTCAACTACTTAGATCTTGGTCTTGATCCTCCCCATTTTGAATTCATTTATCCCAATTTACATCTTCTTGCCTAGAATCTTTACTTATTCAGGTAAACATGGCAGTCCCTCTGACCATTACTCTAAAGGCATGAATCCAGCCTTCTGGCCTCTCACCTTTGAACACGTTCTATTTTGCCTGTATGACCCTCAAGGTGGTGAGCACAAAATGGAGTTCCTCATCTGCAGTGGGGCATGACCAGTGCAGAAGAAACAGAATCATCACCTTTTCCTCCAGATGCTATGGCAACAATGATGAAGCCTGTGATGCCTATCCACTAAGCCTTTTTTTTTTTTAATGGCGCTTGTCTTCTGCTATGTCTTCCTTATCTTATAATTACAGGTTTATCTCTTGAGCTATCAGAGTTTTTAAGTCTCTATCACATTATGTTTTGTTTGCTTCTTTTCCTGAACTATTACCTACTTGTATGCCCATGTGGGTCCCTTCTGCTTTTGCCTTTCTAGTACCCATCTGCCTTTCTTCTGGTAATAGCACTTCTGTTTTGTTTGCAAGCAGTCTCAGTGGTACTAGACATCAAGGAAGTCTGCTTTCTTCTGACCTAGGCACTGAACATTCCTCAGGCTATACCAGCCACTCTTCCCTCTTAAATCAGGGACATAAGAACTGAAGGAAATGAGAATACATACATAGTAAAAGAAATGTCTCAAATGGACTGTCCATTAATTCCTATGACCCAGAATCCCAGAGCATCTTTCCCACAACTTGAGGAAACTAAAAATCCAATTGAAAATTGGGCAAAAGTGGATGGGAGGGGAGAGTTGGGGGAAAATGGAAACATGTATATATACGGCTGAGTTCCTTCTCTGTTGACCTGAAACCACCACAACATTGTTAATCGGCTGTACTCCAATACAAAATAAAAAGTTTAAAGTTTAAAAATAAAATGTTGAGAATAAAAACAAACAAAAAATGGGCAAAGGAGTTCAAGACATTTCTCCAAATAAGATATACAAATGGTCAACAAGCACATGACCACAAATGGTCAACATGCTCAGTAGCATTAGTCACTGGAAATGCAATTCAAAAACCACAGTAAGATACCATTCATTCCCATTAAGATAGCTCAATTTTTTAAGAGGACAAATGAAACAGTAAGTATTGAGAAGGATGTAGAGAAATTGGAACCCTTGGAGATTGCTGATGGACTATAGAGTGATTCAGTTGCTAAACAGTCTGGCTGTTAAAAGTGAAACATAGAGTTACCACACAATCCAGCAATTTCAATCCTAGGTATACATCCAAAAGACTTGAAAACAGATACTCAAGTATAGATGTGTACATGCATGTGTATAGCAGCACTAGTCAGGACAGCCAAAAGGTCAAGACAGCCCAAACAGTCATCAGTAGACGAATGGATAAACAAACCGTGGTACATTCACTCAATGGAATATTATTCAGGCACAAAAGATGAAGGTGAGATGGGCTATAACATGGATGAACCTCAAAACCATTCCGGTAAGTGAAAGAGGCAAGATACAAAAGGTCACATATTATATAATATTCCATTTATGTGGAATACCCAGAACAGATTAATCCATACACAGAACCCAGATTGGTGGTTACCAGGGGAAAAGGGGGAACAGAAGTATGAGAAGCATCTCCTGAATAGGTACAAGGTTTCCTTTAGAGGTAATGGGAAGTTTTTGGAATTAGACAACTTAGGGGTTGTACAACTTGGAAAATGTACTACATGTCACTGATCATTTTTAAGTGGTTAATTTTATGTATGTAAACTTCACCTCAATAAACACACATGCACTCACAAATGCATACTCTCACAATTCTAGAGGTCAGAAGTCCTATAATCAAAAGGCTGCCAAGTCTGCCTTTCCTCTGGAGGCTCTAGAGAACAACTCATACCTGCTTTTGCCAGCTTCTGGAGTTACTACAACCCACTCCAGTATTCTTGCCTGGAGAATCTCAGGGACGGGGGAGCCTGGTGGGCGGCCAGCTATGGGGTCGCACAGAGTCGGACACGACTGAAGCGACTTAGCAGCAGCAGCAGCAGAGTTACTGCACTCTTGACTTGTGGCCTGTTTCTGGCAATGACATCCCTCTGACCTCTGCTTCTGTCATCACATCTTCTCTGACTCTGACCTTGCTGCCTCCCTCTGTAAGGACCCCACGATTACACTGGACCCATCTGGATAATCCAGGCTACTCTCTTCATTTCAAGATCCTTAATCCACCGGCAAAGTCCCTTCTGCCATACTAGTAATACACTGACAGGCTTTAGGAAGTAGGATATGAACAACTTTGGGAGGCCATTATTCTATCTATCGCACCCCACTGCCCCTTCAACGAATTCCTTTTCTTACTTAAGTTGGTGGAGGTCTGTTGCTTGTAACCACAAACCTCAAGCAGTAAAATGCTCTCTATTTTTCAGCTTTGCATTTTGAATTAATAGGGAACATAAAAGTATCAGTAGCCAGCAGGAGTTGGATGTCTTGGCCATGTGGGGACAATAACTAAGGAAATATGTAAGAACTGCATATTTGGTACAGTTTTTTCCCTGGAGACAAAGAGGTCAGACAAACAGATACTTAATGAATGTCTGGTGGCTGAATAAATAAAAGGATGAGAATAAAATACAGAACGTTTAACTAAAGCATTGAATCAGAGGCCATAGCAGCAAGGGTAAGACTGCACAGAGTCGGGAAAATGTATTAAAATATAAAAATCCAATTTAGAGCACTGTTTCGCACCTCCAGCGTGAAAGTTAGCCACAACCCTTCCTTGTGGGGTGACACCCTCCGACTGTCAAGCCTGAATCTGTATCAGAGATCTCCTCAGCACCAGGAAGTCCCCTGCTGTCCCCAGACAGAATGAACAGCTTCCTCCATTCCATATGTGTGTAATGAGTGCTTACCGTGCTGCTCCGAACTGTCAGAGTCATGGTCAGCTCTTCAAATTGGCTTCAGTCTCCCCTCAGCCACTGCCTCAAAGTGCCCAGGAATACAGTGGGGGTTTGCATGCTAAGAAAAGTAAAATGGCTGCAGAGCCAAAGAAGAGCTATTGGAGGCAGCCTTCAAAGGCATCTTCATCTTTTCCCCCCTACTTTCATACAGACTCTGCAATATATTTGAAAGTATCAAGTTTGGAATCACAGAACCTTTGGATGCCCTGGGAATCTATGTTCAGTAACTTTTAGGGTGAGTTTGCTGAAACCTGGTGTTAGTTTTCACAGGTACATTTCCTGCACGCCCTGCGGGCTTGGTGAGCAAATAATCCACTGTGGGGACAGTCTAACTTTCTGACAGGCCAGGCCACTTTATTTCCCTGAGTCTTTTGAAAGCAAAGCTATTTGACAGCCTCTGCCTTAAACAAACTCTTAGTACTGCCAATTCATTCAACTTTGACCTAGAAATTTTATGCACGCAAAGCCAAGTGAGCTGGGTCTTTATTTATTAGCAAGCCAGGGTTCCTGGAAGAGAAAAGAACACTCTTTGTTCAGTATATCTATCATCTTGGGGTTCAGACAGTCTTTGTATATCATTCTCAAAAGCTACAGCATGAGTCAGCTCTACCTTCATCAGTATGTGTTTGTTGAAAGGGGAGGGGGGTGTTCATTTGACCAGGGTGGAGAACGAGCTGAAGGTGGCTGGCTATTGCCTTTTCCCTCTCTGCTTGAGTTATAGCCTTTAGGCAGTACACACTGGGTGAACCAGCTTACCCAAAACGACAATGATAGTTGGAGTTGCCCACAAAGGCAGAATCTTTAGGATTTCTACTGTGACCATCAGAGTTACTACCTTCAATACCAAGAACTTAATATCCTGAAATGATAATGTTTTGCAACTTATGTCTTTTATGGTCAATAAAACACTGAGTAAGAGTATTATCATGCCATTCTGCTCCAAAATGATGAGAAAACCAATGCTTAAGAATAAGAAAAGTAGTACGATGTCAAGTTTAAACTCAAACTCCCCATTATTTTCCCTTGCAGCTAATTACTAAGTGATTTCTCCCTGTAAAAGAACGTGTCTTGAGTTTAGGCTTTGCACTGAAGGAAATGCTATGTGCACACTGTTGAGGAAAAACCTTCAACAAAGATCCAAGTGATCTAAAGACACAGATGGTGAGAGCAATTTCATGTTTTCTATGAGCCTCAAACTGTCCCTCCTCTCTGCTTCTCTGCTGGAGAAATGGCGTGTTGACCAGATGTCCCACGTGTTTTGTGACAGCTTGATTTCATGTATTCTTTCCAGCTATCCCACAGGTCTCCGGAGAGTTATACAAATGCATGCATTGGCTTTCTGTCAGGATGAGGGGCAGATGTAGCATAGCATAGGGTGAGAGACGTCACCTTTTAAAAGAACTTATGGGGACAAGCAAACAGAACTCCTGGGTCACTCACATTTTAAAAATTGAAATTATGCATAAACTTATGAGGAAGTTTACTTATCAATATAAACATTCTCCAAATCAGTTCATTTTCAAAGAACTAAGAAATTACAGAACTTAGTGAATCGTAAACTTTATCTTACTCACTTTCCTGATTAGAAAACTACAAAGCCAAGTATCCAAAAAGTAGAAAGAATATATTGTACACCTTAAGCGTATTTTTGAACGTAGTCGTTTTTGAAATCACTATTGTGACAGGTCAGGAGCGCGGTGAAAGTGAAAGTGTTAGTCGTGTCTGACTCTTTGTAGCCCCTGTGGACTGCAGCCCACCAGGCTCCTCTGTCCATGGGATTCTCCAGGCAAGAATACTGGAGTGGGTTGCCATTCCCTTCTCCAGGGGTTCTTCCCAACCCAGGGATGGAACCTGGGTCTTCCGCAACGTGGACAGATTCTTTGGAGTGATTTTTGAAATCACTGCTGTCACAGGTTAGGAGCGTAGACTACATGCCAAACCCAGCTCTGGGGTGAGAGATTCCACATTTCTCATGAAACAGGAAATGCGGGTCACAGCCTAGCAGAAATCAGTAAACTCAGTCATCTCATATATAGTGATGGACGATGAATGACAGTGTCAACATGCCCTCGAAGACGGGCCTCGCCCTCCAGGAAGGCAGATGCTGCAGAGATATAATGCTCTTTCAGGACAATGATCACCTACTGTTTCTAAGGAGAACTGTACTGACTACGCTCTTCCTGTAGCCAGAGCTCTCCCTCCTATGGGAAATTGCTTCCTAACACTTTCAGCCTTTCTGGGTGAACTGATTACTGGCTGCTCCATCCTTCTGCTCGGATCTTTGATTATCTGGTAAAGTGACAGGAAGACAAAGTTACCATACTAAAGGAAATATTAGACCTCTCCTTCCCTCTCTCTAAATCTGGGTACACCAGAGAGGCTCATCATCTAGGCTTAAAAATCAAACATCCTTGGATTCAAATCCTGATCCCCTCCTCTTCCCTAGCTATATGACCTTGGGGGACTCCTGGAAGCCTCCATTTGCTCATGAGTTAAGTGGATATAACTAACAGTATCTACCTCCACCTTAGCTTCTTAGGGTGAGATGGCATAATTTGTAGAAAACATGTGGCCAGTGGTATGTAATACAGTAGGACAGTGCCTCGCTCTCTGTGATCTAATGCATCTCTGTAGTGGAGCAGATTATTCTAGTATCTGGTCATTCCTTTCCCTTGCTCAAGAAACTTCACTGGCTCCCCATTCTGAGACAATAGGTTCAAATTTCCTATGTGACATGAAAGGTCTCTGACATATTTATCAAGTAGATTTGCCACAAAGTACTCCTTGCACTCAAATATTCAAGTTTCATCTGAACCACCTGAGTTTCTTGTTCATGTACAACACTTCACTCTCTCTGCCTGGAGTGCTTCAATCCATCCCCCCAAATTTAAATGTGTCTGTCTGCGTGCATGCACAAATTTACTTGCATGGAATCTTAGCTTATTTTTATCAGTTGTCAAAAATTAGAAGATTTTACCTGAGTAGATTTCTACATTCTCATAAAATGTAAGATCTGACTACTTGGGGCCTATGTTATCAGGTGGAAAGCACTGAGCTGGCTTGAGCAGTGGCCAACATTTCAGGAGAGACACAAACTTTTTCCAATTTAGCCCAGTCACCACCACACCCTACAGTGTTATACCCCCACTCCCTACGGTATTACAGCAGTCTGATTTACTCATTAGCGTATCAGCTTGGAATTCCAAAGGCATTTGAGTTTGCAATTCCTGTTCTAAGTTTGACCCATCCTAAGCCCTTCATAAATTCTTCCTTGATTCTATTGTATCATAAATAATTTTATTTTTTTCAACTCCCATAAGCTGTGTCTGTTAAGGCATGTCCCTGCCATAACAGTAACACTACAGAATATTATAGTATAACACTTATATGTTTACTTCATTGCCCTTCCTGAAGTACAAGCCCTGTGAGACACAACTCATGCCTGGACTGTGCCTGGCTTAGCATTAGATATTATAAGCAGATATTTGATTAATAATTTTAATTTAACAAAAATCAAACAACAAGGTCCCACTGGGTATACCCTATACCCTATACAGTATAGTAAATTATATATATACAATATATATCCCTATTGAATATAGGGAATATATTCAATATCCTATGAAAAACTATAATGGAAAAGAATATATGTATAACTGAATCACTTTACTATACTGCAGAAATTAATACAACTTGGTAAATCAAGAATAAAATTTTTTAAATCAAGTATTTAATCATGGGAAAGTCCACATCAAACAAGTCAAGCACACTTTTCTCCCTGGGGTGGGCTAAGTTTCAGTCATCAATTATTCCTCCTAGGAACAATTATCAGGGAGCTGGAGTAGGGAAGATGGCAAGAAGTGGTGGGGGAGGGTGGGTCCACTGAGAAAGGACAGAGAGTCACACTTATAAGCTTGATGCCCAGTTTCAAATTTTGTCCTAGATTCATTTGCAGGAAGATAGCCCTTAGACTCTTCAATAGCAGATGTGTTTTAATTCTGTATCCGGCTAGCACTTTATTTTATTCTGTGTATTCTCAGAGATATTATTTGTGTAGAATCACACAAATCCATGAGGTCAAGGCAGGACTATTGACTCCAGTTACAGAGGTAGAAGCTGAAACTGCACTTGGCATGAGCCAAATGCCTTCCCTTAGCAGCTCCTAACTGCTGAAGGTTGAAATGATTTGAAGACCTGCAGGGGTAGAGCAGTGAGTGCTTGAATCCATCCCCTAATATTCTTGTGTGTGTGTGTTTGAGCTGAAGGCAACATGTTAGTCTTCATCATCAAAGCTCTCATCAGGACTGTCACAACACATCCTGCAAAGAATTACAATCACTCTTTTCTACAGATTCTCCTTTTTAGCTGTGCTCTTCAACTATACACTGGCAATGCAGAGAAAAGACAAAAGAAAAACCAAAGTCAGGTCAAATGTGTACATAGTGTTTTAAAGCTTGCTTAAAAGTCTTTTTTAAAAACTCTTCCCTCCTAGTGAGCAAATGAGATGGTCTGATTATGCTTTTATTCTACAGTTGTTCGCCATTTAGAAAGTACGTCCTAGAACTGCTTGCTTTTTGCCTAAAACATCAGAATCTGAAAAGTCCATTTATAAGCAAGGCCTCATTTGCTAGAGTCTTCTTATAAGGGGGGGAGTGGATGGGGGTGAGATTTCATCACTGTACAGACTAAATTAAACAGTTATAGGGATAAGGAAATAATTCAGTAGCATCATGTTGGATCCTCAAATGGGTCTGAATTTAAGAACTCTGAGTTTAGAGACTGGGTAGGCCTATTCCTTGAATTTAGGCTAAGTTCTTCCAGATACTCAGTCTTTCTAGTTCCAGGAGGATACCCTGTCTGCCCTGCAGAATAAGGCAGGGTCCGAGTTTAAGATCACCACCGTTTCCAGCCCTTTCTACCTTGGCTCAGAGTAGCAGAAGGAAAAGGTATGTTTCGACAGACCATCCTATGGCTCTGGTCTCCAACTGGCATTAAATCAGGTTAACAACTAAAAACAAATCAAATCATATCCTACACCCAAAGTTTCAAGTGTCTACCGATAGAACCCCTGGATTCTGAAGAACCCAAGCTGAGATGACATCAAGCTCTAAAGCTACAGTCGATCTTGGTAAAACAACTTCTTCCCTAGCCTTTCCACCTTGAAAAGGGTCCTTCACTCACTTTAAAACCGCAAGACCTTGGCTGGTTTCTGCAATAAGTGAAAGCAACTGAAGGACTTATCAGCTACCATGAGAAACCCTCTACTGAGTTACAACTGAATTCATAACTAACAGTCCTTTCTTAGAATGGAGGACACTGGGCTTGACCTTGGCCTAGCCAAGTTTATTCAACTACAGTTATCTTCCCTACATGTGGGGGAGAACAGCAGCCTGCAAAGTCCATGCGCACTGCAAAACAGCTCTGGTTTTTTTAAAGCAAGAAGATACTAATGTTTTATATTTTAAAAAATAAAAAAGAAAGAGTACTGCTGGCCCTTGGGAACAGCAATAAGTGACCAGCAATTTATGTGTAAGTATTGGAGAAGGCAATGGCAACCCACTCCAGTACTCTTGCCTGGAAAATCCCATGGACGGAGGAGCCTGGTGGGCTGCAGTCCATGGGGTCGCTAAGAGTCGGGCACGACTGAGCGGCTTCACTTTCACTTTTCACTTTCATGCATTGGAGAAGGAAATGGCAACCCACTCCAGTGTTCTTGCCTGGAGAATCCCAGGGACGGGGGAGCCTGCTGGGCTGCTGTCTATGGGGTCGCACAGAGTCGGACACGACTGAAGCGACTTAGCAGCAGCAGCAGCAGCATGGGGGATAAACAAAGCCTCTGTCTGAAATATCTGTCCCCAGGATGTCTCCCACTCTTCAATGCCCAGCTCAAATGTCACCTTTTGCAAGAAATCTCTGACTACTTCCAAACCACAATGCTTTACCTCCCTCACTTGGCACCAGAATGCCCTGTGATGTAGCTGCTTGCCATGGGTCATGCCATTAGACTGGTGGCTACTGTTGCCACATCTTCTATATCTGTATTCCCCACACCACTTGGCATGTACACAGCTGAAGCCTGATGAACATTTGTTAAATTAACCTCTAGATTTATGCTTTGGCTTAGCTCACCGAGGATTTAAGGAGTGAAATGAATGAATTACAGATGGGACTGTGCCTTCCCTACCCCAAACGGGTCATCACTGCTCATGAGCACAGAGTGGCAAATGCCTTCAGCAACTCTCCTTAGCTCTTAGCTCATGTTAACATAACTACCATTTATCAAGGGCATTCCACGTGCACTGTGCTGAGTGCAACACACACATACATACACACTCCTTGCAGAAGATGAAACCAGGGGCTATTTCACTTCTCTGAGCCTGAGACTTCACAGTTAGGAAGAAGCAGCAGTGTGACTGGTCATCAAGGCCCCTGCTCTTATGGAGCCATCCTATGAGACTCCCTTCCCAACTGCTGTTCCCAAAGCAAATGCTGATTGTGAGATTGGAAAACACTATGCCTCTCATTTCCTTTCCATTTCCGGCTGCTCTCAACTAACCCGCACTATCACTTGACAAGCATGTGAGTGTGATAAAGTCAATCTGGACAGCACCATGGACAGGAAATGAATTTTACTGTGGTGAAATTCAAATTGCAACCATTCTGACAAGAGACAGATAGGAAAGATGCACTCAAGGCTTTTAGGGGTGTTTTCAAAAGACAAGCACCTCTTCATGGCCTGAGTGAATTTTTTTTTTTTTTAACGAAGACAAGATATGAGTCCCTTGGAAGATGGCTCAAGCACAGGGCTTTGTTTCCCAGGACAAAGAGAATGGAAACAGCAGATGGGGGCTCGGGCAGCCTTCAGGGAGGGAGCTGTTATCTCCACTGTGGGCCAGGGGCCATGAGCACATCACTCTATGAACTGCATGAAGAAGTCTAGCAACACAGATGCTTCTGAACAGAAAAATTCAAAGCCACTTCATGTCCCTCTGTGCGATGACATGCTTCTCTCTGAAAGCCAGTATGCCTTAGCTCATCCTCTACAGTGTTACCAAACATGTTATTCACTACACCAAGAATAAATGTAAATGGTGGAATCAATACAAAGATATCATTTTCTTAAGAAATTAAGCTATGGTTCAGCAAGTTGATGATCACAACTTTGGAAGGACGACTATAAATTTCTTTATTTCTCTGGAAATAAAGAAAGGGACTTGGTGCAAATCACATGGTACTGCAGAACTGATATTTGTTGACTGATTTTACTGAGGATTAGTAACAAAGCCCTGACTGAGATATCAAAAAGGCTCCCTTTCAACCAACGTTCTTGCCCTTTTCTATGCCTCCTCCCCCTGCCACACCCCCAGCATCCTACAATGAGTGGTTCTGATGCTGCCACGTGACACACCGTGACTACAGGAGATCAAAGGCTCCTTAGGACACATTTCAGGGGGTAGCATCAAGGGAAGAAACAGGAACGAGATTAAGATGATTCCAAAATACTCCAAACGGGAGAAAAAGGAAGTCCGGCCATTTTATTACAGTGAAGCACGTCTTGAATTTCAATCCTGGTTGAATTTGCTGAACGCTGATTTAATAGCTACTGGCAGCACTTCAAACAGCATTCCTGACAGCCTAATTCGACCCACGAGAACGGCACCATCAAAGCCAACAGTTTGCCCACATTTAGGTGCCTTCTAAGATGTTGCATTTCTACCAACAGTCCAACCTTCTCTGGAGAACTGATGGACACATTTAGCAGAACCAGCTCTAAGTGGCATTGAAGTGGGCACAGTATAACTTCAAAGGCAAAACTGACTTTGAAAACAAAACCCACAATATCATATACAGTCATGAATGAACAGCCTCTGACTCAATTTAAGATCGTTTTTGTGATATCTTTTTCAGTAGGTTTTTAAAATGTTGGTCTTGCATGGTGTTCTTGCCTCAGTGCCCTTCTTGGTAGAGTCTTTTCCACATATACAGAAAGATGAGATATTTGATAAAATTCTAACTTCCTCCAACAAATTTCTTTTTAAATTAATCAATTCATTTTAATTGGAGGCTAATTACTTTACAATATTGTGGTGGTTTTTGCCATACATTGACATGAATCAGCCATGGGTGTATTTGTCCCCCAACTTGAGCCCCCCTCCCACCACTCCCCATTCCATCCCACAGGGCGATCCCAGCGCACCAGCCCTGAGTGCCCTGTCTCATGCATTGAACCTGAACTGGCGATCTATTTCACATATGGTAATATACATGTTTCAATGCTATTTTTAAGTTAAAAAAAAAACAGCTTTGAACATGTGGAAGCTCTTTCCTTTTGTTTGTACTGAAACCTGGCTGATACATTACTGAGCCCATTTAGTCAACTATCTTTTGTTAATTTGGCAATATTTCATAAGGTTGGGCAAAGAACTATTTAACTTATAGGGGCTGAACCACTTCAAAAGTTTGGGCCTAATACAAGTATCGGAGAAGGTGATGACACCCCACTCCAGTACTCTTGCCTGGAAAATCCCATGGACAGAGAAGCCTGGTAGGCTGCAGTCCATGGGGTAGCAAAGAGTCAGACACGACTGGGCGAGTTCACTTTCACTTTTCACTTTCATGCCTTGGAGAAGGAAATGGCAACCCACTCCAGTGTTTTTGCCTGGAGAATCCCAGGGACGGGGAAGGCTGGTGGGCTGCCATCTATGGGGTCGCACAGAGTAGGACACGACTGAAGCAACTTAGCAGCAGCAGCAATACAAGTATACTCCTGACTGAGTCATTTTTGTATTTTCACACCTGAGGACAGAATGGACCACATTAGATAAGTATTTCTCAGTTGAATGAACAAACAGAAGCCATACTTGTCATTCAAGATCTGGTTCAAAAATCTACTTCCACGAAGACTTTTTTGGTCATCAAAGACTGAAGTGATTTCTGAAGAGTGAACTGTTCATCACTTCGTCGATTTAGCTCCCCAATAACAATGTCTGTTACCTTACAGATGTGCTTCCTGCTCAAAAAGACACTAAGCAAATGTAAGTGCTAAATGTGCCTCAAATCCAGAAAACCAAAAAATTTCCTGACATATATTTGGAGGTTCCCATTGCTTCTCAGGCTCAAGGAATCTAAAAAGCAAGAACAGGGATAAAATCCCTCTTTATAGAGTTCTTACTAATTCCTGATCCAACTGCAAATGGAATGCAAAACACCAACTGTGATCCAGGCAAACAGCCAAGAGGGTTCTGGCCTCGGGCTGTCCATGCTTTGATCAAGCAGACTGCTTTAACAAGTAGTCTCCAGAAGGGCCCTATGGAAGCCAAAAGCACCGTGGTGGGCACTAAGTCTGATTGATCAGTTCATTCAACACCCTGATTCGTATTTATTTGTTGAGCACCTATTTACCTCTAAATAATAAACCATGAGCCAGGGATATAAAAATGAGAAACACTGCCTCTGATCTCAGTGGAATTCTCCCATTAGGAGAGACTGACAGGAAAAATACTTATTAAGCAATATAAGAAATATGAAAACAGATGAGCACAGCAAGTACTACAAGTATTCAGAAAAGGAAATACCTAACTCAGCTGAGAGTCTCAGGATTTTTACAGAGTAATTAATATTAGAGTTAAGTCTTGCAAAATGAATAGGAATTTTAGCAGATGTCAAGCCAGGAAACAGTATTCTGGACAATGAAAAACAGCCTTGGCAATATAACTGCACACCTGGAACCACCACTGCTGTTAACATCTTAATGTGAATTTATTCATTGTGTAATTAGGTCACTCAGGAAAATGAAGGCCCTGGAAGAGAAAGCCACACAACAGAGAAATCTTAAGTGGGGAAGAGGCTAGATGCCCCAAGGATGCTGTGATACTGAGCATCCTTGTAAAGGACTGTGGGCAGCTCACGCTCCACACAAAGGGTGATAAGCAGGCTGAACCTGGACTTTGGATTTGCTCTGAGAGGTAACCCTTCCTAATGCCCACAAAGGCACTACAGAGTCAACTGCAGCTCTGCCAGTTAACACAATTTGATTGCCATGCAGAAAACACAGGAGAGTGGGGACAAATACCAACAGTTTTATCACTGAGATAAGCCCAGCCCTGAGAACACAGGCTCTGCCAACACCCAGGGAGCTGCCCTGGTCTATTGTGATCTATTTCCTGTAACAGTCAAGTAGGGATGTGTTGGTGTGTGGACTACTGGCTGCTGGCGGCTACTGGGGCTCCTTCAATCTGAGGCATTTCTCCTGTGAAACATTCCTTTCTCACCATCATCTTCTGTCATATTGAGTAACATGAGGGTTTAAGGTTATGGGTGTCCCTTTCCCGGGACATGGGGGCTACTGACAGAAATAAAGCAAATGAAAAATTTTAAACTAGCAAAACAAAGAGTGATGAGTACAGCATCCATTTACATCATGAAGTATCTCAACTTTAAAAGAGAGGTGACAACACTTCTCTTCCTGTTTTATTTAAGATCCAGCTATAAATGGTCTGAATGTCCTTGTATGGAGGGTTTTTCAATTCTTTAGTTTAAAAAAAGTACTGGAGGCCCAAATTTGACCATGAGGTCGAAACTCTGTGTCTCCCTAATGGAGAGAAAGAAGAGAGGAGAGCGAGAGCATGTCCCCTTTCATCCTCACAATTTAAACCAGTAAAAATTAACAATGGTCAAGTCTCTGCCCTGACATCAAGAGCTCAAGCATTCTTACCAAGAGCTTTTGTCAATAAAATTGACTATTTAAACCTTTTTATTCGTAGGAATCATGATTGTTGGGAGAAATATCAATAACCTGAGATATGCGGATAACACCACCCTTGTGGTGAAAACTGAAGAGGAACTCAAGAGCCTCTTGATGAAAGTGAAAGAGGAGAGTGAAAAAGCTGGCTTAAAACTCAACATTCAGAAAACTAAGATCATGGCATCTGGTCCCACCACTTCATGGGAAATAGATGGGGAAAGAGCGCCAACAGTGACAGAGTTTATTTTTGGGGGCTCCAAAATCACTGCAGATGGTGACTGCAGCCATGAAATTAAAAGATGCTTGCTCCTTAGAAGAAAAGTTATGACCAACCTAGACCGCATATTAAAAAGCAGAGACATTATTTTGCCAGCAAAGGTCCATCTAGTCAAAGCTATGGTTTTTCCAGTAGTCATGTATGGATGTGAGAGTTGTACTATAAAGAAAGCTGAGCACTGAAGAACTGATGCTTTTGAGCTGTGTAAGACTCTTGAGAGTCCCTTGGACTGCAAGGAGATCCAACCAGTCCATCCTAAAAGAGATCAGTCCTGAATATTCATTGGAAGGACAGATGCTGAAGCTGAAGCTCCAATACTTTGGCCACCTGATGAAAAAAACTGACTCATTGGAAAAGACCCTGATGCTGGGAAAGATTGAAGGCCAGAGGAGAAGGGGACAACAGAGGATAAGATGGTTGGATGGCATCACTGACTCAATGCAGAGGAGTTTGAGCAAGCTCCAGGAGTTGCTGATGGACAGGGAAGCCTGGCGTGCCACGGTCCACTGGGCTGCAACGAGTCAGAAACGACTGAGCAACAAAACTGAACTGAATTTTAGGAACGTTTGAGAGCAATTGATTTCTCCTTTTACTAATGCCTGGAGTACATAGGAATGTATAAGCGTTCTCCTGGACACAACTGGAAACTCATGGCCTCTAGTATCTCCTTCCCAGTCTGCCATGTAAAAACTGTAATGCTTGTCACCCAACACTGCTGCTGCTGCTGCTAAGTTGCTTCAGTCGTATCTGACTCTGTGTGACCCCAGAGATGGCAGCCCACCAAGCTTCCCCGTCCCTGGGATTCTCCAGGCAAGAACACTGGAGTGGGTTGCCATTTCCTTCTCCAATGCATGAAAGTGAAAAGTGAAAGTGAAGTCGCTCAGTCATGTCTGACTCTTAGTGACCCCAAGGACTGCAGCCTTCCAGGCTCCTCCGTCCATGGGATTTTCCAGGCAAGAGTACTGGAGTGGGGTGCCATTGCCTTCTCCGACCTAACACTGAGAGCTGGTAAAACATATTCAGGCAATTCCTCTTGAGAGGCAAAAGGTGTCCAGAGGGCAAGATGAGGAACCAGAGTGTGAAGAGCAGAGAATGAATGATGCAAAAATCTAAGGATATTTGGCAAAGAGAGAAATAAAGGAAGAATCATTTTTACTCAGGATTAATCAATCACTAACATCTCTGTTGACAGACAGAACCATCATTTAATTTGATGAAATGAAACTCTCTGCCCCCACACACTATATTTTACAAATTAGGATTTCCAATATTTTCAAATGGGAGAAACAACACATACTCTTGTAACAAAAGTAGAAAAATATGTCTTTCTATGTAGAAAGATATGTCAACCTTAGAAGAAGGTAGCTCTACACAAAGCGGAAGACAGGATGAAAATGAAGTGAGTTTGTCTAGAGCAATAAAAGAACTTCCTGACTAGTAATTAAACCTTAGCAGACCGTGAAGGTAGCCTAGAGCCTTCTTAGGGACACTGAACAACGTCAATGCTGAAAAGCAGCTCTATACACACCCAATAGAAGCCCTATGCCTACCTCCTGCTTAAAAGATACTAATTCAGTGCTTTTCTGAACCACTATAGCGTCTTCTTTTTCTCAACGACTCATTCATCAGGGCTTGTAAACTGATGGCCAAGCAATTAAACGTAACCTCTGGGAGGATTCTGCTCAGTCCCCACTGGGTTTTAGAAGTATTTGACTCTGAGCATCTTTCAATGGGCCCCACACTCTCTGGTTTGCCTTAGCCACCACTGCTCCTCATTGTCCTCACAAATATACTTTCCTGCCTGCTCATATTTATGTGGCAGTTTGGCCTTTAATGGTATTGCCTGATTAAATGAGCACTGCACTTACTTATTCTCTGTCCTAGGGCCTGAATTATGCTCACGGCCTTTAGAGTTCACTGACGCTTACGTTTCTATCGTTTAAGACACGGAAATCACCATCCAGGACAATTCCCTCAATCTCTCCATACTACAGACCAAGTTTTTTCCCAAGGTGGACAGAACAAACAGTCAAAGCTCACTCACAGTTCTCTGATCTGAAAGCAAACACAACTGCCACTGAGTTTCAACGAAAGGTATGAAAAGGAATCTTATAATTGATTAACCAGCCAATTCTGTGCTTTGTGGAGGTGCTACTCTGTCCACTAGGATGTTACCCATCAGCTTACCGCTGATCCCTGGGAGAGACCTGGTTATAACCCTGATGCTGGATCTCCGTTTCCATTCTCAGCCTGCATCATTCTCCTCTGAGTCAGGGCCACCACCTTTTTACATTCCACCTACAAGAAAACTGCTCCTGTGTCATTCTCATCCCCTTTTTCTCTTGTAAATTTCATATTTATGATCTCTTTCTTTACTTTCTAGCCACATTCAGAACTTTCCCAACTGAAGAAACTTTATCAGGGCCAGCTACATGACATGTGAGCTGTGTGATTTGCCCAGTGCTTCCCACTCGGAGGAGCCCTGGGCTTAGTTTAAAGCTCTGCTGTTGCCATCTTGACATTCTTCATCGTTTTTGCCCAAGTGACTCGACATTTTCACTTTGCACCTTCAAATTATGTAACAAGTCTTGAACATCACTTCACCTGCCACCCAACTCATAAACGCCCTACATGTCCTGGATTATATTTGCCTGTCCTGGATTATATTATATTTGTTAGTTACCTGACCTGGATTATATTACCTTCGTTAAACAAACATCCGGTCACGCTAGGCTCCTAACAAATCTGTAGCTGTCAAAGACTGCCTCATGAAGCTCTTCTCACAGTCGGCAGGCTCACACTGATCTGCTTTGTGGGCCCACGTATATTCTTCCATGAATGGTGACATTTATATTAAAATTAGGCATCACTTCTTACTGTTACAGAAACAATGCCCCTCCTCCTGGACAAATGGCTGTGACAGCTTGGGAGTATAGAAAATGGAGAGTGGGTGGGTGTGACATGGTTTGGTCTGATGAGCCACTGATGCACCCCCTTAAACCACACCCACCTGTGTTACCAGGAATAACCCCAGGTTCCCAATGTCCTGGCAAAACAGAAGTACTCGAGTACCAGCCTGGGTCTGTGCTTCTTAACTTGGGGATGAGAAACCCAAGGGCAGTCAGCAGTGTGCTGGGTTCACAAAGTCACAGATGAAATGTCTAGAAAGTCATTAACACTCAATGCAATTAATCTAAAAAAAATTTTTTTTTGGTTTTTTAGTTACCTGACCAGGGATGGAACCCAGGCCATGGTAGTGAAAGTGGCAAGTCCTAACCACTGGACTACCAGGGAAGTCTCTGAAATGTTATTTTTTAATATGGGAATGAATACTTGAGAGCTTAATGTAAAATCTCTATTCACTTTTGTAAATATAAAACTTCAGAAGTATTTCCTTCTGAGATATCCGGAGCTTAGGCCCAAGTGCTCAGAGTTCTTCCTTCACTCTCCTCTGTGGCTAAGGACACATGGGTGAAAAATTTGAGATGCTCTGTTCTCCTTATGTCCAAAACTGCAATATAACAAGGTCTCAAAGAAAGACCGTCCTGTGGTCTATATTTAAAAGAAAGCAAATATCTGGGGGAAACAGATGTCCCTGAAATCCTATAAAAATGGCGGAGGTTGAGCTGCTCTCACTTTGGTAAAGCCCTAAGTAGAGGTCCAAAGTCACAGAGACAGGTTGAAGTCAGGGTGAATGCTATTCCTTACAGACTGCCACTAAGGTGAATCTGGTCACGTGGGCAACGGAACAAACTGATCATCCCGACAAGTCTCATTTCCAGATACTGTCTGAAAATATGACAAGATAAAGCCCATCTGGTTCTCACTCATCATTAACCACCTGGAAGTCCTGCAGTTCTTACCAAGCAAGTAGAGTGACATGAAGCAAATATACAGGGGTAAGGTGAAAAGGTGATGGGAGAAGAGAGAAGAAACCTCAGAGAACTCTCACCTGGGCTAACTCAGAGGGCAAGATGAACCGAGAAAGCACCTTAAGACTCCCTCATGTTTCTCTCTCCTTTCATGCACCAGATCTCTGCATTTGAAGGCATATAAAGTCTCTATCCTTTTCCCACTGACAAGAGTCACTATCATAATTTTCTTTTCTTTTGATTTTTTTTTTTTCCTAAGAAGAGCCAAGCAAGAATGCTTAGTGCCCATGATAGTCACTGGCAGTTAAGTGAATGCCATTTTGACCCTGGGACCTATGTTTGGCACAAAGAAATAAATGCTCAACAAATGGGGAAATTTTTCAAGAGGCCAAGATTCCTGTTTTCTGGTGACAATTCTCATACATTCTTGCGTCGCATAGAAGGCTCAAAAAAGAATCCTTTCATGAAGTTTGCCACGGAGAGTTGCTCTTTTGTTTGTCACTTCTCACAGATGAGGATAAAATATAGCTGACAAAGACCTAGCCAATGAGAAAGGAGGCCAGTATCTTGGGTCAGAAACCACACTGAGACGGGAGCCAAGGACCCTTGGTTCTAGTTCTGATTCTTTACTAATTAGCAAAATTCTCCTCTTGGCCCCAGTAACCTCAGCTTGAAATCAAAGTTGAACTATTAAGACTTCTAAATTCCTTCCAAGTCCTAAAATCCTATTATAAGCAGCATTATTTCTCCATTCCAAAACAAAACTAGATAGAAGACTGTCAATTAGCAAAGAGCACGTCTTGATAAGTTTAATACACTCTGTTGAGAGATATCTCCCTTTCCTGTTAATGGGGTTGGGGTAGGGGGTGAGGGGCGGGGTTGCAGGAGCCATTCTAACAATGAAGTGATTCAGGAAATGTTTACCAGAGCAAGATGAACTAGATTCTTAGGTGGGCAGCCTGTGAAATGAAATGGAAACATTGTAGATGCTTCATTGTACTCCAGAAAGGAGGAAAATCTTTCTCTTTTTTTAAGGCCTTGACTCAGAAGGCATTATAATTGATCTGGATAAATTACCAGCCATTAAAAGCTAATGTTTCCTAAAAAGGAAAAAAAAAGGCTATCTCAAACCAAAATATTTATTATGAGAAAGTAATTTTCCTGTTATCAGGGTTTAAAAAAAAAAAAAAACCTCATTCTTACTAAATCTTTCTAGTCCAAGCGTGTACAAATTTCTTTGGAGTCAAGCAACATTTCTCCCTATGAACCCATTATGTTGGTTGTTATTTTTGGAACAACTAGCTAATGAATATTATCCTGTGATGATACAAAATCAAAATCTCAACCTCTTGAATTCCCTCTTCATTAATATGCATAGCTCCCCTCTTTTCAGGAGGTGGATGGCCATTATCATCAAGACAAGTATAATGAATATCAAAGCTGAGATCTCTGTCTTCAGATACCATGTCTCCTACATATTAGCATACCCACTGTGTCTTAGCAAAGCTCAAAAGAGAATTTCTGCATGAATGCCGCCATTAGATGGGCTATAAAGGGCTTAATTAGAGTTCATGGGGGAGTCATGTTCTGAGTAGATGCTACAAAAGGAAAAACGCTGTATGGTTCAAAATCTTTGACTTCCCTAAGCCTTCTGTTTTAGATTGAATGTCTGTGTCTCCCTATGTGTCATATGTTGAATCTCTAATCCCCAATGTGACAGTTATGGGAGGTGGAAATATTTGGTAAGTATTTAGGTTTAGATGAGGCCATGAGTGTGAAGCCCCCATGATGAGACTGCATGCTCGTGCGCTCTGTCATGTCTGACTCTTTGTGACCTTATGGACTATGCCCCCCAGGCTCCTCTGTCCATGGGTTTTGCCAGGCAAGAACACTGGAGTGGGTTGCCATTTCCTTCTCCGGGGGATATCCCTGACCCAGGGATCGAACCCACATCTCTTGGGGGATTCTTTACTACTTGAGCCTTCAGGGAAGCCTTCACGATGGGATTAGTGCCCTTCTTAGAAGAGATACCAGAACATCCTCTCTCTGCTATATGAGGATATAGCAAGAAGGCAGCCTTCTACCATCCAGGAACAGGGTTCTAACCAGAATTCAACAATGATTTTGGACTTCCCAGCCTCCAGAAGTAAAGAAATAAATGCTGTTATTTAAGCCACCCAGCCTATAGTGTTTTGCTATAGCAGCTCCAGCTAAAACAATTTACTCTCCTTATCTAGAAAATAATGGATTTGCATGGGATGATTTGAAATTCTTTCAAGCTGTAACCATCTATGATAATAAAAGAAAGGACAGGCTACCAGAGCAGTATAATAAGAGAATTTCAAATTAATCACTGGCTCATAAAGACAGAGATATCAAGTGATATGCTGGGAAGGCATAGTAAGAAATCAGAATAATAAGTGATTGCTGATAAAGCCTGAAAACAGAAACCACTACAAACCAATGAGCCAGGAAAGTGACTTGATAGAGCCACTATCTGAGGCATGGGAATTGAAATGTCTTAGTGAAGGTTCTTGAGGTGGGCACAGTAGGCCAAACTTGTTCAGACATATTTTATGCAGACTAATATCATCTGAGCCTTACACACTTGAACATAGTATAAAGAATGGCTGTGAAAACCAGAAGAAGGTTTCCCAGGAAGATCAACTCCATAGACCCTCACAAGCTTTTCTGACTGTGTAATGTCTCTTCAATGCCTGCTTCCTGATCTATACTGGCAGCAGTTCTCAGAGCTGCCATAACAAAATACTACAGGCTTGGTGGCTTAAACAACTGAGTTAAATTTACTTCTCATGGTTCTGAAGGCTAGCAAGTCCAAGATCAAGGTGCTGGTCCATATTGCTAGCAAGAGCCCTCTTTCTCCTTTGTAGATGGCTGTCTTCTCATGGTGTGCTCCCAAGGGGGACAGAAAAAGACCAACAGACAGACAGAGACCAAGCTCTCCAGTGTCTCTATATGGGTACTAATGTCATTGGACTAGGGGCCCATTCTCATGACCTCATCCCTATTTAACCTCCCCAAGGCCCATCTCCAAATGCCATCTCATTGGGGATTATGGGTTCAACATATGAACAGGGTGGGGAAACATACAACCATTAAGTCTATAACATGCTTCTCTACATCCACAAACTTAATTTTAAAAAGTCATTTATTCATTAGTGCCAATACTTGCATAAGTTTAAGTGCAGGCAATCAAATAAACTACTTACACATAATTCTGTTATAATATTATAGACCAGAGCAAAGAAAAACAATAATCATCTATTAAAAGTATTTGTGAGATGTTAAGATTAGACTCTTGCTTGAAAGGGACAGAGAGGATTCACATCTGATGCTACCCATCTTCCCCTTCTCACTTGTGTGAAAAAGGATTCTGGTTTCACTCCTTAAGCTTTTTCTCCTTCTTCATCCTTTAAGGATGATTTTGCCTGTGTCAAATTATAATGCACAACTAGGAGGAAAAAACAGTAGTAGAAGAATAAGAAGTGAATTAAAGACACACTCAGAATGAACGGCATGACTCAGGGATTAGATCCAGTTACATTTGTCTTACTCTGTCTTATTCCAAAGTGGATTTAAGGCCCCTAGAAGACTGGGACTACAGTGGTGACTGTCAAGAACAAGAAGAGTCTGGGATTTTACCCTACTTACAGGCTAACAAGTTAGCCTTCCGTAGTTTTCACAGATGCTGGCAGGAGGCACAGAACTCCAGATTCAGAGACAAAGGCCTTTATCACAAAGAGCATTGAAAGAAGCAAGACATGCTTAGTCATTCAGTGTTGTCTGACTCTTTGTGACCCTGTGGACTGTAGCCCACCAGGCTCCCCTGCCCATGGGATGCTCCAGTCAAGAATACTGGAGAGGGTAGCCATTCCCTTTCCAGGGGATCTTCCCAACCCAGGCATCAAACCCGGGTCTCTTGCATTACAGGCAGATTCTTTACTGTCCAAACCACCAGGGAAACTCAGCACCAGCATATTTGTATCAGTTCTCCTGCCCAATCTCAAGGATGGCTCCAGATGGATATCAGAAAGCTCTGTGGTTTTCCTGCAGGAGAGGAACTCTGAGTTTAGGAAACCTGAGTTGTTTAGAGTAAGCAGTGAACAGGCATGCCCTTAACTCGGGAGAATGACACCGTCCTCCAAGACTGTTATACCAACACCCTTGAAAAGAAAGTCCAAGGAAAGGACAGTGGTGCCTTTCTTTCAAGACATGCAGACACAGGAGACATCCCTGAGGAATTACCTCCCAACAGTGACCACAGAGGTAGAAAACAGATTTCAGACAATGAATTTCCCTCAGTTTCAATGGTCATCCTTTGTACTGCCCTCTTGCATAAGTTTAAGTGCAGGCAATCAAATAAATTACTTATACATAATTCTGTTATAATATTATAACAGTCCTTTTCTTACACATGTGATATTCAGAGAAAACCAAGAAGGAAGCAAAGCCAAGGCAATGAAAATTATAAGTAATTTTTCTGGTACTGATGGATCTGAGTAACTTGTACCCATCACAGCCTGCTGCTGAAGTTAAAAATGGAAAAAACTATTTTGGGTAATCCAAACAGCATTTACCCTTTAGATTTCTACACTGAGCTGCCATTATGGACACAGATCTACTCGGAATACTCTCATAATCTGGAAGTTTCTAAACTTCAGCTGCCCTCAAAATGCAAAGTACAAAGATCTATGATCAATGCTACAACTTAGAAAACATCAACATAAGAAAAACTAGAGGATGTCCCTGGTGGTCCAGTGGTTAAGACTCTGCCTTGCAATGCAGGGGACTCAGGTTCGATCCCTGGTTTGGGAACCAAGATCCCACATGCCAAGGAACAGCTGAGCACATACACCACAACTAGAGAGCCCACGAGCTGCAACAAAAGAGCCACGTAATGCAACAAACGCCTCACGTGCCTCAACTAAGACCCAACTTAGCCAAGTAAATAAACAAGCCAACCACAGTGAGGTGCCACCTCATATCTATTAAAAAAAGCAAAGAAAAAAAAAAACTAGAGAGGAAACAACATATAATATTCTTGCTGATAATAATATCAACAAGAGTTTTTATTTAATAGACTTAATAAACCAGAAGCTATGCTATTCAGCTCAGTTCAGTCACTCAGTTGTGTCTGACTCTTTGCGTCCCCATGAACCACAGCATGCCAGGCCTCCCTGTCCATCACCAACTCCCAGTGTCCACCCAAACCCATGTCCATTGAGTCAGTGATGCCATCCTACCATCTCATCCTCTGTGTCCCCTTCTCCTCCTGGCTTCAATCTTTCCCAGCATCAGGGTCTTTTCAAATGAGTCAGCTCTTCGCATCAGGTGGCCAAAGTATTGGAGTTTCAGCTTCAACATCAGTCCTTCCAATGAAAATCCAGGACTGATCTCCTTTAGGATGGACTGGCTGGATCTCCTTGCAGTCCAAGGGACTCTCAAGAGTCTTCTCCAATATCACAGTTCAAAAGCATCCATTCTTCGGCGCTCAGCTTTCTTTATAGTCCGACTCTCACATCCATACATGACTACTGGGAAAACCATAGCCTTGACTAGATGGACCTTTGTGGACAAAGTAATGTCTCTGCTTTTCAATGTGCTGTCTAGGTTGGTTGTAACTTTCCTTCCAAGGAGTAAGCATCTTTTAATGTCATGGCTGCAATCACCATCTGCAGTGATTTTGGAACCCCCAAAAATAAAGCCAGCCACTGTTTCCCCATCTACCTGCCATGAAGTGATAGGACCAGATGCCATGATCTTAGTTTTCTGCTATGCTATACATACATATAATATATATAATATATATATATAATATATATATTATATATATATATATATATAGTACAAATAAGAAAGTAAATAGAGTCCTAAAATATTAAGTTACTAATTATGGATCCAGGCAAGAATACTGGAGCGGGGTGCCATTTCCTTCTCCAGGGGATATTCCCGATCCAGGGATCAAACCTGAGTTTCCTGTATTGGGGGCAGATTCTTTACTCTTTGAGTCACTAAAGCATTGATTAGACAGTAAGTGACACTTGAAATATAGACATAAAAAACTAAATGCTTCCACAGCCTATCAATTTGCCTCTGACCAGAAAGAAAAAATTAGATCATGCTCATTCAAAAAGCTAAAGGCTGGCACGTAGTCAAAGTGAGACAACCATGGGAAAGGTTTTCCCTCAAGATCCTGTTTCAAACATCATTCCTACTAACCTGGGAGGGTAGGTAGCTCCAAACGCTCTCTGTATCTGGCAAACACCTTCCTGAGAACTCTCATGCTTTTTGAGGCTGACAGCAGGCAAAATGGGTAATAATAAAACTAAAAAGCAAGTATCAAGATCTAAAATGCAAACAAATATGAAGTCACAGGGAAAAACAAGACAAAGACTCGCTCATTCATTAGTGAAACCTGTAGAACCAGAACTGGTTTCAGGAAAATTCTATCAGAATTTGGTAGGTGCAGATGA
Organism: Budorcas taxicolor; assembly: GCF_023091745.1. Taxonomy (NCBI): domain Eukaryota; kingdom Metazoa; phylum Chordata; class Mammalia; order Artiodactyla; family Bovidae; genus Budorcas; species Budorcas taxicolor. The sequence goes on from NC_068917.1 coordinate 56,621,031, forward strand.
TTTTCCAGTAAACTGTCCCCCATACTTTATCTCCTTTCTTGTTGCCAAAGCAACATCATTATTATAATCCTGTTGTAAAACATACTGAATATGAGAATATATTCACTAGGATGAGCAGCTGTTTCTCGCACTGCTGTGAGGAAAGAAACAGCAATTAGCAGTGTGGTTAATCAGTGAGAGGAGCAAAAGGGTTACTACTGGACTTCTTGCTTGGAAACAAGAGTGTATTCGTCAGAGTAGGCTAGACTCTGCTGTAGTAACAAAAAGAAATCCCATAATCTCAATGACTTGACACAACGAAATTTTTTACTCATATATATAAAGTCTAATGCATGCATTTATGGTTAGGCAGCTTTCTTCTAAGTGGTAACTCAGGTCTTCTAACCATATGCTTTCCAACTAATGCCTTCAGAGATGACTATAGGAAATAAAGAGGACTGTGAAATGGGAGGTTTATTACGGGCCAGATTTAAAGGTGCCAAATAGGTGATACTCGCCTAAGTGGAAAAAGAGAGAAGACTGTAAATAAATCTCCCTTAAGATGGATTTCCCTTTAATGACTTAAAGAAATTATCTCCTCAGTTCAGTTCAGTCGCTCAGTTGTTTCTGACTCTTTGCGATCCCATGAATCGCAGCATGCCAGGCCTCCTTGTCCGTCACCATCTCCCAGACTTCACTCAAACTCACGTCCATGGAGTCGGTGATGCCATCCAGCCATCTCATCCTCTGTCGTCCCCTTCTCCTCCTGCCGCCAATCCCTCCCAGCATCAGAGTCTTTTCCAGTGAGTCAACTCTTTGCATGAGGTGGCCAAAGTATTGGAGTTTCAGCTTTAGTATCAGTCCTTCCAAAGAACACATGCATGGAAATGGTGTACATCACATCCACTCACATTCCAATGACCAAAACTGGACATATGTTCTATCCATCTCATTGTCTCTGTCAGCAGGGGTCAGCCAAACAACTCTGCTTCCTTCAGTTCTTGGCACATCTGGGTCAGAGGTCCACATATTTGTCTTTGCACTGTATTTCCTCAGTAAATCCTGGGGCCCTATGCAGCTTGGTTTTGACATTGTGTCACATTCAAATAAACAGTGTGAGGCAACAAACACCCATTTTATTTTCCAGTTCTTTCTCAATCTTTATAAAATGCCAAAGGGGAGGTATACTGTTATTTTTCAAAATGTATCCTCAGAATGTTCTCTCATCACTGTTTCTCTGAATATCTTCCACACAGAAAATATTCTCTGAAATTCTCCTCATCTGAAACCTCCCTGTCTCAAAAGTCCCCTGCCATACAGTCCATGGCGTCTCTCTATCGTCTTCCACACTCGGGTTATGTTATCCATCAACCTGGCCTGCCTCACTTCTTTAGCATTCTCTCGACATGCCAGGGAAAGCTACTGGCTGACCTAGTGAAAAAGAGTCTTGTCCTCAAAGAAAGCGCTGGCAGTGGTAGATTGCAAATACTCCCATAATTATAATTTACTGTAAATGCCAAAAGCATTTAAAGCAGTGGAAGCCAGCTTGCCTCCTAAATGGTTATAAACTGGGGAAGACCAGGGGGGTTAAAAGTCTAATTTAACTGAAAATCCACTTATATTTGTCAATCTTACTCTTCTCTGTACCCACCGCATTTAGTACAGAGAAAATCCCCTAATGCCTGTAGAATAAAGGCAAATGGATCTGTGGCGGAAACAAATGTGACAGAAGCACCATCATCAAACCTTGACCCAGTAAGAAGCATGATGACCACTTGAATCCATGAGGCTCCAAACTAGCCATCAAATTTAGAGAACAAATTCTCCCAGCGCTACTCAGAAATTATCCCACGTTAATTGGTATGTCTAGAGAGAATGGTTTGTAAGCCATTACAGGGAAACCAATCTTAAGGACTATTTATGATCTAGAATGTGGTAACTGCCTTCTCTCTTTGTCTCCTTAGTTAAGGACCACTAGCATGGCAAGGTCCTGATCAGTTCTCCTACCTCCAGGCAAACGTTCCCAAGCCCGGGCCTCAGCAAACAGCACTTTCAGCTCTTTCATCACCAAGCCCTCAGGACGTGCTTCATCCAGCTCTATCACTCCACATCTGTGTCCCCTCTCTAAGGAGACGCGAGCCTCCAGTCGAGCAGGATGATCAAGGAGGAGCTGTGTCCACACTCTCCCTGTACCCAACTCCCTTCACCAACCATTTATCATCATACACAGTCTGTACTCAAAACATCCCCAAACTCAACAATGGTGGTTAGAAACGATGTGAAGTTATATTACTGCATATTATATATGCACATATACCCTTATATCTGCGTATATATAGTTAAATTACAAGTAAAGAATTTTATCAAGTCTAAGGCTTTATTTTGCATGCAAGCCCTCGAAATACAACAGAATCACTAGCTCTTTAGCTCTTGTTTTCATTTTTAACAGAGAGAGCTCAAAGTATAAAAGATAAGGTGGAGTCAAAGGAGATAGCATGATCTTTTCTTTTTTCATTGTATTATTTGTTGTTGTTCAGTCGCTAAGTTGTGTCCGACTCTTTGCGACCCCATGGACTGCATCACACCAGGCTTTCCTATCCTTCACCATCTCCTGGAGTTTGCTCAAACTCATGTCCACTGTGTCGATGATTCCATCCAACTATCTCATCCTCTGTCACCACTTTCTCCTCCTGCCCTCTATCTTTCTCAGCATCAGGGTCTTTTCCAATGAATTGTCTCTTTGGATCAGGTGGCCAAAGTATTGGAGTTTCAGCTTTAGCATCAATCCTTCCAATTAATGTTCAGGGTTGATTTCCTTTAGAATTGACTGGTTTGATCTCCTAGCACCACAGTTTGAAAGCATTAATTCTTTGGTGCTCAGTCTTCTTTATGATCCAACTCTCACATCCAAACATGACTACTGGGAAAACCACAGCTTTGACTAAATGGACCTTTGTCAGCAAAGTGACTGCCTTTTAATACGCTGTCTAGGTTTGTCATAGCTTTCCTTCCAAGGAGCAAGTGTCTTTTAATTTCATGGCTGCAGTCACCGTCTGCAGTGATTTTGGAACCCAAAAAAACAAAATCTGCCACTGTTTCCACTTCTCCCCCAACTATTAGCCATGGACTGATGGGACTGGATTCATTGTGGTAACTGAGATATTTCCTGTCTTAGTCTTGGAGCCAAGATTAAGTTTGATTTATGGTATGAATGTGAAGTAAAGGAATAAAGGGTCTGTCTGGAATCTCACAGTGCTTGCTCACCCTGTGAGACGGGGAGCGCCATCTGTAGTATTTGTCCTAGGATGTGCGTCAAGTCCTTGCCAACCCAGACACTAGCTACCATAAAACGTGCTGTGCCATATTCACAGAATGCTAATGTAGAATGGAAACATAATTCATGCAAGAGAACAAGGACATCACCATTCTGGAATTTTTGCAAGTGACTGATCCATGAAGGAGACTCTTCCTAACTTCATGGCCTACCCAGGGGTAGAACTAGTTACACTCAAAATATTTCACAATGCTAATGGTGTGGCATGGGGGCTGACGAATCAGAACAGATGCTGGTCCATTCTAGTGGCTGGAATAGGGCCAAGGAAGCTAATCACTGTGTGAGGCATTACTTACTAGTTGCCAAGTAGAGGAAGATGTGGAGTATTCCAGAGGTGAGGCCCTGATGGCTAGGCTGACAACATCAAGAGGAGGGGCACTCAGGCTAATGGTTATTTACCAGTTGGTATAGGAATATTTCAATATCAAACACCTTGTACCAGTGTGCCTGCTTACCATCTGATTACTAGTGCTGGTTACAGCTCTTTCCCAAGTACAGAGCCAAAACCCTGTGCCAATAAAGGGAACTACTCCTCCAGCTAGGTCATGATCCTCAGCTTTGTCACGTGTGCATTATCCAGAGCTATGCATCATAAAGGCTTCATCCATATCCCAGGGGAACAAAATTACCCAGTTCCCAGATGAAACAGTACACTGCCAGCTACCTGCGTCATAGAAACGTGCTCTCTGCAAACATCTAAGGTGAACCGGATAAACCTCTCTAGCTTCAATTTTAATCTTAAGTTCTACATTCATTTAGACATCAATCCGAAAATGTCTAAAACCAAAACTACTGATTCCCTGCCCCCTTCTCCCTGCTGCCCAATCTGTCTTCACCTTACCCTCAGTCATCGCAGTAAATGGCATGGCCACTGGTATGGTGGCTCAAGCCAAAGACCCAGGAACCTCCATCATTCCAGTGTCAGTCAAGTCACCATGCAGATCACCTCAACAATTCCATACCACCCTGACTGGTCTTCCTGCTTACACTCTTACCAAATACAGTCTATTATCTGTCCTATTATCTGACTTTTCTTTTATAAAAAACAATCAGATCACGTCTCTCTGCTAATCACTGCTCTCCCTTGGCCTCCCAGAGCATTTAAACTGAAACTCTTCCTTTCCAATCATGGTTCCTATCATCTTCTCTGTTGCTCAGTTCAACACCTTCAGCTCTTCATCAAACTAACTGAGCCCATTTCCACCTTAGGCTCTCCCCAGCCTAAAATACCCTGTCACTCCTTGGTTTCTGTTCTCTAGGTCTTCGGGCAGATTGTCCCATCTCTCAACCAATCTCCCCTCAAAAGTCATCTCCTCACAGAGGTCTTCATATCAACACTAGACTCACTGATCCCCCCAGGACTCCATTCTCTAACCCCCTAGTCTGCTTCTTCATGGTTCTTGCCTAATCTCAAATCATCGTACACATCTATTGTCACACTAAAGTGTAAGCACCAAGAGGGCAGGGGCTTTGAGTCAGGTTCTCTTCTCAATCCCAGAGACCTGGAACAAGAGCTGGTCAACAGCAAACTTCCAAAATTTTGTGGGGAAACAATTGAGTTTTATTATTATTATTTTACCTGCTAAAGCACAATTACTTTCTGAAAATCCTTCTTTGGTACGTACACATTATCTTGACATTACATTGCCTTTGTGAGTCTTCAGAATTCAACAGTGAAAAAAATTCCTTATCTTAGAAGGTATTCTCCATGCTACTTAAGCAGGGAAGAAAGTCATCTCACAGTAAGTCACTTAAGCAGTACAGGTGTTTCTCATCCTGGATTCCTACAATCTCAGAGCAGTGGTTTTAGTGAGTATCCATCACCATGGTCTCACTTTACAGGACCTTCCAAGGGTTCAGAGCTATGCTGTCCAGCGTGGCAGCCACCAGCCACACAGGGGTACTGAACACTTAAAATATGGATACTCTGAATTGAGATGTGCTGTAAGTGTAAAATATACACCAGGTTTCAAAGATTTAATATGAAGAAAAGAATATACCTTATTGATGCATTTTATTGATTACATGTTAAATGATTATATTTTGGCATATTGGATTTAACAAAATATATTATTAAAATTAATTTCACTTGTTTCTTTTTACTTTTTTTTTTTAATGTGACTACTTGAAAACTGTAAATTAGGTGTGTGGCTCACATATACAACTCACACTCTATTCCATTAAAGACCACTGATGATATTAGATGACCTGCCCAAAGTTGCCACTGCGCTGTGACGGAAGACCCAGAAGCATGTGCCAGACCTCTGCCTGCACTTCAACTACCTTCCACTGCCTAGTCACAATGCCCTACAGTGATTCTTTACCAGGGGCAGGAGAGAAGAGCCCGTAAGAAAAGTAAGGAATCCCTGAATCGAACTACCTGCTCAATCAAATCCCAGTTTTACATCTAGTAATTAGTGACTTTGGGAAACTCATTTAATCATTTCTTTACCCTCAGTTTCCTCATCCATAAAATGGAAAAAAAGCATATTGCTTACTTCAATAACTTGTAAGGACCAAACAAACTCATAGATATAAAACCTTTAGAATCATTTCTGACATATAAGCTGTGTTATATGAGTTTACTCCCATTATTATTATTAAATGTTCATATGCGTGCATGCTAAGTCACTTCAGTCATGTCTAACTCTTTTCAACCCCTTGAACTGTCACCCACCAGACTCCTCTACACATGGGATTCTCCAGGCAAGAATACTGGAGTGGGTTGCCATTTCCTCCTCCACGGGATCTTCCCAACCCAGGGATCAAACCCACACCTCTTATGTCTCCTGCATTAGCCGGTGGGTTCTTTACCACTAGTGCCACCTGGGAAGCCCTAAATGCTCTTATCAGTCAGTTCAGTTCAGTCGCTCAGTCGTGTCCAACTCTTTGTGACCCCAGGGACCGCAGCATGACAGGGCTCCCTGTCCATCGCCAACTCCTGGAGTTTACTCAAACTCATGTCCATTGAGTCAGTGATGCCATCCAACCATCTCATCCTCTGTCATCCCCTTCTCCTCCTGCCCTCAATCTTTCCCAGCATCAGGGTCTTTTCAAATGAGTCAGTTTTCCACATCAGGTGGCCAAAGTATTGGGAGTTTCAGCTTCAAAATCAGTCCTTCCAGTGAATATTTAGGACTGATTTCCTTTAGGATGGATTGGTTGGATCTCCCTGCAGTCCAAGGGACTCTCAAGAGTCTTCTCCAACACCACAGTTCAAAAGCATCAATTCTTTGGCACTCAGCTTTCTTTACAGTCCAACTCTCACATCCATATATGACTACTGGAAAAACCACAGCTTTGACTAGACGGACCTTTGTTGGCAAAGTAATGTCTCTGCTTTTTATGTTCACATACTTTATAGTAAATTAAAGGCTAGAAAGTTTTTGACTAATGACAAATCATGATAGTTCAGGAGTCATTTCATTTATTTATTTTTAATTTTGGCTATGTTGGGTCCTTGTTGTAGCTCAGTAGTTGCAGCATAGGCTCTCCAGTTTCAGCACGAGCTTAGTTGCCATGAGGCATGTGGGATCTTAGTTCCCCAACCAGGGACTGAACCTGCATCCCCTGCATTGGACCTTAACCTATGGACCACCAGGGAAGTCCCAGAAGTCATTTTATTTACTTACCATTTATTTATTTTTGTACACTACACACCCATGACTTATTTATTTTATGTCTAGAAGTTTATACCTTTGGACTCCTTTCACCCATTGTACCTACCCCACCCCCAGGAATCATTTTTATGTCAATAGCTATTTCTACAAACAGAAGTTCCACTTAGATTACCAATTCGAAACATTTCTGTCCCTGAAAAACCTGTTCTGATATCCTGAGATTATCGCACATGTAAAGTCTCATGTTACTTGAAAATTCAAACACAGGACAAAGGAATATGAAGAATTCTATTTCTGCCACTTGTTACCCAGAAAAACAGCAACCAGGTACTATTTCCTCAGTTATTCTGGGAGCAGGCACTAAATACACACACACACTCAGGGTCAGTTTCTGCCCTGAGTGATCAAGGTAACACTTCCACTGCGGCTGAAGAGTTACCACGGAAAGTCAGAGCTGGAAGAATTTTTAGAGACTGATGAATCCAGCCTCTTCCTTTTACCACCAAGGAGCTTCTATGCCTTTCTGACTTGCCCAAGGTCACACTGCAAAATAGAAATCATTCTTGGACCTACATCAAAGATTTCTGGCAATTCATCACAAGCATATAGACAACATCCAGCTTTTTTACGTAAAGTTTAAAAGTATTAAAAGGAAAAGTAATTTATTAAACAGGCAATGTATCAAATGAAGTGGGGAATGTTTAGAATTCTGGAAAACATACAAATCAGAAATAATATTACTGATTACTGCTTTATCAGATAGCATAATATAAATTAAAGTATTCTTTGAGTTTTTTGAATCATAAAAACTAAAAAAAAACAAAACAAAAACAACTTTCTGTTTTGGTCAACATGATTCTCCTTAAAGAGAAGATGACTTTAAACAGAAATTTTAGATGCTCAAAATAAACACTTTAAACAAATAAATATACTTTTGTTGGATAATAAGTTTTCTGGCCATTTCCTGGTTTGTATCAAGATGCAGCTACATTGCAGACAGAACTGATTTAATTCTTCTAAGGGCAAATTCAAAATGCCTTGTAAGTGCAAATTATCTGGTGGTAGTTGTGGTAGTGTGTGTATACATGTACACATACATTGGCTTCATCCAGGCTGTGCCTAACTGATAGACACTTCCTTTAGTGCCCAGTCTTATCCTGATGAATTTATGTCAAATAAACCAAAGCCGCCTCCTCTTTTCTTCCACCTGTCTATTCTTGAATAGAGACACAAATTAACTTATTAGGCAAGGCAGAAAGACTTTCTCATTACCCTGCTGCTGCTGCTAAGTCACTTCAGTCATGTCCGACTCTGTGCAACCCCATAGACGGCAGCCCACCAGGCTCCCCCCGTCCCTGGGATTCTCCAGGCAAGAACACTGGCGTGGGTTGCCATTTCCTTCTCCAATGCATGAAAGTGAAAAGTGAAAAGTGAAAGTGAAGTCGCTCAGTCGTGTCCGACTCTTCCCGATCCCATGGACTGCAGCCCACCAGGCTCCTCCGCCCATGAGATTTTCCAGGCCAGAGTAAATGAACAGTAATTTGAAAATGGTCAGGGCAAGTTTCAGTAGTTTCCTCATGCATAAGCTACCTGTAGACAGTCTGCAGTTCCATAGTAACAAATACAAAGGCAGAGAGAAGACATGAAAGGGGAGATTAGGTCAACTTCTAGACATTTTAGAATACAGAAGCAGCATTTAAACTCAAACACTTGCTTTAAAGGCTTACAGCTGGTGGAGTTTGGACAGGCTTATGGTTTGTGACAAGGGCTTTATATTTAATTCACTCCATTTCATCTCATTCTTTCATTCTTAAATAACAATGTTTCTACTGAAAGGGAAGAAACGTATAAATATTAGACTGATATGTTCAAACACAGAATAACAAAAGCAGAATGTAGACCAGCTTTTTTGAAAAATGTATTTTATTTTTAATTGGAGGATAATTGCTTTACAATATTGTATTGGTTTCTGCCACACCAGACAAGCTTTAAGAAACAATCTCATATGAACCTAGAGCCTGTTATAAAGTCAAGTCAGAGAGAGAAAAATAATACGGTATACTAACACATAAATACAGAATCTAGATAGATGGTACTGATGAACCTATTTGTAGGGCAGCAATGGAGACACAGACATAAAGAACAGACTTACAGACATGGGGGTTGGGTAGGTAGGAGAGACTGGGGCAAATGGAGAAAGTAACATGGAAACATACACACTACCGTATGTTAAATAGATACCCAACAGGAATTTACGGTATGACTCAGGGAACTCAAATCACAGCTCTGTAAAAGCCTAAAGGGGTGGGATATGGTGGGAGGTGGAAGGCAGGTTTAAGAGGGAGAAGACATATGTATACCTATGGCTAATTTATGTTGATGTATGGGAGAAAACAACACAATATTGTAAAGCACTTAATCCTCAATTAAAAATAAATTTTAAAAGGAACAACCTCATAGCTCATCTCTTGAATCTGAGCCCTAAGTTCTTCTTCTTTAAGGTTCAGTGACAGTAAAAGAATCAGAAATGATGGTCACAAGACAGCTAGAAGAGTTTATAAACTGTACAATCTCTTCAACACAAATTAGGTAGTGAAGAAACTAGTTGTCCCTGCAGGTGGGAGTGGATACAAAATGCAATTAAAATGAGCTGATTAAATGGAGTTTTTTTTTCTAATGATAAAAATTGGAAGAAATAAGTGAGGCTTTCAACAAAATTTATGGGCTTGAAAAATTAAACTAACATTCATACTGAGATTGTAAATCTTCTCCTCTTGATTGCATCGAACTTTGCAACCCACAAAAGGTGAAGGAATAAGAAATGAATCAAATATATAGTAATAATACTCAAGTTAAATTTAAGAATAGGTATAGTAATCATGAGCAGCACTGAGGTTTTTTTGATGCTGTTATTGTTTAAAGTATTTAATCTGATGTAAAGTAATCTGAGTATTAGAACTGTGATTAATTTATAGGAGTTAATAGTATAAATGATTATTTGATTTGATTACACTTAGGAACAGGATTTTTTATTACCCTTAGAGACAGTTTTAACTGTTTAAAAGAACAAATTAATGTAATATATAACTTTACGTTTATTAGATCACTGGAGACACTTAAATGCCTAGCTTTTTCTTGCCAGCTTTGTCAGGGGGTTGATCTATTTGAGGATATTCAGCCTTTTTAAATGTGTAAATAGGTTTTTAATTGTCTAAGGGAAATTTCACTGAATTAATAAGTAGAGTTAACTTAATAGTAAATTAAAAGCTAATCAAAGAACTAAGTCAAAGTCATGGCATACATATTTAAAAATTGAAATTTAAAAAAAAATTGAAATGAATGTTAAAGGTTTAGGACAGCTAGGGTTTTACATTTCTCAATTTCAACAAATTCAATATCAAGTAAAACAAGTAGCTTCAAATGTTTATTTGCTTGCAAAAAAAGACCCTTTAAAATACCTGGAAAGTCAACTGCAAGATAAAAGAATGTCATATAATCACCAGAATGTTGGGAGAATGAGAGACCCAGATATGGTATTGACCTCCAGCCAGCCAAGATCCCATCATATTGGATATTAGATACCTCCTCCACAAACATAGGGTTTCCCAGGTAGTACAGTGGTAAAGAATCTACCTGCAATGCAGAAGACATCAAAAACTCAGGTTTGATCCCTGGGTTGGGAAGATCCCCTGGGGAAGAAATGGTAACCCTCTCCAGTATTCTTGCCAGAAAAATCCCATGGACAGAAGAGCCTGTCAGGCTATAGTCCTTGGGGTCTCAAAGAGTCAGACACAACAGCACACACACAGGAGTATGGTTGCCCCAAACATATTACATTCTGGTTTTTTTACCTTAGAATTGCATGTGATTGGGAAAGAACTCCCAGATATTAGGAATTTAAAAGCTGAGTGCAAAACATATTGTATAATATTTTATTAGCTAGGATACCAGTTTAGCTGAAAATGGGTGCCATCATTCCTAGCTCAGAGCTAGTATGGCACCTTCACAGTATCAGGAACACAGGCCTCTTCTGCCTTGTTGCCTTTTCATCCTCAACATCCAACTTCTATCTCATGGGAAAAGATGGTTGCTCTAACTGCTACCACCAAATCAGCCTCCTTCTCTAGAAGGGGAGAAAGCCTCCTTTCTTTTTAAGGTAACAACTCAGAAATCACCTATATGACTACAGTTTCCATCCCATGGGCTATAAACTTAGTCAAATGACCACACCTACCAGCAGGTAAACTGAGAAATGTAGTCTTTACCTCCATGTCATGTGTCAAGAGATGGTATTAATTACAATACAATAAGGTATTATTACAGAAGAAGGAAAGGTATTTAAGAGACTGATAGCAGTCTTTGCTACAAATATGCCACTTTCTAAGCTAAAAAAAATTTTTTTTAAACACTCAAGAATATTCACTTTTGTGCATAAGAAACTGTGAAAACTTAGAAAACAAATAAGACACATGCAATACATCACTGATTCCAGAACATCAGCCCACATTCCAATGTCAGTATGTAATAAAGTTTTCATTAGCCCAAAAGGGAAAGATTAATATGAACAAATATGAATTTGTTATAAATGTATATTTATCCAATTTAAAATATCCTCTATTAAAAATAAGCCCTTCCCACTATTTGAAGGTGAAATATTCTTTCTTTTAAGCAATAATATTGATGCTAAATGGCAGTACATTTGTTCATTCAGCAAATGTTTCTGGAACATCCAAGCACTATACAAGATCTTCAGGATTCACTGGTTCTAATAGTATCTATGTTCAATGAATATAGACTCTAGAGGGGGAGACAGAGAGTAAATAAAACATCAGAAGTAGAGTTTTAAGCCACAATGACAACTATTTTTAAAAAGAAATGTAGACTATACCTATGGCTGATTCCTGTTGACGTATGGCAGAGACCAACACTATTAGGAGCAGTTACCTTCAATTAAAAAAATAAATTAAGAAAAAAATGTACAACGAGCTATGGGAGAATATTCTGGGGGGACTTATTTTGGATCAGGGAGTCAGGCAAGGCTTCCAAGAGGAAGGGATGTTTAAGATGCATCCTGAAATGAGTTGCTAGAAGGCTGGTAAGGACATACGTTGGAAGCAGACAATTGCTGTGTGCAGACATATACAAAGGAAGCATGTGGCCCATGAAAGGTCCTGAAAGGAGGATCGATGGACAGAAGTGAGTAATTGAAGGGAACAACGGCAGAGAGGTGGCAGGGGCTGGATAGAGGGCCTCACGGGCCATGCACAGATTTTATATTTGCATCCGAAGGCAAAGGGAAGACACAGAAAGGTTTTGAGCAGGAAAGTTCAGTTCAGTCCAGTCACTCAGTTGTGTCTGACTCTTTGCGACCCCATGGACTGCAGCACACCAGGCCTCCCTGTCCATCACAAACTCCTGGAGTTCACCCAGACTCACGTCTATTGAGTCGGTGACGCCATCTATCCATCTCATCCTCTGTCACCCCCTTCTCCTCCTGCCCTCAATCTTTCCTAGCATCAGGGTCTTTTCAAATGAGTCAGCTCTTCACATCAGGCGGCCAAAGTATTGGAGTTTCAGCTTCAACATTAGTCTTTCCAATGAACACCCAGGACTGATTTCCTTTAGGATGGACTGGTTGGATCTCCTTGCAGTCCAAGGGATTCTCAAGAGTCTTCTCCAACACTACAGTTCAAAAGCATCAATTCTTCCAATTCACGTTTAAAAAGTCACTCTGGTTGCAACGTGGAGAGTGAACTCGGGGCCAAAAAGCAGTAGAGGATGAAGTAATCCAGACAAGAGCTGGGGCAAATAGGACAGCAAAAAGTGCACACAGAGAGCTGTAGCCTCCTGAAGCAGATTTTGGTGAGATGTTGGCTCTAGGAAACAGAAACAGGACTGTGACTAAGAACCAGAACTCTGGAGTCAGACTGTCTGGCTTCAAACCCTGGCTCTAAGCTAGCTGGTGAACCTGGTTTTGGAGCCTCAGTCTCCTCATCTGTATAATGGGGTGGACAATAGTTAACTGTACCTACAAGCACAGCAAGAAATCAATGAGACTGTTCAAGTGCCTAGAATGGTGACTGGATGTATAAATGTTTTGTGATCATTATTTTATTTCTAGTGTTACATGTAGTAGAAGATCAGGAGACACAGAACTGACTTATAGACATGGTTAGGAGGGACAAATTGTGAGAGTAGAATTGACATATATACACTACCATGTATAAGACAGACAGTTACTGAGAACCTGCTGTATAGCACAGAAAGCTCAGCTTGGTGCTCTGTGATGACTTAGACGGGCAGGGTGGGGTTGGAAGTGAGGTTCAAGAGGGAGGGGATATATGTATACATACAGGTAATTCACTCCATTGTACAGCAGAAACTAACAACACTGTAAAGCAATTATACTCCAATAACAAAAGGCAAAAAAAGCAAAGACCAACAAAGACTCCCTGGATTCTGGTTTGAGCACCGGGTTGTCAGGGGTACCATCTGTTGGTAGAAATGCATCAATCAGGGAGAGAAAAAGAGAAGACCCTTCAATTTGGTTCAATGTGTTCTATTTTGGATATGTTAAAAAAGGAGTTGGGAAATATGTCTAATATCACCTTTTAAGTTGCTTTTTAGATGAATATACTAGAATATTTTTAACATTCTCACTTGGTAAACTGTTTAAATGTTTAAATAACATTTCACTTGATAAATTCTTTAAATACCCCAGTTCGATTCCTGGGTTGGGAAGAGCCCCTGGAGAATTACAGGGACTGTATAGTCCAGGGGGTTGCAAAGAGTCAGACACGACTGAGTGACTTTCACCCTTCAAGGCCCAAACCAGGCCAGTCTTCCTTCCAACAATGTTTCTGTGACACCCCGAACAACAGAGACCTCCAGCTCCTGTAAGGAATTCACACTACTCATCTGGTATTTCATGGAAACCACTACAGAGAGAGAGAGAGAGAGACATATTTATTCAACCTCTGTTTTAGCTGGGCTCTGTGCTCAGCTTTGTGGGTTCAGTGGTGAATAAAGCCATCATGGATTTCAAGGTCTCATGTAAAGCTCTTCCTGGACGCCACCAACCACCTAGATGTGTTCCATCCACAGTGGAGCAAACAGCAGCATACATTAGTGCTCTCACATGTGGTTGCTCTTACTTGTTTCTTGCTCTTTATATTCATAACCGTCCCACCAAGCCAGGAAGCAACCCTTTTCAGCATTTCACAGAATAAGATTACCTGAATTCAGTGGGCTGATGGAAATAAAACAGAGGCATATTTTCCTATCTAATTTCAGCACTTAAACTAGTTTTATGAAATTGAATTATTTGTCAATAATTGGAACAGCTTTGCTTTATTTTAAATTTGTACTATTAGAGGGGAAAAGAAATGAAACATCCTTATATTCTTGATTCTGAGATTTACTGCCACACAAATTAACATTTTTAAGGTCAAGAGACCTTTGTATTGATGTGCACAATGCAGTAAATGAAAATCTGCTTTCAAATCAATGGCACGTCTTAGAACAGATGTTACCTTAGAAATGAAGTTCAACATGAAGACTCATGAGTGACTAGAACTGGCTGGCAACTAAGAGACTGGCTTCCTCACTGTGGCTTACTGTCAAATAGCTGCTGCTAAGTCGCTTCAGTCGTGTCCGACCCTGTGCGACCCCAGAGATGGCAGCCCACCAGGCTCCGCCATCCCTGGGATTCTCCAGGCAAGAACACTGGAGTGGGTTGCCATTTCCTTCTCCAATGCAGGAAAGTGAAAAGTGAAAGAAGTCGCTTAGTCGTGTCCGACTCTTTGCAACCCCATGGACTGCAGCCCACCAGGCTCCTCCGTCCATGGAATTTTTCAAGCAAGAGTACTGAAGTGGGGTGCCATTGCCTTCTCCAGTCAAATAGCTATTGATCACCAAACCCTGTGAAATCTGCTGAGCCTAGTCACTCCTCTGGTCTTTTTCTATCCCATCCTTAAAAGTCTGCACTCTTGTTTCTCAAACTCTGTGGTAAGGGACCAGTTTTTAAATTTTTCCCATTCAGTTGCAGACTATTACATCAATGAAATATAATAAAAATATCCCCTAATGCTACATCACTGTTAAATTGCTATAAAAGTTTCTAGATGCTTATTCTTGATTTCTGTATTTGTCTTACATGCACAGTGGCCCAGGACCCATGACTGCTTTTTGAGTGGCACTGACTTAGACAACCAGGATTTAGACTACGAGGAACATTAGATGATGATTCTATAAATGATTTATCACCTTCATTTATCTGATTTTGTTTAGGAATACAATTAGCTTGTATTTTCCACTTACATAGTAGCTAAGCAACAGAAAAACATTCTGGAGATGAGTTACACAAAATGTCAAAATGAAGGTGTCATTCATGGCAGGTTCGAGAAAGCAGTGGCATAGTTCCTCTTCGGGTCTTGGACAACTAACTGACCATACAAAAGATACCTTTCAGACAAAATAATAGAAGATAAATGTTCTCTTTTTCTCTCATTTACGACCAAGTACAAAATACCAGAATATATCAGTTACTTGGGGGAAAAAAACAAAACAAAAAACTTGACAACCAGGAAGATACAGCTAATGTTCCATTTTCCTCTATCCGTATCAGGGTCCAGCTCTTTGTGACCCTGTGGACTGTAGCCTACCAGGCTCCTCTGTCCATGGGATTTTCCAGGCAAGGGTACTGGAGTGGGTTGCCATTCCCTTCTCCATGGGATCTTCCCAGCCAAGGGATCAAACCCAGGTCTCCCATATTCCAGGCACTTTACCATCTGAACCACCAGGGAAGCCCCCAATGTTCCATACAGGTTGAATTTTCAAAGAGCAGACTGATATTTGGTGGCTTGTACTAAAATAGGCTTTCCCTGCACCACTTAGTCCATAATAGAAAGATAATTACTTAATGATAATAGGCCATAAAACAATTACAATTCATATGAGCACAACTTTAGGAGTTCTACATCAAAGTTCAAGGGCTCACGCAAATCCACACACTGTTGCTTTTGTAAGGACTCTTGCCGAGGTAAGATGTAGGTACATGCGTGCCTGCTTCTCCTCTTTGCCCAGCAACCTGACACCTGGGGACAAAGACTAAACAATTCCTACAGGTTACCCAGTTCACATTCTGAAGACCCTTCATCAAGTTGGTGAGACAGACTACTTTAACATCAAAAAATAGAGCATCCTCTAGGCAGGTTGATCCCAGGGGCCTCCCAGATGTCCACTGAAAGAGAAGGTACCTGCTTTAGAGCCCAGAGTGGCAATCAGAGGCTGGTCCATCCTGAGGTCCAGGCCAAGGTTATAAGACACGTTCTCCAACTTATGTGCATCAGGATCACCAGGAGATCCTATTAACGTACAGCTTGCTGGCCCTACTCTAGAATTTGTTTCAGAAGGCCATGCTGAGGACTGAGAGTTTACATTTCCAACAAGTTCCCAGAGGTGCTGATACTGCTGGTCCTGGGAGCACACTTTGAAAACCACTGGTATAAACCATCTGATGCCAGAATTGGAAAGACCTCAGAGAGTCCCTTGGACAGCAAGGAGATCAAACCAGTCAATTCTAAAGGAAATCTACCATGAATATTCATTGGAAGGACTGATGCTGAACCTAAAGTACTTTGGCGACCTGATGCGAACAGCCAACACATCAGAAATTTCTAATGAGCTGGGAAAGATTGCAGGCAGGAGGAGAAGGGGATGACAGAGGATGAGATGGTTGGATGGCATCACCGACTCAATGGATATGCGTTTGAGCAAACTCCGAGAGATGGGGAAGGACATGGAAGCCTGGTGTGTTGCAGTCCATGGGGTCACAAAGAGTCAGACACGACTGAGCAACTGAACAACAATAATAGAGGTCACCTGATCCCAAACTTTCATTGTACAGGTGAGGATCCTGGGGTTCAAAAGGGAATGTCTTGCTCATGGTCATATGTTTACTACTCAGAGGCTACCTCCATCAAAACAACAACAAAACAACAACCCCTCAGGTTTCCAGAGCCCTAACATGCTGCTTACTTCATGATCCTACGTTATGACTACATGGCAGGTCCATGTTCTCTGAGAAGGGACACCAGTGGGGATTTCATGTCAGACTGTGCTATCTGCATGCCCTTCTGGAAAAAACACTCTGCTTCTATCAGTGACCTTGTAACCGAGCCCAGTTACACAGTTGTAACTGAGCCCCGACAGAGGGTTGGCAGGACAATGGGGACTATTTACTGCTTAGATTTCATTGTTTATTTTTATTATTATTTTGTACTTTTTTACTTCACTGCACAGCATGTAGGAGCTTCGTTCCCTGACAAAGGATTGAACCTGCAACCCCTGCATTATAAGCATGGTCTTAACCACTAGATTACCTAGATTTTAAACTCACAAAGGCTGGCTCCAGAGAGCATGTTCTCACCACTACCCCATCCTACCTCTCTACCCAAGCTCCCTGTGCATATGTGTGCATGCTAAGTCGCTCCTCCCTGTGTGACCCCATGGATTGTAGCCCACCTGGCTCCTCTGTCCATGGGATTCTTCAGGAAAAAATACTGGAGATGGTGGCCATGCTCTCCTCCATCTTCCTGAACCAGGGATCAAATCCGTGGGCAAAATCAGATGGCCTGAGGTTTTGCAAAGTGACAGAAAGTTGCAAGAGATGATCACAGATGATCTGCGGCACTCACGTGGAGGCAGGCATCCAGGGCAGCGTCAGTGACTCTCAGCTCTCTGGGTGGTAAGTTTCCGGCTGTGCTTTTGGCAGCCTGGTCTGATTCCAGTGTCAAGACTCCCTTGGATCCTGCCCTTTCACTTAGCCTGCTTTTCAATTCCCATCAATTTTACGAGCTTCCTGTTTCCCCTCCAATAAATTATTCTTAAGTGAAATTATTCTTCTGCAACCAGGAACCCTAGCCAACATGATAAGTCATTAATTTACCCATTAGCAGAGAACCAACTATGGTAATGAAAGTTGGGGTTCCATACAGAGTCCTTCAGAGCACTAGCCCTCCTCTAGCATGCTGGGATTTCGGCTGGTGCGCTTCTAATTCCTTAAACTGTCTGCAGCAGCGGCGGCTGCTGGCCTTATAGGACACCCAGCTTCAGGCCATGTGCGTTCAGATGAAGCTGTGTCTGTGCTACGGATCTCCCAGACTAAACTGATTGATTCAGGTTCACACCCTCACTCACATGGGGCTGCAGGCTCAACGACAGGGACAAGAAAGGCCCAGAGGGTTCTAGAGCTTGGAAGGGAAGTGAGCCAAGTCACGTTAGTGATTGGGCCCTGGGAATGCTGTGGCATCTGCTTTCCTGGTTTTTTCTATTTGATTCTTTTCATTTCATTAGATGCCCTGGTAAGAATCCTTCCAATCAAGTCCTCTTTTTGTGTGAATTTCAATCTGTCTTTAGTAACACAATAGCTTTGCTGTAGGAATCCTTCCAATCAAGTCCTCTTTTTGTGTGAATTTCAATCTGTCTTTAGTAACACAATAGCTTTGCTACACTGACTTTCTGTACATTCCTCTCTGTCCTCTCAGTCCAGCCACCTCCCTCCCTGCCACCCCACACAAGGGAGCTCTTACAAGGAAACTTTTCTCTTGTGATTCAGGTATCATAGAAAAAGAGAAAACAAAAGGCAATACAGACTAGAAGTTTTTTAAAAATGAAAAAAACACCCTTTGAGGACTAAGACTTTTTTACATTGTTTTTCATCTAACTTTACTGTTAGATTTTTCCCTTTCATATCTACTCATAGCATTACAACCTTAAAACTTTCATCTTCTAACTCAGAGCTTTAAAAATGTGGTTTTTCAAGATACTTCCATACTGGCGACTGATTTGAATTAGGGGAGTTGATATCTTTGTTTCAAGTGTTTAATTATCTTCAGAAAAAAAAATGTACAGTTTTCCACTGAAAATGATCAAGGCCCAGATTTCTGGACTGAGAAGAGGGGTACAAGATGAACCTGGAGCATGTAGTCATGCCAGAAAGTAAGGAAATGCTCCAAAAACTGATGGAGGTGTGATAAGGGAACCAGTGTGCAAATTGGGTACAATTTGAGTACCAAAATGATTCAGTAATGAAATAAAAACCACTGGTATAACTCTCTCACACACAAACACACACACACACAATCCTAGCTATATGTGAGTTTATATAGATAATAAATAAACCAAAAAAGGGGCAGAGGAAGGCTCTTACAGCAGAATGTCTGGTGCCAACTGGCCACTGGAGAGAAGCTGGAGCTGGAAAATAATTTTCTAGCCATTAAACCTAAATAGACTTGCAGCCCAGGCACATGACAAATAGCTCTGAAATGGAATTTTGTTATAACCAATGCAACAAAACTTTAGGGGACTCAGATTTTTCAACTCATTAGTGTAAGAATAGTAAGAGATTTAAAAGTCAGCTTAAGGCTCAGAAAATAATAAGGGGAACTCCAAGCAAAACATTTTTGTTAAAGTACAACCAGGACAACTTAGACAAACTGCTAGCAACCTACAACTGGTCAACTAAAATGAAAATAACACCTCACCGGTGGCTAAAAATGTTACAAAATGGAGTGATGCTAGTTGACACTTACTAGCTAACAGAGCCAAGTTAGTCTGCAGTTAAGAAAGGGTAGAACCAGAGTTTGAACTCAGGCAGTCAGAGCTAAGAACCTACATGTTTAATCCCTATACCAGCATAAGTTAAATACCAATTCCCCGGTATACATTCCAATTCCAACATGAGGTCTGCATCCAAAATCAAGACATCAGAGTTGCTAGAGACATTCAAACTGATTAACAAGCAGCACTTTTCCAAGCCTCATTTGATACCAAAAATTAATGAAAATAACACTTCTCCCCATTTCATTGCTATTGTCCAGACACTTTCTTCCTACACGGAGTGATGTTCATCAAGGTTCTTATCAGAACTCTTGTACCACGTTTATCTGAGGAACTGATGAGGAATTTCTTTCGACTAATTTTAGCCATCTCCTTTATTTCTCCCCTATCTCCTTCCACAAGAAAGTACCACGCTGACACCTTGCAAATAGCAGCCCCAAATGGACAGCAAGTTTTATCTTTCCCTGTGGACACTGACCATGCTTTTATTAAGCACAAACAGGATATGGCCCCACTGAATGTACTTTGGAAATGTCCTTAAATCACTTTGTTGCAACAGCATGCTTCCTTGTCAAAGAGCTGGCGGCCTTTTGGCTCATTCCACCCTCCACATGGGATCCTCAATTTCTATTTGCAAAACAGTTTTCACCTGAGGTACTTAGGCAGCGGCTCATCTAATGCACCCATTATAGCAGCTCAGGTGATTTTCATTTTCATTCAAACTGCATGACTTTAGACAAAAAAGGATTCTTCGACTTCTGTGTTTTTGGCATCATGGCCTCCTTCTCTTCTGTCTTAAGAAATGCAAGTATGCCCCTGCTCCCTTATAAAGCAAACTAGACCAGAGGTTTCAAAGTCCATCCTTGGGGTTTTGGATAGTTCCATGTGGTATAGCAACTTTGTAACAAGTTCTGGATAATTAGCACTGAGACGGGTGTGTTAGTCACAGCTGAGGATGATTAACAAGGGGCTCCTGGGAGGTCAGACAGTGCTGAAAGGGGCAATAAGAGGGTTAGGGCAAGGGCCTGGTGGGTACAAAAACAGATTCTAGTCACCTGGATTAAGTATGACTTCCAGGGAAAACATACCTACAAACATCCCTACCCTAGTTTGATTGTAAGTGAATGCAAGCATTTTACCCCTAAACAGTCTTATCACCAATACATGTAATATGGTCAGCTTCCTGCTTAATTTTCATTTGTCAAGCTCCTGGTATATTTCAGGCACTGAATTTTACACGCTGACACAGATCATAAAGTTTCACAAGGAAAGAGGACTCAGTCTGTCCTTAAAAAGAAAAAGTATGCAGTTAAAGGGCTTCCCAGGTGGCTCAGTGGTTAAGAATCTGCCTGCGATGCAGGAGACACAAGTTCAATCCCTTGGGTGGAAAGATACCCTGGAGAAGGAAATGGCAACCCATTCCAGTATTCTTACCTGGGAAATTCCATGGACAGTCTGGTGGCCTACAGTCCAAGAGGTAGGAAAGACTGGGGCTAAACAATAACAACAATGCAGCTAAAGCCAGGCCCGCCCCTAATCTTCGTGGAGCCTCGGACAGGAGGACACTGGGGGCCCACATAATTACTTTTCAGTGCTATCCACCAACAGACGGTCACACAATCCTCCTTCCTTGGCAAACGTAGCTTTATAACAACCTGGAAGGCCAAGTACGATTAGAATTCTCAGACCCCTCAAGAGTTCTGGGTCAGGCATGAAAGGGCAGCCCAGGCCAGTGAACAGAATCCTTTCCCTTCCCCACCTAGGCTCCATCTCCTCCCAGAGTGGCCTCTTAGGCCCACCTGCAGACCTGAGCCCACACTTCCAGCACGGCTTCCTGGTTAGGCACTCTTCAGGGGTGGGGCCTGCCCCACCCCAAAGTGCACAGAGCAGGCTTGGGCCTTTGGGCAGGGAATTCAGTGAGGGTCTGGGGTGCGATGGGCAGTATGGACTCTGGGTGGGCACCCCCATCCACCTGCAGACAGACTTCTCCTCCAGTGAGGAGGGGCACAGCCTGAGGAAGACCAGACACCCCACCCCCACCCCCGAAACCCAAAGAATAATTACACAGGGGTTCCGTTGTCCAGGTCTGAAGACAATACTGAAGGAAAACTTTCTCTCTTTTTTTCTAACTAGATGCACTTTTCTTTCCTTGAAAAGATTAAAAATTCTGATATAAGCAAGGATTCCTGTCCAGAACAGATGAAAGAAAAAAGTTGAAATATTTGCAGCTATCTAGAAAAATCTGACAGCTGCTACTCTGATATGAAAAGAAGGAAAAGGTAAATATTCCTTAACAGCAAACAGGGTTCTAGAAAGTCACAAGAGAAGGAATCCTGCCCTAAGGCGTACACTGGGCAAACTTTTAACATTCTCTTTCCGTTTTTTGAAAGTGAGCGTCCTACCTAGATCTGTGCAGACGCCCAAAGAACTAGCCAGAGCAGCTGGGCAACCGCAGTCCCAACCCTAGGAACGAACACACGGTGAGCTGAGCTGAGCAAGGGAGGTTTGGGCCTTTGCAAACAGGCCTGCCTAAAGGGAGCTCAGGGAGGCAGGCGGAGGCCGTCACAGCGGGGAGAGAGGTTAAGGCTTGGGCTGCACCCCCACGACAGACCCGGTATCTGCTTTGCCTTTTCTTAGTCAGGGCAAGTTCGTCAATTTTGCGTCCTATTTTTAATTCTCTAAAATGAGGATATCACTTGTCCTCATCACTGGGCGGCAATGCGCAGTTCCACACTTCGTTAGCGCTCAGTCAACCTACTTAGACTCGAGAGTGCAGGGGCCAGGATGAACCCAAAATGTAGATTAAACAGCTCCCCTCCACCAACACCCAACATCCAAGATACGTCCTGCAGAGGCGGTGCGCGCTGGGGACGGAGGGGTGAGGTGGATGAGGCTTTAGGGAGAGAAGCAAACAACGGAGAAAGCAGAGGTCAAATGTTACCTCTCAGCTCTGTTTGGGGTCAGGAAGGGGGTGCCTTCCAATGTCGCCCAGCTGGAGGTGCAAAGGACTGCCGCCTAAGGGCCCAACTTGCAGTCATCCGCGAGCGCCTGGGAGGAGGAGGAAGCCGCGCAGCAGCATACCGCTCGGCTCCAGGTCCTCCAGCCAGGGATCCGGGCGAGGGAAGCGGCCGGGAGCGAAATGCCCGGAGCTCAGGGGTGGGAGACGCTCACTCACCCAGCAGCAGCAACTTGAGCTCGCGGCGCGCGTCCTTTTTGTCCCGGCGAAGCTGCCGCTCGATCTCGGCGCTGATGCGCTGCGACTCCTTCTCCTCCGCTGACAGGCAGCAGCAGCCGGCCATGGTACGCGCAGCCCCCGACAGGCCACGAAGTCTCGAGCGCCCGGACGCGCCGCCGGCCGATCCGCGACGGCACCGGAGTTCGGAGGGAAAAGACCAGGGTCGACTCGAGTTTCGGAGTCAGAGGCCGGGACCGCCTGGGTTCAATCCCCCCTGGAAGGGAGTCTCTGGGGCAGGAGCGAAGCCGGAGCTCTGGGAACGCTCAAGTGCACCGCAGATCCCGACTCACCCAGCCCCACGCCGAGGTAGGTGGAAGGCGAGCCGAGGGAGAGAGTGTTGCCGGCCCCCGAAAACCAGCACGCCCCTTGGCACAGGAGCTCGACAGTCTGGGAGCGCAGACCGCTCGCGAAAAGTTGGGGCGTCGGGGAGCGGGATCTCCTGGACTCGGGGATGTCCCAGGCAGGCGGCAGGCAAGGCGTGGGTTGGAGACAGAGGTCCCAGCTGGCCCTCCTGCAAAGTTCTGAAAACCTCAGCAGTGACCGCAGCCTGAGACAGACTGGAAAATTTCCCGGAGGCGCTTGTGGCTCGTAGTGGCCGAAGGAGGCGGAGCCTCTCGAACCCGCAGCTCTGGCGTCGATTGGAGCTGGCCTTCGCTGCTCGCCAAGTCGATGGCGCCCGGGGGCAAGAAGCGGGAGTAGGGAGCTGGGGAGCGGAGCCCGGGCGTCTCGAGTCTCGGGGAGCAGCCCACACACCCTTTGGGCGTGGTGTCCCGGCGCGGGGAAGGCCGAGGCTGCGGTAACCAGCGTGCCCTGATCTCCAGGCTCCGCTCCCTGTCCGGATCCAGGTTCCGACAGGTGAGTGAGGTTTGCCAACTCCCAGCCTCAACTCCTCCCAGCTGCAAAAGGACCGAGCGCGCCAGGGGCGAGGTTGAGTTCCGCCCAGTTGAAACTGAGACTTTCACAACCAGCCTCAGCACCACGCACCCCGCGGCTTCCTAGACGGGATCTCTAGGCTGCCCAGACGCCCCAGCCCAGCGCGGGCTCGGCCAGAACCCTGTGTGAGCCTTGGCTGGGCCTGAGCCGGCTGGCGCTGCTCTCAGAGAAGCCGCTGCCCGCGGGTTCTGTTCAATAGGAGAAGTGCGAAAGCGGGGGTAAATATCCTCCCGGCCCCTTCCTAATGCCGCCGGGGATGGGGGAATGGAAAACGGCTGGCTGCTTTGCGTTTTATGATGGGAAAGACTCCTTCTTTGAAGAAGAACCCGTTTGCAGCAAGTTCCCTGCCCCAGCCCTGAAGCCTGACGGCCGCCTGACTCCTGGAACGTCGGGATCACATTTGAGCTGCACTAGCTAAGCTAAATCACTTCAGTCGTGTCCGACTCTGTGCGACCCCATAGACGGCAGCCCACCAGGCTCCCCCGTCCCTGGGATTCTCAAAACCTTAAACATTAAAAGGCATCTCTTTGTACCCAAGTGGAATGATAGAATGCGTATTACAACAACTGATTTTTGTCTTTCGTGTACATTTTGAAGCAGAAGGCAAAAAGGTTGACGGGGAAAGCAGAAAAGGGAAGGTGGGAGGAGGGGAGCCTATTGTCCATAGCAATGACATTTTTTCCCCCTTCTCTTCAAGTCAGCATGTGCCATGTAAACACTTTTTGGAGTTAGGCAATTAGTTAATGCTTCCTCTATTAAGAGCAAGCCTGAGCACCTTTCCTAGGAGTAGCATAAAGTGAAAGTCGCTCAGTTGTGTCCGACTCTTCGCGACCCCAGAATTCTCCAGGGCAGAATACTGGAGTGAGTAGCTCTTCCCTTTTTCAGGGGATCTTCCCAAGCCAGGAATCGAACCCTGGTCTCCTGCATTGCAAGCGGATTCTTTACCAGCTGAGCCCCAAGGGAAACTCAGTCAGTTCAAACTGAGGAACATATTGAGTGGAGAGAGTGGTATATGTCATTATATAAAGAACTTGACATTAGGATACTATCTGGCTGCAAAGGTCTTATTATTTACAGTTTAGGGAATGTAGAGCAATCAGGCACTTAAAATGGGTGTGCCTACATTATTTTTTTTAAATATTTATTTATTAGGCTACGTTGGGTCTTAGTTGCTGCAGGCAGGATCTTTGCGTTGTGGGGAATCTTTCCTTTCCTGCCACAGACTCTGTAGTTGTGACCTGCGGGCAAATGAGCGTACATTCTTAAATCTATAACTATTTTAGTTACCTTGCAGGCATAAATTGACAGTAATAGTGACCCCTACAGGAAAGCTGCTGGACATTTCTTACTTGATCATTATCCATTTATTCATACATTTCTCTCTTAGCTCTTACAGATGCATTTACAATTTAAGGATAAGACCCCTTAGCTTCTCAAATGAATAATGGCATCATAATTATTAGTGTTTTTTCAACGATGAAAATTAGGGAAATTTTGAACTCCCAAGTTAACGGGAATAACTGATCTGTTAGATCTAAAGTTGCTAAGATTTCAAGAAAGACATGAAGCTTATTGCTTATGGCAAATCTGCAAAACTTTCCTGAGCTAACCAACTTGGCAGTGTTTATCAGAAGGCTTAACTTGTCTATTACCTTTAACCAAACTAGTAATTCCCCCCTTAAGAAATAATAAGCCAAAGGTTTTATTTCTAATAACGACAATAACGCAAAAACAATCTAAATGCCCAACAAGTGTGAGAATAGGTCTATTATAGTACATTCATACAATGAGATATATTGCTTCAGTTCAGTTCAGTCACTCAGTCGTGTCCGACTCTGCGACCACGTGAACTGCAGCATGCCAGGCTTCCCTGTCCATCGCTAACTCCCGGAGCTTGCTCAAACTTATACCCACTGAGTTGATGATGCCATCCAACCATCCCATCCTCTGTAGTCCCCTTCTCCTCCTGCCTTCAATCTTTCCCAGGATCAGGGTCTTTTCCAAGGAGTCAGTCCTTCGCATCAGGTGGCCAAAATATTGGAATTTCAGCATCAGTCCTTCTAGTGAATATTCAGGCCTGATTTCCTTTAGGATGGACTGGTTAGATTTCCCTGCAGTCCAAGGGACTCTCAAGAATCTTCTCCAGTACCACAGTTAAAAGCATCAATTCTTCGGTGCTCAGCTTTCTTTATAGTCCAACTTTCACATCCATACATGACTACTAGAAAAACCATAGCTCTGACTAGATGGACTTTTGTCAGCAAAGTAATGTCTCTGCTTTTTAATATGCTGTCTAGGTTGGTCATAGCTTTTCTTCCAAGGAGCAAGCATCTTTTAATTTCATGGCTGCAGTCACCACCATCTGCAATGATTTTGAAGTCCAAGAAAATAAAGTTTCACTGTTTCCATTGTTTCCCTGTCTATTTGCTATGAAGTGATGGGAACAAATGCCATGATCTTAGTTTTCTGAATGTTGAGTTTTAAGCCAGCTTTTCCACTCTCCTCTTTTGCTTTTATCAGGTGGCTCTTGAGTTCCTCTTTGCTTCCTGCCATAAGGGTTTTGTTATCTGCATATCTAAGGTTATTGATATTTCTCCCAGCAATCTTGATTCCAGCTTGAGCTTCATCCAGCCTGGCATTTCACATGATGTGCTCTGCATATAAGTTAAATAAGCAGGGTGACAGACAGTATACAGC
This sequence comes from Budorcas taxicolor, assembly GCF_023091745.1. Classification (NCBI taxonomy): domain Eukaryota; kingdom Metazoa; phylum Chordata; class Mammalia; order Artiodactyla; family Bovidae; genus Budorcas; species Budorcas taxicolor. The sequence continues at coordinate 56,647,450 of NC_068917.1, forward strand.
CTTGATGTGCTCCTTTCCCAACTTGGAACAAGTCTGTTCCATGTCCGGTTCTAACTGTTGCTCCTTGACCTGCATACAGGTTTCTCAGGAGGCAGGTAAGGTGGTCTGGTATTCTCATCTCTTTAAGAATTTTCCACATTTTCTTGTGATCCACCCTAGTCATTAAATATGTGAATATGTAACAAATATGTGAATAAAAATGATTTAGTGGGAAAACTACAAAGTATGTTGAATGTAAAAGTATAATACAAATTTTATTATGGGAACACACATATGCATCTTTAAGGGACTCAAAGAACGTACAGCAACGAGTTAACCTGCTCTGAATCATAGCTTTTTGGTTGATTTTGATTCTCTGACATAAAATTATTTGGGGCAGCTTGCATAGAGTAATCTAGGCCCTAATTTCCTCAGCTGTAAAAATGAAAGGGGATGAACCAGAATAAACTCACAGAAATCTCCCGGCTCTAACATCAATTATTTCTTTGAAGATTTTCACTTATAAGATAGTATAAAAACAATCATAAACCAAAAACTATTGACCAGTGATAACTAGAGAGGACTGTAAAACTAGTATATCACAAGTCAGTTATTTTTATACTTTGTGTTTTTTATTCACATCTCTTATTTTCCTTTAAGATCTAGGGAAGGGGTGGGAATAATTTTTAATTTACTGCTTCATTTGCAACATTGTTACTGCAATTCAGCTTATTGTACATCAATGAGGGATTAAATCGCAGAAATAGAGGTTTGGGTGAAGCAGAAAGAAATAGCTTTATTGCTTTGCTGTGGCAACTGGGCGCCACAGCAGGCTCATGCCTCAAGACTGTGTGTCTGGCCTCTGGAGGGGGTACTAAGGAGTCTTCCTGTGTGCAAGGAGCAGGACGTGATCAGCTCGTGGGCATTCTTCTGATTAGTTGGTAGTGAGATAACTAGGAGTCAGCATCATCAACCTTCTGGTTCCAACTGGTTTGGAGTCTAAGTGCAACACACAGTTAACTTTTTCCACCTGGTCGGGGTTTCAGTATCTGCCAAGCAGCTCAAAGGACATGGTTCCGAATATTATCTGTAGCCCTTGAGGAAGAATTAAAGAACCGTGACTTTGTTTAATAGCTAAAGTATTATTTTGTCTTTGCTTGACTGTTTTCCTCCTCTCTCCATTTTCTTACTTCTTGATTAAATATATTCCTTGACTAAAGTTTCTACAGATAAAAGGCAAACAGAGGACAAAGATGGAGGTCTTTTCTGGGAAGACTTCCTGGGGTCCTGCTCAGTTACAACATCTTTACAAGAAGGGGATTTTTGAAAAGAGGTCCCAGTAAAAAAAGAATAATCTGTTTTCTTAGGTTATTCCCAAGGTGCTGCAATCCCATTTCATTCCTATGAAGATCAGAGCACAGCTTGAACATGACTTTTCTGGTATCTGCCAAGTGCTGGGCTGCAGAGGTGAATTAATTGCCTGAATGTCCACTGAGCCCATGTCAAGGCTATTACCAGGCTCTGAAAATTTAGACAGACATTCCAGACTTTCGGTGGGCTATAGATAGTAGGAAGAAATAAGACTTAAGACTGTGAAATCTGAAGTCAGCCCTCCTTGCTTCCTCCCAGAGAGTGGAGCACAGAAAAATCTGGGTTGTTGCCCACATCCTACAGAGGTACACAGTGGGCCTTTCAGCTAACATCTCCCTTCCACTAAGCCTCACCTCTCCCATCACTCCTGGAATTTCAGACAAACATAACTATGTGTTCTCCCCACCTCTGTGTCTCAGTTCATGCTGTTCCCTCTTCCAGGAATGCTATATTTCACTCAAGACAGAATTAGGTACTTTCTTTCCCAAACATGTCTCTTCTGAGAAACCATCTTTCTCCGTTGCCTGAGCACCTCCTATGTTCCTCTCAACAGCTCGCTTTATTACGCCTCTTTGTTTCTTCTCCTAATTCATTAGTTACAGGTAGAGAGTTTTTTCTTGTTCATCTCGGTATTTCTAAATAAAATGTAGTTGACTGAATAAAACTGAAACCAAAAAGAATTAGCTGAGAAAAGAGAAAGAAGAAACTAGAAGAACATAAAGTTAAGGCAGTGGAAAATAGTGAAAAACAAACAAACGAAAAACCCACCACCACCTCAACAACAGCAAATCGATACATGTTCAGGAAGGACTTTGTCCCTTAGAGGGAAAGAGTGCCCTGTTTCTAAGGAAATTCCAAGGAAATGTGCATTTAGAGGGCTAGAAAGACATCATTCTATTTGACAAAGGTAGCATGTTAGAATTTTAACAAATAACAGAGAATTAAATCGGCACCCTGGTGGTTCAGGCAATAAAGAATCTGCCTGCAATTAAGAAGACCCCGGGTTCTGTCCCTAGGTCAGGAAGATCCCCTGGAGACAGGAATGGCCACCCACTCCAGTATTCTTGCCTGGAGAATTTCATAGACAGAGGAGTCTAGTGGGCTACAGTCCATGAGGTTGCAAGAGATATGACATGACTTAGTGATTAAAACACACACATCACACCAAATAGAATAAAAACATGACTTTGAAGTCCACAAGGCTAAAATAGCACTAATAATAATACACCTATGCTGCTTTTCAAATTGCACATATGACCCATTCTTAGGTTGTGAGCAGTATTTTTTAAGAAAAAAGAGTGGTATATCAATAAGAAATAACAAAAAATGGAACGTGTATTTCGGTTGTAAACATAAGTACCAACTCTTAAGCAGACAAGTCATTAGTGGGGGTTTACTTCTCCATATGCTAAGTGGGTTGGTCTAAATAATCCCTAATTTTTTAATTCATTTTTCTGAGACCAACATATGCCCAGTTTTTCACTCAATTTTATAAGTTCAATGTGTTCTCTAAAATGTTGTGAGCCCTCCTCTCCCCTCCCTACGCCCCTCATTCTCCATCCAGTCATTTTTAGTTTTGATGAGTGTGGAATGTGAAAGTCAATGGGGTGGTGATGGGTATTTAGACAAATAGGTAATAATTATAACTGGTGGTTGGATGTACTTAACATCCATTTTTCTAAGACAGTCAACATGTCAACATGTTTCTTCAAAATATTTTCTGCCTGAAGACCAGAAACTGTTTATTATGTAACTTTACTAAAAAGGCTAGAATCATAGACAATGAAGCCTGCCTTCAAACGCACACGACTGTGAGTGGGCAGGAATTGCTATTGTTTGTTTCTGAATCTGACTTCCTATGGGAGGTAGGTATCTGAAGAATTTAAGAAGTAAAAATCTTTAAGATGAGGAGTTTAGACATTTTTACTTTGCTTTTCTTTCCCTTTTTGCTTAAGTCCTCTTTTCCTCCACTTACATCGCCCTCCCCCTGAATGAACAAATGTTAATAACCTATGTTTTCTTCTTTGTTACACTCCTATAATCATGTATAGAGTTATAAACTCTCATTAATGTAAATGCACATAGACTTACAAACACTCGTTAATGTAAATCCACATACATGGACAGAGTTTGTCATCTTTAGTTTAAAAATGAGACTGTAGTATATCACATGAACTCTGTATTTTGATTTTCTCTTTTAGCAGTTTCTTAAATCTAAGTAAACTCTGATTCAGTCTTTCATACATAATATCCCTCAGTGTGAAAGGACTATAGAATATTCATTTTTCCTGTTTGAAGGACATTCTCTTTTATTTCTAATTTTGGCCACCAAAAACAAAGCTGTAATAGCATCTTTGTATGTAAGTCTTCGTGCACTTGTGTTTTTATTTCTGTGGGATAGATTCTCAGGGAAAAACTGCTGAGCTGAAGGATGCATACATTTTTCATTTCACAGATGTGGCCAGATTCCTTCCCCAAAAAATGAAAATAATTCACATTTCTACCCAAAATAGAAATACCCATGTCCCTACTAGCAATAAATATGACCACTTATGAATTTTTGGCTGCCTGAAGGGATTCAAATAATATTAAAGTGTTGCTTTACTTTGTATTTCTATGACTACTTGTGAATTTGTACATTTGTTCATAGCTTGTTAGTATTTGCACTTGTTACCCTGTGAATTGTCTATCCACATCCCTTGCTCATTTTTAAAAATTGAGTCATTTGTCTTTATCTTGACAATCTGTACGAGGTCTTCAGTAGTACATATCAACTCTTTGTTATCTAAATTACAAATTTTCAAATATATTGTTTGTTCTTTTTATCATTTTAAATGGAATCTTTTGCCATCAAAAATTTTATTTTTACATATCCAAGCATCTCTATTTTCTTGTGTAACTTCCGGAGCCCCAGGCTTTGTAAGAAGGTCTCTCCATTTTTAGATTATACATGCAACATCTTAGATTTTCTTGCAAGCACTTTTATTATTTCATTTTTTAAATTTAAATATTTGATTCCATCTGGTGTTTATTTTTGTAAAATATGTAAGATAGGACAGTAATTTTATTTTCTTCCAGATGGATTGCCAGTTGTACCAACATTATTTGTTGAATATTCCATTCTTTTTTCAATGAATTAAACTTCAATCTTTGTCACTGTATTACACTCTCATATTGAGATCCATTTCTTTGAGTCTACACCATTCCATTGAGCTAGCTATTTCTTTCTACATCAGTACCATCCTGATTTGATTACAGGGGCTCTTTGAAACATTTTGATATCTGATAGGCCATTGGAGAAGGAAATGGCAACCCATTCCAGTGTTCTTGCCTGGAGAATCCCAGGGACAGGGGAGCCTGGTGGGCTGCTGTCTGTGGGGTCGCACAGAGTCAGATACGACTGAAGCGACTTAGCAGCAGCAGCAGGCCATATCACCCTTTTAGAGTTATCAAACTCTTCTTAGTTGCGTTCAGATATTTATTCTTCCATGTGAAGAAGGCTGAGCGCTGAAGAATTGATGCTTTTGAACTGTGGTGTTGGAGAAGACTCTTGAGAGTCCCTTGGACTGCAAGGAGATCAGCCCTGGGATTTCTTTGGAAGGAATGATGCTGAAGCTGAAACTCCAATACTTTGGCCACCTCATGCGAAGAGTTGACTCATTGGAAAAGACTCTGATGCTGGGAGGGATTGGTGGCAGGAGGAGAAGGGGACGACAGAGGATGAGATGGCTGGATGGCATCACTGACTTGATGGACGTGAGTCTGAGTGAACTCCGGGAGTTTGTGATGGACAGGGAGGCCTGGCGTGCTGCGATTCATGGGGTTGCGGAGTCGGGCACGACTGAGCGACTGAACTGAACTGAACTGAACATGCATTGAGTGATTACCAGGCACCCAGAACTATGCTAATCACTTTTTACAGCTTAAGTCGCTTCATCCTCACAACAGCCCTGTGTGGCAGGTGCTGTTTTTCCCCCCACATTTTACAGATGAGGAAACTAAGGTACAAAAAAGGGTACAATTGACATCTTCACAGCACTGGAGGGTGATAGAACTGGGATTCTAGTGCCAGTCTGACATCAGAGCCCATGCTCTTACCCACTATACTATGCTACCTACGTTAACAGATGAATACAGAAGTGGATCTGGTGCAGGAATCATTACTATTTATTTAGGATATATTTCACTTTTTTTGTTGGAGTCCATGTGCCTGAGCTGTATTTGTGCATTCAAAATAGATTCACATTGTCTTTCTGGGAATAATGTTGAACTGTTTAACTTTGAATCTGCCCTGAACACCGATTCACCATTGTTATAGCAATTTTTCAGTCCAAGAAAAAGTAGATGGTCTAAGCAAAAGACATATTTGTTTGGCATCCCTATGGGAGATAGTGTCCACCATTATATGGAAATCCTATCTCATCCCTAAGGATTACAAGGAACTAATAAGGGTTCTTTAGCCACCTGATACAAAGAGCCAACTCATTGGAAAAGACCCTGATGCTGGGAAAGGTTGAGGGCAGGAGAAGAAGGGGCAACAGAGAATGAGACGGTTAGATAGCATCACCCACTCAATGGACATGAATTTGAGCAAACTCCAGGAGATAGTGAAGGACAGGCGAGCCTGGCATGCTGAGGTCCACGGGGTTGCAAAGAGTTAGACAGGACTTAGCGAATGAACAACAATAATAACAAATAAGGCTTCTGGTTCCATTCATAACACATGACCCAGGTGTGGCCTATCAGAGCACTCCATCTCCTTAATCACAGAGATTGGTTTAGAGCTCTGCTCATGACCTACATGCCTGGCCAATGAGAACATTCCATCTTTTAACCAGAGATTGGTTCAGGGAATGCTAAAGGAAATCCTTCTTGAAACTTCCCAGAGCCATCTGAAAGTGTGTGTTCCCCAATTCTCTAGAAAAACAAGTTTGAAAATATGAAATAATCTGATGGCCATCTTTGCAAAGATATGGGACATTTCTCCCTATGTATGACACCAACATAGACAGAATGTGAGCCAAGAAATGAAGAGGAAGAGAATATTCTTCTCATGATTTGAACCCCTGAATTCAGATACCTAGTTACTTCAGTTCAGTTCAGTTGCTCAGTCGTCTCCGACTCTTTGCGACCCCATGAATCGCAGCACGCCAGGCCTCCCTGTCCATCACAAACTCTCGGAGTTCACTCAGACTCACGTCCATCGAGTCCGTGATCCCATCCAGCCTCTGTCGTCCCCTTCTCCTCCTGCCCCCAATCCCTCCCAGCATCAGAGTCTTTTCCAATGAGTCAGCTCTTCGCATGAGGTGGCCAAAGTACTGGAGCTTCAGCTTTAGCATCATTCCTTCCAAAGAAATCCCTAGTTACTAGGTCAATAAATTTCTTCGATTGTTTAAGCCAGGTAGATTGGATTTCTATGTCTTGCAACCAAAAGAATCATGGCTAATGTATCTGACCCATGAGAAATTAAGAGGTGGGTATTAGTTTGTAGAAAAAACTGAATACCTTGATTTCTATTAATAATTTATAGTGCCCTAATATTTCAATGCCTACTTTATTACCTTCTATAGGAAAGACTAATCGTAAATGGCCATCAGATTCTTCCTACTTTGTCACAAGAATAAGCTGGACATGGACCAGGAAGCAATCAATATAAATGAGCAAATAGGTCTTTTTAGAGTTGGCATGGGGATGGTGTTTTGGTTTGACTTCCTACCAAATTTTCTTTCTTGATTACTGCTACTTAAGGATCTGTGGTCAGATAGGTTTTTTAAAAATGCATGTGTTAGTAAATTTTTTGGAGTGGCAAATTTACAAAAATTTCCAAATACGTAAAAGAACTAAACATTTGAACCAAATTGTATAAAAAGCGCTCTCTTTAATATGGTGTCAGTTGATTTTTAAAAGCCAGCTTGTCAGAAAGATCTGTACTTGTATCAAGATTACATCGTTGAATCTGAAGAAATACAAACAATAAGTGTATTGCTAGTGAGGCCAGTCTAGCACTGGCACTGTAGAATTTAGAGAGCAAAGGAGTCCTGGTAAATGATTACACAAACTGAAAGACTTCTCTTTAGTCTGAGTGCTGTTTGTTTGTTTGGATGATTTATGTAAGAGTAACATGGTTTCCCTCTGGCCATTGTCTTTATTTTCTTTGGCTCTTTAACCATTATGTATGCCAGAAGCTGCCTAGGACCCTGAGGTGCCTTAGGAACCAAATGACCTACTGGCCAGTGCAAACACGTCTGACAGGTTCAGTGACCTCCCGGTCCCCCACCTCTCACACAAGGAGCTGAGCCAGCCAGGCATGGGCCCTTCTCCAGCGGTACACAAACAGGTCTAGGGGTATTTCTGAGTTTAAATTCTGACTTGGGCTGCAAGGCTGTCTTCCAAACTACCCTGACAAATTCTGTCAGTCAATCCATGCCGTCTTCTTCCATGAATGTTTACCCTTATGGCAGGGATTAGAGAAATGAAACTCCTGGTCTGCAGGGAGACTGGTCTAGCACTATAATTTTAGCCTACCCTGAAAGTACTTAGATGTGGGTCATAGGCTCCAGGGTCACAAAGGAGGGGAGCTCTTTGGGAGAGAATGTTTTCTCTATTACAAATATTCTCTTACTGAGTACACTAGTGTTTAACCTCCTTCCTTGGACATAGTCCTTACTCAGCATAATACTTCTTTTATAAACAATTAATTCACTTTAAGCTCTGTTTCTTTTTTGGGGAGTTTTGCTCATATGCCTGCTGAGGTTTCTCAGACACATGGACTATCCAGAGAGATTCCTGGTGTCCAAGAACAGGTTGTCATGATTTGTTCTCATCCTAAACGTCTGGCTGGGGTAAGAGCTGAAGAGCTTGTCACCAGTGGTGGGACGAATGCTGAGGCTCTCAGGGTTCTTGATTTGCCTCCCTTTTTCCATCCAGCTCCTGCCTGCCCTCACCTCTTAACACTAAAAGACAGCGACAACAGCCCCATTCGTTGTCATGAATATGTTCCAGGCACAGCATAAAATTCTGTTGGTGGATCCTCTCATTTAAAGGTGCTAGGCTTATCCACCTTTATCCATCTTTAAAGATGTGAACATTGAGGTTTGTAGAGGTTAAGGTTAGGGAAGTGGTGGACCCAGAACTATCTGCCTCTCACATCTTTACTCTTAACCATAATCATATACTGGGCTACTTTAGAGCTTCCCTTGTGAGGATGTGGGGGTGCGGGTAGGGTGGGGTGTGTGTGTGGAAGTATTGTTTAGTCCACCAGGCTCCTCCATCCATGAGATTTTCCAAGCAAGAATACCGGAGTGGGTTGCCATTCCTTCTCCAGGGGATCTTCCCGACCCAGGGAGCAAACCTGTGTCTCCTGCTTGACAGGATTCTTACCACTGAGCCACCTGGGAAGCTCTGTGGGGGTACATGGTGGGGGGTGGTTACTCAGAATATGTCTAAATAAAATTAAAAATTAATTTCTATCTCTGTGTGCTATAACTTTAATATGACTAAAATTTTCCTTACTTGCTATTTGGAAATTGTTCTAGTGTAGAAAAAAATTTGCAAGAATGCTATAACGAACACCAGTAAACTCTTCACCCATTGTGAACACTTCCCCCATATCTGTTTTATCTTCTCTTACTCTCTCAAAATGTGTAATTGCTAAACTACTTGAAAGTTAGACATCATGACACTTCTCCCCTATAGAATTCAACCAATGTTGCCTGAGAATTAGGATATTTTCTTACAATAACTCTGTATGATGATCACACCTAAGAAATTTAACAATTTCATAATATAATTTAATGTACAGTGCATATTTAATTTTAACCAATTGCCTCAAAAATACATTTTACAGCTTTAAAAAAAAACTAAGATGTAATCAAAGCTTACTCACTGCAGTTGGTTTTTATCTTCTTAGTCTCTAATCTAGAGCCTTCCTCCTGCCTTTTGTTGCTTTTCATGTTATTGATTTTTTTTTGACAAGTTCAAGCCACTTGTAGAATATCCCACAGCTTCCATTTATCTAAGGGTTTCTCATTATTTGATTCTAGTTAAAAAATATTGGCAAGAACAGTACAGGTCATTTGGGTAGTTCTTATTTCATTATATTTGGAGTAGGAAATGACAACCCACTCCAGTATTCTTGCCTGGAAAATTCCACAGACAGAGGAGCCTGGTGGGCTACAGTCCATGGGGGTCACAGAGTCAGACACGAGTGAGCACTCACACACATGCACAGTGGGAATATGATTTAAAATTTTAAACTCATACATTAAAACAAGCCAAAAACAAGAGAATAGTTGATTTCTTTTCTGATCGATGGATGAGAAAACCCAGTGACTTGAGCCCTTGCTATTCATAGTGCGGTCAGCAGACTTTCAACATTTAAAGCCCCAGCCCCCACCCCCCCACCCCTCAGATCTACTGAATCAAAATCTGCATTTTAACAATATTCCCAGGTGATTCATATGCATGTTAAAATTTGAGAAGGACCAATTCAAGATATTAACTAGAGGATGGACACCTGGCATACTTTTTCCAAATCAAAGGTTTATTTGTGGCAGACACTCTTAGGGCATAATATCCATTTCCTCCTTTTCCTGACTTAAAGGAAAAATTGTACCTAGCTAAAAAGCTATGTTTTCAATCTATCTTGAAGTTAGAAGTTGCCATGTGACACAGTTTTGGCTGAGGAGATGGAAATGAAAGTCACTGGGGGAAGATTTTAGAAAAGAGTGAGGATTCATTAGGGGGAAACACTACCATAGTAACCACATACATGAGTTATTTTAACAGGAGGTCCTGGTAAGGAATGCAGAACGAACAAGCTACCACCAACCAGAAGAATTAGGGAACGGTCAAAAGGAGAGAGGAGATGTCAGCCCATCTGTCCTGCCAACCTCCCAGAATCATCCTCGCTGGAATCTCCATCTGGCTGAGCGCTGTGCAGGTCACCAGGAGGGACCCGAGTCCGAATGATGGCTGGAGACAACCTGAGACTGTGAGCCATGTCGCGGAGCAATTCTCCTGGGTCTCCTCACCCTGCTACTCTCCACCCAGGTGCCCCATGCCCAGAAAGCCTGTTTCTTTGTCACCACGTGTCTCCTTGGACACTTCACTTCTAAATGTTAGAAGCCCACTCTCGGGTCCCTCTTCTTTGAACAGACTCACCCGGCACACACATTTTGCCCTTCCCCTTCTTCCTTCCCCGTTCAGGGATAGGAAAGTGGAGGTGGAGATGCTACTGGGGACCCTGAAGCATCAAACCACAGACTAAGGATGGCAGTGTGGCAAGAGCCGTGACGAGCCCTGGTCTGGCTACCTCCGCACCTCTTTTATGCTGGAAAAAAGGAAAAGCCTCTGGTTTAAGGCTCTGTTCAGTTGGGTTTCTTGTTACTCACAGTCAAACTGAATCTATCACAAACTAGGCTGTTTGGAGGATTTCTTGTTGGGAGATTCTGAGGAACTGCAGAGTCGCAGGGAAACGAATTCTTTCTCGATTTTTTTGCTCCACTTATGGTTTTGTCCATTGAGAAAGACTGACGTGACATGTACTCCTCACTCCCTTGTGAACAGCAACAGCTAGGTCTCCTTGGGAGGACTGTCATTAGGGAGACGGATTTCAGCTGCAAGAGCATTTTCACTGAAATTCTGGCTCCACAGATAGGCAGTAATACACACATTTTCCTGCATATGAAGACTATCTCCTACTAACAAAAAAGAGTGAACCAAAGACTTGCCTTACCCTGTGTTACAAACGTTTTCCCCTTCTCATGAGACAGTAATTCTAGCCCTTTTGATGGTTCACTATCTCTATAAATTTCCTGTGACTTTAGCGTGGAAAGAGAAATATATGTGTACATGTGTACACTATGGCATATGTCTTTCCAAATTGTTATGTGTCTTGTTCCAAAAAATATGTGAAATAGTTCTTATATCTCAGTTTTTATCACCGCTCAGGACTGGCCTTTGCCCAGAAAAATATTTAATCTCTAGTACTTGGCTTCTTCTCCACTAGGTATAATTAATTCCTGCTGGGATGTAATGAGTTCTCACTCCAAGTTTGAAACCCCTCCTACCCCATAATCTATTGGTAAGTCCTTTTAGTCAGTAGAAGGGTTAAATATTTGTTGAATGAGTCTATTTGTTAAACATCTATTAAGCACTCTATTTGCAAGGACTGCACCTGGCCAAAGTGGTTGGCAAACTTTTCTATAAAGGGCTAGATAGTAAATATTTTGGCTTTATGAATCAAGAGACAAAAGTACATCTTACATTGCTACTTACATGATTATTTAAAATATAACCTAAAAATGTTACTTCATACTTTACTTCATATCATATACAAAACTTAACTCAAAATGAATCAAAGACTTAAAATGTAAGAGCTACAACTATATTTTTAGAATAAAACACAGGGGTACCACTTTGTGACCATGGATTAGGCAATGGTCTTTTAGATATAATACCAAAAAGCAAGAAAAGAAAAAAATAGATAACTTATATTTTACCAAAATTAAAATTTTTTATGCATCAAAAGAAAATTATTATGGTAAAAAGGCAACCTATGGAAGGGAAGGAAATGTTTGCAAATCATATCTGATAAGTGTTTAATATTCAGAATATATAATGAACTCCTGCAATCAACACAAAAAACCAAATAACCCTTTTAAGAGTTTTAAATGGGCAAAGGACTTGAATAGACATTTCTCCAAAGAAGATAAACCGAAGTTTGAAAAGATGCTCAACATCATTAGTCACTTGTGGGTGCATGCATGTTCAGTCATGTCTAACTCTTTGGGACCCCAGTGGAATTGTAGCTTGCCTGGTTCCTCTGTCCATGGGATTTTCCAGGCAAGAATACTGGAGTGGGTTGCCATTTCATCCTCCAAGGGATCTTCCAGACCCAGGGATAGAACTCACATTTCTTGTCCCTCCTGCATTGGCATGCAGATTCTTTACCACTGTGCTACCTGGGACTTAAGTAGTGACCTTAAAAATCAGTAGCTTAAAATTGGGAATGGTGGAGGAGTATTTCACCCATGGAAATCAGCACACATTACCAGTACCATAGTCCTGCACGACTCCCTGTTAACTGTTTACCAGGATACCACTGGGTGGGTCGTCTCATATTCCATGAAAAGAAAGCAGGCCCCTTTTGTTAATACTGCTCTGAGCCTGGGAACATAGCTATTGCATCTCCAGCAACTGATGTGGGCCCTGCACCTCAGATGTGCCCCAAAGGCAAGTGTGGGATTCCTGAGGCATGGTGTCCTAGGTCAGGGAACCTCAGAGTAGACACAAACTTGGTCTTGTCAGTAGCTACGGGAGCTTCCTAGCAGCTAGGCATACAAATGTGGAATTCCAGTGGCAGACTTCAAGGGTTTGCCAAGTTTCCCTTGTTGTTTTATCCTGGGACTTGCATCTCTAAAGATGCTTAAAATACCCACCATAGAAATATACTGGGCAAACTGAAAAAAGAATGAAAGTTTCAGAGACCTTCTAAAAGTTTCAGCAGCCCATCTCAATGGGACAGGCCCATAGTCCTCTAAACTGCAAAACTCCTCCTTCAAGGCTGCCAAGGGCCAAAGCAGTGTGGTCAAAGGCCTGTGCCAAAGGGAACCCCATCAGCTCTTTGCTACTATGGTTTGGTTTAATTACCCTCTTAATTAAAGAGGGTAAGCTGCCTTATTTTACCCATGGGTTTTTGGAACAGAAAAATATCCGGCCTTTGCATTCTTGAAGAAAACAGGAAGAGAGAAAATCAACCCAGATCAGATTTCAAGTCTCGAGGGATAAGAATTCAAAGAAAAAAAGAATCTTTTCAGAATTCCCTGTGTATCTTCTTAAAGAGACCCTCACTTTATAACCAAGGCCTTATTTTGCAGGGATCTAGGAGGCTCCCTTAAAATAGACTGGGTTCAGTGCCTTGCGGCTTCCCTGGTGGCTCAGATGATAAAGAATCTGTCTGCGACATGGGAGACCTGGGTTTGATCTCTGGGGTTGGGAAGATCCCCTGGAGAAGGGAATGGCAACCCACTTCAGTATTCTTGCCGGGAGAGTCCCATGGACAGAGGAGCCTGGCGGGCTACAGTCCATGGGATCGCAAAGAGTTGGATATGAGTGAGCAACTAAACACGGCAAGCACTCTAGTATTCTGCCTAGGGAATTCCATGGACAGAGGAGCCACAGGGTCACAAAGAATCTAATTCACTTTTCACGGCCTTGAAATAACCTGGACCCAAATTTTAGAAAGCCTTGGCAATGAAACAAAGGTAACGCATACATAACTTAAGAGAATAACCAGAAACCTACCCTTAACCACGGCATTTCACTCTCCAAACCTGATCAACACTTCACTAAAGGCTTTAAATAAATACGGAGCAGCTGATGAACATGGAAATGACTCAGAATCAGACAACAAAAGAGAAAAATAAGACGCTGGCTAACTACAGAAGTTGCTCTGTACACACTGTCAAATGAACCACTGTTGTTCCTTGGTGTCAAGTTCTACTCCCGCCTCTTTGCTATGGTTGAATTGGCATTTCAAGAGGAGAAACTGCCTATCACATCCTAAGAGAAAAACGAGAGGAGGCAGGGAAGATGAAGGGCCAGGCAGAGCAGCTCTCAACAACTCTTTGTTTCCAGGATAGGTCTGAAAAAAATCTGACTAGGCAGGCTTGCTCTAGGAGTTGAAAGGTCAAGTTAAAATATTTGGCTCAAATAATATTCAATGAGTTCCTGTCTTTTTCTGTGTATGGAGGGGTCTTCAAGATGATGATAGAGATGGACCAAAGGTCAGGTCCTGGTGGGTCAAACCCCAGCCAGAGTGGGGAGCGCTAGAGGTACTGCTTAACACCCCTGTTTCTGGGGAGAGGCTTTGAGAACTTTCACTCCAGGCCTGTACTAATGATGACAGTCCCCAGCACACCATTTCCTTCATAGAAGGATACAAAGAGAAGGGACACCACTTGACTGAAAATAGTCTCTAAAACATGGAAAGGACAGCAGAGCCTTAAAACTAAGGCTTTTAAGTAAAAATGACACTTTCTTTTCAAAAGTATATGGACAGAATATGATTTTAAAAGATACAAAATTCCATAAGCAGGGATTGGGCTGCCAAATACAAAAACCTTACCACAATAGTAGCAGGAGTCTCCTGTTATGGTTTCACATCCCTCCATACACACCAATTTTCTGGAAAGAACTTGCCGCTATCACCCCAAGTTCACAAAACTGCTAGAAAAAGAAAAGCTAGATTTCAGCTCCTCTCAAAAGCCTTGATGTATGTTTCTGAAAGTCACCGTCTTAAAGGACATCTACCTCAGGTCCTTTTGTCACGTGGAGTGGACCTTTCATTCCCAGGCCTGAGACAGGAAACTGTAAGCCAAGCCTCTGCCTGTGAGGCCTGCTTTCTTTCTCTGAAGAGACAGCCTCAGGGTGAAGACACGTGGCTTGTTATAAGTCTATATTGAGCAGCTATTTAACCTTGTTTTAACAAATTGCTTGCAACCTAAATTAGGGCAAGATTTTTTTTTTAAATTTGATAAATACTATCAATATAAATGTTTCCACTAAAGCAGTTGGAAATTTCTGATTATATTCAGAAACGAAACTCTCTTTTATTTGTTTAAAAACTATTTAACCTATCTACTTCGGGAAATGGATGTGCATCATACAGTGCTTTAGAGAAGGAACAACTGATCCCAATACTCATAATGCAAAAACATTCTAGGAGAGGCTTAGGCAACTTCCAGAGAAGGAAAACTCAAGAATGAAGAATACTGTAGTACAAACTTATGGCCAAAAATACTGTATTTTTAACCAGCAAGATCATTGGGGCATTATTATACAACATTAGGTGTTTTTTTTGCAAAACTAGTTCCCATCCCCAAACAATAGACAATACATGCATTTGAATGACATTTTAAGAACAGTAAATATGATTCTTTTAAATACTGCAAGTTAAAAATGTTTTCTGACAAAACTCCCTAAATACATAAGTCTAGGAAGGGTTTCCAACATGATGACAGGTGAGGAATCCAGCAAGTTGCATTTAGAGAGTTCTTTGAGGAAAAGAAATCCACCAAAAACATGTGTTTCAGTCAAAGTAACCTGAACAAAGTTACACAGTAATTTTCCATCTTCCTTTTCTAAATTTAAAAATATTCTACTGAAGAATATCTTCCTGTTTTTTTTTCTTTTCTGTCTACCAAAGCTTATATGGAAGTTAGAATTCCTTCATCCAAGTGAGATCCAATTTTACCCATAATGCGTAAATGTTGTTTACTATTGGGTTGGAATTATACAGGGAAATGGAGGATACATGATAAGGGAGGTAAGAAGAAAATTAATACTTGAGCACCTACTATGTGCTAGGTATGTATGCATACTTTGAACAGATGATTTTAGAGGCAAGAGGGTTACTGAAGAGCATTGGTAGTTGAGACAGCAAGAAATTGTTATCCTGTGAGAAAAACAAATGGCAACTTTATACTAAGTATCTACGAAGTAGCAGGTGCCTGGCTCCAAAAATTTCTAGCTAATCCTATACAACTAAGCCATTTCTTTTCCTAAATTGATGGAATCAAAATGAAATCCCAAAGACATAGTTACCAGGACAGATCTATTAATGCTACATATGCTGGAAATATGCAGAGATAGATAAACATACAATATTACTAGTTTCAATTTTTGTGTGTTTCTAACCAAAGAAAAATCTTTGGAAGAAAATATGTATACCAAGCACACCTTATCTGTCAATTGAGATGTTGTCAATTACCAATTAAGTGGTTTTAAACCCTTATTTAATTTTAAGAAGAGCAGCAATATACGTTACAATATTTGGGTACACTTTATTTTTATATGGGTTAACATTCTGCTATATTTCATTTCATTCATTCTTTTTGAGAAACTGAAAACAAAGGGAAATTGAGGGTAACTTGAAGATTATTTCCAACCAGTATCTTGAGTCTTGCAGTATCTCATTATGCAGCCCTTTCTTCCCATTATTTTTATATATATTTTTTGCAAATAATAGTCATTTTTGACCCATATCCAGCATAAATAGCTTTTCACCCATTACTAACTTAAGACAACTAAAATTTACAATCATGTGGCAGTATAAATTTTAAAATTACAGTTCGTACACCTTGACAATCAAGATAGTCTGAAGTACAAAAAGTAAATTGTCCTTTAGCTGAATTACCTTTTTAAATATTAAACCTGCTAGCTAATCTACAAAAAATTACAAGTTTCGGTGTTCTTCAAATACCTTTTGTCGATGTCATCTGCTAGTAAACAACATATGCAGGTTTCTAGAATATTTTCTCCCGCACTCTATTCATGACATTCAACAGAGCTCTTTATATGAAAATGTATCGAAAAACAAACAACTTTGAGGGGAGTTATTTACTTTTGAATGGGTGTGTTATTTCCCTTTGTTTCAGATATGAGGCACAAACTTCTGAATTTAAGCTCTGTAAGGCATAGTACAAACCTCCAATTTACAAACAAGGGATTCTCTGTGGGTTGGAACTGCCATGTCACACAAAAAGGGCAAAATCATCTGTAAACTGGTACACTGCAATGTGTTAAGTGAGTCATGAGACGGCTGCTTGCCTTGGTCTGTGGAAGAAAGGTTTCTGTGTTTTTGTTTTTGAATAAGACATGCCCAAGTCACCACACAACTTGCCACAGGCCTCCGTTACTGAGAGCATCAACAAGAGGGGTCCAGCGGCACACGCTTAGAACGCTTGCAATCACGATAATAATATAAAGCATGAGTAAACTTCGTTTTTATACAAAACTGAAAAGAATCCCTTCCCACCCCAGCCCATTCAGTAAAACCCCAAAGAAACAAAAAAGAAAATCCTTTAGCTTCAACTGACTAGTGTGGATACAATTCGGTTTCTATGCATCACTGTAACTAGGGTGATCAATTTTTTCCCTTCTCAAGAAAAGGGATCTTATCATGCACCCTAAGATGAACAGTGAAACCACAAACCTCAATTCTGCATAGCAATTCCATCCCAATTTCATGAAGACAAATATAACAATCTTTCCCTGTTTTGCTCAGCTTCTTGGAGCTCTGAGATCAGGTTTAATTGACTACATCTACTATAGCTCTATTAAATAGAATATCCTGATTCCCTAAAACTGTTAACACTTATGATCTTGTGATGAGGTTTTCTCTATACACACTGTAGGCCTTCAAATGTTGTTTATACGTTTTTTTTTCCTTTTTTTTTCTTTTTTTTGTTTTTTTGCTGCACCAAATTTAAGATCGCCCTTTCAGGCAAGCAGTGGTTGCTAGCTATTAAAACATTTCCTTAGTGGATCACAATAGCTTCTAAAACTGCCTTTCTAATAAAGGCCATCAGAGAGGTAATACTAAACTGTGCATTTGCCAAATAAGAATATGAATTGTATAAAAGCTCATATTCCAATCCTAGGTCAAATGGCAAAAGTTCTACAAAGTTGGTTTCCATGTTTGTATAAAAGCTCCAACTGATTTTATGTATTTTGCTATGAAATTACCTTTGGGTCTTATAATCAGTATACCTCTACTTAGGAATGTGCAAATGATTTTATATAGCACGATGCTAGTACCGCTCTGTACGATAGTAAGGTTTTTTTTTTTTCTTTTCTAAATGGAAAAAAAAATCCCTAGTCAGAAATAAACTGACAAATTTACATTCTCCTCTCTTAAAAAAGTAAATAAAATAACATTATTCAAAATGTGAATTAGCTATGAGACATACAATTACATAGATACATATCAATACAGCACATTCAATCTGCCAAAAAATTAATGATTACAAAGCCAGTAAGGATGATGCAATATCAAGAGAGAGATGTATGTACAATGATTAGAGCATTCATAATTGCACTATACCTACAGGCAGTCTGTTTCTTAATTAAATTACAGGTGCTTTCTGAATAAAGAGAGAAAAACCAGGTAACCTGTGTACTTTGAGGCTGGCAGAGTAAAGAATTGGAACATTCCATTATTATTGAATAAGTCTGGTACTCATCTGATAAGCCATTAATTTTCTCTCTCCTTTGTTGTTTCAAAACAGTGATTTACATAAAAGTTTATAGATTCCTGCCAAATAGTACTACAGTAAAATTAGACCAGGATCATGGCCTAATTCTACCTTCCCAGCAGGTTTAAACCATCATGATTTATTTTCTTAAATTATATTTCAATTCAAGCTGCTTGACAGAAGATCATCAATACATGTGCTGTGTTTTTTTTGCATTGGTTGAAAAGCTGCACATATAGAATTCTAGATCTCTCTCCTACTAGGTTCAGTTACATAGATACACATTCTATAGAACAGAGAGGTTACTTATGAGTTTCGGTCCACAAATCTTCCTTAAGTTCAACTCAATCAGTCACCAGTTTAAGATCCTAAAGATGGTAAACTAGCAGTAACTTCAGAGTCTACAAATTAAAGGTGTCAGAGAAATACTATTGACCAGTGTTTTTGGCAGACCTACTTGACCTTAAAGAACACAAAGAGAGTAAACTGGCTTCAAATGAAAAGATCAAAGCAGATTTCATCGGGTATCACACAAGACAGCTTTTCCACATTGCTGATTCAGACGCTCAACATGGAATGTGGACACTAAACAGTGTGATTTAAAGGCAAAGAAAGGATGGACTGTAAGAGTCAAGTTCACAGCGACCAACAGTTTGGCAACTGGTGCTTCAGGTTCGTGCTCAGCCAAACATTTTAGGCTTCACAGTCTTACTCTCTTACATTTTAAGATACTGGCTTTCATCTTTTAAGCTTTCATTAGTTTTTTTTTAAAAGCCAGCTTTGGCAACATATATCCATAGTTAAAAGTCATTTTAAAATTGTGGCCCAAACACTAAGGGGGGAAAAGAAAAGAGGGAGAAGAAATTTAAGGAAAAAAAAATTAAGAGCAGCCTATGAGAAGGATCTGGGCAGCAGCCATTGGGATAATGTAGTGTCTGTTGGCATATTTTTTTTGGCATCTGCAATTTGAAGAAAAGAGGGTGGAGAAAAAAATGGCAAGAAACAGGAAGAACAATGGCACATGATATTCCAAAAGGAAGAACTCCTTCTGTGTCTTGGCCCTTGCTTTACTGACTTCTGTATGGTCTGCTGAGCAACCAGTTATGGCTGAAGGTAAACTTCAAAAAAAAAAACCAAAACACAAGACACTTAACCGTTAAACGGGCATCCACTGTCCCAGCCCAAAGTGAGGCAAGACAATATATTTATATAAAAAGACCTCTATATGTGTATCCAGAGCAATACATGTAAAACCACAGTATTAATACTTATAATCCTTCAGCAAAAACCACAAACTGTTAAATTAAGCTGATGTCGATGGCTTAAATTGAATGACATTGTCCTGACTCTATCATTTGAGAGAAAAACTTGACCAAGAATGGAACTAGGATAAAGGCCATTGTAATGTGGGAAAAATCAAGAGGAAGGGATGGGTTGGGAAAAGGAAAATCAACTTCATTCTGCTTAATAGAAAAGAATGAGAGAGAGAGAGAGAGGAAGAAACAGCTCTTATTTTTGTGAGTGCATGACTGAGAATTTAAAATACATTGAGTCACAAGATTTTGCCTAAAAAAAAGAGAGGAAATGTGCTGGGACTGTACTTCAGCATCCTGTTTTTCCTCTGAATAGTTTAAATAAAATCATAATATTTACTACAAACTCTGTGGACACGCTCACACAGAGTCCAGGACGGCAATAAATTAGTATTATGCAAATTGTTTTCCACAGAAATACAGTCCCTCTTGTTTAGCTTCACTAGCCCACCAGGGAAGGGAAGGGCGGTGTCGAGGAGGCACAATCAGACCAGATTGTACTCCTTCAGGTTCAACTGGAGGATGGTGTCCTTGACAGCAGCAAACACAAAGCGGATGTTCTCGGTGTCTGTGGCGCATGTGAAGTGCGAGTAGATGATTTTGTCACTGTCTGGGTTCAGGTCCACGAACATCTTCAGGATGAATTCTCGAGCTGCCTGGGCATCTCGCTGGGGTCCTGTTGGCCAAGAGAGAAGAGGGACATTTGTCAGCTGGCTGATCTGTTAATGCATTTGCTCCATGTTTACTAATGCTCATGAAGACCTCTTCACTGCAGATCTGATCTGTTATAAGGGTCCTCCCAACACGACTATGTGTCATGGCTCCTCTTTCTCGCTTTAGCTGCCCATCCATCCATGTCCATCCATCCACAGAATGTGATCTTGTGAGAACAGGCAGGTAAGTAGTGTGAAGGCCAGGCTACGTTTAGCTCTTATTCTTCGGGACACAAGGAGCCATTACAGAATCTTCAGGTAGGGACGTGGTTAGCTTACTTCTGGTTGCATTTAGTTAACTGTGCTGGTTTCAGCTGCATAACAAGCGTGCATGTCATACAACCGCCTCAGGCTCTCTCGCCAACTGGCCCCGTGTGCTCCCCACCCAACCTGCTCCCACTTCTTTATCGATCCTTTTACACTCTCCAGACTGAAATCTCTCTAAGAATAGAAAACCTCTTTCTTAACCTCTGGTCTGTCTACAACTGTCCTCTGCAGGCTCTTTTCTGGTGGTTCGGGGAAAAAAAAAAAAAAAACCCACATTTACGTAGAATTTAATTCACTACATGTGATGATTTTAAAAAGCCAGTTTATGTTTTCTTACATTTATCCAGGGTCTCTCATGTGCCAAGCACTGTTTTAGATGTTTTTAAAAAGGACGTGAGTCTGAGTGAACTCCGGGAGTTGGTGATGGACAGGGAGGCCTGGCGTGCTGCGATTCATGGGGTCGCAAAGAGTCGGACACGACTGAGCGACTGAACTGAACTGACTGATGATACATTTATCAGGATATATTAAGAACTTATTTCATAATTTTGCAATAGATTCTTAGATATGACACCAAAATCAAAGGCAACAGAAAAGAAAACAGATCAATTGGACTTAATCAAAATTAAGAACTTTTGCACATCAAAGGACATTATTAAGAAAGTAAAAAGACAACCTATACACTTGACTGTACAGCAGCAATTAACACATTGTAATTCAACTATACTTCAATAAAAATAAATCTAAAAAAGAATGACAAAAAAAGACAACCTACAGACTGGGACAAAACATTTGCAAATCATACATCTGATAATGGATAAATATTCAGAATATACCAAGAATTCCTCTACAACTCAGCAATAAAAAGACAACCTGATAAAAGATGGGCAAGGGATTTCAATAAACATTTCTCCCAAGAAGATATACAAATGGCCAATAAGCACGTGAAAAGATAAACATTATTAACTATTCGAGAATGCAAATCAAAACCACAATATGACACTGCTTCACATCTACCTGGGCTTCCCTGGTGGCTCAGAGGTTAAAGCATTTGCCTGCAATGCGGGAGACCCGGGTTTGATTCCCAGGTTGGGAAGATTTCCTGGAGAAGGAAATGGCAACCCACTCCAGTACTCTTGCCTGGAGAATCCCATGGATGGAGAAGCCTGGTAGGCTATAGTCCATGGGGTCGCAAAGGGCGACTTCACTCACTCACTGACTCACATCTACCTGAGCGGCTATAATCAAATCAAGTGGAAGATAACAAGCAAGCATGTGGAGGAATCTGAACCCTTGTGCCTTGTTGCTACAAATGGAAAATGGAAAACAAACAGTGTGATGACTCCTCAAAAAGCTAAACACGGCATTACCATAATCTACCCCAAAGAAGGAAACAACCCAAGGGTCCATCAACAGAGGAATGGAAAAGCAAAGGGTAGTATATACAGACAATGGAATATTATTCAGCCATAAAAAGTAAGTTCTGACAGATGCCACAACATACATGAATCTTGAAAACTTATCAGATAAAATAAGTCAGACACAAAACAACATATTCTGCAGGATTCCGTTAGGTGAAGTATTGAGAAAAGGCACATTTATAGAGATAGAAAGTAGGTTAGAGTTTAACAGGGGTTAGGAGGAAGGGAAAATGCAGAGATATTGCTTAATGATTATAGAATTTCGGGGGGCCATGATACAGTTTTGGAAATAGAGATGGCTGCTCTGCACTGTGTGGAGAAGGCGATGGCACCCCACTCCAGTACTCTTGCCTGGAAAATCCCATGGACGGAGGAGCCTGGTGGGCTGCAGTCCATAGGGTCACTAAGAGTCAGACACCACTGAGTGACTTCACTTTCACGCATTGGAGAAGGAAATGGCAACCCACTCCATTGTTCTTGCCTGGAGGACCCCAGGGACAGGCGAGCCTGGTGGGCTGCCATCTATGGGGTCACACAGAGTCAGACACGACTGAAGCCACTTAGCAACAGCAGCTCTGCACTGTGAATGTAATTATCGTATCACTGAACTGCATGCTTCAAAATGGTTAAATGACAAAATTTCACATTACATATATTTTACCATAATTTATAAAACTAGTGATACATACAAAAAAGAATTGAATTGAATGATATGCTTTAAATGGATGAATTACATAATGTGAATCATATCTCAGCAGAGCTGTTTTAAAAACATAATAGACCCTGATAAATATGTTAATTTAAAACTCGTTGTAAATTAAAAGCAATACCAAAACATTACCACCTATCAAGGACTGAGCACTTTCTTTCTTTTTTCTTTATATAATTTATTTCAATTTCTGTCTGTTCTAGAATGAGCATCTTTCTTATATGTATCTTTGTGGCACTATGCATCTGAATTTCTCCCATTTTCCAGTTAGCTTTATACCATGAAAGAGGGATGAGCACTATAAGCTCTATTCCTTCTCTCTCAGCAAACCCTCTTGGGATCCACAGCTTAGATTTTTTTTTTTAAATCAATATTGTTATTTACTGGTTGGGATAAAGAAATCTTTGACAATTCTACTGAGGGCCTACAGATTCTAACAAAATACATGGTAAGTTTCAGAAAGCCAACTTGAAAACTTTTCAAACCAATCTTATGAGCAAACAAGCTTATATCCAACACTGCCAGACACTGGGAGGAAGAGTCATGAAAGCAGATTATTCTCAGTTGTACAGCTTACAAAAGGAATGTGAATTCCTGACGTAGCCCAGATTGAAATTGTCAATGATTAAGATGACTGGCAGTCTATCTATCAGATCTAGTCCCTTAAATCTATTTCTCACTTCCACTGTATAATCATAAGGGATATGATTTAGGTCATATCTGAATGGCCTAGTGGTTTTCCTTACTTTCTTCAACGTAAGTCTGAATTTGGCAATAAGGAGCTCATGATCTGATGAACTATGGACTGAGGTTCGTGACATTGTACAGGAGACAGGGATCAAGACCATCCCCATGGAAAAGAAATGCAAAAAAGCAAAATGGCTGTCTGGGGAGTCCTTACAAATAGCTGTGAAAAGAAGAGAAGCGAAAAGCAAAGGAGAAAAGGAAAGATATAAGCATCTGAATGCAGAGTTCCAAAGAACAGCAAGGAGAGATAAGAAAGCCTTCCTCAGTGATCAATGCAAAGAAATAGAGGAAAACAACAGAATGGGGAAGACTAGAGATCTCTTCAAGAAAATTAGAGATACCAAGGGAACATTTCATGCAAAGATGGGCTCAATAAAGGACAGAAAAGGTATGGACCTAACAGAAGCAGAAGATATTAAGAAGAGGTGCTAAGAATACACAGAAGAACTGTACAAAAAAGATCTTCATGACCCAGATAATCACGATGGTTTGATCACTCACCTAGAGCCAGACATCCTGGAATGTGAAGTCAAGTGGGCCTTAGAAACCATCACTACGAAGAAAGCTAGTGGAGGTGATGGAATTCCAGTTGAGTTATTTCAAACCCTGAAAGATGATCCTGTGAAAGTGCTGCACTCAATATGCCAGCAAATTTGGAAAACTCAGCAGAGGCCACAGGACTGGAAAAGATCAGTTTTCATTCCAATCCCAAACAAAGGCAATGCCAAAGAATGCTCAAACTACTGCACAATTGCACTCATCTCACTCACTAGTAAAGTAATGCTCAAAATTCTGCAAGCCAGGCTTCAGCAATACGTGAACTGTGAACTTCCAGATGTTCAAGCTGGTTTTAGAAAAGGCAGAGGAACCAGAGATCAAATTGCCAACATCTGTTGGGTCATTGAAAAATTCAAGAAAGTTCCAGAAAAACATCTATTTCTGCTTTATTGACTATGCCAAAGTCTTTGACTGTGTGGATCACAATCAACTGTGGAAAATTCTGAAAGACATGGGAATACCAGACCACCTCACCTGCCTCTTGAGAAACCTATATGCAGGTCAGGAAGCAACAGCTAGAACTAGACATGGAACAACAGACTGGTTCCAAAGAGGAAAAGGAGTACGTCAAGGCTGTATATTGTCACCCTACTTATTTAACTTATATGCAGAGTACATCATGAGAAATGCCAGACTGGATGAAGCACAAGCTGGAATCAAGATTGCCAGAAGAAATATCAATAACCTCAGATATGCAGGTGACACCACCCTTATGGCAGAAAGTGAAGAGCAACTAAAGAGCCTCTTGATGAAAGCGAAAGAGGAGAGTGAAAAAGTTGGCTTAAAGCTCATCATTCAGAAAACTAAGATCATAGCATCCGGTCCCATCACTTCATGGGAAATAGATGGGGAATCAGTGGAAACAGTGTCAGACTTTATTTTTTTGGGCTCCAAAATCACTGCAGATGGTGATTGCAGCCATGAAATTAAAAGACGCTTACTCCTTGGAAGGAAAGTTATGACCAACCTAGATAGCATATTGAAAAGCAGACACATTACTTTGCCAACAAAGGTCCGTCTAGTCAAGGCTATGGTTTTTCCAGTGGTCATGTATTGATGTGAGAGTTGAACTGTGAAGAAAGCTGAGCACTGAAGAATTGATGCTTTTGAACTGTGGTGTTGGAGAAGACTCCTGAGAGTCCCTTGGACTGCAAGGAGATCCAACCAGTCCATTCTGAAGGAGATCAACCCTGGGATTTCTTTGGAGGGAAGGATGCTGAAGCTGAAGCTCCAGTACTTTGGCCACCTCATGCGAAGAGTTGACTCATTGGAAAAGACTCTGATGCTGGGAGGAATTGGGGGCAGGAGGAGAAGGGGACGACAGAGGATGAGATGGCTGGATGGCATCACGGACTCGATGGACGCGAGTCTGAGTGAACTCCGGGAGATGGTGATGGACAGGGAGGCCTGGCGTGCTGCGATTCATGGGGTTGCAAAAGTCAGACACGACTGAGCGACTGAACTGAACTGAAGAAGACTGGCACCATAATGAATTAAAGAGTGCCCCAATTAAAAACATGATATATATATATATATATATATATATATATATATATATATATATATATATATTATTTAGTGTCCTAGCTTATTTAATGTACTATCGTTAACTTAATTCCATTGTTGTTATTGTTCAGTTGCTCAGTCATGTCCAATCTTTGCAACCCCGTGGACTGCAGCATACAGGCTTCCCTATCTTTCACAATCTCCCGGAGATGGACTAATAGATTGTTAGAACTGATGCAGTCTTCTATTTTCATAAAAGAACATTATCTCTCTCGTTTGTGAATGAAATTTTACTTGTTGTTTTTGGGAAACAAAAGTCTACTCTTTTGACTCTTTTATTCTTTTTTATCTCTAAAGTATATCACAATATAACTCAAGTTCACTGAAGAGCACTTGGAGTCTGTTATGCTTTTAAGCATAATTTGTTATCTGAATAAACATAAACTACAAAGAAATCATTATGGCCATCACAGCAGGAACAAAAATCCCATAGTCTCTATGAACAGTTTTGCAATTCAAGTCCATGTGGAAATGGTAATTTTCCTTCCTGAAGGGAAATAAAGAAATGACATTCATTATGATTAAGACCTTGTAAGTAAAGCAATGTGGAAGTGTGAAATTTATAATACTATAAACATGTGTATTATAAACATGTCACTGCAGAGTGGGCCTAGAATTTTTTTCTCTCAGGTCATCTTACAAGGGCCTGAAGTCTCCTGGAATGACAGTTGCATCTGCTTTAGGAATAACTATCAGCGTCTTTTATTCTTTTTCCACAGACAAGTTTCCTATATGCGTGATGTGTGTTATCAGGAGAGATGGACAGTAAAAAAAAAAAAAATCTTCAGATTTAACAACACTCACAGTGGGCTCATGTTGGAAGGAAGATGCTCTTACTTACAGTGATGAGGAACCTGGGGAACTCACTGGACAAAGGAGATATGTAAAAAGAAGAGGAAGAAGCCACGGAGAGAAGGAAGAACAGTACTCTAACACTTACTGCAGGTCTTTATTGCAGGAAAACCAACCCTGGTGTGCTGTTGTGTGTGTGCTGTGTGTGTGCCTTGAGCCTTGGTGGGTCTGCTCTGTGCTCTGTCCTCCCGTAAGTATGCACATAATGAAAACATGCTGCCTACAGGCTGGTGCTATATCAGGGGGTGGTGGTCATTTCTCGTTCATGGATTTTCACCAAATTCTGAGAAAAACTAAAACAAGTCTCCCTTTCCAGGCACATGAGGCAAGCATGTGTGTTGGGTGGTAAGCCGGAATCTTCGTGCCCATCTTATTTTGGCCTGTCTCGTGTTTAAGGAGTCAGCCTGTTGCTGTGGGAGAGAACTAGTGCTAGGTTGCCTCCTTCCACGGTTTGCTCAGGAGCACTGAGGACTACAGCCTCAGGCATCTGTGACTTGATGGCAGGCTAGTGGCCAAGTAAAAGGAGGAAAAGAGAATAAGCTAGGCAAGTATTTGTTTTTAAAGGAACCTCAAAGCACAAAGGAAAAGCTACTTGGACAGAGGATGGGAACACACTGCTGACAAGACCAGTATGATAACATCCCTACACGTTAGAATCCTATGTGCATCTGAGAAGGAACTTCATTTCATTAACATGTAACGTTTCCCTTCCAAGAGCAGCATTGCACCAAACACACATGTGATGAAAGATGAGTGAAACTCCATCCTCGATGTGTTGGCATCTTTGGGGAAAGCTATGAGGCCAAACTGAGTATTAGTTTTGAAGTAATTACCTTTCTTAAGGGGTTTGTAGAAGTACAAAAATGCTGCTGAGTTGACATACACACCAGATAGCTTATGCTGATAAAGTATTTTTTAAAAACAGCCCGTTCTCTTGTTGCACCTCTAGAATAGGTACTTTTGGATTTGTGTTCTTCTCTCTGCCAGGCACCAAGCTACGTGACTTGCATGTGTGATTCCATTCAATTCTTTTTTACACAGGAGGAAACTGAGTACTTAAACGTGACTGAGGCCCCACTGCCGGTAAGTGGCAGAGCTGGTGCAGTACTGTGCAACATTCAAAGTTTGTCCTCTTACCTACTATTCACTTAGATCTGGGTTTGGCAAGCTTTCTCTGTTTAAGGACCACAGAGTAAATATTTTGAGGTTCTGGGCCACTTGAGCTCTATCACAACCACTTAGTTCTGCTGCTGTAGCACAAAAGCAGCCAGACAGCATATACATCAGTGGGTGTGGCTGTTTCAGTAAAATTTTACTTATAAAAAGAGGCAACAGGCCATAGTTGTTTAGTCATTCAGTCAGGTCTGACTCTTTTGCAACCCCACCAGGCTCCTCTGTCCATGGGATTTCCCAGGCAAGAATCCTGGAGTGGGTTGCCATTTCCTTCTCCAGGGGATCTTCCTGACCCAGGGATCAAAACTGAGTCTCCTGCTTGGCAGGTGGATTCTTTACCACTGAGCCACCTACGAAGCCCACAGTTAGCCACTCCTAATCTAGACTCCAGCGTGTGTGGGGAGCTGAGTGTGGATTCTGCAGGTAAGTTCTTACAGGACAGGGGTTGTGACTCTTTCACCTGTGTCAGAGTGGCTGGTATGGATGCATTTTGTTACCAATCTGTCAGCAAGTAATATTTCTCAGAAGGGGTTGGGTGTTGTGCTCAGTCATCCAGGATTTCAGTCTAGTTGAGGAGGCAAGATTTGTTATAAGAAGGAAGTAAATAATGCAAAGTACATAGACAGGAGTCCCTAAGTGGGTGCTACAGGCAGAGCTTAAAAGATGGGTGCCTTCTCTCAGGATGATGGGGCTTCATGGGGCCATGAAGCCCTCCAAAGAAAATATCTGTGTCAGGCATCATGCAGAAATGTCGCACTTATGTTATCTATTACAGTCAACAAAACAAAAGTTTGGACCTAAAGCCCCAAGCAATTAAGTCACTCGATCAAGGTTTACAAATAGGAAGTATCAGAACTGGGATTTGAAGCTGAGAGATCAACTTCAGACCATGGGCTCTTGACCACAAAATTCTGTTTTCTCTCCAGAGAGGAGAGGCAGACTGTTACCAAATAAAAGGGAACTCAAGAGGGAACTATATGGTTGATACATAGTCAAAACTAGGGGATGGTTCCCTCCTCTGATACAAAAGAAAGCTCCTTATATATTCTGAAGTAAGTGTAACTTTCATCACTGTTGGTAAGTGAAACATTTCAGGTCATTAAAACACAGGACAAACAATGATTCACACTCCATTAACACACGGGCTTCTGAGGCACTGATGGAGTATGGGAGTGTGTCAGCTCTGGCCCTGGTCTCAGGAGGAGGGATATTTCCCTGGCTAAGGCGCTAGCTGAAGAGTGCAGACTTACCATCATATTCCGGGAAATAGTCAACTAGGTGGGAATACATAATTTTCTCCTCTAGAAGATCTTTCTTGTTTAAGAACAGAATAACTGAGGAGTTCTGGAACCAGGGATACGTGATAATTGTTCTAAAGAGTGCTTTGCTTTCCTCCATTCGGTTCTGAAAAAAAAAAATCATCAGAAAAACAAGGCGTGAATCATATGATCACTCACCCTGGGAACTGTTTGCTTTATAAGTGCAACCCATCTTTGGAATGCATTCAATTTCTGCGGCCTTGGGCTGAGCTTCCATGGCACCAGGATTTACATGCAAAAGGCTCAGCAGCTCTTTTCATTAGGCAAACTCTCAGGCTGATGAGCAGAAGAGAATAATAATAATAAATATCCACTGATACAACTTTTAAGGTAGAAAAAGAATCATCAAAGCCTAGAGAATCAAGTTGTACCTGGCACACTGTCACAAATGCCCACCAAGAATTATTCATTCATGGCCAAATACTTAAGATCTGTATCAAAAACTAAGTACTAGGCTTCATTTTACATTTCTTAATCTATATGTACTAAGGACGTCACAATTAGTTCTATTACTTAACAGTCAAAACAAAGTTACTTTATTCTTTGCCCAAAGTGCATCAATATTTTTAGAAGTGTTACTTTTTACTATATAAATATATATATGTGTGTGCGTGTATATATATATATATATATGTATATATATATACATTCCCTGATTAGAAAAACACATGGAAAAATAATTTTAGATCACACATTTCCTGTTTATCAGAACACACTGTCTCCCTAAGTTTCACTGTAATTTTCATACAGAACTGTGGACCTATACATAGTAATTAGTTGGAGATACAAATGTAATATTGCTCACCACCTTCAGTGTTTTCAACTGAAGCTATCTATCAAGTCAGCCTAGGTAACAGAAAACCTCAATGAATTCTTAAGGAATTAGTCAGCCTGCTCTTACAAATGAAGATGTTTCAAGGGTACTTCTGACTTGGGTGATTACTCACCAGCCAAAAGCTAGACAGCCTCCTTGCTTAGCCCAAATCTATTCACCAGCTCTTCCTTCTACAGACACACTTGCTTCTAAATCATTCCCGCCCTTGATCACAGACCAAGGCGGCATATTTGGAGAATCCTCCTTGGGCCTGCATTTTCTCAGACAACAGGGAACACTCTCCATCCCCCTGTCTTGGATCTATGTGTTATGACCAAGTCAGGGGCAATGGAAAAGTCTGCTGAGGATTGAGCCCACGTCTACTGCTAACAGGTGGCTTAATGGCTTAAGCCAGAGGATCCTATTCAAAAAGTGGGTTTGATCCCTGGGTCAGGAAGATCCCTTGGAGAAGGAAACGGCAACCCACTCCAGTATTCTTCCCTGAAGAATCCCATGAACAGAGGAGCCTGGCAGGCTACTGTCCATAGGGTCACAAAGAGCCAGACATGACTTGGCAACTAAACAAATAATCCTATTTTCCTTGTACCTGGGGTGATTCAGGGCTGGGCTCTGAATCCAGGTTCCTGTCACTTGGACTATTGCTTTTCTTGTTTTTTGGTTACCAGTGTAGCCAAGCTGCTCAACCAGTCCAGTGAAACTCTAGGATTTTTGCCAAGAGCTTTGGAACAGAGAACCAGCTTTCATGAAGAAAATGGAAGAAGCATCGTGTAGCCTTGAGCTTCCAGCAGCCATTTTGAAACAGGAAGAAAAAGAAACTAGGTTTTAACTTCTTGGTCAAACCATGCCAAACCCTGGTGATGCTTCTGCATTTTTTAGTAATATCAACCAATTAAGCACTCTTTAGTTTTTAAGCTAGTATGAACTGTATTTTTTCTGTATCTTATTATATATAAAATACTCCTCAGAGAAAAACAATATATTATGTATATGCAGAATCCCCCCAAAAATGATGCAAATGAACTTATTTACAAAACAGAAACAGACTCACAGACTTTGGAAAAGAATGCTATTTGTAACTGAATCACTTAGCTGTACACCTGAAACTAACACAATATTGTTAACTCTGCTGCTGCTGCTGCTAAGCTGCTTCAGTCTATCCAACTCTGTGCGACCCCATAGACAGCAGCCCACCAGGCTTCCCCCATTCAATATTAAAAAAAAAAAAATTTAATGCTTCTTTTTGATATAGCTGGATCCACTTCATTCTCAAATTTCTAAAAGGAAGTGAATGAAAGATGTTTGAAGGATGACCTTGAAGACTAACGGTTCAAGCTGTTTACACATTCTGCTCAGCTTTTACCTTCCTGATGTAGAATGTGTCCTGAGTTTCACAGTTCAGCATTATAGAGGCCAACTACACTCTTCTGCATTACCCTATGACTGCTGTTCCAGAAAAAGTTCTGGGAAGTTGAGCTCACCAAGCAATTTCCTATATCCTGAATATGTCTTGCTCTTTTCTTCTATAAAGTGTTCCAATTCAAATCAAGCTGAAAAGGTCTACTGTTCAAAAGGAGACCTTTACCAAACCTGATAAAGTCCATCACCACCAATCGAAATTGAGCAGAATGCTGTGGGCTCCTGGTCATGGAAGCCTTCCTCTGTCCCCCATTTCTTGTTTGTAGGAAACAGGCTTCAGCCTCCATGACCTTCCCTGAGTTTCAAAGGGCAAACAGCTGCTAATCAGGGAAGTGAGGGATGCAGCCTCGGAACAGGGTCCTGGTTCCACCTCAAGGGATAGATACACATAACAATACCTTTGAGCTTGTCTGCAGAACTAAAACCCCCAACAAATGAAAGATATTAATTACTAGACGAAACACTTCACTCCAGAGAACAGGTCACAGTTGGGATAACCCCCAGAATCATAGAAGCTCATCGGTAGACCACCTGAGGCTAGATGCAAGGAGTGCAGGTCCTGCACACACCCTGATCCTCACCAGCAATCCCACCCTGATCCTCACCAGCAATCCCACCCTGAACACTGCTATGAAATTCCCCACCAAGTCCCCCTGGGTTGGGACACACCATTCTGAGGGCATTAGTCCCCTGTGGCCCCCTTTGCCTGGAAAAGCAATAAAGCTATTCTTTTCTGTTTCATTCAAAACTGTCTCTGAGATTCAATTCGACTCTGGTGCACAGAGGCCAAGTTTGTGGCATCACAATCTCTTTACCTTTACACTTTGTGCCTACCATTAGATAA
The DNA here is from genome assembly GCF_023091745.1 of Budorcas taxicolor. Lineage (NCBI taxonomy): Eukaryota > Metazoa > Chordata > Mammalia > Artiodactyla > Bovidae > Budorcas > Budorcas taxicolor. Next base: position 56,679,572 of record NC_068917.1, read on the forward strand.
ATATGCAGGGATGGGTTACTTCAAGGGACAGTGTTTATTTCACAGCACATATTTAATATAAATAATATGCACAGCCTTTAAAAAGAGTATTTTTACAATCTATGTGCCTTTTACTGATTGTCATCACCAGCAAAAAAATTTTAAGCCTGGAAACAATATTCACTGAGAAATGATCTCTTGTAGCCTGAGATTTTACAGGTTGAAAATTTCATGACTGAAGGAAAGCAAAGGCCCTAATTAGAACTGAAAGAATTAAAGGATCTAAAGAGAGTTAATTAGATAGTGACATCCCTGAGGGAAGAATTAACTTTTTTTCTTATTTATGGTTATAGCAATTCCAGAAAATCATACTGTGACCTTCAGAGAAGTCATGTCTAAAGAGCGGGTATGTACACCTTGGCCTCAACCAGGTAGCCTCCATCCGAAAGGCTTATCACTGTGATTAGCACTCTCCAGAAGGGGTAGGATGGGGTCCCCAGGGGAGGGCCCTACTGGGACCTTTTTTAGGTTGAAGTCTAAGGGTAAGTGGTTAGACCCTAGGTAGAGACTAGAAAGGGGAGAGGAGTGGTCCTGACTTTGAGTTCACGCACAAGGAGACACCTGACGTCTCTCTGATTAAGTTTCAAGTCAGGACTGGATCCCCCAAGCTCCAGATGGGGGTCTACTGGAAGGGGGCCTCATACTAGGACACAGTGGAGACAGTGGACCACGCCCAGCCCTGGGTCCTAGAGATGTCTTGTGGTGGTGGCTATCCCTCTGTGCCCAGGGCTGCTGCACCCAGGGCCATGGTGGAGGTGAGCCTGCTGACCGGCCTGGTCTCATTGAAGCTTTGCCAGTGCCTGCAGTCTGGGGTTGTTCTAGGCTGTTTTCCAACTTGGCAAATGCTGTGTGGCCTCGGCAGGAGCTTCTCACTCAGGGGAAAACTAAAGAGCAACAAAGTGGGTGGCTGATCAGCAGCATTAGCACCCATATACCTCCAACCAGAACTACCAAATTCAATCTCAGGGACTTGCTTGGTGCTCAGTGGTTAAGATTCCATGCCTCCAATGCATGGGTTCGATCCCTGATCAGGGAACTATGATCTTGAATGCTGTGCAGCACTGCCAAAAAAACAGCAACAACCAAAAAACCCCCTCAATCTTAGGGGGTGAGCCCTAGGAATCTACATTTTTAGCAGGCCCTCCAGGGGATTCTGATGTAGGGTTAACTTTGGGAAGCACCGTGATGGAGGTGGGCTTCTCCAAATTAGCATGTGTTAGGAATCACCTGGGGACATGGGCTGTGACTCAGCTTGGGGTGGGACCCAGGAGCCTGCATTTCTAATAAGCTTGGAAGTGAGGCTGATGCTGCTGACACACAGCATGCACTTGGCGCTGGAAGGTGCAGAGAGCTTGCTGAGCTAGGGACCACAGCAAGAAACACGACACGCTGTCCTGTTTTCATGTTAAGAAGTGCTAGTTGCACATTAAGCCCAGTGCCCTAGTCGTGCAATGAAAATCTAACTGTGCTGGCGTCCTGCTTTTTGTCTCTCCCAATTAAGATTCATCATGAGAAACGCTGGGCTGGAGGAAGCACAAGCTGGAATCAAGACTGCCAGGAAAAATATCAATAACCTCAGATATGCAGATAACACCACCCTTATGGCAGAAAGTAAAGAAGAACTAAAGAGCCTCTTGATGAAACTGAAAGAGGAGAGTGAAAAAGTTGGCTTAAAGCTCAACATTCAGAAAACTAAGATCATGGCATCTGGTCCCATCACTTCATGGGAAATAGATGGGGAAACAGTGGAAATAGTAACTAAGTTTATTTTTGCGGGCTCCAAAATCATTGCAGATGGTGACTGCAGCCATGAAATTAAAAGACACTTACTCCTTGGGAGGAAAGTTATGACCAACCGAGATAGCATATTCAAAAGCAGAGACGTTACTTTGCCAACAAAGGTCCGTCTAGCCAAGACTACGGTTTTTCCAGTGGTCATGTATGGATGTGAGAGTTGGACTGTGAAGAAAGCTGAGCGCTGAAGAATTGATGCTTTTGAAGTGTGGTGTTGGAGAAGACTCTTGAGAGTCCCTTGGACTGCAAGGAGATCCAACCAGTCCATCCTAAAGGAGATCAGTCCTGGGTGTTCATTGGAAGGACTGATGTTGAAGCTGAAGCTCCAGTACTTTGGCCACCTGATGCGAAGAGCTGACTCATTTGAAAAGACCCTGAGGCTGGGAAAGATTGAGGGCAGGAGGAGAAGGGGACGACAGAGGATGAGGTGGTTGGATGGTATCACCGACTCAATGGACATGGGTTTGGGTGGACTCCAGGAGTTGGTGATGGATAGGGAGGCCTGGTGTGCTGCGGTTCATGGGGTTGCAAAGAGTCGGACACTAGTGAGCGACTGAACTGAATTAAGAGTCTTACTTTATGCCGTGTAAGTTGTTTTTCACTCCACAGTGAGAATTTCTAATACTTTTAACCCCCAGGGGAATGTTTACAAATCGATATACTCCTGCTCAAAGCCCTCAGACTAAATCCTAAATGAAACTAACATCAGGTTTTTATGATGTCTCACAAGGTGATGGACTGTGCAGAGAGGGAGGCACAATCCACTTTGCTCAGTAAAAACTCAAGTCTGTGAGGGAACAGTGTGTCCCAGGAGACTGGTGTCACTTGCTTTTTAGTGACTCTCTAGGGCCTGGAGTGGCAAGTAAGAGAACAAAATATATACATATGAGACACTGAATTTATCAGTCATACATGTGAGGATCTGTCCACCTCTAAGACAAGTTTAAAAGCAGTCTCAGGGAAGTGGTGCAATCTTATGCTCCTCCTCTTGGGGTTAAAACCAGTCAGTTCAAAGAGGATGTCAATTTAGGTTTTTATTCTCTTCCAAACACTAAGACTGTTTATTAACCAGGTGGGACTGCCTATACGTGAGGTCCAAGGAGGTTTCTGACTTCTTGTTGACCCCATACACACTTCTCCTAAACGGAAAGCAATGAAGGGTGGCCTGGTGAGAGAGCTAGAACAGAGGGGACAGAGACCAAGGGGCCGACCTAGTCTCCACCCACAAGTCTGAGCAAGCTCTGGGAGTTGGTGAAGCTGGCAGAAGCGAAGCCTGGAGTGCTGCAGTCCACGGAGTTGCAAACAGTCAGACACAACTGAGCGACTGAACTGACTGAGTCCCCACTCTTAGAGACGTGGGAAAAGCAAAGGGTCACAGGGACCGAGGACAGTCTGCCAGAAAGTGAGCACAGCGGTTGAGTGGTCTCCACGCAGTCACCCTGCCTCAAGTAAACGTGGCCACAGAAATGTCAGCCTTGCCCAGACCATTTGCTATGAACTCTCTCACTCTGACGTACATATGGTGAAATCCTTACCTCCAATTTAAGTTTTCAGAAGCTAGGCCATCAGGAGGTAACTGGGATTAATGCCGTTTTTAAAAGAGACCTCACACCTTCCGCTATGTGAGGACACAGTAAGAGGATGGCCATCTGTGAACCAGGAGGCAGGCGCTCACCAGATGCTGAAACTGCCCAAGGCTTGATCCTCCCAGCCCCCAGGGCTGTGAGAAACAAATGTCTGTCATTTCTAAGCCACCTGGTCAATGGTGCCAATTGCCAGATTCAGACTTAAATTGAAGAAAGTAGGGAAAACCGCTAGAACATTCAGGTATGACCTAAACCAAATCCCTTATGATTATACAGTGGAAGTGAGAAATACATTTAAGGGACTAGATCTGATAGATAGAGTGCCTGATGAACTATGGACGGAGGTTCGAGACATCGTACAGGAGACAAGGATTAAGACCATGCCCATGGAAAAAAAATGCAAAAAAGCAAAATGGCTGTCTGAGGAGCCCTTACAAATAGTTGGGAAAAGAAGAGAAGCGAAAAGCAAAGGAGAAAAGGAAAGATATAAGCATCTGAATGCAGAGTTCCAAAGAACAGCAAGGAGAGATAAGAAAGCCTTCCTCAGTGATCAATGCAAAGAAATAGAGGGAAACAACAGAATGGGGAAGACTAGAGATCTCTTCAAGAAAATTAGAGATACCAAGGGAACATTTCATGCAAAGATGGGCTCGATAAAGGACAGAAATGGTCTGGACCTAACAGAAGCAGAAGATATTAAGAGGAGGTGGCAAGAATACACAGAAGAACTGTACAAAAAAGATCTTCATGACCCAGATAATCACGATGGTTTGATCACTCACTTAGAGCCAGACATCCTGGAATGTGAAGTCAAGTGGGCCTTAGAAACCATCACTACGAAGAAAGCTAGTGGAGGTGATGGAATTCCAGTTGAGCTATTTCAAACCCTGAAAGATGATCCTGTGAAAGTGCTGCACTCAATATGCCAGCAAATTTGGAAAACTCAGCAGTGGCCACAGAACTGGAAAAGGTCAGTTTTCATTCCAATCCCAAAGAAAGGCAATGCCAAAGAATGCTCAAACTACCGCACAATTGCACTCATCTTACATGCTAGTAAACTCATGGTCAAAATTCTGCAAGCCAGGCTTCAGCAGTACGTGAACCGTGAACTTCCAGATGTTCAAGCTGGTTTGAGAAAAGGCAGAGGAACCAGAGATCAAATTGCCAACATCCGCTGGATGGCTGAAAAAGCAAGAGAGTTCCAGAAAAACATCTATTTCTGCTTTATTGACTATGCCAAAGTCTTAGTGACTTAGTGACTGTGTGGATCACTATCAACTGTGGAAAATTCTGAAACAGATGGGAATACCAGACTACTTGACCTGCCTCTTGAGAAACCTATATGCAGGTCAGGAAGCAACAGTTAGAACTGGACATGGAACAACAGACTGGTTCCAAACAGGAAAAGAAGTACGTCAAGGCTGTATATTGTCACCCTGCTTATTTAACTCATATGCAGAGTACATCATGAGAAACGCTGGACTGGAAGAAGCACAAACTGGAATCAAGATTGCAGGAAGAAATATTAATAACCTGAGACATGCAGATGACACCACCCTTATGGCAGAAAGTGAAGAGGAACTAAAAAGCCTCTTGATGAAACTGAAAGAGGAGAGTGAAAAAGTTGGCTTAAAGCTCAACATTCAGAAAACTAAGATCGTGGCATCTGGTCCCATCACTTCATGGGAAATAGATGAGGAAACAGTGGAAACAATGTCAGACTTTATTTTGGGGAGCTCCAAAATCACTGCAGATGGTGATTGCAGCCATGAAATTAAAAGACGCTTACCCCTTGGAAGGAAAGTTATGACCAACCGAGATAGCATATTCAAAAGCAGAAACATTACTTTGCCAACAAAGGTTCGTCTAGTCAAGGCTGTGGTTTTTCCAGTGGTCATGTTTGGATGTGAGAGTTGGACTGTGAAGAAGGCTGAGCACAGAAGAATTGATGCTTTTGAAGTGTGGTGTTGGAGAAGACTCTTGAGAGTCCCTTGGACTGCAAGAAGATCCAACCAGTCCATGCTGAAGGAGATCAACCCTGGGATTTCTTTGGAAGAAATGGTGCTAAAACTGAAGCTCCAGTACTTTGGCCACGTCATGCGAAAAGTTGACTCACTGGAAAAGACTCTGATGCTGGGAGGGATTGGCGGCAGGATAAGAAGGGGACGACAGAGGATGAGATGGCTGGATGGCATCACTGACTTGATGGACGTGAGTCTGAGTGAACTCTGGGAGTTGGTGATGGACAGGGAGGCCTGCCATGCTGCAATTCATGGGGTCAAAAAGAGTCAGACACAACTGAGCGACTGAACTGAACTGAACTGAACTGATCTATGGTGTTTTGTTACCTAAGCCGAAGGAGACTTAAGACAACACTGATCAGGTGAGTCGCTCCTCCCAAGGCTGGAATCGGTGAAGAGGTGGGAGTGCTAATCTCTATCTTGATGTCTGGCCTGGGCTGAAGGAGAGGCTCCCTGCTCCCCACTGTGTAAATCACAAGCAGAATGGTGGAACCAAGATCATCAGAAAAGGACTGGTTCAGGCTATTGTTGAGGGGGTTTCACACCTCTAATCCTTAACATCCCATATTGATTCTCACACAAATCCAACAGCAAAAACACACAATTTCTGATTAAAACATAGGCAGAGGATCTGAACAGACATTTTCCCAAAGAAGACAGACAGATGACCAATAGTAACTACAAGAAAAGATGTTCAACAAGATTAATCATCAGGGAAATGCAAATCTAAATACTATGTGGTATCACCTCACACCTGTCAGAATGGTTAGCATCAAAAAGCCAAAAAAAAAAAAAAAAAAAAAAAGTAGGGGCAAGGAATGGAGGAAAGGGAACCCTTGTGGACAGTTGGTAGGACTATTAAAGTGGTGCAGCTGCTATGGAAAGCAGTAAGAAAGTTCCTCAAAAAATGAAAAACAGAACTATTATATGATCTAGCAATTCCATTTTGGGGTATTTATCTGAAGGAAATGAAAACACTAACTTGAAAAGATATCTATACATCCACATTCAATGCAACATTATTTACACTAGCTAAGACATGGAAGCAACCCGCATCATCAACGGATGAATGGATCAAGAAAACTGAGATATGTATAATATATACATATGGATATGTATAATACATACATATGGATATGTATAATTATTTATGTATAATGTATATATATGCATATATAGCACATTTAATCGGAGAAGGCAATGGCACCCCATTCCAGTACTCTTGCCTGGAAAAGCCCATGGACGGAGGAGCCTGGTGGGCTGCAGTCCATGGGATCGCTAAGAGTTGGACACGACTGAGTGACTTCACTTTCACTTTTATGCACTGGAGAAGGAAATGGCAACCCACTCCAGTGTTCTTGCCTGGAGAATCCCAGGGACGGGGGATCCTGGTGGGCTGCCGTTTATGGGGTCGCACAGAGTCGGACACGACTGAAGCGACTTAGCAGCAGCAGCACATTTAATATATACACATGTCAGTTCTTTATAATGTGTATATGTATAATATATATAACACACGCACACATACATATACATGCAATAGAATATTATTCAGCCATAAAAAGAAAATCACGCCATTTACAACAACATAGATGAACCTTGAGGGTATTATGCTAAGTGGAATAAATCAGACAGAGAAAGACATACTATATAATCTCAATTATGTTGAGTCTTAAAAACAGGGGCTTCCCTGGTGGCTCAGGGACAAATAGTTCACCTGCCCCTCTAGGAGACATGCATCGTCTAGGAAGATTCCACATACTGCTGAGCAACTAAGCCTGTGTATCGCAACTGCTGGGCCTGTGCTCTGCAGCAAGAGAAGCCACAACAATGAGAAGCCTGAGCACTGTAACTAGAGAGTAGCCCCCACTTGCCACAGCTAGAGGAAGTCTGTGCGCAGCAACAAAAACCCAGCACAGCCCAAACTAACCAGCTAACTCAAACGAACGAAAAAATAAAAACAAGTATAGATACAGAGAACAGATTGGTTACCAGTGGTAGGGAGGCAGAAGATGGGTGAAACAGGTAAAGGTGGTTAAAAGGTACAAACTTCAAATTATAAAATAAGTAAGTCCTGGGGATGTAATATACAGCATGATGACTACAGTTAACAAGACTGTATTATATATTTGTAAGCCGCTAAGATAGTAGATCTTAAAAGTCCTCATCACAAGAAAAGAAATGAAAACTGTGAGGTGATGGATGTTATCTAGACTTATTGCGGTGATCATTTTGCAATATATACAAACACTGGGTCATTATGTTGTACACCTGAAACTAATATAATGTTATCTGCCTCCTGCATCTGCATGCATGCTCAGTGGTGTCCGGTTCTTTGTGACCCCCAAGGACTGTAGTCCACTAGGCTCCTCTATGCAAGGAATTTTCCAGGCAAGAATATTGAAGTGGGTTGCTGTTTCCTCCTCCAGGGGATCTTTCGAACCCAGGAGGGATCAAACCCATGTCCCCTGCACTGGTAGGCGAGCTCTTTACCACTGAGCCACCAGGGAAGCACAGGTCTATGTATGAGCCCCTAAGAGGGGTTAAAAAGAGGCTGGGGTCACATACGCAGGAGAGGTTTGAGTGGAGAAGGCTTAAAAACAATGTAGTTCTGAGTTGACTCTTGAGAGATGGAGAGATTATAAGGAAAAAAGAAGAGCAAAAGCAAAAGGGAATTGAAACCCAGGACCGTCTGGAGGGACCTGTGATGATTCTGTGTAAAACAGTTTGTGCAATTCTGATCTCTGCAACTTAGGTATCAAGTAAGAAAAGTTTCCATGTTGAGACTGTGAAACAATTCCTCTTCATTTACATTTTACAGTGGGGGCTGGGAGGCATAAACACACTGGGCCCCATGAAGAACATATGCACTCCTGCCCCCGCCAGTCATGAAATAAGCTGCTGGCTCCCACTGCCTGCCTGTCTCCAGGGCAGGCAGGGAGCAGAAGCCAACAGGAAGCTCTATCAGACATCTCCAGTGTGGCTTGCAGAGAGAGACACAATTACCTGCCTGGAGGTAAGCAGCCTCTGCCTTCCTTCCTTTTGGCTCTCATACAAACCTCCCTCCTATCAAGAAAAAGGCCAGATCCTGTGGACGTGGCCCAAGATCCCTACAGGAAGTTGGCTTTCTTCAGGCTATGACTTTGCCCAAAACTCTGCACAAAAAATTATCACTAGTTCATGTCTCTAGCCCTTGTAGTCCTGCTGCCAATGACAGTGTGGGTTGGCACTCTGTCAAGGTGGTACTTCCCTCCAGCAAGAACCAGCGTTAAACCAGATATCTGAACATCAGTTTTCCTAACTTTTGCAAGTCATTATTTTGCCAGTAAATACAAGTTCTAAGAATACAATTTAAATGAGACCCTCATTCATTTCTATGATCCAACTCACCCACCTGCCAGCCTCTCCCTGTCGCTATTTCCCCCTCATATCAGGGCCTTATTTATTTATATTCTCCGTAAAGTCTAGAACATAGCCTTTAACTAGACACAAGAAGTAAGCGTGAAGACTGCTCAATCACCACTGAGGGCCTTACAGTCATCTAGGAGTTGTTCTCAGCTGCTATCTGAGGTAGGATGCGCCCCAGACACAATGGGATGCAGCTTTTCAGGGCTCAGAAATGCAGACAGTCTGAGTGATCCACAAATGCACTAACTGATGCCAGAACTTGGGTCAAGGGCCTGTGGTTCTTTGCTTATAACTTGTGTTCACAATTCAATGATTCTGCATTTCCTGAGCTGTCTTCTAAAAAAGGCCAAGTGACACACTTGATGTAAATGAGTGAGGTCCAGATACATGGACAGAGTGGTTACATGAGCATTTTGGTAAAGTAACAGACTGTTTAGCCACAAGGAAAGATACACATTTTATCACGCCTTAAATATTCTTCAGTTACAAGTTAAGACATCTGCTGGTCACACAATCACGCTCAATTTTAATGCCTAGCTGTTTGTAAGGCTGCTTCTTCTATATACTGTGCATGATGAAAAACGTGCTGCCAAGGTACGGTCCACAAGGTACTAGTTTTATTAGCATCATTTCTGCTTCTGAAAGTGATCAGGAAAGGAGATTATTGGGATATAGGATACAGGATTATTAGGATATGCATTTTAAATACCACTCTTCACCCTTACTGCCATGACAAGCTTCACTATTTATTGTCACAATTTATCAAAGAATACCTCATAAATTACTTTATTAAAGTTATTATTTTAAAAGAGCAAAGACTAGTTGACTGTTAATGTAATGATTCATAATAATATAAAATTTGAATCAATCATTACCATTTGTAGTTTATCAAACACTGAATACTTCGAAAAACTCACATCCTTAACAAGGACAACTCAGGTATCAAGTAAGAAAAATTGATTTCATTTATGTGTTGACTGCGTAAATAAATGTACCGACTCAAAAGACAGGAACTCCAAAGCCTTTATGGAAAAAAAAAAAATTTGCAAGCCTGGTCTGCATCTCTTTCTTTGCTTGATTATTTAGGAAAAAGCTTGATGTACTTTGTATCTCCAGTAGGATCTCACTGATATGTGTCCGAGCTGACATCAACGCACATTCAAAACACCTGTGCTGAGCTTCTGTTGCTGGGGGGAGGTGGGAGTGGGAAGGGCCAGGACTGTGAGCTCCCTTGGTTTGAAAAATGACTCTTGTGAACTTGGGCAAGTGACTGCACCTTAGTTTCCTCGTATCCCCCAGGGCTTGGGAGCACAGAATGGAATGCTGCACGCAAAGCACTCAGCTGTGACCCCAGCACACAGCAGTTTTCTATAGTGTACTCTCAGACATGGCAAAATTGCTATGTAAGAACCTCCTGTTAAGGTGATCGCTGACCTTAAATCTTTAGCCAAACTATAAATCCAGTAAAATCTATTTCCTGAAATTGCACAAAGTTAATCTATCCATGGTTTCAAGTCCAGATACATCCGATTTATAAAAAACTGGAAAAATCATCCAGGTTTCTGCCAAATGCTTAGAGTCAGTTTCTTCCTAAGATCCTCCACATGTTAAGGGGGAGTATCTTCAAAATATCTATAAACGGTTAATACTTACATAATCGGTCCACCCAAAACGATTGTTCTCTTGCTCTCTGTACATCCCCTGCTTGACCAGTCCCTGCTTGAAGGACAGGCTACTCACATGACTGACCTTCCCTCTTAATCACAGAACCTAAACATACTTGCCCCTAGGCCTCAGCTAGTGATTGTTCTAATCTGTGGATCAGAACATCTCCACTGTGATAGTTTATCAAAGGGCCTCCAGAGAAGGGCACACCCATCTGCTTCTTCTGGTAACTGATGAGCCAACGTGAACGTGAAGTAGCTCAGTCATGTCCAACTCTTTGCGACCCCATGGACTGTAGCCCACCAGGCTCCTCTGTCCATGGGATTTTCCAGGCAATAGTACTGGAGTGGATTGCCATTTCCTTCTCCAAGGGATCTTCCCAACCCAGGGACTGAATCCGGGTCTCCTGCATCGTAGACAGATGCTTTACCGTCTGAGCCACCAGGGAAGTCCACTGATGCAACCTGATGTCAATTCCCCTTGTAATGGTTAGCCTCCCTCAACCCCTGGGTAGAGAAGACTGCTCCTTTGTCCCACCTGCTGTCTGCCGCCACAGTGGGGTATCGCTGCAGGGCCCCTGAACTTCAGATGTGTAAGATCCCCCATCTATGAAACCATTAAGATGTCTCTGGTGCTGACTCAGGGCTGTTGCCTTATTCTTGGGACTGGCAAATACTGGGCTTGTAGGTGTGCAGCCTGACAACTCTCAACCCCAGAGTAAATCAAGAAAACAACTCATTAATATATAAGTGGAGCATCTGGAATGAGAAATAATTAAAGACAGCTCCCTAGCTATCCCACTTCTGCTATCCAAATTGACAACAGGAAGATAAATAATAAAGCTACTAAACTTGGCTGGACATATATCATTTCCTCTGTAATTTTCTTAGTCTTTGCAAATATTTGCAAGTGATTATTGGAGATCAAATTTGGCAAACTCTTTAGGCTTGAAGGTTTTAATAGTATAATTTCTACCCGTGCATGAACTGATGTCTTCTACCTACACAGGATGTTTAGAGAAGCAAAGAAACACAGCACATTTGCTTGTGACCTCCAGGTCTAAGGTTTCTAGCAGAGATGAGGTCACAGAGCAGACGGGCCCTTGTGCAATGAACTCGTGCAGACCAGAGTGCATTGTAGGAGAGCAGGGAGGAGAGAAAAGGGTAGACAGAGATTGGAGGGACAGGGCAAGGAGAAGCGGCCACCCTCAGACCAAGGAAACCCCAGAGCCTCAACAGAGGTGAGAAGAAATATGACAAATGATGTAGAAGCCCACAGTCCCATAGCTTACAGAAGACAGGAGTACTTCCTTTCAGATTTTCTAATATTTTACTTCAGGGCTTCTCTGGTGGCTCAGCGGTAAAGAAACAACAAGTGACCAAATAGCAACCTCCTTTCAGAGACTATTTTATAGCACATTGATCTTGCTATTGTTTAATTTCAATAGTTACAATATACCTTGTGCTCCAAGTCCTACTGATTGTATGCTTAATGCCAGTGAGCCAAAGTCTATCCTTAACTTATATATGCAAATTCCTTCTTTTTTTTCCCATAGTGTTAGTTGCTCAGTCGTGTCTGACTTTTTGTGACTGCATGGATTGTAGCCCGCCAGGCTCCTCTGTCCATGGAATTCTCCAGGCAAGAATACCGGAGTGAGTTGCCATGCCCTCCTCCAGGGGATCTTCCCAACCGAGGGACTGAACCAGGTCTCGTGCATTGCAGGCAGATTCTTTACCATCTGAGCCACCAGAGAAGCCTATGCTGCTGCTGCTAAGTCGCTTCAGTCGTGTCCAATTCTGTGCAACTCCATAGACGGCAGCCCACCAGGCTCCCCCGTCCCGGGGATTCTCCAGGCAAGAACACCAGAGTGGGTGGCCATTTCCTTCTCCAATGCGTGAAAGTGAAAAGTGAAAGGGAAGTCGCTCAGTTTTGTCTGACTCTTAGCAACCCCATGGACTGCAGCCCACAAGGCTCCGCCGTCCATAGGATTTTCCAGGCAAGGGTACTAAAGTGGGGTGCCATTGCCTTCTCCAGAGAAGCCTATAAGGCTCCTCTATTACTGAGCTAGGATTCAGACAGTTACTGCCTTGAGTAGTCACACCATTGACTTTTAAATTCACTGACCTTTCCCCCATCTTTCCTGTAATCTACCTATACCTCAAACTGAAAAAGGATTCTGCAGACTGTACTAGAGCTGTTAGCAAGGAGCAAAGTGTGTTTGAGTGCCAGCTTCCTTTGTTTCACTTGTCCACTTCCTGATTCTGTAGTTAATGAATAGTGACCTGGCCAAATTGCTGGAGAAGTTGGATAAAGAGAAATAGAAACAGGCTGTCGGGATGAAGAGGTAAATGAAAACAGGCATGGACAATACAACTGAGCTTGTAAACACTGAATAGCCTGAAAAGGTCCAAGGAAGATTTGGCTGATCTACACAAAGCAATCACGTACACATTAGTACATCAGATTGAATCTGAACAAATTCCTAGTGTGTTAGTAAAGTCTGGGAAAAACAGGAGTAAAATGAAATAAACTAAGCAATTAAGTAAAATATCTCCTTTGCTGACTTAAAATTTTTTCAGGGATGGGTCAAATTTGGCCCAGAAACATGTGGTTGCTTAATTCTTTGCCCAACGCAATAGGTGTTAGATAGGAATTTGGTTTGCCTTGTGTCCACAGAGATAAACTCAAAGAACTCGTATGGACTGCATTTTTGAGCCCTGTTCAATGGAGGCACTACCTGACCTGACTCATCCCTGATCACACATCATAGGTGTTGACATTAACTCTTGGTTCCTAAGCCTTTTCTCTCTTCTTCCACTGCAGAAGGATCAGACAATAGGTAAAAATGGAAAATTAAGATAGGAAATAACTCTGGAATTAGAGCAGATAAACTGAACACATAACAAAAAGTTACAGAGAAAGGAGATGTAATGTATTCTCAAAAGGAATATATATTCTAAAACTAAGCCCTTTGTAAAGTAAGTTTGGAGTATTATATTCCTAAAGTTTTTTTTTTTTAAACATCTTTAAACAATAATAATTTGTCATGTAATTAACAGGGTTTTAAAAATCTTTAGTTTTATTTTCAGGAACAATATTTGATGAAACATTTCTGACTGTGACATGTATTTTTGGCTATATGAATATTATTTATTTTGTATAAGGTTTAATATTAATAACAACTAATATTTGTTTAGTGTGCATATATACTAGACATTGTTCAAAGGATTTTAGTATGTGAAAGGAGTTGGCAGTCCTTTCTGTAAAGGACTAGACAGTAAATATTTTAGGCTTTGCAGGACACATTGTCTCTATTGTAACAACTTAACTGCCCGTGGATCAGGAAAGCATCTCTAGATGATATATAAATGTATGAGTGAGGCTAGGTTCCAATAAAACTGAGTTTTATAATCATCTTCATGTGTCACAAAATATTATTATTATTTTGGCTCTTTCCCCAACCATTTACAAATGTAAAAACCAATTTTAGCTTGCAAGGTGTACATGAACAGATGATGGGCTGGATTTGGCCTGAGGGCCAGTCTGCTGACCCTTGGTGTAGAACAGTATTTAATTCACACACCAACCCTAAGCAGAAGGCATTGCTGTGATTCCTGTTTTCTAGATGGGGAGACTGATAAAAAGCAAGTTAAAGTAACAAACCCAGTATGTAGTTACAAAACTATTTGAATCATTAGCAAATTGATATCTATATGTTTTATATTCACTTTATGTTCAGAAAATTTATAATGTATGACAAAGCACATATATCTTTGCTGTAATATCCTTCATCTTATATTTTCCTCCCTATTTACCTTTTTTTCTATAATTTTTAGTTAGATATTGAGGCTCTAAATTTATCTTCCTTTTCTTCTCCCCAGGAAAAAGTTTCCATTTTCTTTCTTTCTACAGCAGGGAGGATAAAACATGAGAAAGACATTCAGTGTTTTAATTCATTTGCTTGATTTTCAGTGTCAGGGCAGTAGATCTATTTACTCAGATGTTGCACACATGTAAAAATGCCTTTCCAGTTGTTTTAACACCATACATCTGGCATTTTAAACCAATAAAGTTATTGTGAAATAATCCTCATTCGAAGATAGAGATATATTTTTCATATTACTTTAAGTAGCTTCTTAAAAAAGTTAATTCTACAAACATTCCTAGTTAATTAAAAAACATTATTAAGGATCTATGTGTGGATCGGCTCTGTCTCTGCTTTTACTCTTTTCTTCCAGTGGCCTGAAGGCAACATGGAGGAAGGGCAGAGAAAAGAAACACAAAAAACTCAAACCACTTGACTGCGGTTTGTGTGTCTACTAAAACCTGAGTATAGGATCTGAAGGTAAACTTCTGGCTAAAATTCTGTTGCATGCATTATCTGCAGTTTTCAATGATCTGTTTGATCCTCGTTCTATTACCAGTGCTTTCATTTTGACACCGCACACTAGAATGAAGTCTTGGCACCTTTTAAAAGCAGTGTTTACTGTTTGCTTAAAAAAAAAAAAGAAAAATCAGTATCCTCATCTTGAATGACTTATTTAGAGGTGCAAGAAATTCACCAGATGAATTTTACCCGACCCTGTGGGCCAATTCAAGAGATCCCTCCTTGAAAAACAATAAAGTACTCAATTATGCTTTAGACTAAAGCACTTTAAGAAACAATAGGCTCTTTCCCTTTTGTAATTCCCAGCATTTTGTATAATGTACACATGACAGGAATTAACAGAAGGTACACAGGATATATTATAAAATTTATAAATATTAACTATTATTTTTCCATCAAAAAAGCATTAATTCCACCAATGAAAAACTGAAACCTGGTTGTAAACTGCTGAAGTGGAAAGTTTCAATATTCTGCCCAAGAGGAGAGCTTACTACTTCTCTTTGTTCTTTATTCTGACAAAACCTTGATGAATGATTTTTAATAAAATGTTTTTTATAAAACATTTACAATATAATCTTATTACTAAATTGGGCAATCAGACAAAAAAATTTTAAGTATCAATGTTCTACTATGTATGGAAAATCGCATTCTGCAGGTGATGAGAAGGTGTAAGATCTCTCCCAGAAACTAACAACCAAGTGAGATCCGAGACAAGTCCAACAAAAACACCATTTGAATAAAACTAACAGAAACCTTAAAAATATACAGAATCAACTTCTTTTACAGTGAAAGAAAAGAGATGGGAGGTGTGGGTGAACAATTCAAGTATCATGAAGAAAGCAACTCTGAAAGACATGAAGGAAGACTTGGAAAGACAAGCACATGAGCCAACAGCAATTCTCATGGGAAAATCTGTGCCTGTGGTCACAGACACGCCATAGCTAGACTCACATGGTGTTACCATGGAGATTCAGTGGGAGAGGGCACACGACTGGCACCCAGCCTTGAGAGAGTACATCCAACTTAAAACCTTTGTGGTTAAGGAACTTTTCAGGTATCTGGACAATACAAAGGTGTTAAGAAATTTATGAACCCACAATCCTACTGCGTTGGAGACTTGACGAGAGATAAAAGGAGAAACAATTAGAACTAATTCTACCGTTGAAAAGGAACAGACGAGGGAAATGGTCACCACAGATCTTGAAAGTGCCAGAGGCCGAGTGAGGCAACAATAGTTCAAGTTTAAGGATGGATGTGTGTTGTAAACTGGCTAACATTCAGTTGTGGTGGATGTCCAATGTGTCTGATCATCTTTTCAGATTAACTGGTAGCTGAGTTGTGCCAAATTTGTCAAATATTCAATACATTTTTAAGGTTTTTCAAGTTTATAAGCTATAAATTTCACTCAACTCTAAGCACATCTGAAATCCCCCAATCTGTCTCCTCCACCCCACCAATATTTTCATCTTCCTGCATGCATGCTTAAATCACTTCAGCTGTGTCCACCTCTGTGTGACCCCATGGACTAGAGCCTGCCAGGCTTCACTGTTCATGGAGTTCTCCAGGCAAGAATACTGGAGTGGGTTGCCCTGCCCTCCTCCAGGGGATCTTCCAGACCCAGGGATTGAACCTGTGTCTCTTCTGTCTCCTGCACTGGCAAGCGGGTTCTTTACCACTAGCGCCACCTGGGAAGCCCCTAAAGCCAAGTAAATGAGTGAGAATGCTATTCCTGATCTAGCTCTGAGTCCCCGGTGGAAGTTCAGAAACAAAGCAGAATGGACTTTGGGTGATAGTGACCATGTGCTCATTCACGGCTGTGATAAAAGAAGATGGGCGTAAGTCTTATCAGTTCAGTTCAGTTCAGTTCAGTCGCTCAGTTGTGTCCGACTCTTTGCGACCCCATGAATCACAGCATGCCAGGCCTCCCTGTCCATCACCATCTCCCGGAGTTCACCCAGACTCACATCCATCGAGTCCGTGATGCCATCCAGCCATCTCATCCTTGGTCGTCCCCTTCTCCTACTGCCCCCAATCCCTCCCAGCATCAGAGTCTTTTCCAATGAGTCAACTCTTCGCATGAGGTGGCCAAAGTACTGGAGTTTCAGCTTCAGCATCATTCCCTCCAAAGAAATCCCAGGGTTGATCTCCTTCAGAATGGACTGGTTGGATCTCCTTGCAGTTCAAGGGACTCTCAAGAGTCTTCTCCAACACCACAGTTCAAAAGCATGTTTTCATGACTTTAGGAGTTTAATAAAATTATGATCAGGGTAGATGGTGGAAATTACATGAAGTCTGGTCAAAATGAAACACCAACAAAGTCTAATGAAAAAACAGAAACAAATCCAGCTGCAGATGTGTTAAGAATATATGTCAGATATGTCATGTCTGCAATGACCCAGAAAAGATGCTGAAAGTTATTATACACCTTTTCACATGTCAGGCAGGCCTAAGACTCTATCAGTGCTAACCTTTCACTAAGAACAGAAGACTGAACTACACTGGTCCTTGGAGACGAAGAAGAACCCAGTGGAGTCAGGCTCTACAACTCACGGCTGTACAGAAACTGGGACTGGCTTATGCCATTTTTATACTTGTCAAACCTGGACTCCTAACTCAGGGAACTGCCTGGTGAGGAGGCATGGAGAAGAAAGCTGCTTACTGTTTCATTATTGTAAAATATGGGCTTCCCAGGTGGCTCAGTTGTAAAGAATCTGCCTGCCAAGCAGGAGAGGCAGGTTCGATCCCTGGGTCAGGAAAATCCTCTGAAGAAGGAAATGGTAACTCACTCCAGTATTCTTGCCTGGGAAATCCCATGGACGGAGGAGCCTGGCGGGCTATAGTCCACGGGGTTGCAAAAAGAGTCAGGTATGACTTAGTGACTAAACAACAATAACTGGAAAATACCTAGGAATTCCAAACCTTTGAAAAAAAATTTCCAGCATGAAAGAGAAACCTAAGCAAAGAGACAGAGAGGAAGAAAGAGAAGGAAGAAAAAGAAACCTTAGGTAAGAAATCAATTTAAAAACTGAAAATACATTGAAAAGGGGGGGAAAAAAAAAACCCTCAGGAAGACATTCCTGAAACTAAAGGATACTAAATTAAAAGGGAACATATGGAGAATAAAAAGAGCTCTGAGAGGTTTTTAAAAAAGAAAATCTATAAAAGCTAAAATACAAACAATCAAAAAAGATAGTTTGGAGGATAACTTCAGGAAATTTGTCAGGCAGTAAAAAGAAAAAGAAAATTGGAGAGAAAAGTTCAGAAAAATAAAAAGCAAAAGTAGTTCTCCATTTAGTCAAAAGAAGTTATAGCAAAAGAAAACATAAAATTTTCATGTGAGTTCTAAGTAAAATTTCTTATAATTAAACTTCTAGGTAAAAGGGTCCCAGAAGAGCTGAGGGGAGGAGAGGTAGGAAGAGAGCTAGGGCAAAACTGATCCTTCCTGAAATTTGAGAATACCTAGGATAAACAAAAGTTTCTAAAACCTTCCATATGAAACAGGTTGATGTAAAAGAATAAGCAAGCACAAGAGCCACGGCTTTTTGAAAGGGAATACTGGCAGACAATGGAATATTTTCAGAATGGCTTCTATCTGAGAATTCTATACCCAGCCATCAAATTTGAGGTCAGAATATGGACATTCTTAGAGTGGATGGAATTTTAAGACTATCCCCCTTAGACTCTTATGCAGAAAGCTACAGGAGGATATGCCCCAGTAAAATAAGGAAATAAACCAAGAAAAAAGGCAACACTGGATCCAGAAAAAAAGGTACTCAACATAGGGTTAGGGTTAGGGGAACTCCCAGGATGATGGTGAAACAAAGTTCCAGAATGATATGTGCATAAGATGTAGCTGGTCGTGATTAGAAAAGGACAAAGGAAACTAGAAGGGAGATTTTCAATTAAAAGAAAAAGAAGGAGCTGATATGTTATCAGATATGTTAACGATGTTTTTGTAAGATTTCAAAGATCTGTTGATGAATTAGGAAAAAAAATCAGTAACATACACAAACACAAAGAAAATAAAAGAAAAATATAAGGCAATTATTAACTCCAAAGAAAGTTTACCACAAAATGATTGAAACCACAATCTACTACTAATACTTAGCTCATCAATGAACAACACTTGTATTGTCACACAGTGTAAACACTGAATTATACAAAAATTGTGCTATACATATGTGGAAAGTAAGGGAGAAGAAATGGGATAGGCATGTTAAGACAGTATGATCTTCATCCACCATAACAGAAGGAAAATAAACAACAAATCAACAAATAGTGGTATATGAGGGAAATAACAAAAAACAAGGGTTGACAGTAGTGAATCTGGTTATCAGACTGGTGGTGGGTTGTCAGCTGAGGAAGTGCTATTTTTAAAATTATACCCTAAGTTTTTCAGCTTTGTCACCATTATTGACTTAAAAATACAAATTAATTTTTAAACTAAAAAAGAAAAAAATATGTACTGGTTCATGTGGAAAAAATAAAGTTCTGGGAAGATGTACACAAAACTGCTTACTATTCCTCTAAATTTAGAAATGAAGAATACTGAGTAAGAATATGAAACAATTTTTACTCTCTTCTACAGTCATCTGTATATAAAGAATCTTAAATGATGAACATGTATACCCTTTGGTTATTAAAATGGTAAAAAGTAAACTAATATACTTTAGGAAATTAACAATATAATTATTTTATATTTAAAAAGTAATATAAAAATATAAAAGCAAGAAATCCAAGGAACAGACAAGCCCATTGCTAGATAAATGTCACACACAAAACAGACCTTTTAACTACTACTTTGCTCTTGATTACTCTCTCAAGGAGACGACTTCATATAGAAAAACGCAAAGAGAAGATCAATAAGCAGAAAATAAGACTGGCAAGGAGATTATGAGAGAGCACTCTAATTGCTTTACATGAGAGCAAATCTCTAGCTGGAGAGATGACATTCTAAGGCAATACATCAATCTGGTTTTACTTATTACTGTCCTCATGAATACCAGTTTATAACATTAGCAAGACCAGCATGGAATGAGTCCAAGCTATTCGGAAAACCTTAGGTATTCTGGGGGCAACATGAAAGTCCATGCATCTATCCAGAGGACCTCCTAGACAACAGCAACGGTAGGTGAGGTAGAATTAGAGATCAACCCCCCTGATTCTATGAATGTGCCTAGAATGGGTAGTTCCTGTGCAGGAACTTATTTCCTGAGTATATGCTTTCTGCCTGGTGGTTCACATGTTACCTAAATTAATTCACAAAACCTTGTGAGATGAAATATTTGTTTTTCCCATGGTACAGATGGAGAGACCTGAGGCCCAATTCTGAATTTCCCTGGCTACTGGGTCCATGCTTTTCCAATGCAGCCATGTGGGATATCAATTGGAGAAGAGTTTTTAAACAGAATTCACATTCAAAGGGCTTCCCCAGGTCGCACTAGTGGTAAAGGACCTGCCTGTCAATGCAGGAGGCATAAGAGATACGGATTCTATCCCTGGGTCAGGAAGACCCCCGGGAGGAGGGCATGGCAACTTATTCCATTATTCTTGCCTGGAGAATCCCATGGACAGGAAGGGTAGGCGAGGAGCCCAGCAGGCTACAGTCCATGGGATCGCAAAGAGTAGGACACCACTGAAGCAACTTAGCATGCACGCATGCAGTCTCATGAAAAAGCAACATGTTTAAGCTGCTAGTGGACATTCCCCATGTTTCGATCTAGCCAGACACTGTGGTATAGAGACGGGTGTCAGGACAGCCAGGTCCTCAGGGCCACTTTGAGGGAAGTCCATTCACCTCTAGAGGCTCCAGTTTCCTGCTCTAGAGGCCTGTCTAGCTAACATTTTAAGATGAAACAACATTCAGTGAAAGAAATGCTAACAGGATAAATATTTCCAGCTTTTATTTTTAAATGGACTATTTCAATACTTAACCTTTTCTTTTAAGTCTACATCTCACTGCACTTCAAACAGTATCTTTTTGTAATGCCATCATTTCAAGGAGCTGAAAATCTAAAACCTAGGCCGTGAAAGTATAGCCAATGGCTGAGGCTTTCCTTAAATGCCCTGGAAAGATCAAAGAATTCACTGCCATTCTGGGAAAAGGAAACAGATGTACCTAGCACTCGCTTATTCCCTGACACCCCTAATTAACTTTAGTCCCTGACACCCCTAATTAACCTTTAAGGACAAGTACAAAAAGCTTTGTAGAGCTGATGCCTTAAGCAGGCACTACAGTAAAGTGGGGCATGAATTGCCTCCCATTCAACAACTGTGAAGGGTGATGAGTGGGTCAGTTTTGAACAGCTGCCCAGAAGGCTGCATAGTAAAATTTACCATGACTCTAGGGCTTTGGTATTTTTGAAAACACTGGATAATAGAAAAAGTTAATTAACCCTTCTTTGCTCAAACTCCCAACCCCTTCTAGTTTTAGAGAAAATGTCAAATGTTCCTGCATAAAAAGAATTTGGAAATCAATAGCACAGCATGCACAGGACAAATGTTTAATAAGTTCCACAGTAAATATATCTAAGTGTTTAACAAGTGGTTATTGGCTCACTGGTGTGGGAATCAAGTGTACCACATGGTCCAGGCACAGTGGCTGGTGTTGTATCAGGATTGTTTCTGTTATTACAGTCAGATGCCTCCAGTTTTAAAAAGTTGAGCACAGGGATGGAGAGATTTCTCAGGGCAAGCTGGAGACAGGGTAAGCAGGGAGGAGGCCTGAGATGAGGAAGGACCCTTGGATCCTTGCTGCAGACATTTCCAAAGGCTGGCGTATCCAATGCTCTTGGCTCCTCCACTCCCCTAGTTCTCAGCCTCTGTATTTGGGAAGAACAGGGGTCCTCACTCTTCACTCTGCCCCCTAGACTCTCCATACAATGCACGGCTTTGACATTCTCCTCTCTCCCCACTGGTCTATGCCCCTTTCCTGCTTGTAGCCCAGTCAGACTGGTACCAGCCCCTTGTGGGGGAAAAGGCTGGACCATACAGGAGCAATGAGCTGCTGATGCCAACTAGACCCTCACAAAGTAAGGCTCCTGGGTGTTCACCCCACTGTACCCCTGGTCAGAATTCCCTCAACCAGGTAACAGAACGTTTTCAAGAAAAATAGGCAGCAAGCTTTCAATATGTTAACAGGTCCTTCTCATCATCCCTTTGCTCTTAGTTTCTCAGGAACATGTATGTATGGAAAGATGCTCCTGATGAGAATGGAAGTACTTTAGAAACTTTTATTTACATAAATGACAGGCTAACAGTGGGTCATTTTCCCTCTAGTCACTGGCACCGGGCCTTAGACAGGTCTTCCAGACCAACAGTTGTGGATGTAATTCTACTTATTATGTATACAGTTGAAAGAAAGAAATAGACATTTCTCTAAAACAATGTTTTTCAAACATTATTAAGAAATTTGGTAAGAAATACAGTTTATACAGCAATCCAGTAACAAATGCACACAGAACCACACAATTGAAGCTGAAGTTTCACAAAACAGTATTTTCCCTTATAATATGCAATGTACTCTCTACTCAATTCCATTCTGTCTTCTCTAGGCTATTCCAACCACTCGTATTAAAAAAAAATGCTGAACAAGATCCATTAAAGTGACTTTATACTCAGTGATGTGTCTTGATGTGCTGAAGAAAAATCTTGTAGGTATTCTGTATTTCTTCACTAATTTGGACTGTTGTCTCCTCAGTCATACTACAGTAGCAAATATTTTGCAACACTGGGCTAAAAATCTCTAGCCAAATGGATACACATGTTTGAAATCTTGCAATAGACTTTCTGACTGGCAAAAGTATAGCTGATCAGTCACAACTAAATCATCTTAAAAAAAAAAACTATTAAAATTTCCACTGAAAATTAGCTGCAAACATTCTCCTTTTATAAATGCCAAATTAATATTATATTAAAGAAGTAACCTTATAATTCTTTTCTATCAATGTGGAAATATTCCTAATGCATAGACTAATAACTTACTGTACTGATCCTAGTATTGTTAGATTATTAAGAACAGATGTTTTGGATACCCAATCTTAAATGTAAAATAGGAAAAACATTCAAGCAAGCAAACAAACCTGCCTCTTCCCAACAGTTTAAATCCTAATATAGCTTTACTCATGGAGAAGGAAATGGCAACCCACTCCACTGTTCTTGCCTGGAGAATCCTGTGGACAGAGGAGCCTGGTGGGCTGCTGTCCATGGGGTCGCATAGAGTCGGACATGACGGAAGCAACTTGGCATGCATGCATGCACTGGAAAAGGAAATGGCAACCCACTCCAGTATTCTTGCCTGGAGAATCCCAGGGACGGAGTAGCCTGGTGGGCTGCCGTCTATGGGGTCACACAGAGTCGGACACGACTGAAGTGACTTAGCAGCAGTAGCAGCTTTACTTAACTAGCAAATACAAGGACTTCCTTGGTGCCTAGTGGTTAAAGAATCTGCCTGGCAATGCAGGGGACAAGGGTTTAATCCCTGGTTGGGGGGTTAAGATCCCACATATCATGGAGCAAATAAGCCTGCGTGCCACAACTACTGAGCCTGTACACTGCAACTAGAGAGCCTGCAGGCTGCAACAAAGACCCCACATGATGCAAGAAAGATCATATGCGCTGCAACTAAGGCCCAATGTAGCCAAATAAATTAAAGAAACCAATTAGCAAATACAGATGCTGTGCTGTGCTTAGTTGTTCAGTCACGGCCGACTCTTTGCGACCCCACGGACTGTAGCCCGCCAGACTCCTGTGTCCATGGGGATTCTCCAGGCAAGAACACTGGAGTGGGTTGCCATGTCCTCCTCCAGGGGATCTTCCCAACCCAGCGATCAAACCCAGGTTTCCCACATTACAGGCAGATTCTTTACCATTTG